>NC_068414.1:26947331-28147331 GCF_023724105.1 Carassius gibelio
GATGGATGAATGTATGAATGGATGGATACTATAGACGGTTGGATGGATGGACATTATAGAATCTATAATGTCCATCCATCCAACCGTCTATAGTATCCATATAATATAAATGGATGTATTGATGGATGGATGGATACTATAGATGGTTGGTTGGATTTGTGTCCTTTGTGTTCCAAAGCCTTGTATAAATGTATCTACTGAAATGATCTGGGCCATCCACATCAGAGTCATCTGTGATTAATATGTGTATGTTACTAATCTGAGTTCACTGTCTGGTCTAGATATCACAGCACAGTCAGACACCTCAAAGAAAGATTTTGGCACAAGCTGATGACTAAAGATAAGACATCTCCTTTTCTCTCTCTGTAGACGTGGACAGAGAGGAAGAGGGAGAAAGAAGAATTTCTCAACTTTAAAGTTCTTGAAGTTGGCATCCTGAGATGCATATCAGGTTAATATTGTTGGAGAAGTCATGGTGTCAGTGGTAGAGAAGCTTGTTGACTTTGTATGCTAATCCGTAACAACAGAACTCTCAGACTTGTTATCTTTATTTGACACTGGCCGGATCTGTGATCTATAGTGATTCCTGTACAAATTGAAAATTTTCCATTGACTGGAAAAGGTATGTGTGTGAGTGCTTGGGCCAGATGTGTTACAGTTAATATGTGCATGTGGGTGTGTTACGGAACAGTGGGGATTCCTAACAGAAGGAAAAATAGATGACCAAAAAAAAAAAAGAGCGAAAGAAGGAGACAGACACAAAGAAACTCCCTTATGAGAAAGGAACGTTTTTACATCTGGACTCACTGGACTTCACTGCTGCCCAGCTGCAAAACCACTTAAAATTCTTTTTCTCCACTTTCTTTGTGCATTGGTCTGTGAGTGCATATGATAATGCTGTAGCACCAAGCTTTGACCTGGAGCATCTTATTCTTACCCTATAGATATAAGGCAGTGGTTCTCAATTCCATGGCGCGAGGACTGGAATTGAGAACTGCTGATATAAGGTATCGAGGTACAGACCTGTGTGTGTGAGTCAGTCTTCATTAGAACAGTTAGTTGACTTAGATCTGTCTGCGGTCATGGGTGGTTCTCAAAGGCACAGGTGAATATTGGCCTCCACTTTTGTCCATAAATACCCTTTCAACCATTTTCTTTTCACCTAAACTTATGGTGAAAAGACAGATGGTAGTTTGATTAAACAAAGTGTTGTCCAATTTGCAAACAAATTATTCTTATGAATTGATTCTGAGACCGCCACAAAAATCTTTCGAACTCGTATGTGAGTAAGCAGTTTCAATTATTCTCACTGCTTCATTGAATTGTTTAGGGCCACTACTGAACCGAGAGTCATTTTTACCGAAAGAATCAGTGATTTTGAATAAAATAGTTGAAGCAATGATTCAGTGACTCACACAAAGGCAACCATGCACCATTTACTGGAGTAACAATGTCCATCTTGCAGAAAAACTCAACAAATCGTTGATTTTAAATGATTATCATACTCGTTTCATTTCAAGTATGTAATTTCAACCATCATAGCCATAGAACACAACAAAAAAACATTTTTAAAATAATTGTACTTTTGTAAAATAGTTAAGGTTTTTTATTTTATTTTGTTTAGTTTTTGGTATTATCTAATTTTTTATTATTAATCTTTTATTTATTTTTATTTTGTGCGTGTTTTCTTTTTCTTTTTTATATTTTTTGTCATTCACCTGGCAATAATCTAAAGGCTTGTCCAAATCCCTAACCTTCCCTATTAGCAACAGTAATAGTGATGCTCATCTAAACAAGCACCACTAATAATGTTGTAAGTTGCGAGTCGTTTCTATGAGTCTTCTGTGTGAGATGAGTTTGTTCTAGAGAAGCTTCGTGAATGAAAACCTCATGCGGGAGTCTGCCTTTCACACTTCAGAACAATAACCTCCGTGTGAAGGAGCCCTGAGGTTTGGCCTGTCCTCAACAACCCTCGGCAACAATGGCGCACTCTCACAAACAAACCAATCACGGCCACAAGCCTCAGGGAATCCCTGCATTGTCTCCTCATTAAGGAGCAGCAAAAAAATTATATTAGACATCCATAAACAGACCATCCACAACAATGGCCTGGCAGAATTTGGCGTCTTTTATTGTTTTACAAGTAAATGCAATGAAAAGGATATTTTTTGAGCACATTGTAGCATTTTAACGTGGCATAGAAGAGCAGCACTCCTCGCCCGAAGACTCCGCAGCTGCTGTTCATTAGCACGTTCTGGAAAACTGGCTCGCTTGAGCATCTGCAATTAGGGTCATCCCAGCCTGAGCTCCCCTTTCTCTCTCGTGCCACACGCTGATCCCTTTCACCCAGAGGAGGGGGAGTCGCTCTTTGCTGTAGCTCGGGGAGGACAAGGGAGTCTATTCACAACGCTGTGGCGAGCAGGTCTGCCATGCGGCATCTGTGTGTGTTTACTGTACAACAGTCTGAGGGAGGCTTTTGGAAGCGCACTACCACCACCACCACCCAGATCCCTGACTGCCCGGGGCACTAAGATTTCTTTCTTTGTGGCCCACCCTAATCAACAACACAACAGGGCTTTTGATTCTGAACTGGGCTTGGCAAGTACAAGCTGATCCAGAAACAGTTTTCGGCTTTTGAAGTTCGTTTTTGAGGAGTATTTGCTGAGACAAGCATCTTACTAGCTATCAGTAATACTCAGTACCTAATACATAAAGGAATAGTTTACTCAAAACTCATAATTTGCACATTATTACCTCGTTTCAAACCTGTATGGCTTTGTTATGTAGAACGCAAAAGGTGCTATTTTAAAAAGTCTGAGAGTAAGTAAATGATGGCAGAATTTCATTTTTGGTGAATTGTCCCTCTAGACTTTGATTTGTAAATCGTTGTGGATTGGCTTTCTTAGCGATCAGAATTTTTTCACCCAAGTTTCAAAAGCCATATTTAGGGACCAGAATATCGAATAGAGATAGGGGTAGGCATTTTTCACTTGACCCAGAAAGCAATGACACAAACATCAGAAAACCACTCTGAATGTCTTAGCAATTGCATAGTAAGACCCTTTATATATATATATATATATATATATATATATATATATATATATATATATATATATATATATATATATATATATATATATATACAGTCATGCTCAAAAATATGGACACCCTTGGCAAATATGATCAAAGAAGGCTGTGAAAATTAGTCTGCATTCATTGTTAATCCTTTTGATCTTTTATTTTAACCTTTCATTGGATAATAAGAATTTAAAATGGGGGGAAATATCATTATGAAATAAATGTTTTTCTCTAATACACATTGGCCACAATTAACGGCACCCTTTTATTGAATTCTTTTTTTTAAATCTCCATTTGCCAGTTTAACAGCTCTAAATTTTTTCCCATAATGCCTGATGAGGTTAGAGAACACCTGACAAGAGATCAGAGACCATTCCTTCATCCAGAATCACTTCAGACCCTTTAGATTCCCAGCTCCATGTTGTTGCTTCTCTTCTTCAGTTCACCCCCCTCATTTTCTATAGGGTGCAGGTCAGAGGACTGGAATGGGCATAGCAGAAGCTTGGTTTTGTGCCCAGTGACAAATTTTTGTGTTGTTTTTGATCAAGGTGATCCAAACATGGTCCATTATAAGATTTCTAACAAAGTCAGTAACTGATTTTTTATCTGTTGGTATTTGATATAATCAAAGACGCCATGTATCTAAACAAGATGTCCAGGACCTCCAGCAGAAATATATGCCCACAACATCAAAAATACAGCAGTATATTTCATAGTACACATGGGGTACTTTTTATCCCTGTTTTCACCAAACCCATCTTGAGTGTTTGATGCTAAAAATATAATTTTTTAGTTTCATCTGACCATAGAAGCCAGTCCCATTTGAAGTTCCAGTCGTGTCTGATAAATGAATATGCTGGAGTTTGTTTTTGGATGAACTAGGATAATTTTTCTTGAAACCCTCCTAAACAAAATGTAGTGATGTAGGTGCTGTTTGACAATTTTAAGGTTTTCTGACCCAGAGACTCAACTATTTTCTGCAATTCTCTAGCTGTGGTCCTTGGAGAGTCTTTAGCCTCTCAAACTGACCTCCTCACTGCACATTAGGACGATATATATGTATAGATATATGTATGTGTATATATATACACACACACGTAACCACATATAAACTCTAGTTAGATTTTGGTATTTGAAGTATGTCAGGTTGACCATGGCTTTTAAGAAAAATAGCTCAGGATATTTATTGGTAATGGACTTGTTTGCTTCTCTCTGAGCAAGTATTCTGATATGACGTGGTTAGTGGCTGAGTCTTAGGCAAGAGGATTTTTTTGAGCACCTTATCAAGATGAAGTACATCATGTCCTCATCAGTTCTCCAGTGCAGAGAGCGGGCAGATATTCCACTCACAAGGCTCAGTCTGAGCAGAGAAGAGGGCTCTTATGACCACAGGCTCCACAGTCCTGCACTAGCACTTAAGGACGTCCCACTGGAGGGAAGGCTCAGGAAAAAGATTTAAACTTTGCAGAGATGAGGAGAGCAAGAGAAAAGCTGGGGAACAAAGTGACTGAATATTGTGAAAGAGTTATTTATAAAGAAATAGAGCTGCAGTGACTAATAAATAATAATGGATTAAGTAAAACTGGTTATATTCCCTGAGCTTGTTAAACTCTTTTTTTTTAAATGTATAATCCATTTTAAATGTATACTACGTCTACATCAAGTTTGGAATTTGTAAGATTTTTTAAATGTTTTTGAAAGAAAATCTCTCTGATCAAAGCACAGTAAAAAAAAAAATAGTGATATTGTAAAATATCATTACAATTACAGATTTGTGTTTTAGATTTTCAAATATTACTTGCTCCTGAATTTTCAGTAGCCATTACTCCAGTCTTCAGTGTCACATGATACTTCAGAAATCATTTTAATATACCAATATTTGGTGCTTAAGAAGGATTTCTTATTATTTTGCTGTTTTGGATATCATGACTTTTTCAGGATTCTGACCAGTAGAACGTTCAATGGAACTGCATAAATCTTGTAACGTTACTTAGGTTTTTACCTGTCACTTTTTTTATCAGTTTGGTGCACCCCCCCCACCCCCCCACACACACACACACCCGACTGACCCCACTAACTCAAAACTTTTGAATTGTAATGTATATGTCATTTATAAAAATAAGAGAAAAATCACTGTAGATTGACAGATTAATTATACCATAATATATTTGGCTGCTGACTCTGCATAGTGAAAAAGAGCAGGAACAACAGAGAGAGAAGGAGACGGTGGGAATTGAGGATCCCTCTAGCATCACATTACCTTCCAGCAGTAATGACAGACCGTTCCACCACATCACAAACCGCAGCGCGACTAGCCAGGGATGCCCTCACTGTCTGCCCACGAAATCTAGACCCCACTGTCTAAAGCTTTCCTTTAAAATGCAATCAAAATAGTCTCGGCATTCCATCTTTAAAGTCTGAACAATATGTCTGGAATATTTTGCGAAGCTCTAATGGAAAATTACCCCCGATGCCAGATTCATCGCAATCAGACGTTACTCTAAATCGATGCTATTCTGATCTATTCGCCGCATATGCTGTTGAGTAACTTCAGAAGAACCTGACAAGTCATTTGTCTTGAAATTTGACTAGCGATTAGTCTGACTTGAAGCTTGGGACTTCATATAAATATTTCAAAGAGGTGAGAACAATACATTTGATCTTTCTCTGCGGTATAAATAAAGAACTCAATGTCTAGGAATACAGTCTTCAGGGTCCACTGGAGCATATTTGTCATAGAAAATGATCACGGAAAACCAATACAGTCTTTTCCACCGCATTCTGTTTAAACCCAGGAGCATCATCAATGTGAAAAGTATGATAGCAATATGCAATTATGTAAAATTATGACAGCAGACGAGCCAATGGAAAGTTTAAAAAGATGCGGTGTCTATTGTTTTAAATAAAATTAGAAGAATTTCCTTTCTTCAGCTTGCTTTCTTTTCTTTTATTCTCTCTTAGACACAATGATGCTTTATATTTTCATGTGTGTGTCTGTGGTTTGCCCTAGCGGGTCTCTGCTGTGACCAAACTACCCTGCGGTTTTCTCCTGCTTTTACGGCCCGAGTAAAAACGTCTTTTCAGTGATGTCTTAACTAAAAATAGCAAACAAAACCTTAATATGTCTTTTGTTCCCCAACGTTTGTGTGGGAAAGCCTGTTTGCTCTGAGAAACCAGAGGCTGAAAATAGTTAAATAAAACTTTTTATAATAAGGAGAAAATAAACCAGAGATTGGCGATCGAGAGAAAGGACACATGAGAGTCTGTGACGCGTAAGTGCACCGCACGCTCTTTAGCCAAACAGCCGCTGCTCATTATCTGAAGCAGAGTTTACCAGGCCTTTTATTGGACCCTTCAGACACTATTTGTCATGAGTTGCGAGATTCCACAAGGGGCTGATGTAAGCGACCGGTCCCTTATAGCAAAAGCACGTCACACGCACACACTTCTTGGCTCTGGTAAGATCATTAGGATTGCATCAGCCCCCCATTTGCCCAAGCGGGTCAGAGGTAGACAGGAAATGATGTAATCGCGAGGCTGACTGCAGTTTAGCGATAGCTCAAGAAAGACTTTTGGTATCTTATTAATGTGAGGTTGTGGGTGTCTGAAGCGGTGGCTCTCTACTGGTTTTCAGATTTTTGCTTCAGGACCCAGATTTTACATTGGATCTTGAGTGGTGACTCAACACAGTACCAAATAGTACATTATTATATTATATTATATTATATTATATTATATTATATTATATTATATTATATTATATTATATTATATTATATTATATTATATTATATTATATTATATTATATTATATTATATTATATTATATTATATTATATTATATTATATTATATTATATTATATTATATTACAGGCTAAATAGGAAAACTATGGGGTAATATTCTATTAGTATTAGCCATATTACATACTGACATATAAAGTGATATTACTTTGCACCAAAAATTAATAAAAACTACAAAATGCATTTATCCCCATCTATTTATCTATTCTAACTATGCATAGTTATATGGTTCATTATTTTTATTTATTTATTTTTATATATAAAAAAATGTTGAATTTAGAATTGAAGCTCTCTGGTCTATTCCTTTGCATGTGTGAGGTGAATCTTAATGATGCTCTATAAATTTGTGCTCTTTTTTTTATTTATTGTTTGCAGATGGCCATCACATATGGGAAATGGAGGCCAAAGTCAACAGAGAATCATCCAGATCTGTAAGTCTGCCATTTTTCACTTATTTTTACGATTAAAATGGAAGCAAGATGAAATCCTGAGAACTGTATTAATAAAATAATACAAATATATTCATAAATATATAAGAATTTTGTTGTTGTTGTTGTTGTATTGTCGTGTTTGAGGCAAACAGGTTGTTTTTTGTGTCTAAAGCGGATATAATGTATGTGTTGAGCCCTACTCTCTGCTCTCGGGAGGAAACACACTCACTCACAGACAACACATGCACACGCAAACCTGCTCCTTGTTTTCTCTATGGAAGATTCTTTCTGTGAGAGCTCAGGGACCACAGTTTAGACTCTGGGATTAGACACTGCACCTGCTCCCCTCGCCACACACTTGTTAGGTAGCACATGTCTGTCTGTAGAGCTCAGACTGTTGGAAGAGGCCCATTCTAAAGGTCTTAACCGTCAGCATTGTCCAGCTCAGAAACATAGACTTAAATTAAATAAAGTTCTGGAATGTGATAGAATGTTTTAATCAAAGGAAAAAAGCACCAGCTATTTACCACTTGATTTGCAGATTCTCGTAAAACGAATGTATAATTGCGTAGTGACTCTTTAATTGCTTCTCGGCAGAACGTTCAAATGCAAATTTGGGTCCCGCTATCAGAAAACGAGCTTGCTAAAATTCCTTCAAATTTACGGCAGAGTTTTATTAGCCTCTGTCTGAGCTCATGTGTTCATGATAAAATGAAGAGTGCTCTATGGCTGTCACTTATTTTTTTTAGGATGAATTAATGTTTGTTTCTTCCGTGCATGAGCCAAAAGCTCCCTGAAAGCTAGCCTTTGTCTGGTGTCTCTTGGTATATAACTTTATGAGAGCCTCCACGCCTGGTTTCAATGCTCAGCGAGTGAATGGAGACCATCTGTTTGAATGGAGCATTAATGTGTTAGACAATCTTTTACAAGGACGCCTTTGATTTCTGCCCCTCCCTGCCCTGCTGTGTGTGTATATGTATATTTATTTAATGTGAACCATTTTCTCACACAGTCTAAACCACATGGCTCTTTTAGTTTGGTAAGCTGGCTTGTGTCAGTGGCCTTTTGGAAGTTTTGGAAGGGATAAGTTTGTCTTTTCACAATCGACACATTCATGTGCAAATCCAGAAGATAATGCTTGATCTTCTTTAAAGTCACATTACTTTTTCATATAAACACCAACATCTGAAATTTGTTAATGTGGTGTCTAGATGCAGATGCACAGCTTGACTTTTTCGTCAGAGATGATTTGGTGCAAGCTAAAAATCATAAAGGAAAATGGCCTTAAGGTTACATAAAATGTATTTTTATTTTTATAATTATATTTCTTATAATTGTTTCTGATCTCTTAAATAACACTGTATATTCAGTGCGATCAAACATACAGTAAAATGGTTATACTGTTAAATTTGTTTATATTATTTTTATTTATTATATTAAAATCCAGTCTTCAATGTCGCATGATCCTCCAAAAATCTTTCTAATATGCTGATTGGCTGCTCAAGAAACATTTATTATTTTTACCATTGTTGAAAACAGTTGTGCTGCTTAATATTTTTGTGGAAACCATAATATTTTTTGATTATTTAATGAATAGAAAGCATTTATTGACATTAACAGTGTTAAAATCTTTACTTTTACTTTTTTAATGTATCCTTGCTTACAAATTACTTGCTTACAAAAGTCTTACTGAGCCCAAACTTTTATATAGCTGAATACATGTACATTAACTAAACCAGCCTAAAAACTTGTTTTTAGCATGATTTAAGATAAAGATAAGATTTTATTACTGTTTTGTAACATGAAATGCCATCTTTGTCACAATGTTGGCGATTTCAATTGTTCTCAATGAAGTAGATAAAACTCTAGGCCTATTACCAAACTAGCTTCTTTTGGGCATAACCAAGATGAGGCCACCAAATGACCTGAATAGCCTTTTTTTGGGGTGTGTCATTGCCATTTTGACACATTATTTTGAGGTAAATCAGAATTTGAGTTTGCTGTGTGCCAAGTGTCCTGAGCACAGCTGCAGATCAGACTAATGGATGAAATTCTCTCTAACACATTGTGCTTGGTCTGGCTTTGCTCTACTGCTAAGGCGTTGTGCTAATATAAATAGTCGGGGAACTCACCTGCACATGGTTCTAAAACCTGCAAGAAGACTGATGACTTCCTCTCTGGCTACTGTACAGCACCTCCATCAATCTCTTCTCAGCCACACAGGGTTCATCTCAGGGTGGAGGAAAAGAGGTTAGGGAGAGATAGAGAGATTGACACTCCCAGCACCTTTCTCACACTGTAGTTACAATCACAGACGGCTCAGCGGTCAAAAGTTCAGTGGTGTCTGGAGACAGAGAGGGGAGAAGCGCAGGGGGAAATAAACTGTCTGGACGGAGTCCCCGGACACTCTCTCATTCAGGGTGAGAAGCGCAAAAATAACACCGTCTGCTGCTTGCAGTTTGGTTTGTCTGAACCTCAACTGCCCCGAGCTCACAAAGCCACAGTCGCTGGATGCATGTGCGGCTGTTGGACGAAGCACATGTTGTGAGGTTAAATAATGGAGACAGTGTTTAGGATTTTGCTATCTAGAAACCGTTTTCATTACAATGTATGATGATTGTGTTAAAATTCGTTATATTTTCCACATTTAATATCCAGTACTACTAGAAGTACAGTAACCCACACAATGACTCTGAGGTATTATAAAAACTTTTTTCTGTTTGTTTGCGCATCCTGACCAGCATAGCAGCATTGCACATTTATTTTGGCCATTGGTCACTTAATGAAGTTTGAACGTTTTTTCCCCGTCATTCCTGTCACTTGGTGGCTTTTGGGTTCCTTGCTTAGTTGGGTTTTAATATTACATAATTTTATCAGTTTGACAGCAGTTGTACTATTGGATGAGAATGTGAACTGAATTGAGATGAATAATGGCATTATATTGTCTAGGTGCTTGAGAGCACCGAGTTTGTTTATAATGGACAAATTTGCAAAGTTGAAACTAATATTGAACTGAGTTGAATCAACGCTGAATTTACTTGAGTTGAATAATGACACTGATGTCTTCGGTTGAGCTGCTTATCGCTGAATTTAATTTCAGTTTCGTAATTGATAAACTTCACACAGTTATTGAACTGAACTGAAAATTACACGATTTTCTTTGGTAGAGCTACTTTATAGTTGAATTGGATTTGTTCATAATTGAAAAACATTACAATATCGACACTGTTATTGAACTGTCTTGAATCTACATTGAACTCACTCAAGCTAAACAATGACAACTGTCTTTAGTTGAGCTGAATTTAACTTGTTTCGTAATTGATGAACTTTACACAGTTGTTGAACTGAACTGAATCAACACTGAACTGACTAGAGCTAATTGAATTTCAGGTGGCTTTGCTTGTGGATGTCCCACCATACCGGAACCAAAGAATATCCAACCCAGTTAAAGTGAATTTCTATGTGTGCAATGGCAAACGGAAGAGAAGCCAGTACCAGCGTTTCACATACCTGCCCACAAACGGTAAAAAAAAAAAAAAATCACCTCCTGCTTTAATTCATAAACACTCCTTTATTTCTAACCTGTGACTGAATTAATTCAGAAGAAATTCTGAGGCCATTTTTAGTGGATGGAATTGTGGCTAGTTTTTTTTTTCTTTCTCTGTTAAAATCATTTCCATAAAATTTGTTCTTTTCCATACCTGCTCCGAGAGCAGTGGAAGGGCAGTGACAGGGTGGGGTCCAGTATGTGAATGCAATTATTCAAATCCAGACTGGTTGCCAGGTGAAATTTAAAAAAAAATGACTTGACATCTGAAAAGTCCTAACCACTGCTAATTCCCTCAGGCCCAGTGTGCGTAATCAGTGGGTGGTTCAAAGGCTTGAGTCAGACCCAGCTTGTCTCAACCCTGTCTCCTGAAGTGTGGGCACTGCAACTGCTGGCCATCCCACTCACACTGCAGTACTGTCTTTTTTTAGAATGGACATTTCTAAAGATTATGCATTGTATTGTCCAGCATATTTTATGAATAATTGTCTTTGGGCCAAAGCAAAGGACCCCTAGAATACAATTTATCACAATTTATATTCATTTTTTTAATGCATCTGTTAGTGGATCTTACTGTTTAAATTATTATTGTTGTGCAGAATCAAATACATGTACATCAAACTATAATGGTACGTCATACATTGAATGTGGATGGAACCATGAAATATTTAGCCAAACATTAGGTTCTTTATAGGGCAGTTTTAAGGTCATTGCTGAAGTAAAATAAATATTTTTTAATCATTTTATTGCTATTTTTAAATAACTAATTATTCATTAGTTAGATAAATAAATAATAGTTTAATTATTAAAGTAAAAAAGAATAATAATGCAGAGTCATCTATATTGCACATTTTAATTAATGTTCTTAAAACGTGTGATGTGCAAATTATTATTATTATTATTATTTTTTTATTTTATTTTTTTTACACAAACTGTTGATTGGCAGATCTCTTGCAGGACTGTCTTCAATTCTATTTTAAGATAACACTGTTTATCATGAATCAAGATGAGGTCTGTTTATTTCAATTCATATTAACACAGAATAACAAATGGGCCCTGATGAGTATAATGAGCCTAAGCTTCCGTGGTAGGTGTTAAAAATCTGAATCATCTGGCTTTTGAGGTTAAACATGAGGCGGAGTGACAGATATCTGCCTGCCTCTATAGTCATGTGCTAGAAGCCTCATTTCCCCTTTCTGGGCTTAAAATAGGTGTCTATGCTCTATTTTAAACCTGTGGTTGGTCTGGGCAGCACAGAGAGTTCCCCTTTTTCTCTTTATTGCTGACAGAATGCAAAATAAAACTTTAGGGCTTCTGTGGAGGCATGTTGGTGTGAGGGATGTCTCATTGCCGAAGAAAAATAAACTGTTGCTGATAGTCTGTCGAGAAATACAGCCAGAAGTTAAAAGGTGAAAGATGTAGCATCATGAGGATGAAGAGTTGGTCAACAACAGCTGTATTCTTCCCAGTTGCTCAACATCTGTTCGCCAGAATCACATGCACCAAGAAACAACAGTGAGGTAGTTTTTAGTTGTAGTCATGTCATTATCAGTCTTTTCAATGCCTTCAATAATTGGATGCTGAAAACAGAAGTACATTAATGTTTTCTTTTGTGCAATGGTGTATTTTCCTGTAGGAACAGGAAGTTTATATATAAAAAATACAAAAAACATTTAAAAAGTAACCAATATGCTTATATTTACATTGCAGCTGTGATTTGCATATTGAGTATATCGTTTATATGACCTAAAAACTAAAAGGCATGAACTAAAGGCCACAATAGTATCTTTTCACAAAGTCTCAAAGTCTATTTTGCTACTGTGTATGTCAAAAACGGGCAGCCTTACTGTTAGTTTGAACTCCATGCTCTCAATATGTACAATCTGCTGATCTGTTTCTAATCCAGTCTCAGTCCAGTTCTTAGCTCAGTTGCAATTTGGCTCATTTAAACCTGAGATCCCATCTTAAAATTACACACTGAATCTTCTACTTAGAGAAGAATGCAGATTTTTTTTTCTTGATTTTTTTGTAGAGCTATGGATGTGAAGCTACTGTAGCAGTAACATATTTCGTAATGCACGCTTATATGGTATTAGCACTGGGGGCAGATCCAAAAAAAATAGCCCTTTTATTTTCAAAAGCAGCTGGAAGGCTCTTGTGGTGATGATTCATCCCTTTTTTCCCTCTTTCTTTAAATATTTTCAGTTGGGCGGGAGCACGTAGCCTCAGACACATAGTCTCATTGATGAGAATGTTTGTTTCGCTGTGGGTATCCTAGCCACAAACCCACTCACTCTCGCTAGCTCGCATAAAGTCACATGAACCCGGAACGTGTGTTTATTCGTTTTTCTCCTTTCCCCGGTTTTCTTCATCTGATCTTCCTCTTTGCTGTCTTTTGCCCTTCGCCTCCCTAGTTCCAACCATAAAAACAGAGCCACACGACGACTACGACCTCCCCCAGGTATGTGTGCCGCTCCATCCTGCCGGGTTGGCGCTGCATCCGAAGCCCTACTACAACCCCCCGGCGATTACCCCCATGATGCCATCAGAACTAAGGCCTTGTGTCACGGGCTCCTTCACATCCAGCCCTCAGAGACTGGTGGCAAAACCCACCTCCCTGTCCTGCTCGTCCTCCCCCAGCACCAGCCCCAAACTCCAGGATCTTTCCCCACCTCACCTCTCCTCTAAGTGCCTATCAGCGGGATCGAACCTAGGTCCCCAGTCTCCAACGGTCCCACACGTCTCCACCATCCAACCCACACCCGGACGCTACCCGCAGTCCATCCTCTACCCAACAGGAAGTGCCGCCTCTTCTCCAGGGTCCCATCCTTCCACCCCAAACTCCGCACCAGAACTCCCCTTCACTCCCAGCCAGAGTCTAACCCAATCACAGGCCACCAACGAGGCCTCTGCGTTAGGAGCTCAGATAACCAAAGGACCGGTGAGGAGCGGGTCTTCCCCCATCCTACAGGAGGAGGGAGATGCCCCCACCATGCTGGCTGTCAGCATCAAGCAGGAACCACAGGAACTGGATCAAATGTACCTAGATGATGGTAAGTGACAGCGCAATATTCCAGTGAAATTTAGTGACCGTGTGCATCGTAGTCTGGTGATGTAATGCCCAACAGATGTTTCTAATTGCTTGATGTTTTTGCCTGAGTGCTCCTTTACAAAATTAAGATCCAACGCAGCGCTAACCGTACCGCCACATTGACAGCAGCCCTGTTCCATGATGTTTAATATATCGAGAACGCAAGTTAAATTAACTGGAAAGTTAATGAATGACTTCATCGGTTTGCCTTCAACTTTTGTGTTAAATTTTAAGCATCTGTGGAAGAAATGTTCAACAGATGGAAGAATTTTAATATCAGATCTGTCTATTAAATCATAAAAGCTAATAGATAATGGTTTTCTAGCCAGATCTTTGACTAAATGGCAAAAAGTCCACCGTAGCTTATTGTGGCCCAGAGCTATTTGAATGACATAAAGCAACCAATAACAGTTTGCAGTTTTCATTTGGAGCGAATCGTCCGCATCAGACAAAATTCAAACATAGTGTCAAACAAATATAGAGAATACGCTACCATTCAAAAGTTTGGGGCTGGTAATGAAGAAGTCTCTTATGCTCACCTAAAAATCTAAATAACTTATATAATATATATTGAAAATATAGTTTATACCATGTATATACAGATTAAAAAATCTTTAAAAAAATTATTCTAAAAATCTCTTTAGCCATGATCTTATAAGGATTTTTTACTAATCCTATTTTTGTATTAAATTGAATGTCCCTTATCCAAAGTGCACCAGTAGGTTCGACACAATACCCAAGTAGCACCCTTTACATACTTATCTAACCTGGCAAAGTTTGGCAAATCCAGTGAATATTTTAACATGGTAAACTTTCTTAAATAAACCTGTTTGCCCTGACTCTGGGAATTTGTGTAATGTCAGCCAATCAGATTAAAACTTGCCAAACTGTGAAAGTACTGTCCAGTTTTGTATGTAATATGCATCAGGTGATCCCTGGCCGGTTTGTGGGTGTACTGACACTGAGACTAATGGCTCTCTAGTGTATTCACAGACCCAAACCTTATTGGTAATGAAAAGATCTGCTAAAACATCACATGGTGCTTCAAGCACAACAAGAGGTCGCTTTTCAGCAATGTCATTAAGTTTGTATCGGGGGGATATACAAATAGTCTGGACACCATTCAGCCCGCAGCTTTTCAACACTATAGAACACATGATGGGCCATCAGTGTTTATACAGCCCTAGGAACACTTTTGAGAACGTAAAACACTTATATGCTATATATTTAGCGAGGGAAATTGTTCTGCTAACGATCTAAGATCCTTTCTTGGAGTCTAAAGAAGATGTCGGATAGCGGATTACAGATGCCATAGTGGTTTCCTTAAGTTCCAGAAGAGGCTTAAGTCTTCATACGTTTGAGCAGTTGAAATATAGTCCATACCGCTCAAACTAAGCCGAAACATGGACAAGTAGTTATGCATGGAGTGAGAGCAGGATTTTTTATGGGTTTGCTTGTCAAAATTATTACCTGTCATTTCTCCGCTGGCAAAATATAACACGTTTTACCAAGCGCTAACATGGCTTCCTGTGTCATTAGAAGTTTGGATTGCATTTCTTCTAGATTGCAGCTATAATGGACTCTGTCAGGTGTGGCATTGGCTGAGCTTGTCAACCACTCTTATTAATTTGTTTTGAAAACCGAGGCACTTTTCTAAAGGCACGAAATCATCGTCTGTCATGCATGGCTGTCAGTGTATCTAGAATTCAAGTTTTCTGATGCTTTAGCTGTCTTATTATTATAATTTAAAGATGTTCCTACTTGTAATGTGCTTGAATCAGCTGTCGAGTGTGATGAAGGTGCTTTCAAACTTCACCACCAACTGCTTAACCATTACTTCAGTCTTCATTTACTGCTCACTGTTTCCTCTGATATGCTCCTTCTGTTGTTTTCCTTTGCTTCTTGAGGAGGGGTTACAAACCCTTTTACTCATGGAAACTCTTACAAAAGCTGGCTGTGAGCCTGGCTCCTGGCCTTCACCAGCCGTAAGCTTTGAGGGGCCTCTCTGCAATAAAGCACACTGACTTGGCCACTGTCGACGCAAGCCTGTGGCTTGAGCGCTGCCAGGAAGCTCGATCCAGCTCGGCCTGTGCCAAAGCAGTAGATCCTGCAGTAAAGGAAGGGGTCACTACGGGAACCGCTCCACTCCACGTGACCCAAGAGCTGGGTTCCCCATAAGAAACCACAACAAACTTTCCAATTTAGCCTGTGGCGCTGTTAAGAAATGCATGTAGGAGTGGAGAGCAGTTTGGACATTCAGATCATTGAGCAAGTACAGGACTTGTGAAACATATTTATGCAACATGGTGAATTTAGAATGCACTGTTCATTTATATCTACAAATAGTGGGAATGTTTTTAAAACTGAAAAGCACTATCAACTTTAGTTCTGTTTAAGAAATATTAAGGTGTTTTTCATGTCGTTCCAAACATGTATGACTTGATTCTATTTGTGGAGCCAATACAGCTAATACCGTGACAGTCAATGGGGTCCAAAACAGCACCCAAATGACTTTCAATGCATGGATCAAAATAAAACTCTGACATGTTTTTTCTTCCTTTATGTTCCACCAAAGTAAATTATAAAAGTATTTTAGGTGAACTAACTATCCCTTAAAGAAATCTGTTTGTTAGGTGCTTACATAAGTGTTTGAGTAGACAAGATTGGCCAGACGTTGTTAGTCACCTCCAAGTTGTGACTAACAGAATCGTTATTTTGCTAATATTGATTCAAAGGCCAAAAAACATCTTGTGGTCTGGTACTTGGTCAAGCTAACATAGTTTTTGAGGAAGATATACCCTCGTGACTCAATTATGTTGCTGGTCATTGCGTAGATGAAAAATCCCAGTGTGACTGTGATCCTGACCCAGGGTCTGTTTTTCTTGTCTTCAGCTGATTAAAACAATTAGGACTTCTGGGAGTTTTGGCGCTTGTGGACCACTTAATGAGGCTAACAGTGCTGGTGGGATAATTGTTTGGTAGTTCCTTGTTCCCCCATTGTTTCCTGAAGGTAGAGAGCGGGCCAGGTCTCCGGGCTCTATCACACGGATCCAGCTGCCGCTTATCCTGGTCCAGCAGGATGCAGGTTCTTGGATTACCTCACATCCACATATTCACTTCCCAGTCAGAGTCGCAACAGCAATCCCGGAGATACGAGACCTTAATATCAAAGTTCAAGAGGTGCAATTGTCAGAATAAATGGTATATATACAAAACATTCAAAAAAATATTCGTTTATGAACTAATGGAAGGCCTTAATTTCTTAATTTAGTCTGATAGATATGTAAAATGTTCAGTTGGTTACTAAAATGGTCATTGGCTGTAATCATAAAGTATTCTGAGCTTTTTATTACAAATGTCGGAATCACTGAATGGAATGGAACATGGAATCGACTCATGCCATGTTTTCCTAAGTAGGTCTGATGGAATTTTTTGGTTCAAACTTTTACCTTCATGCACTTGGCACATGATTTTATCAAAAGTAAGTTACTTTGCATTCAAGTCAAAGAATCTGTATATATTTTTTCAAATCATACTAGTGTTATGCCAGCATTATCTATTAGAATTGTTTGTTAGTGTGTGTGTGTGTGTGTGTGTGTGGCTCTTTTATACTTTCGGGTCTTCATTTGAATTTTTATTATATTTTAATCATTTTGTTGTGTCCAAATATCCTTTATATTATTTATTTATTTATATTTTACGTTACTGTTTATGATTAATTTATTTCAAGTTTTAGTTCAGCTTTAGTTTTTTTTAGGTCCAGTCACTTCAACTTTTGCAAAACCATCATTTAAAATTTTCATTTAGTTTTAAGCTTTGCTAATATTTATATTTTATTCTATTTCAGCTTTATTTAATTTAACCAAAATGGTTCTAGTTAACAATAATAACCCTGGCTCCTGCATTCCCTGGGAACTGAACCCATGGTCTTGGTTGGTTAGCAGCATGCTCAATTGTTGGAGATGCTATTGTTTTTAATGCGCTAAATGGTGTAGCGTTTTTAATGTGTTATTGAATAGAAAATGACATCTAACATTTAGATACATTTTTCCAAGCAGAGGCTTATAAAAACTTCTCTGGCTAATGCACTGAATCATGAACACCATCTCTGCCACACTCTATAAACTCTATCCATGCATCATCTTCACTCTGAATCATTTATCACGTGCTGAAATACCTCTAGAGTCATGCTAAGCTTATCGGGTTATGAAGGGTAAGTTCTGATTATTCTTTGGTGCCAATTCAAACAGCACCAGACTGAAGTCAAAAAACGCTTGTTAGCTTGATATGAAGCCATAAGCAATGTCTCATATTTCAGCTATTATTGTATATCCAGTCACTTATCACTTGTTGAAGCCCTTTCATTAGACTCCTCATTCGAAATGTGGCAGCAAATTGAGATGTATCCTATGGCAACTGCCAACAGTTTTCTTCTCAAGCCAACAGTCTACAAAAGCAACATCACAGTACATGAGTCACTTACTGCTATCCTTAGCCAAAACCCCAAACCAAAATTGTTGACCAACAGAGACTAGAAAACAATCAAAGTTTCCTTGGTCTTTTCAAAATGCTAGTGCATGTGTCAACACCTACTGAGGCCGTCTTTATTTACCATGAGCACTCTGAATAAACTAAAACCTCTTCAAATGTAAGTTTTCATCATAACAGGGTCCCTAGAGTCTCTCTGCTCAACACAAATATCTTGATTGCTTTGGATATGTTCACGTTTCTTTTTGTACTCTTTCTTTGTGGGATGCTCACTTAAGCATGAGTTCACAAGAAATCTGTGTGTCCTGTTATTCATGCCATGAAGAGACACAGTTCAAATGGATTTGGTCGATCAGGTCAGTGGAAGATGAAACCTCAAGGGAACTGTGAACATAGTCAGAGTCATGCTGCTTGCAATGAATCTGGTTCAGTTCAAACACGTTGCAAATACTGAAAGTATTAGTAGACACTTCGCCATCACAGCATTGGTATTTGGACCAAGACTCAATAGGTCATAGTTAAGCAGCCCTCGCATAGTTGTATTAATCACAGAACATCCTATTATCTATTTACTTCTATTCTAAGTTTTGATTGGCTGAATATCGTCCCACCATTTGTATCATGCCGCTTGTCTGTGTTTGTTCCAGACAGACTGTCTGTCTGCATTAGTGGTAGTGATTCAAAGAAAGAATCACTGAATCATTTATTTAACTGAATGATCCAAAACACTGATTCATTTACACTGCCACAGCTGTCTTTATGATTGTTCAATCATTAATTCAGCTGATTCATTTAAAAACGCTGATTCATTCGGCAGTGAAATATAACTGGATATTGCTCAGAGAAAGTAGTGCATCTAAAGAGTAGGTTACTTGATTTAATGCTTTCAGTGCATTACATTTGAAGAATATATACCGTTTAAGGGTTTGATGTCAGCAAGACCTTATATTTAAGGAATTAATGCTTTTAATTAATGCTTTTAGAATGTATTGAATTGACAAAATATTTATTTTCTCATAAATTCATATAATATTTCTGTTTCATAGAAACCATTTACATTTTAAAATATAATAATATAGAAAACAGTTATTTTACAATTTTGTAATATTTCACAATATTACTTTTTACTGTATTTTGACTTATTTCAAAACATTGACAAAAAAAATAAATGTAACCAATTAATGGTACTGGTGTGATTAAGTGATTGTGTAGTGATTGATGTGTTTGAAATTTTATTGTGCATTCAATATTTATTTGGTTTGTGGTGCTTTGGGTTTTTTATTCTCAGATCTTTTTCCACTGCAAAGTGTCCGTCCCTTCAACTCAGTCTTTTAGACCCGAAAAGATGCTTTCTTTAATGTCCAGCTCACCATAAATCATGCAAATAAAATTTGATTGCATGTGTGCAGTCGTGCCGGTATTTCTTCTCAACCTCCTCTGTTTTGACAGTTGGGAACCTAGTGATTCAAGAGACCTGCGTTTTAATGTCCAAACTCCCATGGCAGTTGTTAAGGCTCGCCAAATTTTTCAAGAAGATGTATTGGCGTAATTTACTCCCAACTGTCAAAGGTCCCTAATTGTTTCAGCATGGAGTGGTGTTTGTGTGGCACGTCCATGTGTGAATTTCTCCCCATAATTCAGCCAATCTTATTGATTCATTTCCTGTTCATATATTAGTGCTACTTAATCAGAATGCTACTGGCAGTAGCGTATCATATGGGCTTATGCTCAAGCGAATATGAAATCTTAATGGATTTTAATATTTATAAGGGTGTGAAAAATATTCCTCCAACTTTAAGTATATCAGTGGTTCAAGTTCTGGTATTTGGGGGTAAATTAAAGTGCAGTTTTCAGTGTTTTGTCAGCTGACTGTTCCCAATTTTTTTTTGGCACGTTGTTGATGGTTTAAGGTGTTTCCGAGTAATAGCTCTTTTAGATCCAGGAGAAAAAGTGAAACCAGGAGCCTGGGAAGAGACCGTGTCAGGCTGAGGTCAGGTAGGCTGGGTGCACTGCGCCTCATGAGGAGATGAAAGACAGATTCAAATTCATTGTTTAGAGGGAACGTCAGCATTCCGGACGACTTCTCCGTCCCTTAGGCAGTTTTGCAGTTGGAGCGTGAAGGCCATGGTTCATTTGCAGGGAATTCCTCAGCAGGCTTCCTGGTCTTGGCCGGGAGCGACACATGAGGGGAGGAAATCCACCGCCTTCAGCCCACGTGTGTCTGCTCGTACTCACTCTCTCTTTTTGTGTCACTGCCTTTAGATTTTTGGGATTTTAAAGCATACGTGACTTTTTTTAGAGGTTGTACAAGAACTTTTGAAACAAACTAGTGGTCAACCGAAATGGGTTTTCCAGTATATATTTTTAATTCATCAGTGGATATTGAAAAAAGTATCACAGTTCCCATAACATATAATCAGCACAGAAGTTTTCAAAACTGATAATAAGAAATGTTTGAGCAGCAAATCAGCCCATCAGAATGATTTTTTTGAAAGACACTGACACTTAAGAAAGGATGCTTTGCCATCACAGAAATAAATTACATGTTAAGATGCATTAAAATAGAAAACAATTATTTTAAATGTTATTAATCTTTTTACTGTATTTTTTGATCAAATGCGGCCTTAAGTATTTTCTATTAAAAAATGTAAATATCTCAAAAACAAGAGCAAAATGATAAAGGTTTAAAAAAATATTTAATGAAAAACACACATTTTACACCAAATACATATAAATTAGGCCTGAAAAAAGGACTGACACAAGACCTTCAGTGCTGCTAATCTCAAAATGACCAAAAATATGCCAATTCATTGGCTTATCTCTAATATAAACAATGCAAAACCCAGAAATCGTTATTTATGTATAAATTGCCATTAAATTTGCGGTCAAGGAAACTATGACTGAATGTTTGATGGCATTAGAAAAATGCAGGATTCTTCTTTAAGGATGATATTCCTCACCACAAATGAGAAAAACACACACAGCTTGTCTAATAGTTATCAAATGCTTCCTGCAGGTGCTTACGTCCATGCTAAAGAATTCAAAGGCCAGCTAAAGTGGTCTGTGCTGTGATCGTAAGGGAAGAGGAATGTGCTGTTTTGAAACCGATAGAGCATTTGATACGACTGACTATCTACGCCCCTCAGAGCTTTGAGAGCCGTTAGCAAAGAAACGTGAAAGCGAATTACTCTTCTCAGAGCTAAAAGGCTCAAATGTTTTGCAATAAACCGCTGAAGGCTTGAAAACTGAAATACAGACATTCAGGGAAGGTTAATGTGCTGTGTTTTGGTCATACAATGCTCCCTGTGGGCCTGAGAGTAAGATGATATGTCTGCCGCTAATATGCTAACATGCTAACTTTAAGAGGCAGTCTCATCCGGTTTCCCCTGCTATCACACAGCAAGTGAGTGCCAGGCTGTTTGTATAGCCTGAAGCCATGCTAAGTCACTTCCCATGCTTAGGCCAAAGAATACAGCTGACAGAAGGAGCCAGGGTCCTAGTGTGTGGGAAAAATCAAAGACAGATAGAGGGCAGGAAGACAGCAGACAGCTGGAGTTGCAGGGACCTCCATAAGAGGGCATGATATCTTCTAAGTCTCACGGAGGCCACTCAGAGAAATTTGATTTATTTTTATTTATGTTAGTTATTTTGACTGTTTGTTTGGGGTTTTAGACGCTGTATATGGGGAATTATAATAGGACATTTGAAATTTAATTTCTTTTTCTACCATTAAATGATTTTCCTATGTTCCTTGGACCTAATTAAAAGTGATAACATTGACACTTTGTTAATTAGGTATCAGGATTAGAAAAAAAAAAAGATCATTAAATATTTTTCAATTGAAAATTAGTCACATTACACATTTAAAAATGTGTTTCATACCGACTCATTATAATTTGAATACTCTAGTCATATCAACCGCCAGATGAGAACACAAACTACTGTTCAGAGATTTGAGATCAGTAAGAATGTTTGGTAAGGAAATTAATATTTAGGAAGGATGCTTTAAATGATGTGAGCATAAGAGAGATACAAAAAAAAACTTAAATGGTAGTGTATGTTGAAGAGACACTCGTATTCAATGTGTTGCAAAAGATCTGAATCTGCAACAGAGAACATTTTAATGCAGTGTTGCAGGTAAACAATACATCATCCATATAAATCGTTCACATATAATAAATATCTTGGTGACTACAGTTCAGTAAACATATTGTGAAAGTGCATTTAGCAATATTTTTCTGTGGTGATGCAATGTCTACTGCAGATGAATTGTTTGTTTTGGGTGTAGCCTAAAAGTAACATGATTTCAACTTGTTTTCACAGTTAATGAAATCATAAGGAACGATCTCTCCAGCATCTCCGTTCACAGCCACGCATAGCAGCCTAAGGTCCCTCTGAGAAGACCACGGCAATCATGAACTCTTCAGCATACCAAATTTCTGACAGAAGATCTGAATCAGCAAGACCTGACTCTGATAACACCAGTTCAACAAACAAACCTTATGCACTCAGAGTTCCACTTCATACGAAGCCATCGGAACTCATCGAACCTTGCTTGCTTGTTTGTTTGGGTTCGGGGGGGGGGGGGGGGGGGTCTGACTGAAAACCAGCCTAAAAGCACAGAAAAAACAAGTGCACTTCATTTCAGAATTTATCAGCACATCCTGCCTGGCCCGAGTGTGTGCTGTTGTGGACCAAGTTGTCTCTCTTTTGCTTTCCTATTTACGCTTTTGTACTCAGTGTAGCTTTTTAAATTATTACCGTAAGTGCAGCTTGACCTTTTAATCTGTACACAATCATGTATATTTCTAAAAAGAACATTCGAGTCTGGTCACAAATCAGTAACTTTGCAGGCCAAAACCCAGACATGAAGTTGACGCATGCACAATTCTTAATTATAACCTAAACCTTTTTTTTTTTTTACATTTGCTTTGGATGCATGCATATGTGAATGCAGGTGTGCACGTCTGAACGCTCGCTTTTGTCTATTTGTGTTTTTGTTACATTTCATCATCCAATGGCACAAACACATGTTTAACTCATGAACACTGTTCTTCATGAAGAAAAAAACATTGATGACTGAGACGTTTGTTTGAATATCATTTTGAAGCCTTGTCCTGAACGGCCTTATTGATTTGCCTTAAGCTTATGCCAAATTGTTGTTTTGTTTATCATTTGACAGCAGATGTCTGTGCTTATGTCTGAATAGCCATTCCATTGTTTATAGCTTTTGTAATATCAGGTATGATATGTACTTGTTAACTGGAATTTTTATGAATAGAATAGAATAGAATAGAATAGAATAGAATAGAATTATTTATTTGGAGTGAGCTGGAATTAATCAAACACAAGCCATAAGGGAAGTATAGCAATCCTATTCCCTTTACGGTCACATTTGGTAGCAACTTTGTGACCAGAGATTGACTGGACTGGCATTTGTCAACCATCCAATATTATTCTAGCAATTTTGCAAGGCAAGATTAAGGGTTTCACATTAGGCTATGCTCTCTCAAACTGCCTCTGAACAGCTGAATATGTTACACTATAACTGCCTCTATGACCTGATGGTTTACTGCACTGTGCCTTAAAGTGTTTATCAAGCAGGAATACTTTTATATCTATTTGTCCTCTCTAATTATAAACGTAATGCATGTTTCTCAGCATATAATGAGATTTTCATACAGGGGTTTTTACTGCCTGTACATTGTATCCTGTCTGTAGGTTGTTAGTTAATGTATGCACTTAATTTGTATTTTTCTGTACTGGGATCTCAGAAATACCACATATTGTTTTTCGTTGTTGTTGTTGTTGTTGTTTGTTCTTGCCAATCAGACCTAACATATATTCTTCTGCAAGGGTTCAATAACAACAACAGATTGTTTTTCTTGCAAGTATATGTATACCATTTACCCATGCAAGTCACATTTCTACAGTGCATTTACATTTCAGTACCACGATATGCACAATAAATTCATGCTTTGTTGGCTCTTTTAGAGGTGTGTTGTTGAATGTTGTAAAAAATATGCATACAAATCGATATAAGGTATTTATATGATAACTAGTTTAAAAACCATTTAAATTACAGTGAATCCTCCAATCTCAAGTTTAAAATGCATTTGAAGTGCATTTGAAGTGCAACTGTTCCACAGTGTCACGACGTAAGCTGTCCCAATTCAGGATGCACCCTCTGAAGACCGCATTCCAAAGCTAATCATGTGAACGCGACACAAAGGAACGATGACATAATTCGAAAGTGACGTCAAATGCACTCTCCGTTTCCCAGGAAAATGAAGTGCACATCTGATGGACACTTCACACCCTATATCCCAGAATCACTTGTGCCCAGATGATGATGGCATTTATAATCAAAGAACATGGAGGATGATATTTGAAATGTACAGTAAGTATTTGTTTTAATTTACTCCGATACCTAGCGAAAGTGTTAACAGGAAGTTTTTTTAACAAAACTGACAAACAATAAGACAACCACTATATAAGGCAATAGACTTTCCCTTTGTTATGTTTTTGTACTGCTGTCATGCAAGATTATTTTAACCAAACTTTAGCACTACAGTATTTTGTATGCATGTCCTGCTATGTCGTATTTTCTAATGTTAAGATTGCAAACCCTGTGCAAAACCTGTAAGTGTTTCCATTTTCTCTTGTTTTAGGACTATTCTGGAGAAAATTTGCCTAATGGGAAAAATGTAAAAATACAAAGCAAGCAAGTTACTGTAATAGACAATTTTTTTGCTGAAATTCATTGGGCTGTTGTTGTTAACAGGCATGGTTTATTTGCTCTGCCTTAGGATTGCAAATGTCCTGGGACAGATGAGGGGGTGAGTGGAAGCTGGGGGAGCTGCTCAGGGACGACATCAAACTCCAGAGAGACAAGAGGAGAGAAGAGCACAGGAGAGCAGGGAGAGAATGGAGCGACTGTTTTCTCTTTTTGAGAGAATGCTTAACAAATAAATTATTAGCAATTCTCTATTAGCCAAGAGAAAACACAGGAAAAAATGAGTACATTATAATTTTTTAAATTATAAATTTAAATGTCACATTGTCAATGAAACAACCTCATTAATGTAGTTTGTTTTTGTAAGTTAATAGTTCTATACATTATTCATTTTTAATATAACTAATTTGTAAATGATTCTGAGTACTGGTTCCAGTGCACGTTCATGGCTAGAAGGTTGGGAAAAACACGGTTTACAGGTTGCCTGGAACACAGCATTTTTGCACCTGCTGCACCCATGGTACGGCAGCAAAGTTGCATTGATTAATACACCAAAATGAAAGTATAGTTCCTAGCCATAATGGCCTAGAAAACTGGTTAAGGTGCTTTTAATTTTCCGTTGGTCTTAGAACACAATGTAACTACAGAAGAGTCATGGTTTAAATAGGAAAAATATCAAAACTCTTAGGTAATTTTTGAGCGAGACGCTAACAGTCTAATCAGATTCAGTGATCTATGCTAAGCTACAGCTAAAGTAGAGATCGGCTGAATGGATTCAAAAACAGTAAACACACAACTATTTAACTCTAGGGGTGGTTGGAAAACAAGCCTATTCTCAAAAATAGTGGAATGTTCCTTTAATATTACTGCTGCACTGATGTGTATGTTACATTTTACTTCTGAATATGTTCAAGGTTATTAAATTTAAAGTTGCCTGCTAAATATAGCCTACTGTTGGGTAGTTTACCATGCATCATGTTGTAAAAGACCATATTTTTATAGTGTTGCTGTCCTGTGAGTACTTCGTATTCGTTCGAGAATACTTAATGAATATACTTCTATGCCGTCCAATTTTGAAAATTGAAGTATCAACATTTTGTCAGAATATTAATAAATTTTTGCTAAAAATATATCAAAGGCTGCATCTGAAGGACTCGGACCAGTCAAACAGAGCACTGTTCAGCTGTCACAGCTGCCACTGAACATTGCTCTATTTTTATTTACATTTTTTATTTACAGTATTATGTTTGCTAACCTGTCTACATGTGTTCACCATGGTCAAGACAATATATATAAAAACTGCTGTGTGTGTGTGTGTGTGTGTGTGTGTGAGTATTTTGTAGTTTTTCATATGTATGATTACATTATTCAAGTTAGCTCCAAGCCAACACCTCCATTTAAAGTTGAAATCAGACAATTAAGGATGCACCAAACCAGTGTAATTTACCTGGCCAAGGACTTGGCTAGCCTGAGGTACCGTCTCCTCCATTATGATGTAAAACATAAAAACAGAAATGAGCAATTCTGGCTCCACCTATCCTGGAACATGATTATACCATCTAAGTAGCCTATGTTAGTTTTATAGAACTGCTTGTCAAGCTCAGAAACATTTATAACCAGTTGAAGTTTCTTATATTATGTATTGACTTGGTTACATGGTGGACATTAAAATGTTATTTTTCATTTTAAACAGTATAGATGATTACTTAATGGTAATACAATATTTGTGATTCAATTGTGAACACAATTGTGTATGTCAGACCATAAATCCCCAAAAACTTGGTTTGCCGTTGCGACCCTTCATAGACCCCCTGCCACCCTTTTTCCACGCTAAAAAATATTCTCTAGCTTCGCTCCTGCATAATGTTGAATAATTTTTTTTTTCATGGGCAATTAATTTTCAATGGCTTTTTTTTTTTTAATGTACCCTTTTGAAACAAAAATATATTGCAGTATATTGGAAAATATCATGTAATATATTAGGCATATATTCTTATATATATTTATTTTTTCCAATATATTGCAATATATTGAAAGTGGCAATCATTTGTATATTTTGCAATATATTATATACTATATGTGTCATCAATATATTATTAAATATATTCAAATATATAAAATATTAGAAATAAAAAGGGAAAATAATATATTACAATATATCACAATATATTTTAAGAAATATAATGGTAAATATATTTTTCTTTCGTAAGGGTATTTAGGGCATGAGTATCCAATCCCTTTTTGCAGAGATCCAAACTTCTCCAAGGCACATTACATAGAAGCTTCTAGTAATTCTGAAGAGCTTTATTGGATGGTTCAGGTGTGTTTAATTAGGTTTGGATCTGAATTTTGTAGGATACTTGCTGGAACTTGATTAGACACCCTGCTTCAAGGTAGGCCTATGTGTCTATTCACCTCTATATTTAACGTAATAGTGGTTGTGTGCAGCTATTTGTAACTTCAATGTGCAAGGCTTCCAGTGTCATTCACTTCCAGTTATTTTAGCTGTAGTCAACAAAAAAAAGTCTCTTATGCTACTTGATATTGCAATCTGGTAGTAGTTACATTATTTTAATTAAACAAGTAATCACAAACACACTGGTTTGTAGTGCAAATAGTTGCACTACCATTTTTCTACACTTTGTTGCGGTTTACATATAGCCTAGTGGCTAATGAATCTGAAGTGTTGCACATTCATAGAAAATAGCTTTCTAAAATAACTTTCATGTTGCTAAATAAAGGGATCACAAAACTTATTTTCAAACATAAGCATACCAAGAGAATTATTATTTGAAGTTAAAAGTGTGAACTAGCCCCAGTCTATTTAATGACAGTAGATGTTTTGAACCAAAATCAATTAACAAAATACTTCAAGATGTTTCTTATTGGTCCTAAATATCATAGAGAATAAAAAACAGAGATGATTTATTTGACAAGTCCTTTGTCCAAACTTTTAAAAGAGTATAAAACCCTGACCGTATGTTCCGTTTCACAGATCTAGTTTCAACCCTAGTCACAATGGCTCATTACAAATGCGGCAATATCGTCTGAAACGGAATCGTGAAATATCCGCAAGATCTCTTCCCCATGTGCACAGAAGAGTTGAACTTCCAGAGTAGTAACTAATGGATCAAAGTAGAAGCAGCTGTTGTATCAGGCTTTGAGCCAAGCACCCTGTGACACCTGCCAGGCAGACAGGAATATTTTCCATGGGTTTGAATCCCCGGTCACACAGCCATGGTGACAACGCACAGTCAGGGTTGGGTGGATCATCAAAGCCAGTGCCCAGAAATAGCCGCTCTATTAGTAGTATGCTTGGATGAGGATTGTTAGAGAGCCAAGACGACGAGCGGCCTTCGCTAACGGTCTCAGTTATCATTGTGTGAAAACTGTCCTGTCGAGTGAAAAGCTGTGAGCCTGAACTCCTTCCACATCCTAATACATATAACTGTCGTCCTCCCGTTATCCTGTCTTCCTTGATAATGTGATCTCTGGATCAAAGCATGATGGTGGCTGTTCTGTCCAGACTGTTCTCATCTGTAGTCGTTTAGAATATCAGCAGTTAAGGGGGTATTGACTGCTTTTATTTTCTAGGCTTGATTGTGTTTATGGGGTGCAATCTTACATGTGTTAATGCCTCCTTAAAAAAATAAAAATAATAATAATAATTTTTCACATAATTTACCTTTATTCTACACTCCTTTGAAATCTCCAATGATTTCATGTTTTCATGAAGCACCTCCCACCTCCCATGAATGCAATGGGCTCAGTTTGGTTATCTGGCTCAGTGTGTTGTGATTGGCTAAACCACCTCTAGTGCAAGTCTAAACATCCCGCCCCTCACCTCAGCTACATGTGCTCCAGTTGTATTGTAAACAATGGCATTGTCAATATTGCTTATCAATGTGAGCCCAAATGAGATGCAGAGGATGCTAGTGAAGAGGGTCGCTCAGAACCTGTGCAAGCACACAGCTCTCAATGGTATGTTTTTTTTTTTGGAGAGTTCAGACATTGCGTGAATAAGAGACAAAAGACGATGTAAATACAGTTCAGTTTAATGCAAAAAATGATCGTTTTGTGTCTCTACGCATTCATGTATCGTCACGAGCCACAGGGTTTAATTTTAATTTGTTTTTTAGCCGTGATTCCCATTCACCTCCATTATAAGACTGACAGACTGCAACAGTTTGAGTTAAAAATATTTGTTTGTCTTCTACTGAAGAAACAAAGTCACTTGGATGCCCTGGGAGTACACAGATAAATGTAACATTTTTATTTTTGGGTGAACTATCCCTTTAATATATGGTTTTATCCTGATTAAAGCTTTAATACAGTATGACAACTGCATGTGCATAAGTTAACGCTTCTCATAGCTGTGTGAAAACATCTGTAGTTACATATAAAGTGTATAATGGGAACACAGCTCATTGTTGGAGCTGATGAGCTGAATGAGAGGCAGAGAGTGAGAGAGAGAGAGAGAGAGAGAGCGAGATGCAGAGCAGGATAAAAGAAGGAACAGAATTAAGAACCTCTGCTTTAGAACACTGGTTTTGAAACTTGTGAATCCAAGTATCATTATGAATATATAAATATATTTTTGTGCACCCCTAGTTTTGATGGCATGGCAACAACTCTTCCTCTTCTCTAAAAATGCATGGCATGGCCTCACCCCTTTGTTTCATGTGTTCTTAGGGGCGGGGTTTATGTAAATGTCAGGATTTATGACATCACAAACCATTTTAAAGGATTATATCTCCATTTGCATTCAACTTTGCAGATATTGTTTATGCTCAAACAGCAACATTACACACTAATTAACTAACATTAAAAAAGTAAAATCTCAATCAATGACCCCTTTAAGAAGCAGAGGAGACATAAAACTAGGAATCTTATTGAAATTGTAATTAAATAAATCTATATGGGAGATCGGAGATGAATGTGGCTGTTGGGCTGGCGTGATCTCATGATAATTTGGATGTATTTTACATAAAATGTGGTCCAAACATTAATTTACCTACATTTTTACAGGCACAAAATTGTAAAAAACAAATAACAAAAAAAAAACAAGGTTTTATGGCAGGATAATGAAATAATCATTGGCTCTCGTCTGCATTCGTCACAGATTGTGGACCGGGGAACCCACCTCAAAACGCTATTGGAATTGTTTTGAGTAGCAATTGGGCAGGGTTTGTTTTTGCTAATACCTGGCAACCCGTTCACCTGTTAAATGTTGAAAGGTCTAAACTGTATGTTGTAGCATCAATAAAAATATGCAAAAATGTTGGTTTGTGCTTGTAAATGTTATGTATTAATATCATAGGCTGTAGGTACCTCTGTGTCCGTGGCATCACCAGTAGGTTTCTGAAGAGCTATTTGAAAGCTCAAAGTGGGAGGAGTGGTCCGTCGCCATCTTGGCAGCTCATCGTCACTCCCAGATAATGGAAAATAGGCAAAAAGGCAGGAGCTGGTTGCTGTAGCCACGCCCACCTAGCTCGACAGCAGTGCGGCAGGGGCGATCCACCTGTCACTCAAGTGGCCACACCCAACCCCCCAAAAAATAAAAATTTGCTGTAAAGTTGGGCATTTTAACATGGAGAGAGTCTATGGGACTGACTCCCTTTTGGAGTCAGCCTCTAGCGGCCAGTCGATGAATTGCATGTTTAGTCACCACATGACCTATGTATAAACAATGAGACCAGGCTGGAAAGTATAGTCTTGTCCAAATACCCACACTTGCGGTCTTTGCACTTGACTACTTGACTACTTCTATGATGCATTTCCTGTATTTGGCCCAAGTGTTCAAGTGACGATGAAGACCACAAGTGTGTGTGTGTGTGTGTGTGTGTGTCACTCTCAAAAGTTTCATTCCCTGATGGGACACACTTATAGTGATGTAAAACTTCAAGTGTTTACATAGCTTTATTTTAAATTTATTTTAAATACATTGCATTTTAAAATCAACTTCTAAATGTCTGTTCAGTAGGCCCTATAACATCACAATTTTAATTTGTGGTGCTTCTAATTATGTGATAAAAATAATGCGCTCTCAAGTGGCCAAGACTGCAAGTGTGGGTATTAGGACAAGGCAAAACACCGTTGTAGTCAAAAAAGATCTGTGGTGATGTCATCTGTCATAAACTCCATTCACAATTTTTTTTTTTTTTTTTTTTGGCATGTGAACATTAGCAACATTTTAGATTTTATGAAAACAAAAAGATTTTCAGGAAAGAAAGTAATATTTTTAATTAAGATTACTTATGATTATTTTTTTGTTGCACATCAAGGGATTTATTTAAAACATGTTTCCATCATAGTTTATGCACATATCTTTTTATTTGATTCAAAAAAACAAAAACAAAAACTGTCCACTCTGCAATTTTGTGCAATTTTTTGTGCATTTTTTATTTACATTTATGAGCATCTTGACATTTCCAAAGTTTCCAAAATTCCAAAATGAGCATTCCAAAATTCACATAAAAAATAGTTAGATGGCAACATGTCTAGTGACTGAACCTTTATGTGACAGGAACACATGTGCACACACACAAACATACACACACACAGCAATTGTTTTTGTGCTAAAAAAAAAAAAATGTGAATGGAGTTTATGACATAGATGACAACACCACAGCTCTTTTTTGACTACAAAATTCGCATAAAAAATAGTTAGATGGCAACATGTCTAGTGACTGAACCTTTATGTGACAGGAACACATGTGCACGCACAAACATACACACACAACAATTGTTTTTGTGCTAAATTTAAAGTCCTAAAATTAATAATTAATAATAATAACAATTATAATGTTTTTTTTTTTTGTCACTTCAAATGGATCACTTCATTCAAAACTATAACTATGATTATTATTTTGTTCTTCTATAAAGTTCTTGCATAAATTGGATGTGTGGGTCTTATTTCAGCAAATTACCTCACACAGTTACATCTATCCCCAGCCTATTACAACTCACCCCAGTAATGGGGTAAGTTGTAACAACGGAACTCTTTGTATTTGACATTAAATCACATAAACTGTGACTATGCAGTACACGCCATGTGAGTATTATTTGTAACAGACAAATGTGGCTATAGTATCAAAGTTTTAGAGAGATCTAGCACAAACAACCACTGAGTTACTGATGCTCAAACAACAAGTATTACTTTCATCTCAGTCTCCCCTTACACTGTAGATTTTTAAAACCCTGTCAATTCAGTTCATTGCCTTATATCGTAATGAAAAGAGACTGTTATAAGTGATTCTTAAAATTTCTAACATCAAGGCTTCTCATTGTCAAAGTCAGTATTAGAGGCCACCCTGCAAAAGCGTATTTTCTTCTTCTTCTGGTGAGATGATTACAAAATATCAGCTTGCCGTTAAATTTTTATTGACCTAGGTCACCTAGTAAAACTGCTCCTGTGTGAGAACCATGTCTAAATGAGTTCCGTTCACTGTAGATCGTTACCGCCTCCTAGTGGACATTTGACAATTCTGGCATATCTGGAATTGAAAATACCAAGTCATGAGTAGGAAATAAAAAAATAAATAAAAAATAGTCCATCAACATAAAACCTTTAACAAACATTGTTAACATACGCAATAAAAAATCTGCACAGTATCCAAAATAATCAATCCAAATAATCATTTATCTAAAAAAAAAGGCCTATAGGCCTAAAAAATAGGCCTATATACTTAAGTTGCTCTATTTTCACGCTCTAATACTTGACTTGCATATACTAAAAATAATTATTTAATACTTCTGAAGGTAAACTTAAGATCATATAAATGTACTCAACTGTGCTATTTTGGGACACCATGAATATAAACTAAAATTAACTTTTAACACTGTATCTCTGTATGTAAAAATGTGTTTAGTTGCCACCTGTAGTACACTTGAACCCATCTCCACTCAAGTTTACTACAAGTGGTGACTAAATACTTTTTTTCTGTGTGTGTGTGTGTGTGTGTGTGTGTGTTTTTGGAGGTATTATGTTAAAAGCACATTTTAATTCATATTCATTGTGTCCCAAAAAAGCACAGTTGAATACACTTACTGTAGAGGATTGTACATAAAGTATACTAACCACTTAAAATTAGTCCTTGTATCCATGTATGCATCCCCATCCCAAACTTACTCTTGGGTTTCTTAATAGCCTATTGATAACACATCATTTGTTTCTGTTCAGATTTCTTGTTTTTCCAGAGATATATGGGATCTTTGTTTCCATTTATTTTATTGTGATGCTCTCTGGCCACAGCTGTATGGTAGTTCAAAAGTAAGAACAACACCAAACAAATAACCATCATAGCCTCCAGGAAGAAAAAATATGCTTCAACTGAAAAGTTAGCTGGATGGTAATGAGGCACAAGGTAGGTAGTGTCTCTTTCAGACCCGTTAAGATGTGTTTCACTGGTGCTGAGGATTTGAGATGCATTGACACATTCCATCACACCTACACCTTAAACCAACACCACAAACGCTGGGACAAGACCACTCAGGCCTTCTCCTACACAACAAGTCATGAGATACGCTGCCTTGAGCTGTGTCATGAAGGGAAGGAATATCACTGAAGAGGTGCAGTCCACTAATGAGATGAAGAAGATGAGGAGCAGCAAAAGAACGCTGTGTTCTACGCCTTGCACCACTACCATCTCACTCCAGAAGAAAGCCAGGAAAAGGCTTGCCAGTATCCCGAAACCCACAGATGGTGACCCAGGACCCCATGCCAAACAAGCCAGCCAAAACATGGGTGAGGATCGATATGGCTATGCTGATTTAAATCAGACTTAGTAACCTTAATGTCTTCAGAAAAGAAAAGTAATGTGTAAGGGAATTTCATTCAATGGCAGATATTCTTTTTGCAGTTCTACTTGGAGCCACTATGACGTACAAATGACCAAATTTGCTGCAGTGAAGTTTATTTATTCAGCTGTGATGTCCGAGAAGACTCAACATTATGTCCTTGAGCAAGACATTTAATCCAGGAGCACTCCAGGGAATTGACTCTTCAGTCAGTGCAGGCTCTCTTTGGATAAGACACATCTGCTAATATGAAGTTATTCAGTAACATCTGCAGTAAATGGAACATTGTCTTACTAATACTTTAATGTCATGCCAATGCATTTTAAAAACAAAGTCAGGAAGTTTGTGCTTATTTGCAGAAAGCCTATCAAAAGTACAAATCAGAGTGCAGTTAACAGGGGTGTGTGGGAACAGCTGAGATCATGAAAATGGGTCCAACTTGTGTAAAACTGTCATAGCAATAAAACCATATTCATATATTTACATTTATAAAGGAATGTATCGTTTAAATTTTTTACGTTTATATTTAATCACCTTTCTGCTATTATCAGTTCACCTAAACTGGTGTGAAAATAAATCATGTAGTGATTGTGATGATATAAATTCTACATGTGTATTCTTGCAATTTCATGTAAACTATAATGCAACTATAAGCATATATAAGAAATATATATCAATATATCGAAATATATATCAATATATATATTGATATATATATATATATATATATATATATATATCAATATATATATATCAATATATATATATATATATATATATATCAATATATATATATATATATCAATATATATATATATATATCAATATATATATATATATATATATATATATATATATATATTGATATATATATATATATATATATATATATATATATATATATATATATATATATATATATATATATATATATATATATATATTGATATATTTAAAACAATTTAAAATGGGGTACAGCAATGTGGAGATTATTATTATATACACACCTTTCAAGAAAATGGAGAAAACAAAAGGAATTATACAAGAAGTATGATGAAGTGATACTTCTACCAGCCAAAAATGCATCCCATACAGTTAGAAATTTTAAAAAGAAACAAATTAAACTTTTTTTATCATTCGTTCCTTGTTCTGATGAACTACAGCGTATTTGTGTAATCTGTGGATAAGAACATCCCAACAATAATGCTCCGCAACATGAAAAAATAATACATCTTATACATTACTTTTTATTGTTTCACTGTTTCACCATCTGTTTTTGTATTTGTTACTCTTATTTATTTGTCTCCTGGTCACCACTGAAAGCTCAGCTATGCTGTGCTGTTTTTGTTGTCACCTTCATTGGTGTTTAACTGTTAAATGATTAGGTTTCCCATGTCATAGTTAACAACCTTTTTATGAAGTACAACGCAGTTATACAAAACCTGATTGTGAATATTTTTGTCATATGCAAACTTACTGATCATACACGCTACCTTGCATGCAACATTTGACAATTGCATTTTTTTTATTTATTTACAAAACAAAACCAAAAAATAAAAAGATTGATATATGTGAAAACTGACAGGTATACATGATCATATGAAAAAAAAAAATCCAGTGCAATGACAAAAATCTTATATCCTCCGCATGAGTGGGTGTGCCTAGACCCAGCAATGACACCTATCTGTTTATGTTTATGTTTATATATATATATATATATATATATATATATATATATATATATATATATATAGTATGTAGGTCAGAAACATACATTTATTAAAAATGGCATATTAACATTCTTATTTGGGGGGTAAAATCAGTAAGCAATGAGAGCTGTTTTCTTACATAGGCCTACATTCTGGCAGGAAATGTAACAAAGGTTAGCTAAGCAGAACAATCTTCAGTAAATGTTTAACTATAACCATTATGTATTATAAGAATGTAGTAAAAAGTGACTAAATATAACTACTGATGACTAGTTTTACATTTCTGTAGTTTATAGGTCAGTTTTTAGGTTTTTATTTATTTTTGTTTGTTTGACAGAATAAGCCCCACAACTTTGTTTTCATACCACACTTGCATTTCTTTGTTTTAAAATGAACCATTTATTTACTACAAAAACTCTTGAGATCTTATAGCAGCACATAAAAAGTGCATAAGAACATGTGAACATATTCAAAACAGCTTATAATAGTTCTGTGACACCATATTATTTCAAGCTTCATGGCATTTTGAATAAACTTTTTTTTTCCTCACATCTTCATTGAAAAAAGTATCAACATTATGTTAATACTGTGGACAGTTAATTAACAGTTTTTAAATAAAGACTTTAATTAAAGATGTCAGGAAAGAGTTCAAATCTCCAGCTCTCGTAAAACTAAACCTGATTTAAACCCAGTTTTTATTCTGAGTTTATGCAATTAGTATCAAGAATTAGTGTTAAATGCCAAAAATTACACATACCACAAGATAATAGCAGCTGCAAAATCAGATACAATCTCATTAAAATACTGGCCTCACATCTAAAATATTCAACATCAAAAGGGTAAAACATGGCAGCATCACACATGGCAGATACGACAGGTTAGACATATTTTCAATAGTACATTTAGAGCCTGTATGTACATTAAAACTAAAAATGTACACAAACAAAATCAGATATTCAGAGCTGAGTGTCTAAATATAAAGAAATAATGGAATGTGATGATACACATTTTTAGCTTGTGTTTGTCAAAACACTAGTTATAGAAAGCATCGTTTTTCCAGTTAGGAACAATATAAACTTACCTGATTTGAATCAACAAACAATGACCAGCGTGTTGTTGGGAATAAACAAATCACTGTGTATAAAATATTATAGACAGTATAAGTCTACTCATTGGATAGTGCATATTGTAGTTATAGATCGCGGACTTAGATTACTGATTTCTGTTCCAAACAATTGCTCACATGCTGATACCATTTTTTAAATCATATTTTCCATTATGAAGTCACACTTGCTCTGATATCCAGACAGAGATGTCTTGTCTTGGTGCATGAAAACACTTCTCGCTTAATATAGATTAGAAGTGACACCTATTGTATAAAGACCTAGGGTTAGTGTTAAATCAAGGGCTGTTATATTAACTGCAGTTGTCTGTGCAATCCTGGGCTCGCTGGAAGACCTGGTACACACTGACTAAAGGAAACATCGTGAGAGCTCCAATGAGAGAGCCAGCCTGGATGAAGACCCCACACCAAAGCAAAGCTGCATGCCCTGCTTCGTGAAGCAGAGTCCCGACTACAACCTTCAGGTAAGAGAACAAGCCAGTGAAGATGATCCAGGACATGATCTGAATAAAGAAATAATTACAGGCTTCTGTTAAAAAAACTTAACCTGATAAATAAATGGGTTCTAATATTTTCATATAGTTAATAGCATTATTGTTATACTGTATTTACAGATTATGTGTGTACTATGTGTGGTGACTATACATGTGACTTATTTTCATTAATTATTTTTTCATTTTTACCCTAGAAAGTATTGTAAAATATAAATAATAATAAAAAAAATTAAAGTATAATTAATTATTATATTAAATGTTTAATGCATTTATAATGCAAGAAGTATTTTACAACAATTGCCCCATAGACTTCCACTGTACACAACTATGAAAATAAGAGGATTTTGACTAATTATCTTTGAAGCATCTTAACAAATGTCTTACTTATACTCAAATCTTTAGAGATGATACAATAATGAAACAGAGTGGGGTAAAAACCACTTTTGCACATGGTAGTTCAGTGGTGTAGTAAACAGCACTTTTAACATTTCGAGAGATTTGTTCTTAGTTCCTCTTCCACTGAGTAATGACATACAGTTACTAACCACAACAGCAACTCCAGATTGACTTCCTAAAAGTGGTGGACAGGGACTCAGCGCAGCCAAGGCCATGAGATAGGCAGCAAAAATACAGCCTCCCAGTGACATCATTCCAAGACCAATGCTGGACCTTTAATGAAACCATCCATTTCAATTCTAAAATTGAAACTAAATTATTAACATTTACACCAAATAATGATTTGACAAATTGTACATGAGCAGAATTTAAATCAGGGCCACTAGAGGGACACTGTCCTGCAGAGTTTAGCTCCAACTTCCCTAAACACACCTGCCTGGAAGTTTCCAATATGGCTAGAAAAGCCTTGATTAGCTTGATCAGGTTTGTGTAATTAGGGTTGGTGCTAAACTCTCCTGGACAGTGGCCTTCCAGGAACAAGACTGGACATCTCTGATTTAAATTAACAGGGCCTCTAAGCATTGTTATGCACATAAAAGAGTCATCAAGAACTTTAATCCACTTACCGAAGTAGGACAAACATGGCAACAAAGCAGGCCAGAGGGTTTGCAATGTTGCCCAAGACGACAGAGAGGTGAAAGGTCATGGTGCCATAAGGGAGACAAGAGAAACTCTGCACAGACGGCAGCACACCGTTGGTCAAAGCATTGGATATTCCCAGCAACAGGAGCAGGTATATATTGCGTGACGTCCAGAAGGCCACAACAGGTGCCTGTTTTTCAACTTCAACTTGTTCCTCGGAAACTGGAGAACCTCCATTTTGTAAAGGGTGCATCTCTTCCTCCGTTTTCACTGTTTCCTGCTCAGTCTTTGGAATTTCCTCTGCTGCCGTCGGAGTGACCACTCTGTATGTCAGAGCAAAAAAACAGAGGGCCGAAACTGCCAGCATCACAGACAAGAACCAGAAGAAGTTTTGGGCAGGGAAGTTTTCTTTGAGATAGTGGGGCTCTGTGCCGTTGGCCGTCTCAACGCACTCTAGTTTCCCTACACCCTGACCCAAAGCGACCACACAGGGAAAGAGAGCACAAAGACCCTGTCCGACAAAGAATGTCCGGATGTACTGCGGGGGGTAACGGAACATGAATGGTAAGAATGTGACGTTGGAAGTGCAGCAGACAAATGACAGGATAAAAGTAAGCAGCAGGAATGGGACGGATCTTGGCTCTCCAGCTATAGTGACCACATGGGACCAAAAGAGAGCAAGAAATACAGCTGCAACCACTGCTAGCACTTGTATGATGTGGATGAGCAAGCGTTCATTCAGCCATCCTGGAGCAAAGTGGTGGGTTAAAGTCACAGCCACTGGACCCAGATTCCCAAATGCAATTAGCACTGAAATATAGGCTGGCAAGTTCCACTCTGTAAAGAAATGACATGTTTGAAGTTCTACAGTTATCTGGATAAATACAGCATCTATTAGGTACAGATGTGGCACATGTTGAAGTTTTTATTAAAACACTATTTACCTTCAGGTAGAACGCCTACAACAACTGGCAACTCAACCCATAATGAGTTCACAGAGATCCATGAGCCCATTCCAAACAGGGCCACCAGAATATGTGTAACGATGGCATGATTCCACCATGTATCTGCCATTTATATGTCTAGGAAAAGGGCACAAGTAAGTTAGAGCACCTATGTTTTTAGATATAATTAAAACTTAAAAACATGAATGACTTCTCGCTTTCACTGAAATGCTAAAATATCAGTTCTCACTTATATACAATAAAGCAATATAGAATATACAGTATATACCAATGTAAATTTAAAATATAAAAACCAAAAAATCTGCTAAATATGAATACACATACATGTAAAAATAATTATTTCTTTTATTTTTTTTAATTAGTTAGATTTTATATACTCAAATGTCTGATGCTGCAAACCGTTTAAAAATGTTATAAATAAAAAGCCACTTGTAACACTGGCTAAAAAGGGTGAAATGGAAAAAAAATATTGGATGGCAAATTATAATAATAAAAACAATATGTGTGGATGAATCTAAAGTCTGTAACATTTTAATTGCTTAAACTGGAGATCTTTAATGAACTGAAAATTCCATAATTTAAAAATATACTTATAACATTATAAATGCTTTACTGTACTTTTTCTCAAATGGATGCATCCTTATTGAATAAAAGTTAATTGTGTGTTTGTGTGTGTGTGTATATATATATATATATATATATATATATATATATATATATATATACACATACACAAAGATTATATATATAAAACATTATTTAAATATTTATTATTATTATTATTATTATTATTATTATTCATATTATTTGTAGTACTAGTTACATTTTTAGTTAATAAAAGTCAGGACAAGTATTTTGCTACAAGTATTTTATTTTTTGATGCAATTTATGTACAAATCAGAAATCAAACAATGAACTAATTAACTGTTTTGATACTAATAATGTCTAGTATTCCAGTAAAAGAACAAACTTTATAGTAACAGAACATTTGAAAACAAAGCTTTTTTACCATATGTAAAAAAGACAAAACAAGAAAATAACATGTAGAAAGTAGCATGCATTCAACATTTTTATAATGTTAAAACACAATCAGAGGAACTCAAAGTTCTCCGTGTAACAAGGGCCAAAAACATTTGCTTTCTTTGTATCAATATTAAGCCTTTGATGAGTTTGCAGACCAGTGGCTGTGCTTTGGTGGTCTAGGGATGATGTTTCAATTGGGGTCCCTCGAATCTCAGTGTAATCATGGACATTCTCAGTTGGTGTTGTAACTATAACCCTCTCATTCGGCAGGACATCCTTCAGTGTAGAGACCATGTCACTCAAAGAGAACCCTATGTGAGTTAGCTTTTTGTCTCTGGAACCCAAGATGCTCTTTTGGTAGTTCAGCTCACAGCGAATGACCTCACGTATATGCGCATGGCTTTCCCCTTCTAGTTTTGTGAGCAGTCTTTCAACGTCTTGCTTGCTTTTACATGGGCCACCATATTTTGAAACGGCTCCAACAATCATTTTCCTATAAATGTGATCCTGAGCTTTTTGCTTTAGTCTAGACACCTTCATCTTTTTTGCAGCATTGAGATTTGCTCCGTCAAAGATGGAGTAGCGTTTTTGAATGGTTTTGGTAGGTGACAATGTGACCGCTGCTGATGTAGGCTGATCTGCTGTCTCTTGGGTAGCAGGTTCTTGGTCTGCATTTTCGGAAACTGAACCCTCGGTCTGACCAAGAGCTTTATCAGGTCTGTTCTTCTCATAAGGATACGCATGACCAAAGGGGTACTCGCCCATCAGATGTGAAAATGTGCAGTTTGCCATTTGAATGGCTATATCGGTAGGAAGATCTTTGCAGTGTTCACCACCAGGTAAGAAATCTTTAAGATTGTCCTCGAGTACAGCAGCAAGGGCTTTCATCATCCTCTGTAAGCAAGCTTTTATAAGAGTACCAAACTGGTTCTCTGCATTATCACGGCAAAATCTGAACACTCCTTCGAAAGTCCCCTCTTGCATTGGAGCCTGTAAGAATACATTCACAAAAGCTTCTGGTTGCAAAAGGCAACTTGCATCTTGCGACCATTCCAGGAGCTTTTCGTACAGGCATAGGATGTATCTACTGAAAAGAGGATATTCTCCATCGCTCTTCAGAAGCTGCCAAAAGGGTCCCAAAACTTTAAGGTAGACAACAGCAACCACACAGACTAGGGCCTGCAAAGCCTCGTCGTTTGCGTCAGCATTGACACTCTCCAACAGGATATTCGAGTCGTCCTTCATGAGCTGCAGATCAGATAGAAAAAGAGCAACATCTTCCTGATGGTGAATGAGTCCAGCGGCTGCTTCAAAGTAGTTAATGATTCGATTTGACCTATAAATAGGCAGTTTGGAAGGGTGTTTTCTTTCAAGGCAAAAAGCAAGCCAGTGCCTGCGGTAGTTTGGGTTGGTCTCCTCGCTTGGACATAACATTTCCGAAGCCATGTGAATGTAGCGGGTCACTGCGCTCTCATCAAAGCTGACAAAACTCTGAAATCTGGGGTGCTTGTCGCGTCCGAGTTTCTCGCCTGTGGTGTTCACTATATCTTTTTCAAATAACATCATTTGCTGTTCAGTTACATCAATGAGTTCAAAAAGGAACTGGCAGATGTAACGGAGGAAATTCAACGGTGGCACCAGTGGGTGGCTGCTTCCTTTGACTTTGTCATCAAGGGTTTTTAGGTTAGCATCTTCTTTCAGCATTGCCGAAAAGTGATTTTGAAGCAGATCCAGTGAAACCACCTTAGCGGCTTCATTCTTTCCTCCATTCATTTCTGCAATCTTTTGCCAAGATAGCACAGAAATATCAAGAAGTGTTACATTGTCGCCCGTGTCTGTTCTTGGGTCTTCTTCCACATCTTTCTGTGACTGTATTGGTGTTTGATGGCTCTTTGGTCTCTGTTCCCTTTTGACACCGAATAAATGAGGCATTTGCTTGGGTTCATGATGAGTTTTCACAGTCATATCTGTCTGCGAAACATGGAAGGGCTCATCTTCCTCCTTGACCAAAGAGGTGGGTTTATGACTCGAAATGCGGCGTTTCTTTTTCAGATGTGCTTTAATCATTGCCACCCTCCTGTATTCAATATCATCAGCATCAGCTTCAGGGGCAAGATCAAATGGAGTCTGAAGAAACTCGTCCAGAAATCCGCGGCTCCTCTTTCGGCTCCTCTGATTGTTGCGGTACTGTATTCTGAAATTCTTTAGACTTGACCGTAGGAGCCTATAGGCTCTTTGGATCTTGCCATCACTACAAAATAAAGGCTCAAAGTTACGAATCCAGGACACCAAAACAACCGGGTCTAATTTCTCTCGTGAAATAAAATTTGTCAATTCAAGAATGAGACCGTTTGTGAGACCAGTTAATTTTGCACGTTCAGAAAAGTCAGACATTTCAAGTAAATCTCTTCTCCCGATTCCGATACTATCACATATAGGTCCAACAAATTCAAAGTTGACATCTGACTCAAGAAAGTTCTCCCTGGCATCTCCTGTTAAGCTCAATGCTGTCGTGGTGTTTCTCTCAATCAAGCTTTGGAAATCAGCTGACTGAAACATTGGGACAATCTTTTGAAGCCACTGAATTAAATCAACCCATGAAATATCTTGCTCCTCTCTCATCAGTCCAATCTGGACCAACATGCGGATTTTCCAGGGCTTTTCATCCAGCTCCAAAAGCTCTCCGTAATGAGCACCAAGGAAGTCGTCAACAAGCTTGGAGTAAAAATCATCCTCTGCAAGACATAGTTTACAATGTAAATGAGCAGAAACTTAAAGTCTTTTGTTTTGATGGTAAGTCATTGAATAGAAAATGAAAAGTAGTACTCACTGAGCTCAGCAGCAATGGTCTTAGCACTCGCACTAGAGGAACCAAAGTCTTGCAGGTCCTCCATGGTTGAACATCAATGTGGCTTGGCTTGTTTTTTAAACCATCTGGTGGATCACGCTTCCAAATAAAGGCCAGATATATGTTTTAGTAATAACGACCAGAGAATGATAGTCTACAGATGATCTTAACCGTGCAACAAAGATTATCCTTCAGGTTTTACCAATTTCCAAATACCAATTTCCTATTGGTATTGCAGGTTTATTCACTCATCTTCTGTTTTTCCATCTTTAGATGTACAAGACACATCCTTTGAGATATATATATATATATAAATAACATTATTAGGTTTGTTTCCTTAAAAATACACAATGGTAATTTTGGAAAAATGTAACTAATCGATTCTTAAAATAAATAGTAAGTAATTATAGTAATATTAATACTTTAATATACAATATGCTTGATATTAGCCAATGCTGCCATCAGAAAATTTGTTACAATTACACCTTTTTACACTTTTTAAAGGACATCCCATATTAATAAATTACCTTCATTTTACAGTCGTGATAATATTTATAGGAATGGTATCTGTCTTTTCCAAGGTAATATATTGTAAGGGTTATGAATTATATAAGTGTTATGATACTTGTTGGGCAAGTCACACAAGAGCACAATAAATCGAATGCATTCATGGGATAAAATTAACACTAAAAGAATGGTGCAAAAGGTCAGTTGCATCACTGCTGGCTTTACTAACATAAATCAATGTCACATATTCTGTCAACTTGGCAAGTTATTTATTAGTTATCATGGAGTACGTTAAGTTAATCAGGGAACAAAATGTTCACACCTCATTCGCGCACGCGGCTGATTTTGTAAGAGAGTTATGTTGTGTTATCGACTTCCAGCTATTATTGACTAAATATCTATTTGCTTGTTTAGGTTTTACTGTTTGAAATGTCAAGTAACGCTAAAGTTACCAGGGTTGGAAACGAGAAAAATACGTTTTCATTCTTCGTGGTTTGTTCTCTTTAGCGCGAGAGAATGCATCAATGCACGGATCGAGAAGTTTGGAAGCATGCTGTCTGTTTGCTATTACTGTTAGAGATAACCATTAATAATCCGTTTAAACAATTTTATTTAGCAAACATGTTTCAAACTTAAATAAGCCCTCAGGAGAAACCACCAGACATGTATTCATGTGTTTACATCAACGGTAATGTCTTAGTGCGAAATCTCGAAATGTACTCACCGACTTATTGTTCGTCTGTAGTATTCTTTGCTTCGTAGTAAATAAAGGTCTGCAGCGTGCTTTTCTCTTTTGACCCTTTGCAGTGTGTAGAGAGAGTCGGGGATTCCGATTCAGCAATAATTTTCAGAAAAAAGAGGAGCTTCCACTCTATATCCTGGACATCCCTGTTGAGTCACGTGTGCATCTAAAGAGTCTTTGATTGGCCATATTCCATGCATTCTTTTGAAAGGCTATGCTAGTCCACCTTGCTTCAGCGAATCAGTTACAAAGAGTCGGTTCAGTGATTCTTTAGCGTCATTACGTAATTGCGTCATCCCGTCTACCCTTATCCTGGCCAACTAGTGTAATGTTAAATAATATTTTTGCATTCTTCTAATGTCTAACTGAATGATTGTGTACTTTGCGGTTTGCACTCCGGCTAGATTTTTACTTTTAAAATGATTGTGCGAAAACAATCTGTCCAAACTGTTCCAATAAGGTACTTGTTGTTTCTTAGGTTTCTTTTCTGTTAACTTTTCTATGCCTCGATTTTGTCATTTTTAACATAAATCTAGTTCTAATTATATATATATATATATATATATATATATATATATATATATATATATATATATATATATATATATATATATATATATATATATATATATACGTTAGAAATGGGAAACAAAAGATTCTTGTACAATTGACTCGCGAATCCATCGGAACGATTCAGTCCGAGTTGTGAATGAATCGTTTATTCAGAATCGTGAGATTCAGACATCTTTTGCAAACCATCGATAAGACTCAAAATATTTCGTTAACGAATCTGACGTCTTTAGCCTTTGTATCAGATATCAAACAAACAACGTATATTCCATTTAAAAAACCGACAAGGTTTTGTCCGCGTCAGCACGCAGACTATTTGTTATTTTTTATTTTATTTAGAGCTGTACTGTGTGTTCTCGTGTTATGCCTCCTTAATATTAGTCGCTTTGGATAAACGCATATTCTGAATATTGTTTTTAACAAAATCTTTGGTGTTTTTTTAAGAGTTAAATTCTCATAGAAGAAATATGAGAAGAATGGCTAGGCTGAGCATGATGTCTATGAGTCTGGGCAGATCTTGCGTCGCTGTGTACGAAAGCGGATATGACGACATTCGTTGACCAAAGAAAGACCATCATGGCGCTCAGATAATTACAACAACAAAGGAGTTTCGTACCGTCGTGCAGATAGTGTTTCAATAATGGTGCTACGGACGCTAAATTAATTTACACGACTGGACAGATTTTCAGCAAAGACCCGAAAACCGCTGTTTAATCTTTTTGCAGCAATGCACAAAAGGAGCTATTTTTATAGTCAGCTATCTAAGTCGTTCTTTTGCCAATTTTATATATTTTGTTTACAGTCCCATTAATGACGCTGTTCAGCGAGGAGATCCTTAGTGACCAACAGTAAGGCATGGAAAGTACAATAATGGAGGTAACGTTACCCAACTCAAACACAGAGCCCGAGTCTCTTCAGGCTTCTTCTGGAGAAATGTCAGCCACTCAATCCAGCACAGCTGGGACATCCCAGTCTGCACCTACAAAACCAAAAAAACTTTTGAAAAGAAAAGCGGATTCCGTCACGGATGACAAAACCAAAAAGAAAAAGAAAAAAACTGTAAAACGAACTATAAGACCAAATTACACCATCCAGGAGGGAGAGGACATGCTTTTGATTATATCAAATGTAAATAGTAGTGACAGCATATGGAAGCCCAAGCGGAAGGGATCTAAGAAAAAGAAAACAAACACAAAAGGCAAGAGTAAAACCTCTGCTAACAAAACGAAAAAAGCAACAGTAAAAGTAATCCCCAAAGTCACAGAGCGAGCTATTGATAAAAACGTTGATTTGGAGATTGTTAATGCTGATAGCTTTGACCGCTGGGGTCAAAGTTTGCCAATAGAGGTCTTGGTGAAAATCTTTCAGTTTGCAGTTCTCCAGGATGGAGCCGTACCTTTTCTGTGCAGGTGATGCATATGCTCTGTATTTGTGATATTCTGTTTCTGTTCAGCTTTGCTACAGATACTGTAATTGCTTTATGTTGACAGTTCATTTGTTTTCTGTCTTTAAAGGGTCGGCAGAGTTTGCCATCTATGGAATGGAGCTGCATCCTCTCCAATCCTGTGGCGTAGTGTGTCAATTGGCTACTGTTGGATTGAACCCGGTAAGAGTCAGTTACCTGGGACAGAACAGAAGATTAGGAACACTATAGACTGGCTAGCTGAAAACAGGTCAGTGATTGAACCAGACAAGAAGAACTTGAACACTTATGAATCTTTTCAATGTGAGATAATACATAGATAACAAGCTCCATCTATGCTAAACAGCTAAGTTTTGTTATTATTGTTTCTCGCAGATTGTCTCAGTTGAGAGAGTTCTCCCTTTGCCACTGGAAAAAACATGTTGATTATGTGATTCAGGTAATGACAATCAATCTGTTGTGAAATTTTGGAACGCTTTATAAATCTGTTTCTGATAATCTCTGTGCTCTGTTTTTTTTTTCTAGAAAGTTTCACAATCATGTACCAATCTTCATTCTCTCAAACTGGATTACTGCACGGGAATGACAGACACAGCCTTCCAAAATCTTGGTTCTCAGTGTCGATCATTAGAGAATATAAATTTGCAACACTCAGAGGTTTGTATGCAAACTGTTGGCTTAGATTTGAAGGGAGAGTTACCTAAAAATGAAAATTCTATTTTATTCACCCTTTTGTCATTCCAAACCTGTATGGCTTATTTTTTTCTGTGGAAAATAACTTTGATATTTTTGTGGGATTTGAGAAGATTCGGTTCAAGGTGCATGAAAAAGACCAGAAAGTCAGTACATAGTCACACATTTTAAAACCTTGGGGTCATAGTCAAAGAGATATTGGAATGACATGAGAAGTAAATGATGACTGCATTTTCTTTTTAATGTGAGCTTTTACTTTATGAATTGTAAGTATTTTTTATTGTAATTTTTTTTTTTTTAAATCTAGTTTAATGTTGATGGTCTGGTGTCCTTCCTTGAGTCATACGGCAACCAAATAAAGAAAATTTACTTCACACACAGCACCAAGAGCGACAAACTTCTAAGTGCTTTGTCTGTAAGTATATATTTTTACTATTTACTTTTAATATGCTTACTCCCTCTGCTTTTTAAAGATAGTGTAAACTTTGAAATATATTATAAAATGTCTTTATTATATAAAAGTATGTGAATTTGTAAACTTGATATCTGTTTCTGATGATTGAAATGTCTCTGAAATTAAAGAAAGGTTGCTGTCCTGAGCTCATGCTGCTGGAGATCAATACTAAATTAGATGGAGGATACTGCCAGCTTCCCATCTGTATTCAGGCTTTGCAGATTGGATGCCCTAAACTCCAGGTATTAACCTAAAATGTGCCATGATGTACACAAACCAAATCTATTATCACTCCTCATATATATATATATTTAAATTGAATATGCCTTAGTTTCATTAATTCATTGACATATCATTAATAACAAAATATTTAAGACCAAGAAAAATAGTGTACAGTGATTGCACAGCTGTCATTTTTCAGTTAATCGCACAGTTACTATTTGAAATTCTAAAGAATATTTGACATATTCCTCTTATTAATGGTGACATGTTCCAGAATGAGAATTTATATATATTTTTTTTTTTTTGCAAAAAATGATACTACAAATATAAAATATTACAATCCTATTTTTTTTCTTATAAATTATTTTGCAATTTAGACTTTTAGGTTGATGAATGTCACTCCAGTTCCTAAAAAGATCCGCAACACACCGAATTCAACATCTGGTTTTCCCATGCTAGAGGAGCTGTGCATTGCCACTTCCTCTCACTCTTTCATGACTGACGGTGACCTAAATAATGTGCTTCATGGCTCCCCCCACCTGCGTGTGCTGGACCTACGCGGTGGCTCTCGAATCACAGCCACTGGTCTCTATGCTCTGCCTTGTGAGAGTAAGTCTTGATTTTGGAATAAGAAGAAAGTGAACATTGACGTGCCTCCCACAGTAGTGAAAATGCAATGTAAACCACAAAAATGCATATGAACATGGTTCATATGATCACATGGTTTGATGGACTTTCCCCTCATTTTATTCTCATAGTTTACTGTGTGGAAGGATATGATCATACAATGTGCTTCTTTTTACAATTTGCTGTCTTGTCTTGTGTAGGACTGGAGTGTCTGTATTGGGGTCTGTACTTCAACAGTAATGCCATGGTAGCATCCAAGAAAGGCATACACATGCTTGCCCACAAATGGAGCAGCACCCTCAGGGAACTTGATTTGGCCAACCAGCCATTTTCAGAAGAAGACATGGAGATTGCCATGGGGCGTCTTGCACATGGTGCTGGAGTCGATTTGTTTCGCTCCCTGAACCTCAGTGGTACTAAAATCACTTCATCTGCACTCAGGTAATAATGTAGCTATGCACATATACTTAGTAGACATGTGCCGGTATTCGGTAATGCAATTACATTTTCTGCCCAGTGTTTGCTTATTTTAAGCAATCTGGCAACCATGCGCACATGCACACTCCTCATTGCGGAAGCGCCGCCGGTGATCTGAAAATACTAACAAGCTGGAGTTTAGCGATTAGAAAGTGCACTTACTCGACCGCTGATGTTTGAATAGAGAAACATAGACTATGGGCCATAGACTTTCATGCTACAAACCTTCTCTTAAAAATGCAGACAATTGACAGACTTGTATTCTTAGCTTAAAAAACTTGTAATTTAAAAATAAATAAATACTTATCCCAGTTGCATAGTTTAAATTGTCAATTGCATGCACTAAAAAAGTTGACAGAATGCACTTTCTGTACTTGTTTTGCACTACCTCAGTTTCATATAGGCCTACATGTGTTCATTTATTAAAAAGCAGTAAGTGATCACTTGGTCTAGTTTTTTTTTTTTAACTGCTTAAATTAGCTGTTAAATCTAAATTGTTTTGGTTTTGTTTTTTTAATGGCAAAATTTTTTTTTTTAAATTATTTAGATACAAATGCAAACATTATGAGAGATTGAATATCGATATCGACTAAAAATGTTTTCTTTATATATTTCCCAGCCCTAGTGCCAGATACTTACAGGGTTAATTAATCGAAAAATCTAAATTATGTCATTAAAAACTCACCCTCATGTCGTACCAAACCTGTGAGACCTCCGTTTATCTTTGGAAGACTGTTTAAGATATTTTAGATTTAGTCCGAGAGCTCTCAGTCCCTCCATTGAAACTGTGTGTAAGGTATACTGTCCATGTCCAGAAAGGTAAGAGAAATATCATCAAAGTAGTCCTTGTGAACTTCAGAGGGTCAGTTATAATTTATTTGGAGCATCGAAAATACATGTTGGTCCAAAAATAGCAAAAACTTTATTCATTGTCTTCTCTTCCGTGTCTGTTGTGAGAGAGTTCAAAACAAAGCAGTTTGTGATATCCGGTTCACAAACGAATCATTTGATGTAACCGGATCTTTTTGAACCAGTTCACCAAATCGAACTGAATCATTTTAAACTGTACGCATCTCTAATACGCATTAATCCACAAGTGACTTAAGCTGTTAACTTTTTTAATGTGGCTGGCACTCCCTCGGAGTTAAAACAAACCAATATCCCAGAGTAATTAATTTACTCAAACAGTACACTGACTGAACTGCTGTGAAGAGAGAACTGAAGATGAACACCGAGCCGAGCCAGGTTTGCTCACAGGTTTGGTACGACATGAGGGTAAGTTTATAATAACATAATTTAGATTTTTCGATGAACTAACCCTGTAAGTATTTAGACTTAATGGTCACGTTTTTTGTGGGTTTTTTTTAAGCTTTGATTGTTTACAGTGTGCAATATAACACGTGTTCATGTTTCACATGTAAAAAAACACTATTTTTCACACAATTCACCTATCTGTTTACCGCTGTTTTCACTGTCATAAAAACGGGCTGATGTCTTCCTTGTTCTATGAAGTCCCTCCTTCAGGAATATGTAAAGAGTTCTGATTGTGCCAGCGGTTCCTGTGTTGTGATTCGACAGCAGCTGAGTGCACTGCCCACTTGCTTCTCAAAACTACTCCAAAACAAGCCCAATCGCGTTTCCAGGAGGGCAGCGTGCTCTAAGCTCCTGTCGAATCACAACACGGGAACCACTGGCACAATCAGAACTCGTTACTTATTTCTGAAGGAGGGACTTCATAGAACAAGGAAGTCATCAGCCCGTTTTTATAACAGTGAAAACAGCGGTACAGAGAGGTGAATTGTGTGAAAAATACAGTGTTTTTTTTACACGTGAAACATAAATACATGTTATATTGCACACTGTAAACACAATCAAAGCTTCAAAAAAATACAAAAAACGGGAACTTTAAATAAAATATCTCGCTTGGCATTGAACTTTGAGCTTTAGAATTTTACAGATATTATTTATACTCTAACAACAACATAACACACTAACTAAAGTTTGAAACATGGTATCACGAAGAACGGGACCTTTAATAAGCTATTTATAAAAAAATAAAAAAAGTCATTTTAATCTGGACTGCAAATTTCCCTAGATATTGTTATATTGTTTTTAAAGTGTTTTGTTTTTTTATTGTTAATTCACACTTTACATTAGGGCTTCATTAGTTAACATTAGTTAATTAATTAGTTAACATAAACTGCCAATGAAAAATTGTTCTGAACATTCATTCATCATAGTTATTCCAATATATAATAACACATTCAAAATCTAAAGTTGCAGCTGTGTTATTTAATGAGCTAACATTAACTAAGATTTGTATTTTTTAACTAAGATTAATAACTTCTGTAGCAAATGTAACTATTGCTCATTGTGAATGTTAATGAATTAACTAAGGTTAACTAATGAGATCTTATTGTAAAGTGATATCTATGTGTCTTTATAGTTTAAAACTTTTAACTTTATATTTTTTTATTTATTGCTTTATTGTATGTAAATTTTGTTATTAAAAAATTAAGTTATTTAGCCTGTAGATTTTTAAACTAAATTTCAATGCTGTGATAATACTGTGTATACCATGATAAAAGCATAAGCAATTAATCACAACAGGGAAATTTGATACCGGCATATCCCTACTTTTTAAAAAAAAAAATTTAAAGTGTTTATAAATACTCAATAATAGAAATAGCTAATATTTTCTTTTTTTGTTTTAGTATATAGTTATGTTCTAATACCATTTTGAATGTTTCACAGGTTACTAATAAGCCAGTCACCAGCACTGAAGTACTTGAATCTGTCTTCTTGCCGTTATCTGCCCAGAGGACTCAAACGAGTATATCATGGTCGAGAAGACATTCAGCTACTACTGGACAAATTAGACTGAACATGTATATTTTGCAGAAACTCTGATATTAAATTCATTTTTAAAGTGTACAAAATCTCTCTCTCTCTCTCTCTCTCTCTCTCTCTCTCTCTGAGATTTGTATTTAAAGATAATGTTAGGTTTGCAACTATAGTTTTTTTTGTTTTGTTTTTTCATTAATACTGTTCGTCTTTTCTACCCTAATTGGCAACCATTTTTCTCATTTTCATGTGCTGGAATTCAATAAATGTTATGACGTCACCGTGTAAACAAGGAATGTTTAATGAGATGAAAGAGATTACTGACATGAAAATTATCAAACAAACTAACATATTGCAATTGTGTTTATAATTTTTTTAATTGTTTTGAACACCACAAGAGAGCATGAGTTAAAAAAAGATTAAATGTAAAATTGTAACATTTAAAATAATTTTAAACAAATAGAATTTGCGCTTTTACTGATGCTTCTAAATTTCAGTTTAAAAATGTAAAACTGAACATGTATGTTATATATTGTAAGCAATGCACACTGAAATTGACTGTTAACTGATATACATTTACAGATTTGTTTCTGGCATAGGTGGAAACAGAACAGTGATTATAGTTAATGAAGAATATATTGCATAGCGTTTTGCATCAAATCATATCTACTTTTTTAAAGCTAGCAAACTTAGGCCAGTGTTGGGGTCTCTAATGCATCGTTCCACAAGTTGCAAGTATGTGAGGTTCTCCTGTGTGTTGGGATCAAAGAATCCTTTGGTATCATCATCTGGATCAGATAGGATCTTGTTCATCTCCTCATCAAAGTACCCTCTTTGGTAAGCCACCTCCACAGGAACACGATGGCTGTGCACAGGATCAATGATGCCTCCAGTGGCGATCTGAGCTTCTAACAGACGAATACCATGGTCCTTGACGATCAAATCTTTTTTCAAGGCCTGGAACAAGGAGATTATGTTCCCTGTGTTGGGGTCTTTGTAACCAGTGACTGCCCGTTCTGCAGAGAGCAGTTTGGTTTTCCATTCCATCCCAACAAGTCCTTCAGTCACCGCCTGCTCTACTGACAACTTTTTATTCTTCACTGGGTCAATAATAAAACCAGTGGCAGCCTGAGCTTCAAGCAAAACCAGAGATGTTCCAGGTGTCAGAAGTCCCTTATTTTTGGCATTGAAGATGCTCATGGTTTGTTTGGTAGACTGTACAAACACACCAGCGATGCTATTTGTTCCTTTCAGGTATTTTCGCACAGAGTCCATTTCACTTACGTGATCAACTGTTACTTTTCCGGAAGTTAGGTCTTTGTAAATTTTCTCATCAATGACTTTGGATTTCCACAACTCATCAGCGCTCACATCCTTTCTGATACCTTTAAATGTTTGGTTTTGGGTTGTCTCTGCTGTTGTAGTTGTTATTGTTGTAATAGTTTGGGTGCTTGTTCCTGATTTCTCTGATATCAATGTCAGGACTATTTCTAGGAACTGTTCTATAGTTATTGTACCTGATTTAAACTGCTGGACCAGTTCTCTCCTCTTTTCCTCAGAAATGTAATTTGAGTACAGCAGATCCCAAAGTGTGACCAGCTCTCCTTGGAATTTACCTCCTGCTTTCTTTGTGGTTGTAGACTTAAGAATATTCTTGGTATGTTCATCAATGAAGAAGTAGTGCTCACCCTTTTTCACAATCACAAGGAGGCTGAGGCCAGTGTTGGGGTCTCTAACGCACCGCTCCACAAGTTGCAAGTATGTGAGGTTCTCCTGTGTGTTGGGATCAAAGAATCCTTTGGTATCATCATCTGGATCAGATAGGATCTTGTTCATCTCCTCATCAAAGTACCCTCTTTGGTAAGCCACCTCCACAGGAACACGATGGCTGTGCACAGGATCAATAATGCCTCCAGTGGCGATCTGAGCTTCTAACAGACGAATACCATGGTCCTTGACGATCAAATCTTTTTTCAAGGCCTGGAACAAGGAGATTATGTTCCCTGTGTTGGGGTCTTTGTAACCAGTGACTGCCCGTTCTGCAGAGAGCAGTTTGGTTTTCCATTCTGTCCCAACAAGTCCTTCAGTCACCGCCTGCTCTACTGACAGCTTTTTATTCTTCACTGGGTCAATAATAAAGCCAGTGGCAGCCTGAGCTTCTAGCAAAACCAGAGAGGTTCCAGGTGTCAGAAGTCCCTTATTTTTGGCATTGAAGATGCTCATGGTTTGTTTGGTAGACTGTACAAACACACCAGCGATGCTATTTGTTCCTTTCAGGTATTTTCGCACAGAGTCCATTTCACTTACGTGATCAACTGTTACTTTTCCGGAAGTTAGGTCTTTGTAAATTTTCTCATCAATGACTTTGGATTTCCACAACTCATCAGCGCTCACATCCTTTCTGATACCTTGAAATGTTTGGTTTAGGGTTGTCTCTGCTGTTGTAGTTGTTATTGTTGTAATAGTTTGGGTGCTTGTTCCTGATTTCTCTGATATCAATGTCAGGACTATTTCTAGGAACTGTTCTATAGTTATTGTACCTGATTTAAACTGCTGGACCAGTTCTCTCCTCTTTTCCTCAGAAATGTAATTTGAGTACAGCAGATCCCAAAGTGTGACCAGCTCTCCTTGGAATTTACCTCCTGCTTTCTTTGTGGTTGTAGACTTAAGAATATTCTTGGTATGTTCATCAATGAAGAAGTAGTGCTCACCCTTTTTCACAATCACAAGGAGGCTGAGGCCAGTGTTGGGGTCTTTAACGCACCGCTCCACAAGTTGCAAGTATGTGAGGTTCTCCTGTGTGTTGGGATCAAAGAATCCTTTGGTATCATCATCTGGATCAGAGAGGATCTTGTTCATCTCCTCATCAAAGTACCCTCTTTGGTAAGCCACCTCCACAGGAACACGATGGCTGTGCACAGGATCAATAATGCCTCCAGTGGCGATCTGAGCTTCTAACAGACGAATACCATGGTCCTTGACGATCAAATCTTTTTTCAAGGCCTGGAACAAGGAGATTATGTTCCCTGTGTTGGGGTCTTTGTAACCAGTGACTGCCCGTTCTGCAGAGAGCAGTTTGGTTTTCCATTCCGTCCCAACAAGTCCTTCAGTCACCGCCTGCTCTACTGACAGCTTTTTATTCTTCACTGGGTCAATAATAAAACCAGTGGCAGCCTGAGCTTCAAGCAAAACCAGAGATGTTCCAGGTGTCAGAAGTCCCTTATTTTTGGCATTGAAGATGCTCATGGTCTGTTTGGTAGACTGTACAAACACACCAGCGATGCTATTTGTTCCTTTCAGGTATTTTCGCACAGAGTCCATTTCACTTACGTGATCAACTGTTACTTTTCCGGAAGTTAGGTCTTTGTAAATTTTCTCATCAATGACTTTGGATTTCCACAACTCATCAGCGCTCACATCCTTTCTGATACCTTTAAATGTTTGGTTTTGGGTTGTCTCTGCTGTTGTAGTTGTTATTGTTGTAATAGTTTGGGTGCTTGTTCCTGATTTCTCTGATATCAATGTCAGGACTATTTCTAGGAACTGTTCTATAGTTATTGTACCTGATTTAAACTGCTGGACCAGTTCTCTCCTCTTTTCCTCAGAAATGTAATTTGAGTACAGCAGATCCCAAAGTGTGACCAGCTCTCCTTGGAATTTACCTCCTGCTTTCTTTGTGGTTGTAGTCTTAAGAATATTCTTGGTATGTTCATCAATGAAGAAGTAGTGCTCACCCTTTTTCACAATCACAAGGAGGCTGAGGCCAGTGTTGGGGTCTCTAACGCACCGCTCCACAAGTTGCAAGTATGTGAGGTTCTCCTGTGTGTTGGGATCAAAGAATCCTTTGGTATCATCATCTGGATCAGATAGGATCTTGTTCATCTCCTCATCAAAGTACCCTCTTTGGTAAGCCACCTCCACAGGAACACGATGGCTGTGCACAGGATCAATAATGCCTCCAGTAGCGATCTGAGCTTCTAACAGACGAATACCATGGTCCTTGACGATCAAATCTTTTTTCAAGGCCTGGAACAAGGAGATTATGTTCCCTGTGTTGGGGTCTTTGTAACCAGTGACTGCCCGTTCTGCAGAGAGCAGTTTGGTTTTCCATTCTGTCCCAACAAGTCCTTCAGTCACCGCCTGCTCTACTGACAGCTTTTTATTCTTCACTGGGTCAATAATAAAGCCAGTGGCAGCCTGAGCTTCAAGCAAAACCAGAGATGTTCCAGGTGTCAGAAGTCCCTTATTTTTGGCATTGAAGATGCTCATAGTTTGTTTGGTAGACTGTACAAACACACCAGCGATGCTATTTGTTCCTTTCAGGTATTTTCGCACAGAGTCCATTTCACTTACGTGATCAACTGTTACTTTTCCGGAAGTTAGGTCTTTGTAAATTTTCTCATCAATGACTTTGGATTTCCACAACTCATCAGCGCTCACATCCTTTCTGATACCTTTAAATGTTTGGTTTTGGGTTGTCTCTGCTGTTGTAGTTGTTATTGTTGTAATAGTTTGGGTGCTTGTTCCTGATTTCTCTGATATCAATGTCAGGACTATTTCTAGGAACTGTTCTATAGTTATTGTACCTGATTTAAACTGCTGGACCAGTTCTCTCCTCTTTTCCTCAGAAATGTAATTTGAGTACAGCAGATCCCAAAGTGTGACCAGCTCTCCTTGGAATTTACCTCCTGCTTTCTTTGTGGTTGTAGACTTAAGAATATTCTTGGTGTGTTCATCAATGAAGAAGTAGTGCTCACCCTTTTTCACAATCACAAGGAGGCTGAGGCCAGTGTTGGGGTCTCTAACGCACCGCTCCACAAGTTGCAAGTATGTGAGGTTCTCCTGTGTGTTGGGATCAAAGAATCCTTTGGTATCATCATCTGGATCAGATAGGATCTTGTTCATCTCCTCATCAAAGTACCCTCTTTGGTAAGCCACCTCCACAGGAACACGATGGCTGTGCACAGGATCAATAATGCCTCCAGTAGCGATCTGAGCTTCTAACAGACGAATACCATGGTCCTTGACAATCAAATCTTTTTTCAAGGCCTGGAACAAGGAGATTATGTTCCCTGTGTTTGGGTCTTTGTAACCAGTGACTGCCCGTTCTGCAGAGAGCAGTTTGGTTTTCCATTCTGTCCCAACAAGTCCTTCAGTCACCGCCTGCTCTACTGACAGCTTTTTATTCTTCACTGGGTCAATAATAAAGCCAGTGGCAGCCTGAGCTTCTAGCAAAACCAGAGATGTTCCAGGTGTCAGAAGTCCCTTATTTTTGGCATTGAAGATGCTCATGGTTTGTTTGGTAGACTGTACAAACACACCAGCGATGCTATTTGTTCCTTTCAGGTATTTTCGCACAGAGTCCATTTCACTTACGTGATCAACTGTTACTTTTCCGGAAGCTAGGTCTTTGTAAATTTTCTCATCAATGACTTTGGATTTCCACAACTCATCAGCGCTCACATCCTTTCTGATACCTTGAAATGTTTGGTTTAGGGTTGTCTCTGCTTTTGTAGTTGTTATTGTTGTAATAGTTTGGGTGCTTGTTCCTGATTTCTCTGATATCAATGTCAGGACTATTTCTAGGAACTGTTCTATAGTTATTGTACCTGATTTAAACTGCTGGACCAGTTCTCTCCTCTTTTCCTCAGAAATGTAATTTGAGTACAGCAGATCCCAAAGTGTGACCAGCTCTCCTTGGAATTTACCTACTGCTTTCTTTGTGGTTGTAGACTTAAGAATATTCTTGGTGTGTTCATCAATGAAGAAGTAGTGCTCACCCTTTTTCACAATCACAAGGAGGCTGAGGCCAGTGTTGGGGTCTTTAACGCACCGCTCCACAAGTTGCAAGTATGTGAGGTTCTCCTGTGTGTTGGGATCAAAGAATCCTTTGGTATCATCATCTGGATCAGATAGGATCTTGTTCATCTCCTCATCAAAGTACCCTCTTTGGTAAGCCACCTCCACAGGAACACGATGGCTGTGCACAGGATCAATAATGCCTCCAGTAGCGATCTGAGCTTCTAACAGACGAATACCATGGTCCTTGACGATCAAATCTTTTTTCAAGGCCTGGAACAAGGAGATTATGTTCCCTGTGTTGGGGTCTTTGTAACCAGTGACTGCCCGTTCTGCAGAGAGCAGTTTGGTTTTCCATTCTGTCCCAACAAGTCCTTCAGTCACCGCCTGCTCTACTGACAGCTTTTTATTCTTCACTGGGTCAATAATAAAGCCAGTGGCAGCCTGAGCTTCAAGCAAAACCAGAGATGTTCCAGGTGTCAGAAGTCCCTTATTTTTGGCATTGAAGATGCTCATGGTCTGTTTGGTAGACTGTACAAACACACCAGCGATGCTATTTGTTCCTTTCAGGTATTTTCGCACAGAGTCCATTTCACTTACGTGATCAACTGTTACTTTTCCGGAAGTTAGGTCTTTGTAAATTTTCTCATCAATGACTTTGGATTTCCACAACTCATCAGCGCTCACATCCTTTCTGATACCTTTAAATGTTTGGTTTTGGGTTGTCTCTGCTGTTGTAGTTGTTATTGTTGTAATAGTTTGGGTGCTTGTTCCTGATTTCTCTGATATCAATGTCAGGACTATTTCTAGGAACTGTTCTATAGTTATTGTACCTGATTTAAACTGCTGGACCAGTTCTCTCCTCTTTTCCTCAGAAATGTAATTTGAGTACAGCAGATCCCAAAGTGTGACCAGCTCTCCTTGGAATTTACCTCCTGCTTTCTTTGTGGTTGTAGACTTAAGAATATTCTTGGTGTGTTCATCAATGAAGAAGTAGTGCTCACCCTTTTTCACAATCACAAGGAGGCTGAGGCCAGTGTTGGGGTCTCTAACGCACCGCTCCACAAGTTGCAAGTATGTGAGGTTCTCCTGTGTGTTGGGATCAAAGAATCCTTTGGTATCATCATCTGGATCAGATAGGATCTTGTTCATCTCCTCATCAAAGTACCCTCTTTGGTAAGCCACCTCCACAGGAACACGATGGCTGTGCACAGGATCAATAATGCCTCCAGTAGCGATCTGAGCTTCTAACAGACGAATACCATGGTCCTTGACAATCAAATCTTTTTTCAAGGCCTGGAACAAGGAGATTATGTTCCCTGTGTTTGGGTCTTTGTAACCAGTGACTGCCCGTTCTGCAGAGAGCAGTTTGGTTTTCCATTCTGTCCCAACAAGTCCTTCAGTCACCGCCTGCTCTACTGACAGCTTTTTATTCTTCACTGGGTCAATAATAAAGCCAGTGGCAGCCTGAGCTTCTAGCAAAACCAGAGATGTTCCAGGTGTCAGAAGTCCCTTATTTTTGGCATTGAAGATGCTCATGGTTTGTTTGGTAGACTGTACAAACACACCAGCGATGCTATTTGTTCCTTTCAGGTATTTTCGCACAGAGTCCATTTCACTTACGTGATCAACTGTTACTTTTCCGGAAGCTAGGTCTTTGTAAATTTTCTCATCAATGACTTTGGATTTCCACAACTCATCAGCGCTCACATCCTTTCTGATACCTTGAAATGTTTGGTTTAGGGTTGTCTCTGCTTTTGTAGTTGTTATTGTTGTAATAGTTTGGGTGCTTGTTCCTGATTTCTCTGATATCAATGTCAGGACTATTTCTAGGAACTGTTCTATAGTTATTGTACCTGATTTAAACTGCTGGACCAGTTCTCTCCTCTTTTCCTCAGAAATGTAATTTGAGTACAGCAGATCCCAAAGTGTGACCAGCTCTCCTTGGAATTTACCTCCTGCTTTCTTTGTGGTTGTAGACTTAAGAATATTCTTGGTGTGTTCATCAATGAAGAAGTAGTGCTCACCCTTTTTCACAATCACAAGGAGGCTGAGGCCAGTGTTGGGGTCTTTAACGCACCGCTCCACAAGTTGCAAGTATGTGAGGTTCTCCTGTGTGTTGGGATCAAAGAATCCTTTGGTATCATCATCTGGATCAGATAGGATCTTGTTCATCTCCTCATCAAAGTACCCTCTTTGGTAAGCCACCTCCACAGGAACACGATGGCTGTGCACAGGATCAATAATGCCTCCAGTAGCGATCTGAGCTTCTAACAGACGAATGCCATGGTCCTTGACGATCAAATCTTTTTTCAAGGCCTGGAACAAGGAGATTATGTTCCCTGTGTTGGGGTCTTTGTAACCAGTGACTGCCCGTTCTGCAGAGAGCAGTTTGGTTTTCCATTCTGTCCCAACAAGTCCTTCAGTCACCGCCTGCTCTACTGACAGCTTTTTATTCTTCACTGGGTCAATAATAAAGCCAGTGGCAGCCTGAGCTTCAAGCAAAACCAGAGATGTTCCAGGTGTCAGAAGTCCCTTATTTTTGGCATTGAAGATGCTCATGGTCTGTTTGGTAGACTGTACAAACACACCAGCGATGCTATTTGTTCCTTTCAGGTATTTTCGCACAGAGTCCATTTCACTTACGTGATCAACTGTTACTTTTCCGGAAGTTAGGTCTTTGTAAATTTTCTCATCAATGACTTTGGATTTCCACAACTCATCAGCGCTCACATCCTTTCTGATACCTTTAAATGTTTGGTTTTGGGTTGTCTCTGCTGTTGTAGTTGTTATTGTTGTAATAGTTTGGGTGCTTGTTCCTGATTTCTCTGATATCAATGTCAGGACTATTTCTAGGAACTGTTCTATAGTTATTGTACCTGATTTAAACTGCTGGACCAGTTCTCTCCTCTTTTCCTCAGAAATGTAATTTGAGTACAGCAGATCCCAAAGTGTGACCAGCTCTCCTTGGAATTTACCTCCTGCTTTCTTTGTGGTTGTAGTCTTAAGAATATTCTTGGTATGTTCATCAATGAAGAAGTAGTGCTCACCCTTTTTCACAATCACAAGGAGGCTGAGGCCAGTGTTGGGGTCTCTAACGCACCGCTCCACAAGTTGCAAGTATGTGAGGTTCTCCTGTGTGTTGGGATCAAAGAATCCTTTGGTATCATCATCTGGATCAGATAGGATCTTGTTCATCTCCTCATCAAAGTACCCTCTTTGGTAAGCCACCTCCACAGGAACACGATGGCTGTGCACAGGATCAATAATGCCTCCAGTGGCGATCTGAGCTTCTAACAGACGAATGCCATGGTCCTTGACGATCAAATCTTTTTTCAAGGCCTGGAACAAGGAGATTATGTTCCCTGTGTTGGGGTCTTTGTAACCAGTGACTGCCCGTTCTGCAGAGAGCAGTTTGGTTTTCCATTCCGTCCCAACAAGTCCTTCAGTCACCGCCTGCTCTACTGACAGCTTTTTATTCTTCACTGGGTCAATAATAAAGCCAGTGGCAGCCTGAGCTTCAAGCAAAACCAGAGATGTTCCTGGTGTCAGAAGTCCCTTATTTTTGGCATTGAAGATGCTCATGGTTTGTTTGGTAGACTGTACAAACACACCAGCGATGCTATTTGTTCCTTTCAGGTATTTTCGCACAGAGTCCATTTCACTTACGTGATCAACTGTTACTTTTCCGGAAGTTAGGTCTTTGTAAATTTTCTCATCAATGACTTTGGATTTCCACAACTCATCAGCGCTCACATCCTTTCTGATACCTTTAAATGTTTGGTTTTGGGTTGTCTCTGCTGTTGTAGTTGTTATTGTTGTAATAGTTTGGGTGCTTGTTCCTGATTTCTCTGATATCAATGTCAGGACTATTTCTAGGAACTGTTCTATAGTTATTGTACCTGATTTAAACTGCTGGACCAGTTCTCTCCTCTTTTCCTCAGAAATGTAATTTGAGTACAGCAGATCCCAAAATGTGACCAGCTCTCCTTGGAATTTACCTCCTGCTTTCTTTGTGGTTGTAGACTTAAGAATATTCTTGGTATGTTCATCAATGAAGAAGTAGTGCTCACCCTTTTTCACAATCACAAGGAGGCTGAGGCCAGTGTTGGGGTCTCTAACGCACCGCTCCACAAGTTGCAAGTATGTGAGGTTCTCCTGTGTGTTGGGATCAAAGAATCCTTTGGTATCATCATCTGGATCAGATAGGATCTTGTTCATCTCCTCATCAAAGTACCCTCTTTGGTAAGCCACCTCCACAGGAACACGATGGCTGTGCACAGGATCAATAATGCCTCCAGTGGCGATCTGAGCTTCTAACAGACGAATGCCATGGTCCTTGACGATCAAATCTTTTTTCAAGGCCTGGAACAAAGAGATTATGTTCCCTGTGTTGGGGTCTTTGTAACCAGTGACTGCCCGTTCTGCAGAGAGCAGTTTGGTTTTCCATTCCGTCCCAACAAGTCCTTCAGTCACCGCCTGCTCTACTGACAGCTTTTTATTCTTCACTGGGTCAATAATAAAGCCAGTGGCAGCCTGAGCTTCTAGCAAAACCAGAGATGTTCCAGGTGTCAGAAGTCCCTTATTTTTGGCATTGAAGATGCTCATGGTTTGTTTGGTAGACTGTACAAACACACCAGCGATGCTATTTGTTCCTTTCAGGTATTTTCGCACAGAGTCCATTTCACTTACGTGATCAACTGTTACTTTTCCGGAAGCTAGGTCTTTGTAAATTTTCTCATCAATGACTTTGGATTTCCACAACTCATCAGCGCTCACATCCTTTCTGATACCTTGAAATGTTTGGTTTAGGGTTGTCTCTGCTTTTGTAGTTGTTATTGTTGTAATAGTTTGGGTGCTTGTTCCTGATTTCTCTGATATCAATGTCAGGACTATTTCTAGGAACTGTTCTATAGTTATTGTACCTGATTTAAACTGCTGGACCAGTTCTCTCCTCTTTTCCTCAGAAATGTAATTTGAGTACAGCAGATCCCAAAGTGTGACCAGCTCTCCTTGGAATTTACCTCCTGCTTTCTTTGTGGTTGTAGACTTAAGAATATTCTTGGTGTGTTCATCAATGAAGAAGTAGTGCTCACCCTTTTTCACAATCACAAGGAGGCTGAGGCCAGTGTTGGGGTCTCTAACGCACCGCTCCACAAGTTGCAAGTATGTGAGGTTCTCCTGTGTGTTGGGATCAAAGAATCCTTTGGTATCATCACCTGTATCAGAGAGGATCTTGTTCATCTCCTCATCAAAGTACCCTCTTTGGTAAGCCACTTCCACAGGAACACGATGGCTGTGCACAGGATCAATGATGCCTCCAGTGGCGATCTGAGCTTCTAACAGACGAATACCATGGTCCTTGACGATCAAATCTTTTTTCAAGGCCTGGAACAAGGAGATTATGTTCCCTGTGCTGGGGTCTTTGTAACCAGTGACTGCCCGTTCTGCAGAGAGCAGTTTGGTTTTCCATTCTGTCCCAACAAGTCCTTCAGTCACCGCCTGCTCTACTGACAGCTTTTTATTCTTCACTGGGTCAATAATAAAGCCAGTGGCAGCCTGAGCTTCAAGCAAAACAAGAGATGTTCCAGGTGTCAGAAGTCCCTTATTTTTGGCATTGAAGATGCTCATGGTCTGTTTTGTAGACTGGACATACACACCAGAAATACAGTTTGTTGCTCCAAGGTATTTTTGAATAGATTCCATTTGGTTGATATATTCATCATCTACTTCATCATTGATAAGCTTACCCATAATGTCTTTTGAGATGATTTTTGCCTCAAATAGCTCACTTGCTGACACTTGTTTTCTCAGACCTTTAAATGAATGTTTTTTTGTTGTTACTTCAATTATGATTGCTGTCACCATTTCCGTTATCTCCTCTATTGACAGTTTCTTTTTTTTGTATAGGTCAAGAAATTCGTTCATTTTCTCTGTAGAGATGTACCCTGAGTGTAGTACATCCCAAAGTGATAAACGTTTATCTGCAAACTTACCAGCATTAATGATCACTGATTTTTCTTTGAAGACCTTTATTATTTGCTTGTCACTGTATGTTGAGTTTTCAGAACTCTTTTCATCTACTGGGAGAAGGAGTAGGCCAGTGGTTGAATTCCTTTCACATTTCTTCATGAGTTGTTGATATGTAAGAGGTTCTTTAGTTTCTGGGTCAGAAAACCCCTTTTCACTTTTTGCCAAAAGATCACTGGTCTCATTATTCACACATCCTTTCAATATTGCCTTCTGAACAGGCAGCCTATAGCTGCCAATTGGATCAATAATTCCCCCTGTGGCAAGCTGTGCATCTAAGAGGTTCAATCCATGTTTAAGAGGGATGAGACCCTTTTGCATTGCTTCGAATAAGCATATTTGCTCATCTGTGTAGGGGTCTCTGAAGCCAGTGACAGCACATTCAGCCAATAGTAAGTGCTCCAGTATCTCTGGTCCTATAATTTGAGCTCTGACAGCCTCCATGACTGTGTGATGTGTGTTTTGGATTGGATCGATAACATATCCAGTTGCTGCCTGAGCCTCAAGCAACGAGAGTGCTGCATCGGAACTGAGTACGCCTTCAGTTTTTGCCATGTATAAACTTAACACTTTTCCTGATGGCTTAAGCTTTACTCCAGCAATACTTCCAGTGCCTTTCAAGTATCTTTGAACAGATTCAAGTTTAACCACATTTTCAAGTGTCTCCTTACCATGTTGCAGCTCTTTGTACATTTTGTTGTCAATGATTCCAGAGTCATGCAGCTGTTGCATCGAAACAGGTTTTCTCAGGCCCATAGTGGTTTGAGAAATTGCTTCTTTCTTTTCTATTGTTTGAATAGTTTTGGTAACTGTGGTGACAACATCCTTGATGTTTATCTTAGCTTGACGATATTGTTCAAAGTACTCCTGCCTCTGTTCATCTGTGAAGTATACAGAATGTATTACTTCCCAAAGAGACAGTGTTTTTCCTGAGAAACGGCCAACAGAAACAACAACACTGTTTTTCTCAAATTCTTCCTTGATCTCAGCATCTGAGAGAATATTTTGTGACGTTTTTGGTGTTTTCCCTTTTTCAGCAACTGGAAGAAGGAAAAGACCAGTATCAGGATCCTTGATGCATCGTGCCAACATCTCCATGTAGGTCAGATTTTCTTGTGTGGTGGGATCAAAAAATCCTTTAGTGTCATCACTTTGATCAGCAAGGATCTTGTTTAAGTCTGCATCAAAATAACCCTTTTTGAAAGCAACTTCAAGTGGTAAATGCAAACCTGTTAAAGGATCAATGATGCCACCTGTTGCAATCTGGGCTTCAAGTAGACGTATTCCATGCTGCTTTACAATAAGTTCTTTCTTGATGGCTTCAAAAAGTGATATTGTCTTGCCAGTGTATGGGTCTTTGTAACCAGTCACCGCTTTCTCAGCAGCCAAGAGTTTTTCATACAACTCTGGAACAAGGACTTTCTGCTTCAAGGCCTCTTCAACAGTGAGTTTCTTGTCTTGTATTGGATCAATAATAAAACCAGTGGCAGCCTGTGCTTCAAGAAGACACAATGCAGTGCCAGGGGTAAGATAGCCCTCTTTTTTGGCTTGGTAGATGCTCATTTTCTGATTTGACTTCTGCAATATTACACCTGCTATACAGCTTGTTCCAGTAAGGAAGTTTCTCACAGTGCCCATCTCAGTGAGGTCTTTGATTGTTAGCTTCCCCTCAAGCAAATTTTTGTATGTTTTTTCATCTATTATTCCCAAATCCAGCAGCTCCAAAATAGAGACTTTTCCTCTAAGACCATTTACACTGAGGTCAACATTTCTTTGTACTTCCTTGCTCTCAATTATCTCTAAAATAATTGTTATGATTTCCTCTATCGTGATTGTTTTGGACTTGTAGCGCTTTAACAGCTCCTGCCTTTTCTCCTCAGACAAATATTCAGAGTTGATGAGATCCCAGAGTGTCACTTTCTTGTTGCTGAATCTGCCGTATCTCACAGAGACATATGTGGTTTGGAACACCTCTATGGCACTGCCCCCTATTTTGACTCTCTTGTCGTTTCCTTTGATTGTCAAAAGGCAAAGGTCTGTGCTTTGGTCAATGACACATCTGGACATCAGCTGCATATAAGTAAGGTTTTCATGAGTGTTTGGGTCAAAGAATCCTTTTGTGTCATCAGTTGGATCACAAAGGATCTGATTCATTTCTGTATCAAAATATCCTCGTTTATAAGCAATATGAACAGGAATGCGATGGCTATTTATAGGATCAATGATGCCCCCTGTGGCAATCTGGGCCTCTAGCAGACGTATGCCGTGGTCCTTCACAATTAAATCTTTCTGCATTGCTTGGAACAATGAGATTTTCTTGCCAGTGTAAGGATCTTGGTAACCTGTCACTGCCTTCTCTGCTGAGCTTAATTTTGCATGAAGATCAGCCCCTATAACTCGTGCTTTCACTGCATCATCTACAGAAAACTTCTGATTAGCAATTGGGTCAATTATGAAACCTGTTGCAGCCTGGGCTTCAAGAAGAACAAGTGATGTTCCTGGTCTCAGAATTCCTTTTTGTCGGGCTTGGTAGATTGACATTATTTGGGAGTCAGGAAGCAGCACACCAGCAATGCTTGGTTTACCTTGAAGGTATGTTTGCACAGATTCATTGTCTGTAACATCTTTGACAGTCTTTTTTCCTTCTCTGAGATCTGCTAGATCATTCTCTGTGATTATGTCAGCTTCAGCGAGCTGGTTTGCAGTTACTTTTTCTCTTATACCTTCAAAAACTACATTAGCTGTTTTCACTGAATGTTCAATGATCTCCAGGACTTTGGTGACTATAATTTCAATTGTGACTGTTTTATTTCTGTATTGCTCGATGAAGGTTTGCCTTTGCTGTTCAGTGAAATATTCAGACATAAGTAATTCCCAGAGCGAAACAGTCATTCCCATGTATTTTCCACATGTCACTTTTACCATGACAGCCTTGAAGACTTTTTTGATGTCATAGCCAATGAATGTGTGATTCAGACTACTGGATGGATCATGAATGGGTAATAATGTGAGTCCTGTAGACGGGTCGATGACACAACGATCCAGCAGTTGTAGATATGTCAGATTATCATTTGTGTTTGGGTCAAAGAAACCTTTAGTGTCATCTCCAGGATCTTCAAGGATGGCATTCATTTCCTCATCGAAGAAGCCACGCTTGTATGCTACCTCCACAGGAACTCTGTGACTGTTTATTGGATCGATAATTCCACCAGTTGCAATCTGTGCCTCTAGCAATCGGATCCCATGTTCTTTTACGATCAGTTCCTTCTTCAGAGCTTGAAAAAGAGATATGGTTTCACCAGTGTATGGGTCGTTGTAACCAGTTACTGCACGTTCTGCTGCAAGCAATTTTGTGTGGTACTCAGGCCCTACAAGTTTTTGTTTAATGGCTTCATCTACACTGTATGTCTTGTTTTCAACAGGGTCAATCATGAATCCAGTTGCAGCCTGGGCTTCCAGCAGAATCAAAGCAGAGCCAGGCATGATTATACCTTGTCTCATTGCCTGATAGATGCTCATTCTCTTGTTTGTGGAGAGCACAGCTACTCCCCCAATGCTCTTTTTACCTTCTAGATATTCTTTCACTGTTTCCATTAACATCACATCCTGGGTGGTGGTTTTTCCCTTATGCAGATTTTCAAATGTCTGTTGGTCAATAATTTTTGATGCCAGAAGCTCAGCGGAGGTTACACCTCTGCGGAGGCCTTTAAATGTGATGCGGATGGGGAACAGCAGCAAACCTGTTTCTGGGGCTACAGTGCATTTCTTTATCAGTGATGCATAGGTGAGGTTTTCTTGAGAGTTTGGGTCATAGAATACTTTTAGGGCATCCACTTGGTCTCTTAAAAGATCTTTGTCATAGTGACCCTTCCCGTAGGCTTGTTTTTCTGTTAGATGGCATTTTTCAATAGGGTCATAGATCCCTTTGGCAGAGATCTGTGCCTCAAGTAATCTAATGCCATGTTCTTTTGGGATAACATCTTTCTGCATGGCCTGAAAGAGTGAGATCTGTTGGTTGGTGTATGGATCTGTGTAGCCCGTGATTGCTTTCTCAGCTAACTGAAGTTTCTCTTTCATCTCATGTCCCACAATGCCTTCCTTTACTGCATCATCTACAGACCATGTCAAGTTTTTGATGGGGTCGATGATTCCTCCTGTTGCAGCTTGAGCTTCTAACAGTGCCAGACATGTTCCTGGCTTCAACAAGCGCTTCTTGAAGGCTTGGTATATTGTAATGGTTTCATTTGAATGTTCAAGGAAAACTCCACCTACTGGACCCTGAAAACCACGATTTTCCTGAGCTGGCATTTTTTGTGGGTTTTCTTGCACCAGAGTCTGTGGATTACATAGGAATAATTATTAGTCACACATTTAAAAAGTACTTTTATTGTAGAAAAGGCAAACCACAGAACCCTGTTGAAACTTGTTTTTTCTAACAATGAAAGAACCCTTCACCCCTTTTATGACTTGTCCTCACAGGAAATAACTTCTTGAGCATTGCCTCACTTGGAAAAGTGTGCATGTTTTTTACTTTGCATGAACCTTGTAAGCAATGGAAAACTGGAAATACATGATTCTCATGTATTCTTGAAGAATGTCAGGATTAAGAAGCAACGACCCAGACTAACTTTCAACTTGTCAGTTACCCAATCATACTTAAAGTGTATGAGGCGCACTCTCTCTCTCTTTCAAAATATACAAAAATATATTTCTCATAATCTTTTTGGCATATTATACAAAAGGTGGAATATATTGTGTGTATAAACATTCTTTTTGTTGTTGCACAATTAGAATATTTATATTTTCTTAAGCCAGAAGTCACTCCCATGTAAAGTATAGTATGGAAGAGATTGCTCTCTGATTAGAGTGAGTGACTGAAAATGTATTTCCTAAATAATTTGTTCACTGTATCATCGAACATCAGTAGCTTCTAGCTGAGTTTAAAGCCTAGATATTTTTTTATATTTTCTTAACTATATAAAACTAAAATGAACTCTATAAGTTATGTTTTGCCCTTATATTATCCAATATTTAATATTAGTCTGCAACAGTTGATCCAAAATGTTTTTTTTTTTATTTAATCTCAATCCTATAAATTACCAAATGATAAATGCGGTAGTAGACACACATTTTAGAAACTTTCCGCACATCTATGCTTATTAGATGCCTAGTATTACTTCTATGTTACTGTATTTACCATTTAACAGAAAACATGCGTAGTATATAAATGTTACAATATAAACTGCATATAGCTTGTTTGTCAACAGCTGTAAATCAGAAAGACTACAAAATACACTAAATTATAGAAAATAAAAACAATAAATGTCACACACATATACTCCTCTAAAAACATATTTTTAATATTGCCAATTTCTCTGCTGCACTACAAACACTATTAAAAGGGATGTTACCGACACACACAACTGACAATGCACAAGTTCACGGTTACATATAATTAGCTGAGGTTTGGTATGCATATTTGGCGTGCTGTCCGGGGAAGGGCTCCGAGCTCGGGAATGGACCGAACCTAGAGTACCCCCACTTCCCCGTCTATTTATAAAGTGAACTAAAAGTGAGGAGATGGGGTGGAGGAGGGATGCTGATAAACCGTCAATGGATTGAGGTAAGTCGGCGATATTTATACTATGGGATTGATAACTTGATTATGGTCCACCTGTGTTGATGAGGCTAAGTATATCTGACGCGCTCCTCCTGAATCTTGTTAATAAAACATCATTTAATTTATCACTTGCCATTATGGAGCGGCCAAACAGAAGTTGAACTTGATCTAAGTATTCATTTTGTGCGTTATTTTGTGTTTTTTGCAATGCAAACATGTCTTATCTCTGTTTCTTTATTTTTTCTGTATTGGTTTTCTGTACTGTACTCATTTTAGTACATTGAGGGAACAAATTAGTAAATCGTGCGCATGATTTAGTCCACTATTTTTTCCTGCGTGTCATGTGCGGGGGCTCCGTATGAATGTAAAGATAATTTATTTTCCCTTTTATTTTTTAATGGATTCTGTGTTTTATGATTTAATACAAATTTACCATAAACAAATGGTGTCTAATTAGTTGAATTCATTTTTAATGAAAAAATATATATATTTACAATTAAACATTGCATTTTATTTTATTTTTTGTCATACAAGATGCCACATAACAGCACTGTGTAACTGTAAATTACTGAAAAAATACCTTGGTTGTATGATATTCCTTAAAATATTATTATTACTTGAGAACTACATTTTAGTAGACCTACTGCAGTAACATATTTCTGTCATCATTTCTTCAAGTTGAACCAGACTTTTATTGTGACTGGTGTTCGTGAAGGACTTTCAGTTTTCTTTTTCACTTTCTGTGTGATTGTAGTTTTTCAGAACAATATATTAGTTCATTAGTGACAAACACTGACTAGCCATTGATGCATTTATTTTTGCTGTTAGATTAATCCATTTTGAATAAAAATGTCTAGATTTTATCACTGTAATCATAAATCCTAAAACACTGTAATTGGAATCTTAAAAAATCTATTTTATCATGACTCAAGATGATATTGTTTTATCACCCACCCCCATGTGCAAAGGAATTCTTATGTTTCACGCCTCACAGGTGGGGTCCAATCAAGAGGTTGCAGAAGGTCTTCAATACCTTTGTTCTACTTAATGCAACGTTGTGCAGACTGAATGGTTTACGACATCAAAATACTGCAAAATGTGGTCTGCACAGCACTTGGGCGGTTTTTTTTTTTTTTTTTTTTGGCAAAAGATTTACGTGGGCAACGTGACAGCATGAGACTGAGCCTAAAAGCAGAGTTGGAAACCCCGGTTTAATCAGGTGGCGCTGTTTTGGTGTTTGTTTCCTATGCACTTCTACAATGCATTGCTCATAACTTTTTGAGAAAAATAGAGCAGATACTGGACAATAAATCTAGTCCTACTATTCCTTTCCTCCACGATTTTAATGATTTTATAACAAGGATATGACATGGACACTGGACATCCGCCTTGCACCTTCTATTACATCTTTTAAAATGAAGTTGAAAAGATATCTTTATTCCTATGCATTTTAATTGGATTTTATCTGTGTTACCAGGGACTGGGGTTGCAAATTCGCCTATCGACTAGAAACCTTCTATGCAACACATCTACACATATTGTTATGGCTCTGACTGTGATGATAACTATGTATGTAATAATGTGCGCTGCATTGTCCCTGACAAATAAACGAATAATAATAATAAAAAAATCCATTGTTTTATTGTATCATTTGTTTTGTATATTGTATGTTTATCTTTTACTTTTTCAAGCACTTTGGTCAGCTTTGCTGTTATAAATGTGCAATATAATGAAATTTTACTTGTGTAATCACTGAATGTTTTATGTAAATTTTCGTGCAGGGATGTTTGTTTTAAATTGTATCTAAGTTATGAAGTCTCACTGTTGCAGAAAACCATGAATAGCATTCTTCTTGTAAGTGGGGTGGGGGGGGAGGGGTTAACCCTTACACAATAAAAAACGGGGCTGCTAATGGCCTCTTCCTGTCCAAATTCCTTGGATGCAGACAGTGTCAGCTCTAAATAAGGACTTCTGAAACCATAAAGTCACATGACTCTGTGGTTTCAGACATTTTCTTAAAGGGACTTCAGGTTAACACTATTCAAGGACACTTTTGGACACATTATACAAAAAAAAAAAAAAAAAAAAAAAAAAAAATATATATATATATATATATATATATATATATATATATATATATATATATATTTATATATTTATATATATATGTGTGTGTGTCAAAAAGTGTCCTTGAATAGTGTTTACTGAATCATAAAGGTTTTCTTACGCTGATGTAATGTATGTAATGCTCTTTTTCTGACTTTTCATACCAAAATAAAAAAAATAATAATAATACATTTACATTTTGAAGAATGTATACAAAGAATACTTATAAAGAAAACAACATATTTGGCATACAATCAATTCATAATGCATTGTACAGTACATAAAGAAAGCCTTATTGTACTTTTGTAATTCTGTGGATAGCTTGTTCAATTGCTCCACAACTATGAAGTACTGGGCAAAGTTATTTATTGCAACACTGTTGTATGTGGCAACACCTTGCTTATGTTTTAGTCTCCTTCATTTGAAAGTCACTTTTGAATGAAAAATGCATTTTGAATAAATGCATAATTTAAATGTTTGACCAGTTCTTTAGCCAAGTACATTACTTAAAATAATCATCCCTGTTCAAATGTGTCTGCAAATATTGGCCATTTCATAAAGCACTTTAGCTCTTTATTGCTAAGAGGTGTGGTTAAAAAAGTGAGCATATGTAAAACATAACATTCACGAAAGCAGGAAATACAGCACATGCATTCAATTATCTGAAAATCCTTGCTCTATGATGAATTAACACTGATCACATTCTAAAGTAAATGACAACAGAATTAAAAGAACAATATTTAGATTGTAATCTGAGACCACAAAAAGTTTTACAACTACCTGAAATCATTCTTACCTCTTTTGGGGTTTTTTGCTGGAAGTTTCAGTCAGTTAAAGTTCAGTTAAGAGTTTTTCTGCTTACTAAGGATTGATGTTGGTCAAGCACACTACGGACACCAGTGAAAGACTGAGCATGTTTCCTTTCTTTCTTTGTATAATATACTGATCAGTCAGGACTAAACTCCACCCTCAGGTACACTCCCTTTTCTCGATGGAGATAAGACAAATACCTTCCAGCTAAGTAAAGGAATGTCTCTCTCCTTATTGCCAAATACACACAGGAACCAGAAGAATATTTAGTAACTGTGATAAAAAATTAAATTCATGTTAACCTTATTTTTTTCTGTGTGCAAACACTATGAATTTGTACATGTTACTTTAAATGGGGTTATTCAGTTGGGGGATAGAACAGACTGCCAATTTTTTTTTCCCTCAGTACATTCATAATTGCTTTCTGACATTTTAGACCATGGTAGAGAAATGTGTCACGCTCGTTCAAGCTTATGAAAACCAGTTCTCGTGAATGATTTCATCATTGTATTTCACTAGTATTTTCTCAAGTTTGCATGTCTGTTAATCATTTAAAATGATGTAAACATATTGCATGTGATGTTTTATCTCTGTTGGCACATCCTGCTCGACCTGAAGCTTTAGGTTTTGTGGTGCTAATGTCTTTTAAGGAGTGGTAAGTATCATAAATTATGGCAATATTACAGTACTTGACAACATTGTTATATCATATGCTGCTCATTCAATGTACCATTGTAAAGAAAAGATTCAAACAGAATAGATTAAAAACCACTGCCATTCAAAAATGTCATGTAAAGTCTCTCTCTATATATATATATATATACATTTTAGATACTTTTGAACCTAGCTCAAAGACGCTAATCAGCACATGGTTAGCTAACACATTTTGGAACAGTGGTACATATATGAAAACTAAATGTTATGCATTAACTCAAAAAAAAAAAAAGTATGCTTAATTGCAGAAAAAAGGTGTTTTGAACACTTACCTCAAAATGAGGGGACCTATCTACTCAAACCTTATGAGAGAGGGGGACACAATATTTCTTTTCCTGAAAAATTTAGGGTTGTAGTTAAAATCAATCTCTGCCAATAGACTAAAACAGTAGTGACATGAACCCCCCACCCCTTAGTTGCTTATAAAAGAGCTTTCATGAGGACTTTATAAGAAGTGTTTCTTTTGTTGTTGTTGTTTCTTATCTGACCTATTTTTGGCCTTTTAGTCCAAACTTCAGCTGAACTTCACAAATGTAAACAAGAGTTAATCCCCAAAACCTTCCAACATATTTCTCAATACATGTTGCTGGCATGGTTGAGAAATGAATATCTTAGCCTGACCTTTTATCTTAACACTTTTCTTTTAGCCTTTAATGTGCATTATTTGCATAAAGACATGATCATGTTGCTGATTTGACAGAACATGCTTAGCAGAAATCCTTGCCAGTAAATGCCGGGCACGTCTCCCAAAACCCACATCACCCCTCCTCTTGTCACTGTCTGTTATTGAAGCCATTACTGGCAACATTCTGTAGCTGTTCCAGACTTCTCAAATATTTTAAATTCCTCATCTTTCAGTGAAAACAGCTTGGTAAAGTATGTTAACTCAAGTGTGACCCACACTAATGAAGACTGCATTAGATTGCATGCTAAGTCTTATCTCTAAATCTTGGTGGAGACACTTTCAGTGGGAATAAAAGGAGATCCTGCTCTACCTGTCGCTCTTGGTTTTTGGATTAACATGCTTGAAGAAAGCACAGATTCCAGGTTAACCCTTTCGAGTCGATTAACGCATATATGCGTTTTGAGTCATTTTCACCTGATAACCCTGAAAAGAACTTAAATTACACTCTCAGTTTTAATCGTACAGATAAGAGCAATACATCTATCGAATCTGTAAAGGGTCTAGTTTTTTTTGGATACAGACATAATAACAAAAAACATTTGTGCACTTATAAAATAAAGATAACAAACAAGGTGTGCTGTCTACAGTCTTTATCTCCGCTGATCGTCATGTACAAACATTTCATTAAAATGAACTGTAACTCCGTGAATACTCAACGAAGAGACATGAGAGAGATATCTATAGAAAGCCTGGAATGTCTACTTTTAAACTAAACAAGTGCTGCCGAAAACAAATATTCGGAGATAAAGTAATCCATATGAAAACAACGCAATGTCTGTTTTTCATATCTCCGCTCATTATATCTAATGTGACCAAGTATGTTAACTCAAGTGTGACCCACACTAATGAAGACTGCATTAGATTGCATGCTAAGTCTTATCTCTAAATCTTGGTGGAGACACTTTCAGTGGGAATAAAAGGAGATCCTGCTCTACCTGTCGCTCTTGGCTTTTGGATTAACATGCTTGAAGAAAGCACAGATTCCAGGTTAACCCTTTCGAGTCGATTAACGCATATATGCGTTTTGAGTCATTTTCACCTGATAACCCTGAAAAGAACTTAAATTACACTCTCAGTTTTAATCGTACAGATAAGAGCAATACATCTATCGAATCTGTAAAGGGTCTAGTTTTTTTTGGATACAGACATAATAACAAAAAACATTTGTGCACTTATAAAATAAAGATAACAAACAAGGTGCGCTGTCTACAGTCTTTATCTCCGCTGATCGTCATGTACAAACATTTCATTAAAATGAACTGTAACTCCGTGAATACTCAACGAAGAGACATGAGAGAGATATCTATAGAAAGCCTGGAATGTCTACTTTTAAACTAAACAAGTGCTGCCGAAAACAAATATTCGGAGATAAAGTAATCCATATGAAAACAACGCAATGTCTGTTTTTCATATCTCCGCTCATTATATCTAATGTGACCAAGTATGTTAACTCAAGTGTGACCCACACTAATGAAGACTGCATTAGATTGCATGCTAAGTCTTATCTCTAAATCTTGGTGGAGACACTTTCAGTGGGAATAAAAGGAGATCCTGCTCTACCTGTCGCTCTTGGCTTTTGGATTAACATGCTTGAAGAAAGCACAGATTCCAGGTTAAGGTGGACAGACCATTCATTAATAATGTCACACATTTAGTGAGTGAACATTTAATTGAGCAAGCAAAGTATACGGCATGTTTCAAAAGAATGGTAATTAGAATTTTTGGGGTTTCTGGTAAACACTTAATTAACTAGTCTGTATGTGATGCATTTATGGAAATTAGTAAGAGGAATTATTCTACATTGTTGCTATTCATGATGAACTCATCTAAACCCTCAGGGAAAGTCTGATCTTTTCAACTATCTTGTCATTATTTATTTTGCCTGTTACGGAAATGATTTTATAATCATATTTGTAATGGCAGAGCTCTTCCAAAATTAAAGGTGTGGTTATCAATAAGTATGTGTGATTGCATGCATAGTGTGGTTTGAGAGACTTGTAGGACTATAGATTCAAGTGTTAAAACCACTTTCACTATGTGCCAGTTTCTTTTATTAGAGATGTTCATAATCACCGCATACGTGTTCAAACAGCTCTCGAATTCTTGGATGTCTTGTTTGTCACCCCTCCCACATTTATAGCAGATGTAGTCAAGAGGAACTGACAGAACAACTACGCAAGACTTGGCCTAACAAAACAAGGTGTGGCAGTTTTACCATCTGAAGTAGATGTTTTCTTTCCTGGGAAGAACAGAAATGTTTGATAAGGTTAGGGTGATAATAGGGTGTGTGAAAAGCTTTTTTAAAAATAAAATAAATTATTAATAATAATAATAATATATATATATATATGCTTCTAATGTTGCAGTATTTATATATGCTCCAAAAATCATAATTAAAAATGATTGTTTTGAATTCTAAATTCATAATAAAATTAAATACTTCATAGGGTTGCTACATATCCTAAAGAGTTTCAGTCATGTTTTCCCAGGACAACTCTTGAACACAAAAAAAAAGATAGCTGAGGGAAAAGACTGAACGACTGAAACCTGACATTTTTATTATTGCACTGATCCTCTGTTAGTTTACTAATTACCAAAGCCTATGGAATACACAAATAGCTGTATTGCAGTGCAAGTGTCTTCCAAATGTGCAAAGAACTGAGAGTAATCCAAATAATTTTTATTTAATTTTATTTAATTATTATTTTTTTTTAATAAGTTTTGTTCCAAGCTTTGATGTTTAGTAGTCAATACAGTGCTCCTGCTGCTTTTACTATATTACTACTGTATATAGTCAAATCACCTTTATTTATGTAGCACTTTTAACGATACAGATTGCATCAAAGCAACTGTACAGCTTTAAATAGGAAAATAGTGTGTCAATAATGCAAAATGACAATAGTAAACACTCAAAATGCAGTTAAAGGCAGTTCATCATTGAATTCAGTGATGTCATCAATCAGCTCAGTTCAGTTTATGTGCAATCAAGTGTGAAGTCATATAATTAAAGCTATAACAACAGCTGCTGTATGTGCCACTGTGCAGCAGCCATAGAGATAAATTATTAACCTTAGCTCTAATAAGGTTTACATATCAGGGACTAGTGGATGTAAAATAATTCATTCAATAAGATGTCTGAGGCCCCAATTTAATACGAATAGTCACAAATGAAGGAGTTAACAACATTTTTAACAACACATTTAAAGTTTGTGAAGCTCTTGCTTCAATAAAGTGACAGCAGAGGAATAATCTACCTCTGAAAGCTTTAGGGACTGAGAGAAAAATGTATGCACCCCCCTCTATCTAATAAATAAATAAATTATATAAATGTTATGAAAGTAAAAAAAAAAAAAATAATAATTTTATGATTGGATTTGTTTGATGTATTGTTAGAATGACCACCAAACAAAGATATTATGGGACACAGTATGATTTTTGGCAAGAAAGCATAAACCGGAGTGTAAACAAGTTTTATAAAGCTATTTTTATTAATAGATAAGTTTCATTTTATTACTCCTGTGCCTTTGCATAATCAGAAAACAACATACTTTCACTTCAGTGCAAATATGAATGAGAAAATATTGTACCAGTATGCCAAAAAAAAAAAAAAACTTATTTAACGCATTGCATATTTCCCAGGAATATGAGGCAAGACTCTCTCCAATCGCCCACATACCTGCCCACCCAGAAACAGATTGAAACTGTCAGGGAAACTTTCCAAAACAAAACAATCACTCCTGCTAAAAACGTTTAAATGATCATGCTTTCCAGGTTCGTGTGCTACTCTGGGTTTTCTAGAATAAAAGCAACGCAACCATAATAAGTTTATGTTTGCCACATTTCGGCTGTGAGATTTTACAATATTTAAATGAAGGCATAGCACAGCAAAATGTCAAAATTTATACAGTGATTGTTTAGTAACTCTAATGTGGGCATGTCATCACTGTAGTCTTCCAGCTATTTCTGTTGAAGATAATTTGGTTAAATTAAACAGTCGTTTCCGTTACTAGTCTCACTCACGATATCTACTTTACTGCCTCTCCCAGCTGGACAATGCATCTCATTTTTTGCTCATTGTTCTTGTGTTGACACCCACGATATCCTGAATAACAGGAAGTGAAGAGTATGAGAAACAGCACCTAATACAATGTTATTCAGCTTAGTTAGAGGAAAGCATTTTGGTAAACGATGCAGAATTCTTTAGGGGAGGACATGTAACATAAAAACTGCTGGATAACTAATATTATGAATCGGTTTCTGACCACAGAAAACAGCACCACCCTTTAACCTTTGGTCAAATTTATCCTTCACAGCAATTAAATTAAACCTTTTTCTTTCTTTTTTTAAACAGAATTAGGCTTTTCCTTTTCTAGCATGACAATAAGGCACACTTTAACAAGTCTGGATGCAAACCAAACCTCATCTCATAACATCATTGTCTGACCTCACTGGCAGCAAGTAAGTTAATGAGTGGAAAACCTTCCAGAGGTATGACAGCTGTTAGAGCAACAATGGCAAGATTAATCCCCTTTGTTCTGAAATGACATCTTCTAGCGCATCTGGGTGTGGTATTCAGGTGTCCACATGCTTTAGGTCATTTCAAAGTAGTGTTCAAAATAGTTTTGATTGGTTTTTGAAATCGTTACTGAAAAAGCTATCATTTGGTATCAGTAAGGATAAAGAAGTTTTTGGGTGTGCCAATAATTGCTTATAATTTCATTTTTTTGTGATTAAGTTTAATGATATATTATTTAACATTGTGATTTTAATGCAACCAAACCTGTTAATCACACACTTTGACATTTGTTTTGCTAACAAATATTGACACGAGAGTTTTGGTAAGTGTTTGGGTGGAGACAGAGATAGAAGACTGCTTTAAAAATTTAAAGGGGTCATATGATCTGTAAAGTTGCAAAGACTAAAGTCTCAAATCCAAAGAGATATTTTTTATCAAAGTTAAGACTCTGCCACACCCTCCTAAAACATCTCGTTTAAACAAACCCCCACACATCTACGTCACTGTGTGCCAAGCAATGTTTGGAATAACGGCGTTTAAAAGAACGGCGTTAGGTAACGACGTTATTTTTTCAGTAACGGGGTAATCTAACTAATTACTTTTCCCGTGGTTACAACACCGTTAACGTTACTGAGCGTTAAATGCGGTGCGTTACTATGCATTGATTTAATAAACTATGCAATCCGAAAACACCCCTGGCTCACACAGCGAGTGAGCAGGTGGGTTAATGACGAGATAAGCGATTATGATTGGACAAGGCAATTGTGTTTCATGGTAGCCAATCAGAGTCAGTGTTTTTACACACAAGCCGGCACACGCGGCAGCGCCAGTGGCGCCAAACACACACACAAGCAACAGCTACACAGAGATTCGCAGCAGAAATGGCAAGTCAGGAGCAATCCAATGAAAAGTTGGCATTTTCAAGGTAGAGATACAAGCACTACTTCAAATTCATTGTGGTCAAAGACAAGAACATGCATGTAATGTGTACATGTAATGTGTGACACGCATCTACAAAGCTAGTGGCCAAAAACACTTTTCTTACAAATATAATACTTGAAGTGCAGAATAAAACTCTTGCTGTCTGTTGCAATAAATATCGAAAGTTATGTACGAACACCTGTCTGTTCTACTAATTTCAACTGACGTGTGAAAACTGCAAAAAAAAATAAAAATAAAAAAATACAAATTCTCTGACATGTAGCAACTTTTTTTTTTTTTTTACAGTAACGCAAATAGTTACTTTCCCTGGTAACGAGTTACTTTTATTATAGAGTAATTCAGTTACTAAGTTACTTTTTGGAACAAGTAGTGAGTAACTATAACTAATAACTTTTTTAAAGTAACGTCCCCAACAGTGGTGCCAAGATTTGCATAACACCACCTAAACGTTCATGCAAATGTAACAGGTACACAAAGAAAGGTGGTAGCTTTTATTCACGTTGTAGTATTGTTGTTGCCGCCGGCGCCATGTCGTATAGACGCTGTGTGTTCCACTGTGAAAGCTAAACTACTTTGTTTGGCCTTCCAAAAGAAGATGATAACCGATTTAACATGCCTGGAGCTGATCTGTGCTGGTCGCTGAGGAAATACATCAACTTTGCGCTGTGAACCAAGGATCGGTGATGCTTCGTTTGTATGGTTTTTATTGGTTTTGTCTCGTCGTGCCGGGAGACGGCATCACGTAACATTTCCATTGCACACTTGAATGTATTCAGCCAATCACAATGCACTGGTTAGCTGGCCAATCAGAGCACACCTCGCTTTTCAGAACAATGAGCTTTTAAAAGACATTACACTACACCAAATACATAACAATGTTTTTTTAACAACGTCATATGACCTCTTTAAAGCAAAGCTCAGAAATAATTACTGTATTGAACTGCATTATTAAATCACTAAAATACACACCCAACTTGTAAATAACCATTAATTCCACCATTTAATTACAATGTTTTGATGGTATGATAATTTTGATGTTTTACCTGTTTCTTTTGGCCTACACTTTGTGAAAAGATGAATTTCCGGTATAAATCTGACATGGGAAATTTCAGTGAAACTAGCAAAATTATGTCATTAATAACTTACCCTCACGTTGTTTCAAAGCCCATAAGACCTCCTTTTATCTTCGGAACACAGTTTAAGATATTTTAGATTTAGTCCGAGAGCTCTCAGTCCCTCCATTGAAACTGTGTGTATGGTATACTGTCCATGTCCAGAAAGGTAAGAAAAACATCATCAAAGTAGTCCATGTGACATCAGAGGGTCAGTTAGAATTTTTTGAAGCATCGAAAATACATTTTGGTCCAAAAATAGCATTTATTAAGAGACACAGGGTGTGAACTACTTGAAATGGATGATCAGGGAAAACTCCTTTTTTTTCTGAAAATCAATATTTAAAAAAGTATGTAGCTTCTGAAGGGGAGTACTGAACAGATATGATCTTTAAACAAAACAAGAAAAAAAAAATGTATCATCCTGTTCAAAATGTACACCTCCAAATCTTACATTGTGTTTCCTTCTGGAGCAACAGTGAATAATGTTTTCACATTTTATAATAGTTGTGTATGCGTCATTTATTTTTCCTCAGAGTGAAAAAATAGATCTCAAAATGATTAGTCATTGTCTGACAGGGGCCAAATATGCAGAAGTTGCAGGAACAACAAAGAATTTGCAGGATTGGGGGATTTTTCTTAAGAACAGCAGGCAGTTGAACTGCTCTGGACTCGTGAAAAACTATCCCAAAACAAAAACAGCTGTGGGTCACTCACTGTATTTAAACTTTTGACAATTTTTATAAATTAAACATTTTAATTTTTTATAAAATCAGTAAATGTAAATATCTATTATGTAAAATTGCTCATTCATGATGGTAATAAATAAAAATAGCATACATTATGATCCCTCTTATTTTGTTAAAATGATCACATATTATGCTAGGGCACAGAGGGGCAAACTCAGTCCTGGAGGGCTACTGTTCTACAGAGTTTCGCTCCAACCCTAAATAAACAGACCTGAAGCTTATCCAGGTCTTCAGGATTACTATAAGTCTAGTAGGAGCAGAGTTGGAGCAGAACTCTGCAGAGCAGTGGCCCTCCAGGAATGAGTTTGCTCATCTCTGTGCTGGGGTATGTAAACGTATGAGCATAACAGTATTTTCTGAAAGTAAGAATTAAATGAAAACTGTGAATGACTGTCTGACTGAGAGAGCAGTAATCACTCTCCTGGCTCGAGTGTCCATTGCAAGTGTGTTCATTATTGTGTTTGTCTTTCAGTTAGTATACATTTTGTATTGTTTCTTTTCAAAATGACTTTATTTTTTAATCAGTTTAATGATTTACTTGAAGTGCCTGTGTTTGCAAAATATTAAATAAAAAATCTCCATCTAAATGATGTTGCAGTCCGGTTGAGTTTGTTTAATAATGTTTACAGTCCTGTTAAATGTTTGCAGTCTTGCATTTGCTGAAAAATTATTTTTTTTAGTTTTGTTGATGCCTTGCTGTGTTTGTGGCTTTGTTGGCAGTTTTTATTAGCGCATATGACACATTTTTGTATGAAAGACCAGTAGCATTTAAAACATATTAAGTGTACAGTGATTTTTATAGATGTTTACGTGGATTTACTGGTGAGTAAACATTTCCGTCCGTGTCTGGGAGTTTATCGCGTTAGTGAGTGGACTGGAAAACTGCCGAAGACAAAACAGTCCGTTTCTGACATTGTCCAGAAATCAGAAACGCCAGAGGACATAGACGAAAACTGCCGGAAACGTTCCATTTACGGGTTTGTGCTTGTACTTTCCATGCAGTGTTAGTCTGGTATGTTGGTTTATTAATTTTATATGCAAATTACTAGCATTTTCTTGAGAAATATCCTGTCATTAAGGGCATTTTATGTGTGTGTGTGTGTGTGTGTGTGTGTGTGTGTGGATAGCTTGAGGGAGTTTGTAACCAATCCAGTACAAAACCTGTCAAAGCATGTCAAATCCTCTCTCTTACCCTAAAGCAAATGCCTCAAAGTTAATTTATTTAAAGCATTTAATAAATTATGTTTAGACTTATTCATTTGGTTTTAATGCTGAGTGTTGACATTAAAGCCATTTTCATGTGTTTTTTGCTGTTGTTTCGGTGACACTTGATGAGACTAACCAAGGAGTTGACAAAAAGTTAAACTGACACTGTACAGCAGATATTTAATGTTTATTTACAACAGGATATTAACATTTCATCTCGTAAATACCATACTCAGATCATGCATTCAATATCAGAACAGTTTCAAATATACCTTTTAAGTGCCTCAAAAAGCTTACTTTAAAAAAAGGTTTTGCTGAGTGTAACTGCTCATATTGCATCATTATAATCTTGTTAGTAGAACATAAAAAGCAGAAGATAGGAAAATATAACTAAAATTGAAATATTATGATTTACAGTACAGTGAAAAAACATCATCAAATTGGAGAGACTGAAGCAGATTTCTTTTTGTGCCATTGAAATTCAGTTGAAGTTTCCATTTTATGACTACAGTTTTAGATTTGGCATTATTTGCTCAATTACAGAGAACCTTGTTCTTGTAAACATCCACATTCAGTTCAGAGATCAATGTTAAATTACTTGCAATGCTTGTCAGTAGGCCTACAACATTACACCAACACACAGCTGTATTGCAATTGATATACAAAGTGAATTTACTGTTTACACACCAGTTTCTAGTACTACACTAAAACACAGATTTAGTGTTCAAACTGACCAGTAAGGGGGGATATCCGTTGAGCAGTCTGATTTCTTCTATACACAATTAGCGTTTTTTAATTCTACTTAACCAAATAAATCTTAACAATTCATAAGCAAAGCTGAAAATGGAGCATAAATAAAGGTAGTGGAACATGTATGTTGGTTGAAAGATCACACTGGCTGTGAATCTTTTAAAAGGAGGAATCCATTCCATACGCTCTTAACGCACAGGTGGCACTCAAGAGGCAGTGAAAGATAGGGAGCTATTTAGTGAATTAAAACAAAGCAAATTATCATAACAAATTGTGACTTTGATTTAAAGAGGTAGTCGGGGCATAATCTGCAGTAGACAGAAAGAGACAAATTATTTATAATATTAAGAGACAAATTATTTATAATATTAAGAGGCTTTCATTTGACAACTACATAGTGCATGAATTTTTATTATTATTTTTTTTTAATTAAAATGATTGGCCAGGTTTGTTATTATTTAAACAGGTACTGTAATAGAGAAGGTTGTGTCCCACATGATAACGGCTGTTTTTATGCAACAATAAACAAAACATCTTATATTGTTACATTCTATATAATCTGCATATAATCTGTTTCATTGTCATGTTTAGAGTGATTTTGTGGCAAGTTCTGCAAGGATCTGTAGTTATTAAGATGGCTGTAGGAGGCGATTCCATTTCACTTTATCTAGTCAGACTGCATAGTTCAAGGTTTATTGTTTTCTAGTTTCCAATAATGAGAAGAGAATGGATTTCTCAAGAACAATATCTATGACAGTGCTGCCAAGATGTGTAATGTTTTGTTTACTGACATGCTCCCAATCATAAATGTCCAAATGGACTTTATTCCGCTCTGCAGATAGAAACAGCACCCCCACCCTACACTCCCCCCGTTTTTTTTACCATGCTGGCTTAGAATGTTGCTTTAAAATACAACCAAATGTGTACAGATACCTTAGGGACCTTTACATATACACATAAAAATATTGAACAAATAACTTTTACATCTCATTTGAAGCATTACCATTTCCTCTCTAAGAAATCTAAACATTCTTGAAACTTCAGTATTTTTCATGTGCCAGTTTACAAGGTATAACACAGGGTAATAAAAAAGAGAGGCTATAAGTATTTAACTGTTAATAATTGAAAAGACTGAATATAAAAAAAATATATATATATATGAAAATGATTCTGCCATGAATGCTGTGCAGAATACACGGTTTATGATGTAATATTATACTGTCATGTTAAATTGAAAAGGAAAAGTGAGAGAAAAAAACATCTGTATATTTAACTAAATATATAAAAATGAAATAGAATATTAAAGCCAGTCTTATATAGCATTATTATTCCCATCAATAAAAAAAGACCATTAGCGATATCATGCAGAGCAGGATAAATGTCCTTTTGTGTACTTAAATTAAGCAACTAATGAGGGTTGAGTTTGTGATAAAGTGAAAATTCTCTTTTCATCGGAGCAACAGTTCCTGCCTGATGCCAAAGCTAGAAGGGCTTGCTTTAGCTCATCCATCTGGAGTCCGCCATGTGCCCCTGAATCATAACGACGGCCATAGCTAGTAGGGCTGTAAGATGAGGAAAAACCCATGGAGAAACCTGAGCCTGTAGCATCAAAACTTCCCCTTCTAGAGCCTGATCTTGAACCAGTTCTGGATCCAGACCTCGACCCTGAAGTTGATCCAGAGCCACTGATGCTGTATGGGCTGTAAAGACCTTTACTTGACTGAGAGGACGCTTCTAGCAACCTCAGGCCAGATCCTTCCTCAATCATGCTTCGGTCCATGGCATCCTTGTATGAGATCTTGAGTTTTGTTTTGGGGCAGGTGAGGTATTTTGAATATCCGCTCACATCTCTCAGTTTCTGTGCAGTGCGTGCATCTAGAGTCCCCTTCTTGACAGCATCATCCAACGATACTCTTCCTGAAACATCCGGTTCAATTAAACCACCTGTTAGGTATTGGACTTCAAGGAAGCGTTGGCCAGCTTCATAGTACAGCCAACCCTTCTTTAAGGCTTGAGCAGCAGACATTTTGGATTTGGTTCTTGGATCTTCAAATCCCTGAAAAGCTTTCTGAGCAAGGTTGATACGATCAACCATGATCTTGTCCACCAACCCTTTGTTCATTGCATCAGGAACAGAGAATTTCTCTCCAGTGTTTGGGTCAATAATTCCCCCTGTGCATGCTTGTGCTTCTAGTAGTCTTTGACCAGTGATATTGTCAACTAGATTCCGATGCATAGCCTCCGTAACTGACACCTTTTCTAAAGTATCTGTATCTAAAATTCCAGCCACTGGTCCAGTTTCCTCGGTTGGATCAGTCCAGGTTGTGGCTGGCGTCTTTATGGATGGAATTGGACTCATGGGAAAGGATGAGCTGGATCCAAAGGAAGATGATCGAGATCTGAAGCCACTCATATTACCAGAGAGCATGTCTGCAAATTCAGTGATGGAAAGGGTACCAGCACGGTACTGGTCCAAAGATGACTTGTCTATGAGGCCTTTGGAGATTGCATCATCAATGTCATACTGCCGTCCAGACCTTCTGTCAATGATCATAGACTTAACAACGCCATCTGATGATGAGGTGGTAATTTCTTCCCATTCACATTCTTGCTCTGCAAGCTCAATGTATGTTTGATGGTCAATGAGTCCTTTGCGGTATGCCTCATACACAGACATTTCTTTTCCCGTTTCTGGATCTACGATGACAACTCTACGTTTGCGGACGGAAGACTTGGAGGATGTCTTTCTTTCTCGTTTCTTTTCTTTCAGCAGTAAAAGTGAAAGTCCAGTTTCAGGGTCTGTCATGCAGCGCTCCATTAGCTGGAGATAGGTCAAATTCTCTTCTGTGTTTGGATCGAAGAACCCCTTTGTGTCATCAGAGGGATCAGTTAGAATACCATTCATCTCTTCATCAAAGAGACCCCGTTTGTAGGCCATTTCAACAGGCAGTCGATGACTCTCTTCAGGATCAATGATTCCACCAGTGGCTATCTGAGCCTCAAGCAAACGGATACCATGATCTTTCAAAATAAGACCTTTCTTCATAGCCTGGAACAGGGACATCACCTTGCCAGAGTATGGATCTTTGTAGCCGGTCACAGCTCGTTCAGCAGAGAGGAGCTTATCTTTAAATTCTGGTCCCACGACTCCCGTTTTAACAGCTTCATTGACATTCATTTTGAGATTTTTGATGGGATCAATCACATACCCAGTAGCTGCCTGAGCCTCCAGAAGTTCAAAGGCAGTGCCTGGTCTGATCATGTTCTTCTTCATGGCTTGGTAGACTGACAGTCGATCTTTGGTAGCCTCTACATACACACCTGCAATAGAGCTGATGCCTTCAAGATATTTCTTCAGGTCTTTAGTAAGGTCCTCCACAGAAATGGTACCCTCCATGAGAGCCGTGTAGGTTTTCTGATCAATAATTTGAGAGCGTAACAACTCATCTGGAGTGATCTGCTTTCTAAGGCCCTTAAATAGAAGTCTCTTATCTGCCAGAGACAGCAATCGTAAACCATTGTCTTTATCAACCTTGCATCTTTTAAGAAGTAGTGCATACGATAGCTTTTCATCTGTTGTAGGATCCGTAAACTGTTTCACATCTCCACTTGGATCAGCTATCTTGTCACTGGTTTCTTTGTTTATGTAACCACGTTGCATGGCAACATCAATTGGGAGGCGGAAATAGTACTCTGGATCCACGAGGCCACCTGTTGCTAACTGGGCCTCCAAAAGCTTCATGGCATAATCCTCAGGAACAAGGTCCTTTTTCATGGCTTGGAACAAAGAAATCACTTTACTGCTATAGGGATCCTTGTAACCCGTGACTGCTCTTTCAGCAGACAAGAGTTTGTCATGGATCTCAGGGCCAACAAGACCCTTCCGGACGGCCTCATCAACTGTCAACAATTCATCTTTCACAGGGTCAGTGATGAATCCTGTTGCTGCTTGTGCTTCCAACAGATCTATGCCAATGTCAGGTTTTATGAGTCCTCTCTTCATGGCTTGGTAGATGCTAACCTTAACAAAGTTATCTGAGAGTATTCCAGCAATACTCCCTGTACCAAAAAGATACTGCTTCACACTTGGCATCTCCATAACCTCCCGAATTGTTTTCTTGCCTTGTTTGAGCAGGTTGTAAGTTTCTAGATCTATGATGCGAGCTCTGTAAAGTTCATCAATAGTAACCCGGCGTCTGATGACATCACATGACATACTTTGCTCAGTCCTGATGATCTCTCTTTGTTCAATAATTTCAATTACAATAATGATCATTCTCTCTTTTGTGATTTTGCCGGAGCGGTACTGTTCAAGAAGTCTTTGTCTTTCCTCTTCTGGAAGCAAATCTGATTTCATGACTTCCCATAAAGTCACTTGTTTCCCTGCAAAACTCTCATGTGGTATGTCAATTTGAGTGTTAGCTAAGTCCATCTGTGCTTGGTCCTCAGTGTAAACATAGGATTTCTCAGCTATCTCTGGAGTCTGGGCTTTAGAAAGTGGCAACAGGACAATTCCAAACTCTGGATCGGTCATGCACCTCTCCTTCAATTGTTTGTATGTGACATTCTCATCTTTGTTAGGGTCAGTGAAACCTTTGATGTCATCTGTGGGGTCTTTAAAAGATTTGGCTAATTGCTTGCTTAAGTAGCCACGCTGAATGGCTATATCACTGGGAAGTCGATGGTTATTTACTGGATCAATTATCCCTCCAGTGGCCTGCTGAGCCTCTAGAAGAGGTATGGCATGTTCTCTTAGAACAAGCTGTTTTTGCATTGCTTGAAGAAGAGAGATCTTATTACCAGTGTATGGATCTTTGTAACCAGTAACAGCTTTCTCTGCGGATAGCAGTTTCTCATGAAGCTCTGGACCGACAATGCCAGCCTTAACAGCATCATCCACTGTAAATTTCTCATTCCTGATGGGATCAACTATGTTGCCAGTAGCTGCTTGGGCTTCTAGCAGGGACAGACCTGTGTTTGGTGTCAGTAGTTTCTGCTTTACAGCTTGGTAAATGCTGATTTTTTCCTTGTTTTTTTCTAAAAATACCCCAGCAATACAATCAGAATCTTGCAAGTAGCGTTTGATTGAGTCAGCAACTTCTGCGGGTTTCTTTATGCCTTGTTGGATTTTATCATAGGTGTCTTTGTCAATGATTTTAGATTCAAGCAAGGAACTGGCTAGTACAGGGCCCCTGAAACCTTCAAAGTTGTCCTGTCTCGTCTTTTCTTTGTCATCCACTGTAGTAATCACAATCTTGATCAGTTTTTCAATAGTGATTTTTCCTGTTCTATACTGCCGAATAAATTCAATCCTTTGTTCTTCTGTGAAATATTCAGAGTTGATAATTTCCCAAATGGTGATTATTCTTCCTTTAAAAAGTCCACTGTGTAACTCAACCGTAGTATGACTCAAAGTCTCTTTAGTTTGTGCATCAGAAACTGGTTCCACTTCCTTTGACTTGATCGCCTTTTCTGATAGTGGCAGCAATGGGAGACCTGTCTGCTTATCAGTGATGCATCTTTTCAGCAGCTCAACATAAGTGACATGTTCTTGTGTGTTGGGGTCAACAAATACTGTATGTGTGTCTGATGGGCTGCTTAAGTTTTGGTTCATCTCCTCATTTAGGTAACCACGTTTATATGCAATATCTGGAGTGATACGGTAACTTTTCTCTGGGTCAATGATACCTCCAGTTGCAAGTTGAGCTTCTAGCAGACGGACACCTTGGTCTTTCTTAATGAGTTCTTTTTGCATTGCCTCAAACAGGGATACAGTTTTTCCAGTATATGGATCTTTGTAACCACAAACAGCTCTTTCTGCAGACAACAATTTCTCATGTAGCTCTGGGCCAACAACACCACTTTTGACTGCTTCATCTACTGTGAGCTTTTGGTTTTTCACTGGATCAATTATGAAGCCAGTTCCGGCTTGGGCCTCCAGAAGGTTTAGTGCAGGCTCTGGTCCAAGTAAGTCCTTCTTCATGGCTTCATAGAAAGACATCTTTTCAGAAGTTGACTCAATCTGCACCCCAGCAATACTGTTTGTGCCCTTTAGGGCTTTCTTGACAGGTTCAAGCTCAGATACCTCTTTAAGAGTAGCTTTTCCATTGTGCAATTTGTTGAATAAATCTTTATTAATAACTTTTGCTTCCAGAAGTTCAGATGCTGGCACTGATGATCTCAAACCATCAAACACAGGTTCCTTCTTGTTCTCCTTGTCCTCTACAACAGTTATTACAATTCGAATAATTTTTTCAACTGTAATTTTGCCTGTCTTGTATTGACGGATAAGATCCTTTCTCTGATCTTCAGTGAAGTACTCAGAGTTTATGACCTCCCAGATGGTGACAGTCTTTCCTTTAAATCTTCCAAATGGAACTGTTAAGCTAGCCTTACTAAATACATCTTTAGTTTCCTCATCGGTATAAGTTCTTTCAATTTGGGCTGCTTGTTCTGTGATTGGTAGTAATGGAATTCCCGTCTCAGGATCTGGTTTGCATCGGTTCAGTAACTCACCGTAAGTGAGGCTTTCCTGAGTGTTGGGGTCAATGAATGCTTTTTTGTCAGTAGGAGCACTGGAAAGAACTTTACTTAGGTCTTCATCTAGTTGACCTTGTGTGCATGCCATCTGGACAGGTACACGGTGGCTATTGACAGGATCAATTATCCCACCAGTTGCATACTGAGAGTCAAGAAGTTTAGAGGCCTGGTCTTCTGTGATTAAACCTTTTTTCATTGCTTCAAATAGTGAGATTGTATCTCCAGTGAACGGATCTTTGAATCCTGTGGCAGCCCGTTCAGCAGATAACAACTTGGTGTGCAACTCAGGACCAATCAAGGTATCCTTAACAGCTTCACTGACAGAGAGTCTTCTGTTCTTAATGGGGTCAATTATATAACCATTTGCAGCTTGGGCTTCGAGAAGCATCATAGCTGTGCTTTGAGAAATCTTCTTGTCCTTCAAAGCTTGATAGATACTCATTTTCTGGTTGGGTTCAACTATCACACCGCCGATGCAGTCTTTACCTTTTAGGCACATTTTGACCTTGTCATTCTTAGAAAGTTCTGGCACAGTTGTTTTGCCTTTCTTAAGCTTGTCAAATTCTTTTTTGCTGAGCACACCAATCTCATGAAGCCTGCTTGCAGGCACTTTGTCTCTGATTCCATCAAATGCCAGGGCCAAATCTTTCTTCACACCATCCAATTCTGTAGAGCCATTTAGGACCTTCTTTGTTGTTTCTACCATGGTCATTTGAACTAACTCTTCTTCAGGGACATTGTCAGTTTGGATTTCAATTTCCTTGGTGTGGGATGGCTTCTGTGAACTCTGAAGCTGCTGGAGTTTATCTCGCAAGTTCTTGTTTTCTTCTGCCAGAAGTTTCTCTTGTTCAATTCTTTTCTTTTCAAGTTCTTGCATTTCTTTTTGCTTGGAATGCATCTCTTCCTCAGCATCCTTTTGCTTTTTGATAGCTGCATCCATGGCAGACTGCAGTTTCTTTTTCTCCTCCTCCATTTGCTTCTTCTGATTCTCCTGTTCATCTTTGAGTGCTTCAGCCTTCTTAACTTCGTCTTCAAATAGTTTCTCCAGCTTCTTTTTCTCTGCCTCAACAGATTTCTCTTTCTTCAGCAGTGTTTCTTTTTCTGCTAAGAATGTTTGCTGGAGGATGCTCTTTTCCTGTTGTAACTGTTCTTGTTGTACATTGGCCATCTGTGATAAAAAAGTATAAAACAATAATTATTTCAATGTAAAACACTGTAACCACAGAATCCAATTAATACAATACACTATATGAATGACAACTTTACTGCATACTACAATGGATATGAATTAAAAGGTAGACTAATATCTAACAAATGAACTACATTTAGTTAATTGAATAAATAAGTAAATTATGTCAATTTTAGAAAAATTACAACACATGGGTCGCCATACTTGGCTGTATGTCACGTCACTTTCACTCTCCAACTTACAGACACTAGATACTAATAACAAAGAAACAGTGATACCAATAACTTGCAGATATAGGCTGTACGACATAACGTATTTTTCGGACTATAATGCCGCGTTTCCACCGAAATTACCCGGAACATTTGTACCAGGAACTTTTTTTCCCAGGAACTTTTTTCCCCCCAGACCTGTTGCTTTCTGTGTTTCCACCGCGGTGTAAAGTACCGGGGAGATTAGGCAAATAGACTGGTGACATAGGTCTGCGCGCGTTTCTCAATACAAAGTACCGCTGATTAAAAAAAAAAAAAAAAAAAAAAGTACGCTGATTTTGGACGTGCATCCTCGGTAGTTGGTTCAGACTTTGTGCATTCCTCTGGGGAGTGTGATGTCCGCGACGACGCAAGTCCGGTAAATCTATAAACAGCAGCATACTTGATAACTTCAGTCTGCTCGTCCTGGCTACTGCAATTTTCCTTACTGTATATTTACAATAAAACGAAATATGATATCAAATACCACTGCCTCCTTTCGTTTTCATTTAAACATAATAACAACTGCAGAAATGTACTTAGTTCAGGGAAATGTGTATACAGCCATTACAATGAAACGAAATATTATATAAATTCGCCTTTTTTATTTTCATTTTAACATATAGATAAATTGAATACAGACCAAAGAAAACCTGTTAGATTTACCCCGCAGCTGAATTATATGTTATGTTTAACCACTAAAGACACATCAGAGCCAGCGGCACATATCAGAAGGTCTATCCCAGGAGAGGCTGCTCTCTGCGGATACATGAGGACTGAGCTCCCGCTGATCGAGTGGAGCTCACCGTCGCAGAGATCGGCGAAACACATTTTTAAATAGGCGCTGTCTTTATAAATAAACCACAGATTTGAGTTTTAAACAACTACATTCTCGCCTGAAATACTTTTAAAATTACATTTTATGACACAATAACAGTAATATTTGAAAATGATCCAAATAAATGGTGTTTGAACTCAACCAATGCTGCGTGAACTCAGATGGCTTTGGCTACAGCAATTTCCCCTCAGTATATTTACAATAACACAAAATAGGATATAAAATACCACTGCCTCCTTTCATTTTCATTTAAACATAATAACAGCTGCAGAAATGTACTTAGTTCAGGGAAATGTGTGCAGCAATTACAATGAAACAAAATATTATATAAATTCGCCTTTTTTATTTTCATTTTAACATATAGATAAATTGAATACAGACCAAAGAAAACCTGTTAGATTTACCCCGCAGCTGAATTATATGTTATGTTTAACCACTAAAGACACATCAGAGCCAGCGGCACATATCAGAAGGTCTATCCCAGGAGAGGCTGCTTCTCGGCGGATACATGAGGACTGAGCTTCCGCTGATCGAGTGGAGCTCACCGTCTACGAGATCGGCGAAACACATTTTTAAATAGGCGCTATCTTTATAAATAAACCATAGATTTGAGTTTTAAACAACTACATTCTCTTCTGAAATACTTTTAAAATTACATTTCATGACACAATAACTGTAATATTTGAAAATTATCCGAATAAATGGTGGTTGAACTCAACCAATGCTGCGTGAACTCAGATCGCTTTGGCCACAGCAATTTTCCCCTCAGTATATTTACAATAACACAAAATAGGATATAAAATACCAATGCCTCCTTTCATTTTCATTTAAACATAATAACAGCTGCAGAAATGTACTTAGTTCAGGGATAAGTGTAACGTTATATACAGCCATTACAATGAAATAAATATTATATAGACTTGCCTTTTTATTTTCATTTTAACATATAGATAAATTGAATACAGACCAAAGAAAACCTGTTAGATTTACCCCGCAGCTGAATTATATTTTATGTTTAACCACTAAAGACACATCAGAGCCAGCGGCACAGAAGGTCTATCCCAGGAGAGGCTGCTTCTCGGCGGATACATGAAGACTGAGCTCCCGCTAATCGAGTGGAGCTCACCGTCTACGAGATCGGCGTAACACATTTTTAAATAGGCGCTGTCTTTATAAATAAACAACAGATTTGAGTTTTAAACAACTACATTCTCGCCTGAAATACTTTTAAAATTACATTTCATGACACAATAACAGTAATATTTTGAAAATGTTGATCCGAATAAATGGTGGTTGAACTCAACCAATGCTGCGTGAACTCAACCAATCAGCATGTTTAGCGCCAAAGTCCCGCCCCCGAAAGTTCCGGAACTTTAAAAAAGTACCACCTCGCCAGCAGGGACTTTCTGCGGGGCATTTTTTTACCCGGAACTTTTATTTAGTTCCTGGTTCCTGCGGTGGAAACACACCAAGTACCGGACCAAGTCCCTAGTTCCTGGGTAAAGTTCCTGCGGTGGAAACGCGGCTTAAGTCGCACCTGAGTATAAGTCGCATCAGTCCAAAAATACGTCATGACGAGGAAAAAAACATATATAAATCGCATTTATTTAGAACCAAGAACCAAGAGAAAACATTACCGTCTACAGCCGCGAGAGGGCACTCTATGTTTTCAGGTGTAGACTACAGGAGCACTGAGCAGCATTAGAGCGCCCTCTCGCGGCTGTAGACGGTAATGTTTTCTCTTGGTTCATGTCTCTTGGTTCATGTCAAATTAATTTAGATAAATAAGTCGCACCTGACTATAAGTCACAGGACCAGCCAAACTATAAAAAAACGTATGAAAAAAAAACTATGAAACTTATAGTCGGGAAAATACGTTAACTGTATACTAAATTAATGCATTTATTAATTCAGTAATTATTTATACTGTATCATGGACACTGTAATATAAAAGGGACCAGAGCATCTTTGTTCATGACAATTGCAGGTTTTTTTACTACTGTAATTGGCAACATGCAATTTACTTGAACAAAGTTTAAGAAGTTGTATGAAAACTGTTAATTGTTAATTAAGGGGTTTAAGTGTAATATGTAAAACACTAGGCCACAGTACTACAACATATAACAATACCTCTTTTGATTGTTTTTGTAAGTCAGCAGCCTCTTTTTTCAGTTTTTCTTTTTCTTTCTCAAGCTCTGCAATTGCTTTATGCAGATCATCAGCTTCTTTTTTGCTCTGCAGCCTTTGTACTTCAAGTTTCTTAACAACAGTATGTTCTTTTGAAGTCTCTTTTTCCGTCTCTAGTAGGCGGGATTTGATTTCATCTGCTTGTTTCTTGAATTTTTTGGCTTCCTCCTCTGCTTTTGATTGAGCATCACTTAGCTGTGCCACTTTGATCTTCAGTTTTTCAGCGTCTGCGGTAATCTCTAATTGCCGCTTGCGTTCAGCCTCTAGGGATTTCTGGAAACCTTCAGTCTCCTGCTCCAGACGCTCCTGCATCTCCTTTTTGGCCTCCATTAGCTTTTGAGCCTCTACCTGTGCCTGATCTTTCTGTTTCTGGAGCTTTTCAGCTTCTGCCTTTAATTTTTTTGCCTCCTGAATGGCCTGTTTTTTCTCTTCCAGCATCTTATCAGCCAGTTCCCTCTGTTTTGCAAGATCAGACTCTGCAATTTGTCGTAATCTGGCAGCTTCCTGAGCCTCAATGTTGAGCCGTGCTGCCTCCTCGGCCAATTTTTTCATGTTCTCTGCCTCTTCCTCGAGAAGTTTCTTTGTGTTGTCCTTATCTTTCTTCATTAGCTCTTGGTTTTCCTTTTCAATTTTCAGTTTCAGTTTAAGTAAGTCCTCCATCTGAATCTTGACCTTAGAGAGCTCATCATCTACTTGAGCCTTCTGCTTAATAGCATCACTGACCTCTTGTTTAAATCGCTTAAGTTCATCATCAAGGATGGATTTCTGTTTGTCCGTCTCATCAAGTTGCACTTTAACCTTCACTAACTCCTCCTCAACTGAAGACTTTTGCTTCAGGGTCTTTTCTGCAAGCTTTTTGTACTTAGCCATTTCAGCATCAGCCTCTTGTTTTTGTTTTAAAGCAGCAGCTTCTGCTTCAGCCCGTCTGGAAGCTTCTGCCTCAGCTTCCTTTCTCATTTTTTCAGCATCTTCCTGGGCTTTTGCCTGTTTGGCAGCTTCAGCCTCAGCTGCCTGCTTCTGACGCTCTGCTTCCTCTGCTTTCTTCTGCAACAGGGTAGCCTCTTTTTCAGCCTTGTCTTTAGCCTTTTCTGCATCTCGCGCCAGTTTCTTTGCTTTTTCAAACTCTCCCTTGAGTTTATCCTGATCCATGGTGTCTTTGTTTTGCTGGAGAAGAACATCTTGGGCTTTCTGTTCAGCAGCAGAGCACTTTTGTGCAGCCTCTTTAACTAAAATGACCTGTTTCTCTGCTTCTTTCTCTGCAAGCTCCCTCTGCTTTTTGGCATCCTCTGCTAACTTTATAAGCCGCTCAACCTCCTCTTGAGCTGCTTTGTGTTGCCTTGCTGCCTCTTCTTCTGCAGCTTGGATTTCTTTTACCTTGGCCTCTGCCTGTTTCCTTTTTTTCTCTTCTTCCAAAGCAAGTTTTCTGAATTTCTCTGCCTCTTCCTCTGCCTTTGCTTTGCTCTTTTGTGTCTCATCTGCAATACCCTTCAGTTTGTTAAGTTCAAGTTCAAGGTCCCGTTTGCCAGTTGAAGCCTTTTCGAAATTGAGTTTGAGAATGTGGATTTCCTCCTCCACCACTTTCCTCTGTTTCAAAGTTTCTTCTACGATTTTCTTTTGCCTGTCAAGCTCAGTGTCTGAGGACTTCTTTAACTGATCAATCTTTTCTTCAATCTCTTGCTTATGCAGTGATGCTTGATCTTCAAGAACTTTCCTCTGGTAGGCCTCGTCTTCGGCTTTTCTCTTTAGACGGTCATTTTCAGCCTCTTTTTCTTTCAAAGCGATCTCAGCTTCAGTTTTTAGACGGGTGGCTTCATTGATAGCTGCTAACTTTTCTTTGAGGATCTTCTCAGCCTCTACTCTTTGGTTTGCAGCTTCTTCTTCTGCAATCTGCCTCTGTTTCTTTGCCTCTTCTGCAACCAACCTCAATTTAGTCGCCTCCTCAGCCAGTTCCTTCATCTTGGCGGCCTCAGATTCAAGTAGTTGTTTGCTCTTTTCAGTAGTTGACATAGACTCTTTCTCAGCTTTGGATTTCATCTGCAACAAAACTTCCATCTCCTTCCTAACTTTGACCAGTTCCTCCTCCAGCTCTTTCTTCTGTTTAACAGCAGCATTAACATCATTTTTGAGACGCTGGAGCTCATCATCCAAGACAGTCCTCTGTTGTTCAGCATGCTCAAAATCTGCTCTTAACCGAATAAGCTCTTGCTCTGCGGCAAGCTTCTGTTTAGCCGTTTCTTCAGCCATCTTTCTTTGATTCTCCAGTTCCTTTTCGGCAGTTTCTTTCTGTTTAAGGGCAGCCTCCTCAGCTTTTGCTCTCTTCTTCGCCTCCCGTTTGGCCTCCTCCTTCTGTTTCTCTGCCTCCTCCTGAGCTGCAGTCTTTTTACTGGCCTCTTCCTCTGCCTGGAGCCGGAGCCGGAGGGCTTCATTAGCCTTCTGTCTCCATGTCTCTAGCTCCTTCTCTGCCTGCTCTCTCGCCTTATTCGCTTCAGCTTGCTGCTTTTTGAGATGTTCTGCCTCTTCCTGCAGTTGAATGACCATTACCTGCTCATGTTTGAGTGACTCCTCCAGTTTTGCTGTTAATGTCAATTGTTTACTCTCAAGCTGGGTGGCTGCGGTCTTCTTAGCCACCTCCTCTACCACTTGAATCTGTCGCTGCTTTTCCAACTCTGCTTGCTTCAGGTGCCTCTCAGCTTCCTCAGCTTGGAGCTTGAACTTCTCGAGATCCTCAAGGGCCTTCCTCTTCTCTTTGGAAGCCTCCTTTTCGGCCTCTGATTTCAGTTTAAGCTCCTCCTCTGCCTTGCGTTTCTTCTGAGTCTCTTCAGCAACTTGTTTCCGAAGCTTCTCTGCCTCATCCTGTGCTGCCTTTTGAAGTTTGTCAGCATCTACTGCTTTGTCCCTGAGCTGCTGAAGTTCTGCTTCAGCAGTATTTTTTTGTTTCATCGTCGTCTCCAGCTGAAGCCGGATTATACGGATTTCTTCTTCAATTCTTGTGCGGCTTTGGAGCGCTTCCTCTACCTGTTGAGTCTTAGACTTGATTTCCTGCTCTGAAATGCTTTTGAGCTCCTGAAGCTCTCGTTGGATATTGTGCTTCTGTTTTTCAGCATCAACAGCGACATCCTGTCGTCTGCTCACTTCGTCTTTCATTTTTGTCTTCAGCTCATTTGCCTCTTGTTCTGCTTTAACAATTGCCTTTTCCTGAGATTCAGCTAACTTTCTTTGCTTTTCTAGTTCGGCCTGCATTTCAGCCAGCTTTTTTCTCTCTTCCTCCTTTAGTCTTTCAGCGACTTTCTGTATTAGTAGTCAGGGAAATAGGGACAAAGGTAAGCATTTAAGAGTTAGATATTACAGACGCATGTAAGTACATGTAAATATAAGTACATGGAAAAAGTAAAAGGTAGTTAAGCTAAATAGTTATACTACAACTTGTGTAGTTGCAGAACATTTATGAAGAATAATACAAAGTCACAATGTATGGTACACAAAATGAGACACAATCACTTGACAAAACATTACAACTGGAATACTGAATGGCATTAATACTGAATGGCTTCATGCTAATGAGGTGTTATTACTGGATATGGCTTTTTAGCTACATAAAAACAGTTGTTCACATATTTAAAATCCTATCCTGAGATTTTGAGCAAAGAAGAGTTGTGATTTAAATTTTTTTTTTATATAAAAGGTTTACAGAAGGTGAACTCTTGGATCAAAGATGCCAAATATGGAAATTTAGCCTTTTAACATTTTTCTTTCTTTTTTTTTTTTACTGTAGAGGGTCACTGAAGCAAGAAGTATTTGAAAATGTGCATTTAAGGTTTTCTAATGCATACAACAGAATAGCTTAGTGATGCAGCAAAGAAACAATGACACCATAAGGGGGGAAAAAGAACAAAATGGGTCTGATGAATGCCAAACATTGTAGATTTTTGACCAATCCAATAATATGCATATATTATTCAATATTTGTGTGAATTTCTAAATAAAGCAAATGTAATTTACAGGGAGATTGGATAAGGATGAACATGCATTTTGTGGACAAATTACCTTTTTAGTGCCCAAACATGACAAACATTCATCATGATAAAGCACTGGCAAGCAGTTTCAAGAAGCAAAAAGAAAATAAAGGTTAGAAAGGAAAATGGAAACAAAAAAAACAAAAAACAAGAAAACAATTACAAGAAGGGGTGAAGCATACTCTGAGGGAAAATCAACAATCAGAGCACAAAGGAATGATGGGTAAGAATGCTGCTTTCTATTTCCAAAAGCAACAGACGGAATCCAACAGGAAATTAAACTAGAGAACATGTTGCACCATGCATTAACTTGTATTTTTCTGGATGATGGAACATTTTAATTTTCCTTCAGGCTAAACGATACCAATACTAACTGAGAGCTCACTATAATGGAAGAGATATTTAACAACCTCCATAGTAGTAAACAGATCATGAGAGACATACATAGTGAAAGAGATGCGATGTGCTGCACCACTAGCATTAACATTACTGAAGACCTAGGTGAGCACCTCGATCCGTTACATTTTTTGTTTTCATAACATTTACCTCTAGCACATGGCCAACAATAGCAAATTCAGTATTGTGTCACTCTTAAATAATTTAATTACAAATGTAACTGTGTCTCATATGGATAGTATAGTGAAATAATTTCTTATGTCCATACATGAATATTTTGAACTACACTGTTAAGTTAGTGAGTTACAGTTAGTGCTAGAGTACATATTTGACACTTACCTCATCATCCCCTAGACGGCGCTGTGTCTCAATAATGAATTTAATATACTGACTTGAAAGGGTCATCAGCTCACTGTAGCGTGTTCTCAGGGTCACATACTGAAAGATGGTTTAAAAGTTACTTAGCATGTCATATATGAAATACAATCAAGAAACAAAAAAAAAAGTTTAACACTTTCATTTTCTCATACAGTACGTTTATTTAATACATTTATCAGAATGAGATTCACAAATGGATGGCTGTCAGGTCAAAAGGTACCTCTTGGATGATGTCATCAGACACAGACTCCATTTTGGTCTTCTTCAAAGGAGAAGCAATGGGCTCCACCAAAGCTTTATAAGTCACCAACTGAAGCTCATAATCCTGCATGAGAACCTTCAGTCAGAATGCTACTCATAAATCATAAAACATGCATGCAGCAACATGCACACACACCTTTATGGCATCGATGTATGCTTTAGCATATTTCTGGCACTCATCCACCTTGTCCTTGTTCTTCTCTATTTCCTCAAGCAGTTTCTGTAAAGTGGATGGACATGACGTCAATTAAAAGATCACCTACATGATTTTATCTATAAGATAAATATTAGTGGACATTTGTTATATAAAGCATTGAGAATGATAAATTAATTAAAACTTTGTAGATATATATAGATACCCTCTCCTGGTTCAGCTGTTCTTGAAGGGCTTTGCTGTCACTTATAGGCACAGCATGAAGCTTGTCCTGCCTTTGTTTGGCATCTGCTATCCAGCGGATGAGCCAGTCATAGCTCTGTCTGTAGGCCTGCATCTGCCGACTTAGAAGGTCAAGTTCTCGCTGCCTTAGCTCAATCTGAGCAAACACAGCCTGCCAGCGGTCCTTCAGGTTGCCCACCAGCTGCCTGTAGTGCTCCAGCTCTATGTCCCGCTCACTGTGCAGCTGAGACATCCGGTCGTTCACCGCCGTAGCCCTCTGAAGCTCCTCTTCCAGACGGTCAAACGTGGACTGCTTGCCCTCTGCTTCTGTGCGCAGTTTCTAGGGTCAAGAAAGAAGATGAAAACATGAACATGTCTGTCATGTCATGTGTGATGTCTTGATGTTCACATAGATAACTACTAAAAATTATTTCATGCATAATTTGTTTTTTGTGTGAGAGACAATGCACCTGGAGCTGTGTTTGGTTGGCCTCGGCGTCTTTCTCATTAACAGGGATTTTGTTTACATCACGCAGTTGGTTTTCGCACTTGTTGAGAATGTCTTCAGCTCCCTGTGTGCTGCGGATTACCATGTCAATGGTCTTTAGCCTTTATGGACGAAAAATAGAATCAGCTTTATTTTATATCGAAAGGACAAAATGGTGACCAACAAATCAACATTTTGTGACACTGAAGACTGAAGTAATGGGTGCTGAAAGTTCAGCTTCAGGATTTTCAGCACAGGAATACATTGCATTTTAAAATATATTCAAATAGAAAACAGCTATTTTAAATTGTAATGATTCCATAAGATTACTGTTTTTACTGTATTGTTGCTCAAATAGATGCAATGCCTTGGTAAGCATCATTCAAAAACAGACTAAAATGTAAACCTGAGCCGTTTCAGCTGATAGAAACTTGCACTGATTAATCCTAAAACATGTCAGTGCTCAAGATTCACACCAGTAATGTTGTCTCTAAGGAACGTTCATAAAAATTACTTCAATGTCCTAATTGAACGATGGCCTAATGCTTTTTAGTTTAAACCCTGTCTGTGAAACCAGGGCTTAATAAATGTACATACCCCCAAAATTTGATTGGAAATGTACTGCATATATTACAAAAAATATATAATAAATAAAATTTAAAAAAAGAAGAAGAAGGTAAGACTTAAGTCTTACTTGTCGAGATACACAGAGGAGAGACTGTAGACATGCTCCATCTTTTTCTGAGTAATGTCTATTTCTGAGCGCAGGACAGGGGCAGAACTGGACTGCTGGGATGTGGCCAGCACCGCTTCACTCTTGTCCACCATCTTATCCAGGTCTTTCTTTATACCCTCCAACTCAGCCTGCACTTTCTGTAGAACGAAGTGAGAATACACAAATATATTTAAGGAATGAAATAATATATATGGAGATTATAAACATTTTAATGACTGAAGCTGACATGTGCAGGGTCTTCATGTAAGATGCATTTAAAGGTATTTCTTCATCCAGAAACAGTAAATTCAATGGCATCAAGCTCAAAAAGATGCAGTGCTTCTGCAGACCTTTTGTTCAGTGGCTCTCTGTGCACAGGCTTTGAGAGGTTCCTTGTCCACCAGCTGTCTGAGGCGGTTCACAGTGCGGCTCTCACAGCCCTCTAGTCTCAGTCTCAGGTCCTTGATCTGGGTGATGTAACTCTTACACACTGACTCATCCTGTTCACCTGAATAATTAAAACACTTTATGTTAAAACTGCTCAAACTCTGATCTCAACATACAATTCAAAATCAAAACCACACACAGATTTCTAGCAATGTCTCCTCAGAGACAATATTAGATTTATGTTGTATCTATACTACTGTTCAAATGTTTGGGGTCAGTAAGAACTGTTAACATTTATTAAAATTTTTGGAAGAACTCTCACCAAGGCTTTATTCATTTGACCAAAAATACAGTACAAACAGTAATACTGTGAAATATTGTTACAATTCAAAGTAATTGTGGTAAAACTTTATTTTAAGGCAACCTCCCGCTCTCTCTCTCATGAAGCCCATACGAAAGTGACTTAAACTGTAATTCGTCAACTGGCCACTAGAGGCTTGCTGCAAAAGGGAGTCAATCCCATAGACTACCAATGTTAAAATGGCCAAATTTACGGCTAAAATAAAATAAAATAAACCTGTTTACAGCCTGCTTCAAAAAATTATTTGGTCTATATAGCTAATTTTTGCCTTCATGACAACTGTGAGGGGGTGATTTTTTTATATAACTCATTAAATTAGATTAAGTCTTAAATTTCTGCATAATTAATGGCGCGGCTACTTGAGTGACAGGTGGGTTGACGCTGCCGTCACTGCCATCGAGCTAGGTGGGCGTGGTTTCAACAACCAGCTCCCGCCTTTTTGCCCATTTTCGATTATCCCAGAGTGAAGTTCGGTGAATCGCTGCCAAGATGTTGACAGCCGCCTCTGCCAACTTTTGGCTTCAAAAACGCTCTTCGGAAACCTATGGGTGATGTCATGAACACTACGTCCTTGTTTTTATACAGTCCATGGTACTTACTGTACTATTATAATAACAGTTAATTAAGCATAATTACATGCAAATAACCCTAAGCCTAACCCTAATTCTTAACCAACCATATAGTAAGTGGTTAACAATACTTTAACAAGAACACCTTTACTGGTTCTGATTTTAATATATTTAAATATATATGCATATTTATTCAAGTGTTCAGTCTTCAGTGTCACACAGTCCCTTAGAAATCATTATAATAAAGCTGCTTTAGTACTCAGTAAATAATTTCTTCTTATTATCTATAGTGTCAAAAAATATGCTACTTAAAAACAGATGTGCATGCCAAAAATTATTCTTTAAAAAAAAAAATAATAATAATTATAAAGTCTTCTATGGGTGTATAGGTAATCTTCGTGAAAACTGTGAATCCATTTTTTTTCAGGATTCTTTGTTGAATGAAATGTTCAAATGTTTATTTGAAATAGAAACCATTATAAATGTATTTTCTGTGAATTTTGACCAATTTAATGCATCCTTTTCTGAATAAAAATATAAATTTCTTAACCCCAAACCTTTAAACAGTAATGTATATTTTCACATGAAATCAAGCTGACATAGTTAGAAGCATTTGCATTCAAGTGCTTGTGTAGAGAGAATGTCTAATTGTTTAAAGTAAATCAGTTCATTTGCACACTTTTAAGTACATACACTACATTTTAAAATGTAAAATAGTGAAGAAATCTCTGTAATATGACATCGCACAAGTGAAAAAACTAATTAAAGACATGCTTAGAAACAGCAAGACACTGCTCCATTAGCAACACATTGAAGTCAAAGGCGAAGGAGGCAAAATGCACAAATCATTTGCTGTTTATTAATAATTAAATCCACACTGTGATCATTACCTGGTACACTTCCCTTTTGGATGATAACAGGTTCTGAAAAATAAGTCTTGCAGTCATAATGGGAGGTGGCTCTATCCAGAATTTTTAAACTGTGCTGTCATAAAAACTATTAATCCAGGAGAAGAGGCAAAGCTCTTGAAATTTCATGTCTTTGTTTTGCATCAAGCATGCAGAAAAAACTGCAGCTGTGTCCAGGGCTACACGTTAAAACAGGGTTGTTCCTGGGGCCAAGACGGCTTTGTCTGTGTGCAATATCATTCACTTGATGAACAGTGAAATTGAATTGAAAAGTGATTTCTATACATCTGAACAAACCCGCCACCCTAACCTGACACCTACCTTGTTCAACAGAGCGAAGCAAGTTATCATAGTGTTGAGTGGCTTTGCTGTAACTGTTTTCTGCTTGCAAGCGATCGTCAGCACCGAAGAGCTCAGAATCCTGACTGTCACGCAGGAAGGTCTGATAGTGCTCCTCCAGGTTCTTCAGGGTCAGTCGATATTCCTCAACTCTCAAAGTCTTAAACTACATAAAAATAGAGAACAGATTGTGTCAGCTAATTAATATTCATGAGTACATTTATATGTGCTTTTTAGATCAATTAGATCATTTCAGATCATTTATTTAGATCATTTCACTGCAATGCATGTAATGAAATAATAATATTTACAATGTTATTTAACAAAATTATTTTATTTTAGAGTTATCAGCCAATATTATTTTATTACTTGCTGAATTGTATTTATCATTGCAATTGAAATATATTGGCTGATACTGAATACTGAATTGTGCATGCTCAAAGTTAACTATCATTCAGTAAGATTTGTGAATGTTATCTTATGCTCACCAAGGCTGCATTAATTGGATTAAAATACAGCAAAATCTAATATTGTGAAATATCATGAAAATTCAAAATAACTATTTTCTACTTGAATATATTTTAAAATGTATTTTATCATTCTGATTCTTAGAAGCCATTAGTGTCACATGAACTTTCAAATATCATTGTAATATGCCAGTGCTAAAGGAATATTTCATATTGTTCCTATTATATGTTAAGTGCTGCTTAATATTATTCTTGTTAAATATTTGGTTCATCATTTTTAAGTAGACATTAACAAATGTCTTTATTTTTATGTAATGTAATGTATCCTTGCTGAAGCAAATTATTTTTTACATACTTTACATAATGATATCACAATGTCTATTTTTTTAAGTATATAATGGCATTTTGTAACAGCCATTTATTATAATTATTTACATCATTGCATAAATTGGTGCATATTAGTTGTAGTATTTTGTACTAAGACTTTGTACTAAGTTTCTGAATACCAAAAAGGGGTGTGTGTGTGTGTGTGTGTGTGTGTGTGTGTGTGTGTATGTGTGCAAGTTACCATGATTAAATTCCAGGAGTTGATAAGCAGGATATCTCGCATGAGGTACTGCCAGGACAGCAGGCTCTTCATATCTACATGCAGCTTTTGCCAAAGGACCATCAGCCTCTGCAGACTGGCATCTAACCTGAGTTTCAAAACAGAATTAAAGATAAGGTGGCAAAGCCAAAGGCTAATCAGAAGGATTCGGTTTATCAAGCAAACATTTGACATGAATCACAACAAAACCACACATCTGGACTCAAAAGTCAAAGACAGAGATAAAAGGGAGTGTGTGGAATTTGAATGTGCTGCCAGCTAAAGCAAGGGAGGTCAAATGAGACTAGACTTGTGCTCTCATATCAGTCTGTACTGTGTTACCCAGAGCTGACGTCCAGGGCCTCTTTGTTGGTGGGAGGGATGATAAAACAGATGGACGGCACTGTGGCCTCGTTTCCACTGGAGTTTCGCACTTTCCACTTGTACGGTTGGGAGTTGTTCACCAGGACACACTTATCTCCTTTGTGTACTGTGATCTGGATCCAAAGAATGAAGAAAGTATGGATTACATTTTTTTTCTGTGACTAACAGCAAGACAAGTTATTGGGTGAGACTGACTGCTTAGCCTTTGTACTAAAATATTCATGCTTAATTGCAATTTATCATAGAAAACATACATGTGATTTCCATTCACACCATTTTTTGGTGTGATAAAGGAAGGCAAAAATTAAAATGTATGTGTCCTCAATTGTACCCCCAGGATTAATTCGACTTCTTATATTACCAGCATATGCAACAAAACAAGCCCAAGTGTTTACCTCCATTTGTTTGAAGTCACAGACAGCCTGAATGGGTAATTTGCCTTTGACAGGGTAAGCTGTGTTCCTCGGCTTCAGCTGGATAATGGTCTTGGCTCTCCGGTTGAGACCCTCCAGGTGTGTCTTGAATTCATTAAGCTGTTCTTTTTCTTCCTGAAGGTCATAGAGATAACTTTGTATATATATTGCATACATTTAAAATGAAATTACTGAATAAAAAGTTTCACAGGATCTCTAATCTAATAACATAATCTGAATGTTCAAATAGGTATTCGCCCAGCACTAAATATATTTAGGTGTTTATTGGTTTGTAAAATCCCAGACATATTAACACCCACCAATGCATCCTGTAGAAGATCCTCTAGCCGTGTGACTGTAATAGAGCGGTCACACACATACTTCTTCTTCATCGTGCCCTCCATCTTCTTCATCCTCTCTTCAGCCTCTTTAACATCTGAGAAGAACTGCAGAACAGAAAAATTGGTTAGGAGAACCTTATAACTCAGTTTAAGTCGGATGATCTGTTTTGTCTGTAACCATGGGTTCTGAACTGTCAACAAGAACCTCTACAAGTCAAGCACAGAGTTTTATTAAAGTCTGTACCTGGAAGTAAGCTGTGTTTTCTTTCAGATGAGTCTCAATGCAGCAGCACAGCTGAAGGATCCAGCTCCACTGAGTCTGAAGAGCTGCAGTGAAAGCCTACAGAGGAACAGATTACAAACCTTAAAACACCGAATTATCTGCTAAAATATACAGTGGAGTCAAAAGGTCCTCATTCAAAATCTGGGATTGAAAATATAATTGAAGCCTGGAAATAGAAAGTTTCAGGACTTAAAAAAAATTTAAGGCAAACTTTGCAAGCTAAAATAGATGAAAGTATGAAATATTCTGCACAATTAAGTAAAATACTTTTTTGTATTTATTAGTCAAATAAACACCATATTTTCAGGACTATAAGTCTTTTTTTCATAGTTTGGCTGATCCTGCGATTTATAGTAAGGTGCGACTTATTTATCAAAATTAATTTGACATGAACCAAGAGAAACATTACCGTCTACAGCCGCGAGAGGGCGCTCTATGCTGCTCAGTTCCCTCTCGAGGCGGTAACTCAACATTACGTCAGCTAAGACGTATATGGGAACTTCTCCCTTCTCCACTTTTGCTGAAATCTTATTGCCTCACGCCAGCTGGGGACAGCTGGCCAATTGACGCGAAGCATGCAAATACTGACAGGTTCGCGGGCAGTATAAATTGCATGGGCGCGAAAATTACGTCAGAATCTCTTTCTTCACTCTATGAAGTTATCTTCACGCTTGAAGTCTTTTATCTACCATCGTGGAAGTTGCATCAGAGGATTACTACCGTTCCTCTCCGCATCCGATGGCAGCTACTTGCCAGATTTGTGCGGGTCCCCTCGACCCGCAGGACCCTCATCTGTTCTGCGTCTCCTGCCTGGGCCTCGCCCACGCAGAGGCAGCTTTCTCGGATGACACGTGCGCCCACTGTGCCGAGCTGCCAGTGCGCGCCCTCAGAGCCAGGAGGGAAGTGGCTCGGGCAACAGCAGGGATGAGACCCACTGCCGCCAGCGAGCCGCTGGTGGGCTCTCCCCCGCCCCAAGACGAGATCGGCGCTGTTAGTTTCCCAGACGATAGCTTCCGCCCCCCCCCGGGCCGTCGCAGACTTCGTCTCCTTCGGAGCTAGCGAGGCAGACGACTCCATGTCGCTCTCTGCATCTGAGAAGGATTGGGCGACTCAGTCAGACCGCCCCGACCACGAGGGCCCTGCAGACCTCCAGGAGGAGCTCGTCAGGATCCTAGGCAAGGCCGTCACGGAGCTGGACCTCTCCTGGAACGCACCTGACGAGCCGGTAAAGAGCAAGCTGGACACGTGGTTTCTCCAGTCGAGCCGCCGCCAGGCCGCATCGAAGAGAAGCACCCCGTTCTTCCCAGACGTACATGAGCACGTGGTGAAGTCGTGGGCTGCACCCCAATCGGCGCGCACCCACTCTGCCACGCAAGCCATGTTCGCACACGTAGACGGGGCGGAGGCCCACGGGTATGTGCGCATGCCCCCCGTCGAGGAGACTGTTGCCGCGCACCTGTGCCCGTTTTCCTCAGCGTTGGGTTCCGACCGCAGCCTGCCCTCCAAGCCGTGCAGGTTTACAGCTCACCAGGCGGACAAAGCCTATGCTGCTGCAGGGGAGGCAGCTTCTGCCCTTCACGCCATGGCTATACTCCAGGTGTTCCAGGCGAAGCTTCTTCAGTCCATCGATGACGGCGCGGTTGATACTGACGTCATAAGGGATCTGCGCGCGGCAACCGATCTCGCGCTGATGGCTACCAAGCACTCCGCTCAAGCCATCGGCCGTTCCATGGGTTTTATGGTCGTCCTTAACAGGCACCTATGATTAACCCTAGCTGACCTGAAGGACGCGGATCGCAGGACGCTTCTAAATGCTCCGGTCACTCCCTCCGGCCTCTTTGGAGATGCCGTGGAGTCAGTCACGGAACGTTTCTCCGAGACTCAGAAGCGCGCAAAAGCCATGAGCCACGTGATGCCTCGTCGCTCACTTCAGCCCTCATCCGCGAGGTCCCGCTCTTCATCAGCGCCTCGTCAGGCCCTAGGACTGGCTGGACAGCCCGCCGTGACGCCTCGCCCCGAGCCGAACGCCCGTTTCGGCCGAAACAAGCAGTGGTCAGGGCCTGGGAAGAGGCATCGGAGTGGGAAGAAGAGCCCGCGCCGCGAGAGAGCCAGCGCATCATCCTCGGCTGCAAAGCCATCCTCCTGACGGGCCGCTCAAGAGGAAGAGAGAGCGCGCTGGTGGCCCCACCCCCAAGCGCCGTGTTCAAGAGCTTCGTGTCCCCCGGGTTCCTTTGGGCGACAAGCTAAATGTGTGTTTAAATGCTGTTTGTGTGAGTTCCACAATAAAAACATGTATCTCTTCACAAAGAGAGCTTTCTCTTCCTCGCGCACCCAACACTGTGTCACTCGCCCTGTCTCAGGACAGTGCAGAGTCACAAGCAATGATTATAATGGCCTCTCGAGGGCGCGAGAGTGCCAACAGCACACTATGCCCGCCACGGGCCGCCCCCCAGCCGGTGCTTCTAACCTCGCGGGGGCGGGGCCCCGGTCAAAACAAGCCTTCAGTGGCTACAGTAGCCTTAGAGCTAACGCGTCCGCTGTGTCATTTTCTGGACGCGTGGAAGGCTATCCCAGGCATTTCACCGTGGGTACTGGGAATTTTTCAGCAAGGATATTCTCTTCAGTTCAAACGCAGACCTCCCCGATTTAACGGCGTGGTCCCGTCACTGACTTTGCCCCACAACCTTTCAATTCTGAGACAGGAAGTTTTCAGTCTGCTCGAGAAAGGAGCGATAGAGCGTGTCCCTCCAAGCGAGCAGAAAAGCGGTTTTTACAGCCGCTACTTTGTGGTGCCAAAGAAGGGTGGAGGACTCCGTCCTATTCTGGATCTGAGACCCATCAACCGAGCACTTCACAAACGCGCATTCAGGATGACAACACTAAAACAGATCTTGATGCAGGTACGACCCGGGGACTGGTTCGCCTCAGTGGATCTAAAAGATGCGTACTTTCATATTCAAATAGCGACGCACCACAGACACTTCCTCAGGTTTGCTTTCGAAGGCACGGCTTATCAGTATTCGGTGCTTCCGTTTGGCCTGGCCCTGGCTCCCCGCACGTTTTCAAAGTGTGTGGACGCAGCGCTTTCTCCCCTCAGATCGAGCGGAATGCGCATCTTGAATTATCTGGACAACTGGCTGATTTTGGCCCACTCAAGAGATGTGCTAATCAGTCACGTGGAAACGCTGCTCCGCCATTTGGATACGCTGGGACTGCGTGTAAATATGCAGAAGAGCGTGCTTTTACCGAGTCGGACTATAACATATCTGGGAGTATGTTTGGACTCAATGGCGATGCGAGCCCATCTTTCTCGGGAGCGCATGGAGACAATTTCATCGACTCTGCGCCGTTTCAGACCGGGCAGGTCGGTTTCACTGAGGGATTTTCAGAGGCTTCTGGGTCTGATGGCGGCGGCTTCTTCAGTGTGCCATCTGGGTCTGTTACATATGCGACCACTACAGCTTTGGCTAAAAGCTCGAGTTCCGCCGAGGGCGTGGTCGTCGAGCCACAAACGAATTACGGTCACTCACAGTTGCGTCAGCACTCTGAGACCGTGGAACAGCACAGATATGTTCAGCGCAGGAGTTCTTTTGGGTTTAGTGACTCAGCGCACCGTGGTCTCGACGGACGCGTCAACTTCCGGCTGGGGAGCAGTGTGCCTGGGCGTACCTGCCTCAGGCCTGTGGTCGGAGTCACAGAGGACGTGGCACATAAACCGTTTAGAATTGGAAGTGGTTTTCCTCGCCCTGCAAGCTTTTCGGTCGAAGCTGGAGCGGCGACATGTACTGATTCGAACCGACAACACGTCTGTGGTCTCGTACATAAATCGCCAGGGTGGCGTGCGGTCCAGAGCTCTATTCAATCGAGCAGCGAGTCTCTTGTTGTGGGCGGACCTACACTTTCTCTCCATAAGAGCGGCGCACATCCCCGGTATCCTGAACCGCGGAGCAGACATGCTTTCGAGGAACGGGATTCCTCAAGGAGAGTGGAGGCTTCACCCAGGATCAGTTCGAATGATTTGGGATCGATTCGGCAGGGCGGAAGTGGATTTATTCGCCACAAGCGAGAACACGCACTGTCAGACGTTTTTCTCGCTATCTCACTCCCCTCTACCGGGAGATGCTCTGACATCGCGTTGGCCGGAGGCCAGGCTTTACGCGTTTCCTCCGGTGAAGATTCTGCCTGTGGTTTTATGCAAAATCAGGGAGGAGAGAGCGTCAGTTATACTCGTGGCCCCGAACTGGCCGAATCAGCCCTGGTTCGCGGATCTGAGAGAGTTAGTGATAGCTCCCCCATGGCAAATCTCCCTCAGGAAGGACCTGCTGTCTCAAGCGAACGGCACGATATGGCACCCCAGCCCCGAGCTGTGGAACCTTCATGTGTGGCCGCTGCGGGGACCTTAAACGAGCGGGACGCCCTGCACTCACGGGTGTTGAGTACGCTTACGGAGGCTCGCGCTCCATCTACGAGACGCCTCTACGCTCTGAAGTGGGGAGTTTTCAAAAAATGGTGTGAGAACATCCAAATCGACCCGGGGACCTGTTCCGTGTCGGATGTTTTACGCTTTCTACAGCACAGAATGGACTGCGGGAGTTTGCCGTCCACGCTTAAGGTGTATGTGGCCGCTATTGCCGCTTTTCGTTCCCCGATTGACGGGCAATCGATCGGTAAGCATGGCCTGGTAATCAGTTTTCTCAGGGGAGCGAGGAGATTGTGTCCTTCACGGCCACCCTCCGTGCCGCCGTGGGATTTAGCTCTAGTTTTGAGGGCTCTAGCTCTACCGCCGTTCGAGCCTTTAGCTTCTATTGAGGTTAAGGAGCTTTCCCTGAAGACTGCCTTGCTTCTTGCTCTCGCCTCGTCGAAGCGCATTGGAGACCTACATGCATTTTCGGTGAACGACGATTGCATCTGTTTCGGACCTGGCGACTGTAATGTCACTCTCCGGCCGAGACCAGGTTACGTTCCGAAGTCTCTCAATACACCTTTTAGAGCACAGGTTGTTTCACTGCCCGCCTTATCTGCTGAGCCGTCAGCCTCGCATGATGCTGTTGCTCAGAGCGCTGTTTGCCCTCTTAGGGCTCTGCGGATGTATATGGACCGCTCGGCCGCCTTTCGACAGTCGGACCAGCTGTTCGTGTGCTTTGGTGGATGTAATAAGGGACGTGCTGTTTCAAAACAGAGACTTTCTCACTGGATAGTGGACGCTATCGCGTTGGCTTACAAATGCCAAGGGAAGGATTGTCCCCTCAACATCAAAGCTCATTCTGTGAGGGCTATATCTTCCTCCTGGGCCTGGTCTAGAGGTATGTCTATCCAGGATTTATGTCTTGCTGCTGGCTGGTCTTCCCAGAACACATTCACCAGGTTTTACAAGCTGGATGTACCCTCTGTAGCGTCACATGTACTTTCAGTGAGTTAAGTTTATTCATTATTGTAACCAGCTATACAGTAGTTACCATGGTTGCTAACTCTGTGTTATGGTTTTACGGTTTATGCAGTTGTCACCGCAAAGCTGTCGACTCTGTATTTAACTCTAATGCTTGAGTGCTTATGTGCTATGTCTGCCCTGTTTAGTGCAGGCTTCTCGTTTAATTGCATAAGATACGCAAATTTCGTTAGGGTCGGAGCAGATGTCTCATTGGTCTAGTTCCGCCTATTAGGTGCGAGCACTCTTAGCGACACGGCCATTGGCTGGAGCTGTACTGCTTATGTGTGGAGGTGATTGACTCCGTTCAGGGCTTATCTTCACTTCTCTCACGGCGGGATTTTATACAGTTCCCATATACGACTTAGCTGACGTAATGTTGAGTTACCGCCTCGAGAGGGAACGTCTCCGGTTACTATCGTAACCTCGGTTCCCTGAGAGGCGGGAACGAGACATTACGTTAGCCGCCGTGATCGCTGTTTGATCAGCTGTGCTAGAGTTCAGTCGTGATTCTGACGTAATTTTCGCGCCCATGCAATTTATACTGCCCGCGAACCTGTCAGTATTTGCATGCTTCGCGTCAATTGGCCAGCTGTCCCCAGCTGGCGTGAGCCAATAAGATTTCAGCAAAAGTGGAGAAGGGAGAAGTTCCCATATACGTCTTAGCTGACGTAATGTCTCGTTCCCGCCTCTCAGGGAACCGAGGTTACGATAGTAACCGGAGACGTTTTCCTGTACACTACACTAAGCAGCGTAGAGCGCCCTCTCGCGGCTGTAGTCGTTAATGTTTTCTCTTGGTTCTTGGTTCTAAATAAATGCGACTTATAGTCCGGTGCCACTTATATATGTTTTTTTCCTCATCATGACGTATTTTTGAACTGATGAGACTTATACTCAGGTGCGACTTATAGTCCGAAAAAAACGGTATATACTATACATCTATAAGACTCATTTACTCTGGTATTTTGCTTTGGACAAACACAAAGAATAAATGATTCATTGTCAGTTTTGTACCTCCACAGTTTTCCTGGCAGGATGGCCTTCTTTTAGCAGTTTGTCTCCAGTCATCTGGACATTGTTCACTCTCTTCTCCCTCTGTTCAAGATCTCGCATCAAACCCTACAAGATAGCACAGAAACATCAACTATTGTTTTCAAATGCAATTAAAATGGCAGCACAGAGCTATTGTAGTGCAGGTCGAATCACGTTGAGATGTGTTGGTGGTCTTACAGAATAGTTATCTTTCTTGGCAGTCATGTTGGAGTTTCGGTCGCTCCAGTCGTAGTTCACTTCCTCGTCTTCTTTCTCGTTCAGCCACATCAGCTCTTTTGTGGCGGCCAAAACGAAAGCATGCAGCTGATCTAAACTGCGCAGCCTTGACTTGGAAGCATTCTGAGATGGGAAATCAACAGAACTTCACCAACAAACAAACTGGCTAATTCTTTTTCATAAGCCTTTTTTATTGTATGAGTTTGCTACTAATCCATAATTAAACTTCAACAAAAGTGCAAAGTGTATCTAAATTTAAGAGCGTACCAGCAGTTTAGCATACTGAAGGTCCAGTTTGCCCAAGTATTCTCGATAGGCTCCCTTACTGACTTGAGTCAACTGATTCTGAGAGGAAAGTAAATGATGTTGTTATGGGATGCTGTATTTTTATATGAAAGTCAAGTCACTACAGTCTCAGACATTCTCAACTTATATATAACATAATCTTTGAATTATTAATACTGTTTAAAAAGCATGCATGGTTTACTGAGAACAGTATTGTTGCTTTATTTAATGTACAAAGTACATTTGATATGCAAAAAACATTTAATATGCAACATATAATATATTTGAAATATATAAATACCATCACTCAGTGCTACTCTTACTCAGTTCACATGCAATTAAGTTAACCAATCAGAAGAGAGGTGAATTATGCAAATCTTAAAGACACAGTAACCAAAAGTTATAAAAAGTTCAGGGAACATACAGTTTACTACTAAGTGTAAAATGTCTCATTTTTAGACTAACTGGACACTGATAAATCTATTAAAACAATGCATTAAATTACCTCATCAGCCCGCGCGCGATCAATCTTGTATTTGAATTCCTCGATGGACTGATGTAGGCCACGATGGCTACCGAGCTGAGACTCCACAGAGGGCAGATCTTCGCCCCACTCTGCCCCATCAATGCGTCTCTGGTTCTCCTCCACCCAAGACAGGAGGTCCTGAATGTACTTGAGAGTGACTTCATCAAGCTCAGGTCTTATGCGCTGGGGAGACTGCTGTAATGTTTGCATGTGGGAGATCTGCGTCATGGGCACCTGGGTCATGGGCACCTGGGACACCGTCACACCTGACTTCAGACGCAGATTAAACTCACTGCGCAGGTTAACCAGACGCTCGTGGAGACGGTACACCCTGAGAGAACAAAGAGGTGCAATTACTGATGCTGTTATGAAGATTCTGTGAGATATCATTTAGTATAGATATTTTTTAGATATGGATATTATTAGTGCTGTCAAGCGATTAATCGCATTCAAAATAAAAATATTGTTTACATAATATCTGTGTGTATATTGTGTACATTTATTATGTATATGTATATATTTAAGAAAAAATGCTGTTTACATATTAGATAAATGTATATATATATATATATATATATATATAATATAAAATATAAGAATATACACACACATATACATATACATATATATATATATATATATATATATATATATATATATATATATATATATATATATACATATGTAAATATTTTCAAATATGTATATTGTATGTGTGTATTTATATATACATAAATATACACAGTGCACACACATATATTATGTAAATAAAAACTTTTATTTTGGATTTGATTAATCGCAATTAATTATTTGACAGCACTAATTAATATTAATTGTTTAAATTGCCATTTAATACATACTGTCTTCAAAGCAGCTGTCTTAGATATTGATTATAATATTTATTTGAGATATTATTAGATATACAGATACTATTTTTGTTATTTAAGCATTTTAATTGCTATTTAATACATGTTTTCTTGCTTAGATATTATTATGAATCAGCTTTCCAAAAAATAGTGCCATTTAAATCAAGGCAAAAAAATGAATAAATTTGGAATAGTTTAACTGAAATAATTAAATAAAAAAGAAAAGAAAAAAAAAATCAGGTGACAACAACAATTAAAATTTTCATGATTTAAAAAAGTTGCAAATAAATGATTAAATAAACAAAGAGTAAAGCATTCATATTACAGATTAGTTTTAGTTCTCACTGAATTTCTTAACAGTATGAAGTAAAATATTATACTGACCGCCTGTACATCTGTTCTGCCTGTAGATGGCGCCCATCTTTAAGTAATTGCACATCATTGAAAAGATATCGGATCATGTCTTCAGCCTTGTTCAGATCACCTTCTATCTCAGATGCATGCTGGATAGGCTTTCCCGCACTCAGCAGACGAATGTCCTGCAATAACAGCAAATATTATTATAGTCCTATTTGCTACAGGCTTTTCTTTTTGAAAGCTACTGGGATTTTAAACAAAGGAATAAAATAAATAAATCTCACCGTTTGTAACAGTGTTTCCACCTGGTTGAGCTGTTCCTCGCATAAACCTGACTCCATTTGCACCTTACTGACTATTCTCTGCAGACGCTCCAGTCTGTTACATATAAAGACACACAAATACTCTCACACACTGAGCATAATTCACTACAAGCAAAACAGCCATGGAATATTAAGAATGTAATGGCTGGACATAGGCTAAACTAAACTAGACAATATTCAGACTTCACAGGCATTCAACATTTAATACATTCAAAAAAAAGTCAGTCGAATCACTCACACCCTCCTCTCACGGAGCAGGTATTCCAGTCCATGGCTGTCATTCAAAAAAGCCATGAATAATAATCCTTATAAATAATGCTGAATCCCAGTACAGAGAAGCTTTTCCCAGAGCGGAGGCGCACAGAATCAGCTATTGATGGTAAGAAGTGCTTCTGTAACTTATCAAACTCATAAACATTCTGCAGAGCAGCAGTGAGTCTGTCTTGTGACAAATCTTTTTGAAAGCGACGCCCTGTTTGCTTGTGCTATTTAATAACAATATGAAAAGCCATTTTAACAATTGGAATCTTTAAAGTAAGGCATTTGGAACAGAAAACTGAAGGGGAATGTAAGTCAAATGATTAAATTAAATTTATGCATTTAGCAAATGCTTTTATCCAAAGTGACTTACATTGCATTCAGGCTAACGATTTTCTCCTAACTTGTGTTTCCTGGGATTCAAACCCCAGCCTTGTGTTTGCTAAAGCAATGTTCTACCACTTGAGCTTCAAGAGCTATCAAGATCTGGTAATCATCAATTCACTCTGCAGATCTTTATTTTCCTTGAAACGTAACTTAAATGAGGATTTGTTCAAAACATTGGTCAAATCTGAGCACTACAGCATCTACTTCATTAGTTCGATGCTTTTTGACCCATGGTACAATCATTATTATTGCCAAATGTCCCTGTAAATAGTTCAGATTATTCAAATGAACCATTATACAAACAAACAAAGATTGTGTAGGAAATGTAACATATTCTTTCACCTTTCAAACTCGGAGCGCAACAGTTTCTCTCGTTCCAGAATGGCCACATGCAGGCGTCCCCACTCCTTCTCCACATCGATGGGGTGGTAGCTGGGGGGAACCTTGATCTGACCCTCCTGCACAGCACCCTGGTGACAAACATGAAGTCAAATCTTAGTACAAACTGTACTACATGCTTGTTTAAAAGGCCATTTCTAAGTGTGGGAAATTACATTTACCTCTAAAGACTTGTAAATGAGCTTGGAGCGATTTTTGTCAGTCTCTTTGGCTGGTAGTTCAGACTCCTTGAACTTCAAAAACTGACGCCAGAGAACCTACAACAAAATGAGGAGCAGAAATGGTCATATCACAATCTTTTTCTTTCTTTTTTCTTTTTCTATAGTTCTTCAAACATATGTATTTGTGGACTTAAAATAATAACAAAGCTATTTTGTACATTTCATAACACTTTAATCACTGTACCAAATAATAATTACACATGTAAATATCCACATGCATGATCATTAAACCCATGGAACATGAGACTAACCTCAATTTCCTCATAGCTGGAGGGGAACTTGCGTTCCTCAAACACGATGATGTGATGTCTGATCCACTGGAGTAACATGGTCACCAGCTCGTAATATTCCTGCCAGCGCAACTCCAATTCCTGTGCACGTCAATTAAAAAAAATGAATTTCACTAAATACAAGTCTTAATGGCCCATGATACCTGTATAACTTCTTATACTTTCAAAGCACTCACATTGGCCTTGACTCCATCACGAACATCAGGAACTCTTGGCATGACATCATACAAAGAGGAGACATATGTGATGATGGACTTTTCGTCTGGGTGTGGCACGTCCACATCTGCAGAAAGGGAAAACAAACTACCATCAGTCTGTACACTATAGTACAAACGTTTGCTTAACCACAGCTGCAATTATTTGATTAAAAATAGTTAAGCGATAATATTGTAAAATATAATTACAACTCAGTATAACTGTTTTCTATTTTAATAATTCTAAATTGCAACTTATTGTGGGAATCATATATTTTTTTCAGAATTCCTTAATGATAAAAAAGGTTCATAATAACAGCATTTATTCTAAATAGAAATATTTTGTATATAAATGAATAAACTTTTAACATTTTATCAGTTTAATGCATCCTTACTAAATAAAAATATTAAGTTATTTACAAAAACCTTTTAGTAAGAATTTTATTTAGGCAGAGGCTATTTGTAAATAGAAGCATTTTTTTGTGATATGCTACACTAACTGCAAATAGCTAAAGATTCTATTTAAACTATGTTAAAAATAGCAGGGTTTTATGCTATTTATACTACTTATTGTAAAAAGTGGGAATTGTCTGCACCTCAGTATTGCAATACATCATAAAACAATATGCAAAAATAACTTATTGAGTGTAAATTTTAATTTAAATTATTAAATGGATGCCACCTTATTGGCATAGTAAATCCCTCCCTAACTTTGTTTAAAAAAAAAAAAAAATTGCCAAAGGATGATTCGATACCGGGTTGATCACATCAAAATGACCAAAGGTGGGTAGAGTACCCAAAAACTTTACTCAAGTAAAAGTAAAAGTAATTCTAGAAATATTTACTCAAGTAAAAGTAAAAGTACTAGTCTTGAATAGTTACTTGAGTAAGAGTAAAAGAGTATCGGATAAAAAATCTACTCAAGTAGTTAGTTACTAGTTACTTTGGGTCATATATACGGAGCCTTTTTTTATATAGATATATAGACAAAAAATGTATGTAATGTATGTGTGTGTGTATAAATGTATATATTTCATCAGCCTTTAATCCAATTTATGTAATTTATTATAAAACCCTGTCTGTTTATTTAAGTAACAAATATAGGTGTCATGCCATAACATATTTTTAATACGACTGACTTTATTTTAAATGTGAATTTAACATTTAAAGTTAATGTGATATAAATATTGCTACTAATCTTTCATTGTTCAGAAAGAGAGCAAATAACATTTACATTAAACATAATTTTCACTGACAGTCTAGATTTCATTCACTCTCAGAAACTACCATTAAAATCACTGAAACTGTTAACACTGTGAAATCAATATCTTAATTATAGATTCGTACACACATCTGCACTTTGTTGTTTCTGACGAGAGAATTCGCCAGAAAGAGGTCTCCATTCAGTGAGCGAGTGAAGGAAGCACCGGCATTTCAGCGATGACTCATCGGAACACCTCTGATTGGCCATTGCATTCAAAAGCTCAACAGAACCGTGTGTGATTGGTTAATGCGCAGCGCTGTAAAAACGCGTCTGTCTCTGGCTCAGCGCCAGCAAGCGATCACAGATCTGAATTTAGCAGCTGATGATATGACTCGCTGAACATACTCGCACTGGTGTGATTGTATTAAAATTAATAAAATCTTAATCGGCTATTCTTTGTCTTTTGGAAGGTGCATTCAACCTGTTATAAGCCACACACGTACAACAAACTAATGTCACAGTGGTATCGTGTACTGTAATCGAATGTAGCCCAAGTTATTACCTGTTAAACAGTAGACAGCACACGCGTTCATCTAATAAGGATCTCCATCGCAAGCAAAGAATAGCCTTTGCAGATTAGCTTTCAATTCAGTGCAGTTCCATAGCCCGGTTTTCAACGCTGCTAATATTCTTAAACGTTACAACTCTGAGTGAACCGCTTCAGAACTCAGCGCGTGCAGCATGGAACTGAACGACTCAATCAAACTGATTCATGAACCAATTCACTCGTTTGCCAATTGGTTTGATCAAGCCTTTGAACAGAGTTGACTCAAAAGAATGAATCATTCGCGAATGGGCATCGCTCATTGTCCAGAGAAAAGAAGACGGCGCGTTTGGAATAAACTGAAGCATTTATTGCATTAAGATAAAGTAACGAGAGGGGCGTCGCCCACAGTAACGAAGTAAAAGTACAGATTTTTCCCAAAAAATTTACTCAAGTAAGAGTATAAAGTACCCATCTTTAAATATACTCCGAAAAGTATTCGTTACCCCGAAAAATTACTCAAGTAAATGTAACGAAGTAAATGTAACTCGTTACTACCCACCTCTGAGTACGACACACATTTCACCATCTGCACCACTGGAACTGATGACAGATGACTGTCTGTTATCTTGACTAGCCTATTCACACGCTGGTGGGCGGAGCTAGTGTAAACAGCCACAGCCAACAAGGTGGGCGATTTGCACTTAGTGTAAATAGACACTCCATTCTATTAAACTCTCAATTTTAAACAGTAGTTTACATTACTCAACATAAAAATAAAAAAAAATCACTGTTAGATAATTATTAGAAGCTAGTTTTACACGCATGTAAAATACTTTACAAATCCATTAAATCCTCTAGGATCAACGAAAGTCAAGAATAAAAAAAATTAAAATTCCTTGAAGGTGAATCCAGAGGGATGTTCGCCCTCAGTTTACCTTCAGGATCCAGCAGGCGTGTGACGCCCAAGTCTCTTTCTGCTACGCTGAAGGCCTGCTCCAGATTCTCCAGGTTGGTATGTCTGTACACCTTATTCATGTCAATCAAATTTGGTCTACAATAAAAGACAGGAGACACAGATCGCAGTTAGAGGTGGACACTGACAGAGATATATCCCCGCGAATGAAACAAAAGAAAATATAAAGATTGCACACACTTTATTTCAGTGCACTGATGCACCAAATCACAAACTGCCTGTTTATTAACTTAATTTGAACACAGAGGCTGCTCATTTTGGTTAATTATTTTGTATTTTATCGTCTGCTATGTTTAAAGGAATAATTTTTCTGTTAGCAAACAAAAATCACATAGGTATGAACTGTAAAATTTCCCCAAGATCTCATTTGAACACATACCTGTAGATCTTCTATTTAACTGCACACTGCTTGCCAAACCTGCAGGCAATGTTAACATCTGTACCAGTATCTGGGCAGGTGAAGGCAAGATTGATAGCTCTTCACAGGGTTTGAAAAAAGTCTGTCTTAAGTGACTTACTAATCACTCAACAGCAATCAGGCGCCAAAAACAATTACAGTAAAATACTATGTGCACAAACATGCAGCCAACTACATGAAAACCTGAGCAAGTTCAACAAAACTACATTTTATAGCAAATAACAACCTCTATTTACCAAATCAGTTGACTAAATTGTCAATGAAATACCAAAAGCTAAAATGACGAAGGCAGCACTCCTTTGCTTGGTTTTTCCCCAAATATTTTTAATGAAAAAACAAAGCATTCATACGACTCGTTGACTGTCCGTGTGAGCAGGTAGCACGGCTGGCCCCAGGGAAGATCGGCATCTGAGACGAACACCTTTCTGTAAGAAAACCCATCTCTGCTTAGGGTGGAGAGCCTTTGCTCCATGCCATGTTCAAGATCTCCGCTCTGGGATCCACCACTAGAGCAGGCACCAGGGCTGATGGACTCCTGGCCCGAATCGAAAGAAGCCTCTGAGGGTATATCTTCACACAGCATGACCACCCGGTCCTCCAGGTCACTGACGGATCCGTGGCTGGACGAGGTGCTGCGATTCTTCCTGGAGCGCAGCTTCCTCTTCAGACTGAACATTTTGTTGGATTGTATCAATCACAATCCTATTCTTTGAAACGTGTGCCTTCACACAGGGTGCAAAACTATATTCTTGTCCAACGAGAAGCAAGCTCCAGCCAACGGTTAGCAGTCTCAGTCCTCAGAGAAACCACGCTCCATCTTATATCACGCATCAAGCTTCAACCTTTACTGCTTCTGTCGCAATGGAGTTCATATACTAATCTCTTCATCGAGAGGGAAAACTAACAGCTTCTTATTTCCTCAAATCTCAAGAGTCATCTGCGTCTGATAGCGTAGGGTGAACCTGAGCTATGCAGCTACACGCAGAATGATAAAAACACACCCTCTGGGGATCCTTTCAGATTCAACACGCCCTCATTACTGAATTCCGGTTTCAAACCTTTTTCGTAAGTGCCAATTTGAGCATACTTGAACTTAATCCTGCAAAATCTGACGTAAAGCAAAGTGAATTTGTTGTGGTTGAGAGTCTATAATGGGTCAGTGGTTCTAGTTTCTTGAGTCCCATGTGTGAGAGCAAACTGTGCTCTTGAAGGTTCAAACAGGTCAGCTTACCTTTAAGTATGGCATGACCAAACTTGTTTCCTGTCAAACATCACTTGATATAAGCCAGGATTTAGTACATAAATTATAGACTCGACAATGGGCAGAAGGGGTCTGTGACTGACATGGCAAATACAGCCACCAAGTCTGGAGATGAACTTCGTAAACAGCCGGGAAATATAAGGGAATGTCAGCTATTCCTCACTTCTCCGGTGCTGAGATTACTTAATAAACTATTTTTTTTAAGTTTCTCCTCAAGAATCTGACTCTTTTACATGAGCACCATTGAATAACTGGTTTGGAGAATGTGTTCAGACAGCTAAGTCACGGTTTCCCTTTTTTAAAAGAAGATTTTACCTGTGTTTATGGATGATGGCATTGAAGAGCTTGCCATCTCTCCAGCTGGTGGTGAAGTTATCACACCGCAGACCATGGTAGCCCTCCACCATCCGCTGAGACCACAACAGCAGCTTCTCCTTGGCTGTCATATCATCTGACTGACCGTTCACCTGGATATCAGAGATCTGATGGAGCCGAGGAAGAAGGTGAGAAAAGTAGAATCAGAATCTGAGCTTGCATTTATTCAAATGTATTTTAAGAAAGTTTAACCATGGCTGATTGAAGTAAAACTATAGATAGACCATATATACATGACAAGGTGACAAGAATACAAATTATGTATTATTTTATAAAGAAATAATAGACTAAACATATTAAGAAATGATCATTTCAACTGTCATAGTAAAACAAAAAACAAGTAGAATCAATGTAAATACGGTTTCAATAAAGCAAATCACGTAGCTGAAATATAGAAGAATAAAGAAGCTAAATATTATCTAATCTTAAACTAAAGTCAAATATGTAAAAAAGAAAGAAAAGTAAAATCAACGAGAATGTGGTTTTAATAAAATTACGTATTTGAAAAAATTCTAAACACACAGAAACTATAAGAAGTTTAAGAACAACTTTCATAATAAAATAAAAATGTATAATGTGATAAATATAAAACAAATTATGTATTATACTACAGTTACTGCAGTTGTTCCTGTTTTAAAACAATGGAAATATTAGTATTATGATTTGAGGAGTGCAAAATGCTTTAAATCGTTCTTTTGCAAACATACAGTATCTGAAGGCAAAGAGTATGAAGTTTGCACTTTTGCTAAATTTCAGTTTAATAGTTTAAAATGTGAATTTGTTTCTTTTCCAATAATGAAACACTACTCTATGATGCTCAGGGGAAATGCTATAGCATTTCACAAAATGAACTTGATTATAAAACTGTATACCTAAAATACCCTCACTGTTGCCAAGATACTGCGGACAAACATTGTGGTTAGCAGTGATCATAAGATTCGTTTATAATAAAAGGCTTGTTCAAATTTTAGTCTGTGATTCTGCATGTGTTTGTTCCTCTGGTGACTCATCGCCAGGATTCCCCTTTGGGTAATAAACGCTTAACGGCTAAAATCAAGTTTCCTCCTATTATAAGAGTTTTGTAGGGAAGTCTGCTCGTTCTAAACCTCTGAATCCTTATATTAAGGATGTACACAGTAACTGGAAGCACATCCTCCACCCTCGCAGCATAGCTTTACGAGACCCAAGAGGAGCATTTCAAATTGTTTTCAATGGAGAATTCCTTTCAGTGCCTCTCATTTTAAAAATATATTTAGTAGTGACTATAAGCCCAACACATCCAACCTCTTAAGAAACTTATTGTAAGAACAAAGATTTTTACAAATGATTTAATAGGAAATACAAATTTGGCAAAATCACATCTGGTGCCAAACTCAACAGCTTCTGCAGAGTGCATAATTCAAGCTAATTCTGCAATGCTATGATCAATTCTGATACATTTTTTTTGTATTATAATTTTTACTCTACAGGAATTCATAACTATTTCTTTGATTCTATGTTTATTTAGTATGCCTAACCAGAAAATAAAAAATATTTGTTGAAAATATAAAAACTGTTTGATGCACAGCACGTTTTTTGAAAAATGACTAATGCAAAACCTTTTGTGCCAAGATAAGCAATTTTTTAAAAAATTGCAGGAAAAGAAAACAATTAAGATGCGTTCCCATTGCCAAAAAACAGCATGATTGGTCTCATGAGTCACCAAACCACCATGCCAGCTTCCACTTCCTTTAGGGAAGATGTGAGTCACCAACCAAAATGGACACCATCCCAACCCATAATCCCCCACAGGCCTACTGTGACATCAAAGATGCATGCTTCGGTTTTTATTTCCCAGGAAAAAAAGTACACAAATGCACTCCAGTCTCCTCATAATCAGACAAAAAAAAATTCCAAATCCAAAGACAATAGAGTGCATTGGCGTAGAACACCACCTGTCTCTAATAGGTGGCAAACAGTTGTTTTGTCTGACATTTCAGTTCACGCACAAACTAGCATGAGGCAAAGTGTGAAAGTACAACAAATACTTGTTCTGTTCTGAGGGTGTTGTGTTTTGTGGGTGGGCTGAGATTTATATTTGGCACAATGATGCAAAGTGATATCTATATCACTGTTGCCAGATGATGAATTAAACCTTGTCACAAGTCTGCACAGATGTCTGTGTTGTTAAAGCAATAGTAACAGCAAGTTGAGTGACTAAAACATGTAGAAACAAAAATCTGTGAAGCAAAACCAAAGAGCGCACATAAAAAAAACTAATTAGAATGTGTCTGCTCCGAGTAAGTAGAGCAAAACCAGTGGTGCACCAGACCTGGAAGTGGAGGATGATGGTCCATATTAGCCCAAGGGTCAGTTTTGGATTTCCATCCGCAATGTCATCATTTCTGATGTTTACCAGTTTCACCTGCAAACAATGAGATCTGTGTTAACCAGTGAAATCTTATAAGGCCAGGGTTTCAACCATGAGTCCATAGACCCCTATGGGTCTGTAAAGGTACTGCAGGAAGAAATATAAAAATTACATTTACTTACATTTTATATATATATATATATATATATATATATATATATATATATATATATATATATATATATATATATATATATATATATATGTATGTATGTATGTATGTATGTATTATATGATTATGAATAGCAAAACCAAGGGTAAAAAATACATAAAAATAAAAGTATTTAAAAACACATGTTTGGTTCACTGTACCTGTCTATGTTTAAGGAAGTCCAGTGCAATTTGTACATTCTGTAGTTTGTGAAAGCGCATGCGACCCTTCTCTCTTGGCTGAAAAAATATACAAATAAAAAGAGAGATTAATAAAGAGAATGATCTCAAAAAAATTAAATACAGTTATGAAAAGGCAGAGATTATAGATGTACTGAATGATAAAAATTGCATTAACTAAACATACAAAACAACGACTAAAGTAGGAATGCCACAATACAGAAATATTGTCTTGTCCGTTTAGAAAAGATTATATTTAATGAGACCATAAATTGAAATGGAACATCTTAACATTTTGCTGTAGAGTAAAATTCGAAACACTCTGTTTTAGAAAAAAACTAAAAGAATTCTATATATATATATATATATATATATATATATATATATATATATATATATATATATATAAAATTTAAATTTGGGAAAAAAAATAATATTACAATATCATCCTACAAAAAAAGTACCTAAAGCAAACCTTAACTAAGCAAATTCACTTTTACTCTGTAATATTTTCCACATTTCATGGAAGAAACAATGCATTATATTAAAAAAAAAAAAAAAAATGCAGAAACTATACCCTAAATATTATAACCTTTTCAAGTTGAAACCCAAGGACCAGAGATCTTCCAGCTTCATTAGCTTTAATCTATTACCTGAACATACACCAAATACATCACTATGCCAGGATATGGACAAAATGCACAGCATACAATAAGAACATGCAATGACACTGACAATCAGTCATCACAATAAATAGCCAATCAAAAGCTAAGCTGTCCCATGAGCCAGGCTCTTATTGGCTTGCAGTGCATGATGTCACTTAGGTTCTCAATGGATCCCATGTCTGCAAACACTAGAAGACATGAATCAATGCAAAACTAAAACAAATGTTTAATTCTAAACTAACACAATACATTACGCCAAATTCCTGAAAGCCTGTAGTTAACAGTTCCCTGACAGTGAATGTATTGCATTCCAGAACATTCCATCAAAAAAAAAAAAAAAAAAAAAAAAACGCAAACATTTAAATAACCACCCTGATTTTTAATGCATATAGCAGTATATAATCTATTCAAATTTTTAAACGAATATTTTTGTGAACATGGGGGGAGGACGGGCACCGTGGTCAAGCAACATGACAAAGGAAGTGACATCATGCACAACACATTTCCCCTGGCAGTGACACATGCCACACCCCTTTCCAGGGAGGCGAGCCGGAAATTTTCAGCCCCAACTCACCAACCGCGAATTCCTGACAACGTCTCGCTCCCTCGGCTACCACAGCAAGAGCATCACAAGAGAAGAGGCAAAGGCAAAGGGGTCAAGGTCAGGGCAGAGGTGAGCAAACAGGAAGTTGAAAAAGGAATGGTCAAGGGGGGTCAAACCGGTGCAGAGTTGAAACTGAGGCAGAAAATGTCAGATTGTTAATGTGTTAAAGGAGTGAGACGCAATGCAAAAGAGACAGTCAGAGTAGAAGTGCTCATAAGGACGGGGAGATGTGAGGAGACATTCGTTCCTACCAACACTCTTCTGTATGTGTGGTTACGTCCACGGCTCTTACAGATCTGAATGCCACTTGTCAACCACTGACGCATGCAAAACAAATCTGAGGGACACGACTTGGGTGTTAAAAAGTAGAACTGTCCAATCAGTGCTGATTGCAAGGGGAACTTTACTCAAATGTAAACTACAAGGTCTATAAAGCAAAAGAGGACACAGGAAGAGGGGGGGCTAATGTTAAGGTAGCAGATCTAGGTAGTGAGACTTAGCCTTGCAAAAGCAGAATTTCATACTGATGTTTGGAAGTAGGTTTAGAATAGGGTTGTGGATGGACAATCTGATCCCATATTAGCATGAACTTACCAGTGTCTCTCCAGACAGCACCTCCAGCAGCGAGATGAGGTTGTGTCCATCTCTGAGATCCTCGTACAGGTCTGTGATGTGTCGCTGGGCCTGAAGAAAACAGGAAATCATCATAAAAAAAAAGAGAAACAGTTGACAATATTTGACAATGCAAACATTGAATACAAACATTCAAGACAATGCTATTATGCTATTTAAAACCACAGTTCTTCAAATGAATTGATTGTAATGGGTTGATTGTGACATCAAGCGGGCAAATATTTTTACAGTGATCACAAAAGTGTATAATTGACTGCTGTCACGGTTTCCAGGAAAACATTAAGCAGCACAACTGTTTTTAACATTTATAATAATGAGAAATTGTAATAATATTTAACAATATTAATGTTTTTTTTGTTTGTTTGTTTTTTTTACTGTATCTTTGATAAATTAAATGCAGCGTTTAATTGCAAACTTGTTTTTAAAATATTTTAAAAAAATAAGTTTTTTTTTTTTTTTTTTTTGAAAATGTCCATCTGACCTTTTCAGATTTTAGTTTGCTGTGCATCTATTTTCAGATGTTTGCAGGTTTTAGTGACAAAAGAGATTCCCTGCTGACAAAAAAGAAGGGTTCTGAAAGCCTAAAACTATATTTTGTAAGCATTAAAATTTTAAACAGAACACAGAAACCACAAATATTATGATGCTGCGGAAAATACTGTCATTTGAAGTGACTTTTCTCACAAGAAAACTGTTCACACTGAGAGATTTCCATATTCGGCTCAGTTTATAATGCAGAAACTAATGAAATAAATCACCTTGGGATTTTAATAATTACAAAAATGTCTCACAAACGTGAAGTTAGTTGATTTGTGGGCCACTGTATGATAATATATTTACTGTTGATAAAGGAAAGGAGGCTGAAGCAGTAAACACAGAAAGTACTAAAGGAGACGGAAATTTTCCCTCCAGTGTTAAAAAACTGTATTTCATTCAAGGAAGGCAGGGAAGCTTGTATGTTAGCTCTAGGTGCTGATGTAGGAAGCTACGGTGCATGTGTTCACAGACAGCACCTACCTCTGCCTTCCAGTGCTGACAGAGAAAGATGGAGGAAAGGGTGGAACATGGAGAGATAAAAAAGAGAAAGGTGGGAACAGATGGGAAATACAATGAGAACTGTATGACAGAAAGACGGCGAGAGACACACTGCCAAGTACAACAGTGAAATGAACACAGATGACACATACAGTGTTTGCATGATGGCGCGATATATATATATATATATAGGCCTAGTTTAAATATTTCATTAATTGCATAAAATATTTGAATAGACCTCTACATGTAAAAACAAGTCTGCTAATGACAACCTGTCAGAAATATATTTGTTTAGTTTTGATATTCAAATATGAAGCAACAAATCATATTTGAAAGAGCACAGCACATACGTGGCATAACATCATTATTAAATTGTCTTTTGTATTGAATTCAAAGCTATTATTAGGTCTAAAAGAGCAATGGAACATCACTAACACATCTGCTGAAACCATTTTGTCAACTCATTCTTAATAAATCTTTTTTAATCTTAAAGCTGCTGTTCTCTTTGCCTATTTCTTTTTTTTTTTAATGAGAGAGCGTACGGCTTTGCTGGCGTCCAGGTTTCCAACCCAAATGACTGCATCCAAATGAGAAGAATTTCCTTACAGCAAACGAACAACCCACAGCAAAGCCTCCGAGTCACTGGATCTGAACCGCAGACCACTGAATATACCCTATGCCTCCATGGAGGAAGGAAAATCTAACTCAGTCCAAAACCGAACACAAATTTAGTGCTTAAACTTATCACAAAAATGACTGAATAATTATTTGAATTTAATGAAATAATTCAATTATTCTCAATTTAATTTAATAATTATTATTTAATAATTAAAAAAAAATCAAATAGCCTAAAAAGGTAAGAAGTGCAACTTTAAAGATCATGTAGATACTCGTTAGTTAAACTACTGTTTAAAATCATTTAGATGGAGTTTAGCAAGTCACATCTCAGTACTTTCCAAAAAAAAAAAAAAAAAAAATACACAGTAGATTAAACTGCTGCATCACTTTTGTTGCTTTTTCGCTTTGTTCTAGTAGCTGTTCTTCATTTTCAGATTCTTTTGCATCTTTATATTGTAGATTTTGGGGTGGAATTTTGGGACCCGTTTTGAAACGGTTCGTGAAAAGGGCCGCCTGTAGACTGCTCCAGACTGCTGGATGGAATCCAAGCGGAACCAAGAACACAATCTATTTCTTTGGGGTTATAAAGTGAGACCAGATGTGGTTGACTCATCCTCACATACTGATAAATAAATAAACAGCACCTTTCAGCAGTGCAGTGTGCGGGGTGTGTACAGGACGATTATTCAGCTATAATGATCTCCACAGCAGTAGCAGTTACACACACTCACCATATGTTTTCACATACGGGTTAGACAAGCAAACACTGTACTGTACATCCCATTCTGTCTCTCACACACATCTATCATATTCACTCTTGCACTCAAGCAGCATACACTGTTATTTTCCATGTAGTGACAGACAAATAAGTATGTTCTCTGTGCAGTTTTAGCATGCGTTAAGAGTTTCCAATCTAGCAGCTGTAGTTACTGCACCAGTCATCTTCACAACAAGTCCTTGAGATAATGGCTTGACAAAGTGGCCAATGGTGAAGGGCAAAACTGAGATACTTGACTCTCTGTGACCGTGTGGTTACAAGCACCTAGAACAACTTTGAATTGACTGCGATTTCTGTATGGATGTAATACCTTCATCAGATGCTTGTTCACCCATTTTGTGAAGGTCTTTTTCTGTACTCGATCCCGTTCATCTGTAAAACAAAAGACCAGTGACCATTATACAACACACTAATGGAAACTTCTAAACTGAAGTATAGTTATCTTCTTAGATAATAGTGCTCTGTGTGGGTTTTTTTCGTGCACTTTATGTGGTTCCACATGGTGATGATTTTAGAGAAGCAAAAGCTTAGAGGATTTAGCATAGGTTTTGCATCATATTTCTTTGTGATCATCATAATTGCATGTGAATTAAATAAATACTTTTATGATTTTATTCATCAATGATGCTTTAAATAAACTTTTATATTGTTAAAACTAATCTTTTTTTATGGTTTGAATCTAAATCATGGTTTGAACAAAAATATGACATTTACAGCTGCTTTCAACATTGATAACAATAAGAAATGTTTATTGAGCATATTGGAATGATTTCTGAAGGATCATGTGACATTGAAGACTGAAGTAATGATGCTGAAAATTTAACATTGCATCACAGGAATAAATGACATTTTAAAGTATATTAATATAAAAAGCAGTTCTTTTAAATTCCAATAATATTTTACATTTAAATGCAGCTTTGATGATTATAATACTTCATAAGCATAAAAAAAATTTTAAACAATAAAGACATTTAATACTCAATGGGTTTTATGACCCAAAATTGTGCGCAGTGATTGGGTGGGCCCATGTGGGCTCTTTTGAACTGACATAATTTGAAAGCTTTTTAGTTCTTAGTTTGTGCATCTATTTTCTTTACTTGAGTTCAGATATTTGCAGGTCTTAGTGACTAAACCAGAGATTCCCTACTGACTTCTAAAAAGCACCAACTCTTTTACTGGCACTGTTTTACTGTGGCATTTACTCCTCAATTTGTTTAGAAGCTTTCAAATGTTCAGCATTTACCTTCATCTCCAATTACCATCATCAAAGTCATCAAACATTTATGTGGAAACTTGCTTAAAGGCGTGCTTAAGGAGCGAAATGATCCAAAAGTACCACCACCTGAATTTAGTGGGTTTCACAATGATCGTGTAAAATGCTTCATGACTAATATAAGAGAGTGATTCAAAAAAAAAAAAAAAATCACTACAAATACCTCTTTTGGGTTTATTTTTGACTTTATGATAATGGCACACTTGAGCTAGCATGAAAGTGAATACAAGAAAACTCAAGTGGAGCTGTGGATAAAGGACACTTGGAGAAGAAGCACATCCTCCTCTTATCATAGGCTGATGATATTTCTGATGACCAGCAAGCATGACTAAAATTAAAAAAAAAAAAAAAAGGAAAAAAAATCTCAAACTTCTGAGAAGGCCTCCAAACTTCTGATTTCATCACCATTTCATCAAAACGCTGAGATAAGATGCAGGACAACCATCTGTAACAAAACAACTGGATGCATGTTGTGGTTCTGTCATTCGGTTGCCATGGCAGCCACGTCAATTGGCATCACCACATCACTTCCTGTTTCTAAAACCTTCTGCTGTCACGAAAAACCAATTCCTGTGACTCATTGTATGAAGTCCTTTATGAAACAATGAGCATTTATTTAGTCACCTAAAAACTGAGTAATATTATAATGCAGTTTTACAAACTGTATAAAACACACTTGTTATCATTTTGATAGCACAAAAACATTAAGACGCATGTGAAGACATGAAACGACAGGAACAAAGATTAATCTGCATTTTACTGAGAATCTATTGATCTTTTAAAGTCTAAGTACTGATTTCCATCAGTAAGCTGATCTCAGAACAGCTCTAAGACAAAGTGTGACCACCTGAACAGTTGAACAGGTCAAAGGCTGGATAAAAGGGGCACTTAAAATTCCAAGCAAAACATCAACAGAGCCTCATAACGAAAAGGAAACGCCTATCAGTATATCTTATGCCACCGTAAAAGCCAAGTTAATGTCCCATGCCACAGAACCAAAGGTTTTTAAAGTCTGAAGAGGAGAAACACAAGTTCTGAGAGAAGATGCATTCCTCTGCACGGCAGCTTTGACACTCGTAAAACTGAACTCGTAGCTTGAGGGAACAGAGTTTTAGTGCATGGAGTAATATGTCAGTGTAAATTATAGTTTAAAATAAATCTAGAACATTTACAACGTTTCAGCTGTGCTGTATTCAAACTATGAGCTTTCTGACTATTTTCCAACATGCCATGCATGTGCACACAGGACCACAACCCAGATTTGGGATCTGCCTTTGCAATGGCCCCTCCCTTTAGAGCCCCAAAACCTTTTTGACAGCTTACATTATTATTATTGGTTGGAAATATTTTCCAAGTACATTTCATCTGTCCAGAGAGGACCGATTATGATGCAGAATGATAACCTGACTGCATAATTGATTGCATTACAAAAGAAGCCTTAAATATGTGTCAGAATAAAGGAGCATCAATAAATATAATAATCTAGCCAAAAATAACCAAATAAGAAAGCAAATTTAACTAATGTGATCAAATTAACAAGCAGATATTGTATGAAGATTAAACAGGATATCAAAAATACATTCCGTGTTCAATAGCTAGTTTTAAGTATTCAAACTGAGAATTTGCGCTGTACCTTTTCTTTCATCCATGGCTTTCAGCATCCCCTGGTAATGACCTTCATCTGTGAAGACCACGTCACTGCCGACACTGTCGGTGGAGTACGTTCTATAACCTTTATATACAGCCATTCCTGTACTTCTGTTCTTGCTGCAAAACCACAGTTGTACACTTTCCACCGATCTGCTAAAACAGTTGCTTTTCACCCGTCTGGTGTTTCAGAAAGCAAAAGAGAAGATCCATGCGGGCGAGTGGGTGTGTTCCTAGCCAGCTCTTTTCGCCCTCCCTTTTCTCACTTTTCTTCCCCTCCAGTTCTGTTCCCCTCTCTACTTCTTCCTTCTTTTTTCACACTTCTGGCTAAATACCTGTCTATAGGCTATAAATTAGAAGGAAGCTCTCATTTTAAAGAGGTGGGTCTGTAATTTCTGTGCTTGAAAAAGTGTTTTTTTTATATTGTATTACTTTTGCTCAGAAGCACAAAAGCAACACATTTCTTGCATACTTTGAAAATGGTTAACGGTTTCCGCAACTCACATCTGCAAATACCCTATAACAAGGGAAGCAGCTGCCCTAGGAATGTAACCACCAAAAATAAGTCTGAACACGGCACAAACCACCAACACGTGTCGTAAGTAATTCGTCTGTCCACACTGAAAGTGAAATGTCACCACAAAGTGACAAAACTGCAGCCAATCAGAAGATATTTGAGGTTAAATATACTGAGTTTTGGACCAATCACACTGCATTATGGGCGGAGATACTCCAAGTGACAGCTCAGGAATATAATCCGACCAGTTTTTTGACTTTGTCATGGTTGTGGCTGGTTAGAACAAAAACTTGACAAGGAATGAGCAAGCTGTTTCTGTTGCATGCTACTAATTCGGTAGCATGCAACAGAAATGAATCACTATTGAAAGAATCAAAATGAGGGTCTGTTTCCATCTGGGTTTGGGGTGGGAGGAAGGGTTTGGTGTTCCACCAACCGGGAAATCCCACTCATGAGGGAAAATGTGACTAATTTCAGGAGTCACACAGAAAGGCTCTTGTAGTCTCAAGTAGGAGGTTCGGATTTTCAGTCAGGAGTCGCTGCTGTTCTTTTGATTGATGTAGATAGACACAACAAAGACACTATTTCATGAAGTCCGGCCAAAGTCACCCTAGACAGACAAAAATGTGTGAGTACAAGAGAACCCCTGTGCATGTGCGGTTGAAGTAAATGCATCTCCTAAGGCAGCATTTGAAACAAGCGTGCAAGAATACAAACAGATGAGGCAGAGCCTCAAAGAGTCTCTCTGTGTCTTTTGCCCCAAACAACAGACCCTTTTTACCAGTGGCACAAAATGACAAGTGAGATGTGAATAACTAGTCTCTTTGAAGTGTGCGCGTGTGAATATTGGAGACCACTGGAAGGAATTAGAGGAGTCATATTCCTGAGTGCACAGGTGTGACTGGAGCTCCCTAACCTGTTACCTCAGAGACAATCCATCCCTCTCGATCTCGGAAAGCATGGCAGGCGGATCACAGGTAGTAATGGAGGATTCTTTGCATTGCAGCTCAGGGCTGTGGCCTGTTTGGGCTTGAGCTGGAAGACCTGCAGATGTCACACATCTGCCTTGGAGCAATGCTGATCGGAGACAGTGCTATCAAGAGTAAGCAGTGGTTTTTTGCATTTACAGCTATGCGATGAAAATCAGATGAAATAAAATTTGAATGCAATGACTATAAATAACAAATCTGCAGACAGAAACAAACAATGAGTTCAGAGTCAGATCTTAAAGACATATTTTAATGAATCATTCACAAACTTCCAAGTTATCTGTCTGAATCAGTCTGATGCATGAACTCAGTGAGTCAGTCAGCAGATTTAACGCATTTGACTCACTGAACTAAACCTCAAGTCGCCAGAATGTTCTTTGTGTTCTACTTGAAATAAACCAAAAAATATTACTGTATATATTTCTATTAATTTGGTAATCATTCGATCTTTGATATAAAACAACTGAATTCTGGAATCAAAAATATGCCTTACAATAGATATATTGTAAGCATTCATGAAACCTTTGTACATATACAGTAATAAAACTTACTTGTGTACCACAACTATCTATTAATTCAACCAATAATTACTGAACTATGATAAAGAAAATTTGAAATACTTTCGAGAATGCTCCACAAAGCTTTTTAGTCAACCTTTAGTTAAACTCAGCTAACTTTTAGTCAAAAGACTAAATTTTAATAAAAGTATTGTAGAGCCATTTGAAAGGAATTTGTCCACAGGTTAATTCCTTAGTCCTTATGTAAGTCAGATAATATCTTTGAAGAGTAAGAAAGTAAGAACATGTGTGTACAGGTATCAAATGTGTTTGACTTCAGGCATCACAAGTTATGTACTATTTAAGAGCACCATAACAAAAGAAACAGACCATATAGACATTTAATCCTTCATACAAGCACACCAATCATACAAGACAAATCCTTCGGCTTATGTGTGTGATGTGAAGATGTGAAGATGTAAAGAGGAGCAGGGCAAAGAGGGCGAGAATTCAACTGTTTTACAGATGGTGCCAGATTCTGCAGACATTGGAATTTGACTTTCTCTGAAGTATCCTCAGGGCAGACAGGACGATGATTACTTAAGCTATTCATTAATTTTTATCCTAACAATATCTCTGGGTAAATAAAACTCTAAAACATTTTTTTTTATTTTTTTTTTTTACACTTTTTCCAATTAATCAAAATGTGGTCTCATAATTCAACTAAAACGTAATAATGCACTTGACTTGAATATTTGATCACAAACTTAATTTTATTGTGTGCAATCAATCAATCAATCAATATATACATAATTACAATGTAATTGTAAGGTTCCTGTTTTACTTTGCACAGCCATTCATATTTCAAATAGGATTAATTTGTTAGCTCTTAAGTTTTTGTGCATCTACGTGTCGTCTTTCTCCAAAGCTGAAAGGCATGCCCAAGTGATGTGACTGATGGGGCAGAGGGAGCTGTGAAATCTCCCGTAGCTCCAAATTGTCAATCGCACATTCCTGCACTGCACGCACCTAATATGAACATACGCACAGGCAGTAATTCATCCTACAGTATATCAGGCACATAATGTCACTGCTCCTTACAAAAGCTCATAAGACAGATTCACACCAACGACCACTCTTCTAACAGCCTGTCAGACTTGTGAGAACATGCACTTCATTCTTAAACGAGGCCCAAAACACTTGCAAAAGATGTTCTGTTCCACCTTGCCTCACATTCACTCAAGCCTTCACACATACAGGAAAGGCCCTGATTTATGAAATAGAAAATAGTCTGGAAAACTACAAAACTATATTTAGGTGTTAGATAGAAACAGAATACTTTTCTAAAATTATTGGACAGACTTTAAAGTCTGAATAATAAAATTGAGAGCAAAATAGCATTGCATTGGTTACTGGAACAGCATGAAAAGAAATGCTTTAAGGAATAAGTTTGTAAAGCCTAACTAAATGTCTCCCTCTTGTGGTCACCATTCCAGCTGGATAGAGCAAAGATAATCAAACCACTTCATCACTTAATTAAGGACAAGGACCATCATTAATAAATCATTTTTGCACTTATGTCTTTGTACGCTGATGTTCCTCACAGCTGGCAGCAATGTCTAAACGTTTTCAGGCAGTCACTTAGTTTCTGTGGCAAATGAAAGCTGACTGGTTACTGAGGCAACAGACCAAACATACAGAAGCTGTGAGTGAAGAACAACCCGCCAATATTTTTAGAGTCGTTGCGGTTTTGGTCCAGCGAGGCGCAACTTTCCCAAAGGGAGGAGATGCTGAGATGCAGTTTTTCTCTAACAATACGAACATGTGTCTATAGTTAGTGAAACAGCTCTATATACATGTGTGCATTATACAAAGACATGGCCTACACAAGTTATAATTTGTATTTTATCACTTTTAATTATTTTAATTGGGAGGGGGGGGGGGTGCGGACTGTCTCTCCCTCTCTCTGTGAGTGTGTGTGTGTGTGTGTGTATTTATGATTTCATACCTTCATTTATAATACATAACTAATACACATTACAGACACATACACATTATCAAATTAGAATAAAAAATACGTTTTGTGAAATCAATAATTCATATACACATATACATACATACATATATATATATATATATATATATATATATATATACATATATATATATATATATATATATATATATATATATATATATATATATATATATATATATATACACATATATACATATATACATAGCCTACATATATACATATATATATACATATACATATACATATATATAATATATATATATATATATATATATATATATATATATATATATTCTAAAAAAATATTTTTCACTATTTTTAAGTTCTGCTCATCTGATTGGTTGAGCTTGGACTAGCCTTGTTAGTTTATTACTAAAAACAGCATAGGCGTTTTGTCTCGCTCCGAATGGGTTTATGAAAAATTAATAAAAGAAAACAATTTCTAGAGCTGAAGTCCAGTGATTATAGAACGTTGCAATGCAACACTACTGCTCGTGTGATGCCGCTGTAATATTCTACATATTCTGAGATAAAATAATATTTATAAAAATGATTACTTCAAGGCGAAATGTTAGAATGAAGTTTAAAATCATGTAAATTGCTTGCAATTATGTAAATGCCTTAAATGTTATATCAAATAACAGCATGCCAAACTTAAAAAAAAAAAAAAGTAAATAAAAAAACGCTGTAAAGGACACACAAGACAAGTTAACTCCACAACACCCCCCCCCCCCCCTCCCCCTTTAACTAAACGCCGCGCGCGCACCCGTGCCCGCCCAGCGCCCACACACACAGTTATCGCCCAGTCGATCGAACTCCTCCTATTCGCCTGTATCACACGCAGAAACAGGTGTCTCTGTACGCCAGCACCTACCTGCGCAGCACATGCGGCTGTATAAATGAGGTCCGACTTCACCGCAGCTCATCTCGTGAATAAAGTTCCCGCGTCCGTAAATCACATCCAGGCTGAATATAGCGAGACACGGCGCAGCTGCCGCGGACATGTCACCCGCGCCAGCCATGATGTTCACAGAGAAAAAACGGTTGCGCTCCCTCTGTGGTTGAGTTAAGTTCCCCAAACTCTGTATCAGCCTCACACGTTTAGATTCATTTGTTTTGGGACTGAAAAACGAAGGGGCGTCTCACTGGGAAAGCAGCGAAAGCTTTACCTCAGTACTGGCCCAACCCCTCGCGATGTGTTTGAAGCTGCGCTCACTCTGCTGCTCCAGCTCCGGGACAAACTCTTCTCCCGGACTGCCATTGAAATCTGATTCCTCCCATATGGGCTATGCGCCGCTGTTACCAATTAAGAACTTTTTTTCTTCTTATTTTATTCTAAAACATTTAGGATTGATGCGTCTTTTCTCAGATATTGCTTAACGCATGATCAAACCACGTTTAAGGAGAAAAAGACACCTAATTAGAAATACATTACAGAAGTTAAACTTCCACAAGAAGTTTGAAGGCTAAATAATTATAAAAGATTATCACAGAATAGATCGTTTAAATTATAAGACGTCGAATTATACTAATTTAAACTATTATTTTATCACTTTTAACAACAAACTCTTAAATATTAATAATCACTTTTCTAGTGTTTTGCTTAATACATTTTAAAAAGTTAGGTGTGTAGGTGTAGATATAGGTAACAATTCTAAGGGTTCCCTGGTCCACCATAGCATAGCTATGGCCCTAGAGGCACTAAAAAACATTTTGGCAGCATGAAATTAACCTCAAAACACCCATAAATACTGATGAAAAGACCCTCCTTTAATGTCACTGTGAAATTCCATTACTGGTGATATATTGTTTTTAGGCAACAAGTGTCACGTTATATATTTACAGCAGCAGTTGTACAGCAGTTTAAGACAGCTGAGAGTTAAAAAAAAAAAAAAAAGTTGAATCTGATTTTAATTTGTCCATTAATTTGAACATAAATAATGTTTAAAGTCAATCTGTTGTAGAGCTGAGACAAAAATAGGTAATAAAATATTCAGGAAAAAAATGACAATGAAAAGGGGTAATATTCAGAATTCAAAAGGAACTTAAACTAATGCTGCTATATACCGTTTTTTGTTTAGTAGATTTTCATAGCAAAATGTGCTTTAGCTATGGGAAGTGTGCTTTGATGTTTAAAGACTTGCGGTGCAGGTAATTCAATATTTGAATAGGTACAGTATGCAAACAAAGGCTGTGTCAGTGCAGGTGGGACGTGTTGAGCTGGCAATGCACTTCTGACCATGTTCAATAGAAAGATGAATTCAGATTTTCACCCATTTATACTTCCAGTTCACAGCATTCACAATGCATTATTTTTTTCAACTCAAGGGCTCACAAAAGAACTATCTCACCAGGGAAATTCTTCTTTCCCAGCCTCTGGCATCTTCTCCGGAGATATGGTTTTCTTTAAATCTACTTATTGTGAAGAGCTTCTGCCATACAAATACTTGAATTATGTTATTCATGCATATTATGAATACACATCAATGGGGTGGATAACAAATCAGACTTTGACTCAAACCAAAATCCTCAGAATCACGAAGACAACAGTAAATATTGTGATGTTTGTGAGTCATGCGACATAAGAACTTTATTTAAAGGAATTCCTCATAGTTGACTCATTTAGAAAATCTGACTCACTCGCTCTGTACCACATTACATCTGCAACACAGGAAATATGAGCTTTTGCGGTCCTGTGTACGAAAAGCACCACTTTTACTTCAAGAATTCGCACAGTACTATAGTACAAGGTAGCCCAGAGAGACTTCAAAAAGTGTTCGAAAAGGAAACTATATACATAGAGAGCCTACATACAAATGTGTTTAATCTGATGTTAAATGTATCTATAAAATTCCCGGATGCTTTTCTGACTGCTTCACGGCTGTTTGAGTAAGCAAAATATGTTTTTTATCTTCAGAAGAACTATGTGTTGAAAGATATTTGACTGTTTTGATTTTTCTGAATATAAGGGACATATAATAACTAACTATAATAGCGAGGTGTGGTCAATGGGAACACTACACTGGGCATCATGAAAAGGTCAGCCCCCTCCTAAAGGCTTCGTACAAAAAACAAAAAAAAACCTTTTGTATAATAAAATAAGCCTCCACAATCACGACCTTATGACCAGTCTATAAATGTATAAAAACAATTCTACAAAATAGGACATGCCTGCCTACTTTAAATCTAAAAATCACCTCTTCAGATGATGTTTCAACCACATTAAACCAATTATCTCATGTCCTAAATAGCTAATAACTAAAATGTTATATACCTGATTGTTCACAGAAACTTTTCAGGATCATTTATGCAACATTTTAAAAGAACGGCGATTTTTGAAGCTTTTGGGGAAAAAGAGGAAATTGCACTTTTTCATTAAAAAAAGGTGTAAATATTAGTTTAAATTCAATAAAAAAAAAATCATTTGTGTTTTTTAAGAGAGTATAGTAATTGGACATAAAGGTTAAAATATTATTATAGATCTTTGCTTAGGGATGATATAAGCACAAATCTAATGGCTGACGTGTTTGAAAGCTCATAGTCGAGGTCTTCATGTAACTCACTGGAATGAGTGCGAGTGTTTTGGTCGTATCCAGGATACACACACATCACTCACAGAAAGTAAACTGTGGTGGCACCATGTGCGCTGCAGAGGAAGAGCGTTCTTAATTTAAACTGGCTAAGGTGAATTCCCAACATAACCATCCTTAAACTTGCCACAGCCAGCTGACACTCAAATGCAACCTTACACTACTACCTGGCTGGTGCATAGTGCACCCGACATACTAAATTATTCTATTTACGCACTGCAACTGAACGACCTTCAGCGATCAAAGAGACCACAGCCGACCTAGATTCAACTGGCACACGCCTGAGTCTCTTAAATCTGACACAACCTTTTGTGTAATCCTTATCACCTGCATCTGTTCACCTCATAAAACCCTAATCGAGTCAGTACACCCAGAAAAGGAAAAGTAGATAATAGTAAAGTACTGTATATACCTTGAACGTACACAGCCTTGAAAGCGGTAAGTTTTGATACTTCTGAAAGTCTCTAAAGGCTGCATTTATTGTACAAGTAAAAACAGTAATACTGTAACAATGAAAAATAGCAGTTTTCAATTTAAATATATTTTAAAATCTTATTTCTGTGGAAGACCTGCATTTTCAATACTCAAAATACTCAAAAGAGCTTCACTAAAATAAACATTATGGAAATAAAAACAACTCATAAGTTTATGTATTTTCATCAATGAACTTCTAAAACTAAAACTGCACAACACAAAATGGAGTTTAAGGTTTATCTCTTTACGATGAACATGCAAGCTAATGAGCGCTGCCCAGGTGTCTCAATGCAAAGCAACATGTCCTCCAGCACAAAAACCCTCATTTACCAGTCAAACAAGCCCTGAGTACATATCTAACACCCAAGAGCCACACCCAGTCCCGATGGACAGATTAACAACAGAACAATAGTGAATTATGCTGAAAATGTGCCATGCAATTTAACTATTCCATCAAAGAAAGACTCCTCTGCAAAAAAATAGTATGCATTTGATACTCCACTTGTATCCATATTATTTCAAATAACCACTTACGCATATAAATGCAGTGTTCATATACACTATGTTTGCCATCTCTTTTAAATAAACTGAATGAAAGATTCAATTTACTTCCTTTGTTGAACGAAACAGGGAGGGATTTCAAAAACGCTGCCAATGAAAACAACACACCATCAAAAGCTAGGTCGTCTGACAATGTTTTGCTCTTGATAACGTGAGACAGCGACATTTTTAGAACTTTTCGTTATTATGCAAATAACACACCATTCAACAACACACACACAAACACAATATGTAAATCATGGCTTATAAATATGTCAGTGTTTACTGTAGTTACTAAAGCGTCCCAGGACTACTGTTGAGAAGTGACAGTATCCAAGAATACGCCCCTGGACACTGGTCACCTTTCCACACCTCTATCTGTTTAAATAGACTGCCAGATAAAGGGCAGGTTTGAAGGTTAGGTTTAGGGTGTGAGCGCCTTCTGTGCAACCCTCACAGTATGACTAGATGATAACAGCTTTTCAGCATGTTTTACAATACAACGCCTTGGGCTAAGCCTTCAAGGACAACTGAAACCAGGTGGCTTCTTCTAGACACTAAGAGTAACAATTTGCATTCAGTAAGACTCTAATGACCATGAGGAAAAACATCTTTTTCAAGCTGTAGTATGACATTAACATTCATTAAATAGTTAAGTCAGGTAAAAGGTGCTCAAACCACATAACAAAATACAGGTTATACTACAAACACCTGCCAGAATAGTAAATCGAACCCAAACACAGTGCTTCAAATGAGTGAGCTTCAACGCCACTGGCAACAGCGTGCATCTGCAAATCATCAAAAGTCACAACGTCATCACGCACCGTCCAGATGTAAAGGGTTAACTCTGTGGTTTCAACACAGCAGGAAAAAACAGAGCGAGAGAGAGGGAGGGGAAACTGAGGTTGTGCTGCACATGTGTACAGAGAGAGCAACAGCACGCAGGATTAAACGCTGTCCGATACTATCAGAACACTGATACAAAACTTTTTCAAGCTTTACGTGTGTAAATTAGTTTCTTCTTACCTTCGCTGACTTGTCTTCGCTGCATCCATTTCCACACAGCTATCAAGGTTGCCACATGCCCCAAAACCACCAGGGTTGGGAACACGGTTCCAGAAGGATTTGCCGGCATCGGGCCTGGGATACAGTTTGTGAGCTGTGCTCACCGGAGAAAGACTTGAGGTGAAAGGTGAGGGAGAGGAGGGGGGAGGAGGCTGGGGGGCTTTAAATGTACCCAGCAGAATAGTTTCTTCAACTACGAGCGCTCTAAACGACAGCTGCCCCCCCTCCTTCTGCCCCTTTTTTATTTTTTCTCCTGGTCTCTCTCTCTCTCTCAGTCCGTGACTCAGAGTGCTGGTAAAAGCGGTTGTGCTTTCTCCACCTCCCGTCCTCCTTTCACAACCTCTCTCGCATTAAACCAATAGCTCAATTCCTGCGTACTTCTAGTTCTTTCCCTCCGCTGAAGCATGCTCACTCACTCCAGTCCGTTCTCTGCAGTCTTACGATTCAGAAGAGATCATGTTTCTGCATGGCACCTACAGTTGTTCTCTTATAATCCATTTTTGGAGTTTTTTTTTCCCGTCCACTCAGGCTCGAGTATCCATCTCAAGTTAATAATACATGAGTGAGGTTTGTTTTTGGGAGTGCACACACATACAGACATTCATTTGCCCTCAGCGGCTGATAAGAGTCTGTATCTACCATACTATTACATAACATCTTGTTCCAAGGTTTTTTGGTCTGCAATATAAAAAAAAAAAAAAAAAAACTTTTGTACTTGATTACCGGATTTTGTCTAGTTTAGTGTACATTTATAACTGTATATGACATATCAAAATGATTTTCTTGCACTTTCTCTGATTCTTTATGTAACTGCACTTTACTTCCAACAGAAAATGACTTCCATTTGTTTTCGAGCTTCAGCCACGTGCTGTAACTTTCCTGACACCCCCAACATGGACTTTCATTTCTAAACAGCGGGAATGCAACAAAACGCCAAGCTGACTGAACAGATGCATTAGACGTCCTACCACAAAGAAAGTCAACATATTACTGCTGAACAAACAAATCTGTTATTAAGTACTGACAACATGAGAACATGCAGAACCTAGAGCACATTTATCTGTAAGTTAGTATTTCTGCAAGTGCTGTGCTAAAGGATAATATTCCAGAATGTTTGTTTCCAAACAAACTGCTCATGACACACCCACAATGTGCATAATCACATTAAAGGACTGGAGCAATGTACAAGAGATGACATTAAAAATGAAATTTCATGAAAATAGTTTTTTTTAAAACTGACTAACTTGATGATTCATGGCCGTGTGACCAAGCAACAGGGAGGGTAGTTAAACACTATTGAATAAAGACGCCCCAAATAGAGCTGGCGACACATTAAACGGGACTCATGCTATGCATAGATGAGACGGCGAAAGAGTTTAAAAGTAGAAGAGAATCCAGGTCAGTTATGTAGCTATGCAACAACCCTAAGATACGATCATTCACTGGTTGTAAAAACTTACAGGTCAACACACACAGCCTACCAGGAATAATCTTACAGGTTACTGAGAATAAGATTATGAATAAAGATGAAATAGATAGACAGACATACAGACAGACACACCCATGTCTGCCTATGCAAGTTTACAGGGATTATCTGGTAACTGCTGATGGACAGAACCAAAATGGCGTCCTCTACCGGCCACACTCTGACCTCACTTCCTTTTAGTGTGGTACAGCTTCACCTGCCATCTATTTCTTTTGCACGAGGTGAGATACTCAGATGGAGCAGCTCACAAGCAGAAGTGAATAAAAAGAGATATTGAAATTCAAAATGAAATACTATACACTTAGTTTAAGCTTTTAAAATTCAACAATCATATTAAATTGCTATGAACACATTAAGAATAGCAAATTAAATATCAGACATAAATGAGCCCGTCTGCATCAGCAAAGCCCCCTAAAAAAGGGTCGATTTCAATGTTCATAAAGCCTCAATTAATATATAGAAAATGTACAAAAATAAACCTACCATCGGGTCGAGATCGGCAGCAACAGCAGCAGAGGTTCATGTCGAACAAAATTGGCCCTTCTATAGTTCTCAAGCAAAATACTGACACCAACTGCTAATGTAGCACATCTGACCTCAAGACATTGTATGCTGATCAAATCCAGAGGGGCGTACAGCAGTCAGAAGCGGGGGGAAAAAAAGAGAAAAACATGGAAGGAAACAGGGAGGGAGAATAAGAGAAAAAAAAAGAGAGAGAAAGGGTAGCGGGTTTTATTTAATCCAAATGTTTTCCATTGTGGAAACTGCATCCCTGGAACAGTGGTAAAGTTCATTATACACTTAACCATATAAACATAGCAAACTGATTCTTTTTCTTACTTTTTTGAGAAGTATGTGGAAAAAAGACTATGCTGCAAACCCGCATATATAACAAAGATCTCTTTGTGTAATGCCTCTGAAGTCATAAAGCAGTGGGCTGTCCCTAAAACTGCTAGAATTAGAAAATAAATGGGAACCTCAACTACTGGGTTTGCAAATCTGGACTCCCGAACAACTGCAATTTAAGTCTGCTGGGGTTTGGGAAATAGAGTTTAGCAGTAAATCCATCTTGGTTTTAAATTCTTAAGGGAGTAGTGGGTGGACCAATAATATCAGCCTTTAGAATAAAAGGAATACAGATGGAAAATGTGGCTACCTGTTGGATTTGGGTAGCTTTTAACTACATTTACTAACACCAGGTACCAACCAATTAGGAAACTCAACGTCTACCTTTTCAAGAAACGCCCTTGAGGGCATCTACCAAGGAAAAAACCATTAGCATGCAGATGTAAAATGCAATAAACCAAGTGATGTTTTTAGCTAAAGAGATAAACACTCACAATCAAATGATGCAGTTTCTATGTCAACATAATTAAATGACACTGATCAACTTTCAGAAACAAAAAACATGGGCTATTTAAAATTATAATTTATTTGAGTGTCCCTTTAAATATGCAAATCAAATGTCGCCTACCTTGGCCCTTTTGGATCAAATCCTCCATGTAGGATCTACCATCATCAATCTCCATTATAGCTTGTTTAAAGCAGTTAGTCTGATTTACTACACTAAAATCACTTCGAAGACGACAGCGTTTCCCTTTTCATCTCTCTTACCCCGTTTGTCTTTATTTCACTCAGCACTAAAGAGAGGAAATACAGTTTTTGGTTAGATTGAGTTGACAACATCTTAATGCGATCCTCAAGACTACAGAAGCAGGCATGTTTCTTGCCCATTCCAAAAAGAGAGAGAGGGGGGAAAAATGTTAACTGGTCTCAGAAATCCCATTTATCTGCCTGGGAAAGAACATTTCTGGAGCAAAGTACAAATGGTTTGTTTTAAACAGTGCAATGCCCCAGCTGTAAATGCATCTAGGTCCCATGATAATTTATGAATTAAAGGTTTGTCTTAAATTAAAGTGTTTGTAGTTAAGTATTATATATATATATATATATATATATATATATATATATATATATATATATATATATATATATATATATATATATATATATATATATAAACAGGAGGTGGCAGTATAGAGTTGAGCAGCTGTCCTTATATCGTGAGAGGGGCGTAGGCTGCATCCTGTGCCACGACCTATGACCTCTTTGTGCTGTTTAAAGCTGAATTAAGATGCCAGAAAACCTTTGCCTTTGATGTTCTTTGAAAACACAAAGACAAGCAAATATAAAAGAAACTGAAGTCTTAATAATTGCAGGGATTGCATGGCATACAATTCAATTTTGTCCCTTTAAAAAAAATAAATAAATAAAAAATAAGGATTGATTTACTATTTCTCCTCTTAAAAGCAAAAGTTTTCCTTAAACTCTTTTGGACTTTATGGAGCCTATAGAAGATATCACTTTCAATTAGCTCTGTGGGCGCCTGTCCTTTTGGCCTCATAAATACTCTGTCTGACGGCGGTATGAAGATTCCAGCAGCCATTTTGTCTCAATTATGGTGTTATTGATTTGCAACAGGCTCTTTTGTGTTTTTCGAAAATGAACAATAATTGAACTATAATTGCATAATAACCCACAAACAGCACAAAAAGAAAACTTCCAGCTATGACGTACAGAAAGCAACAACCTTTACTACCATCAAAGCGTATGAGGAAAGGGAAGAAAGACAGAGGGAAAGACTGAACAAGCATGATAAGCACATCCACATGGGTGTTTCTGCTCTAAAGAGGGCATCGCAGAACCCCTTTCTGCAAAGCTCAAGGTCAGACATCTGATCTGTTCTAATGATTACAGTAAATAATGTCTGGAATGGGATTTTCAAGGTATTATTGTCATCTCAACACATCTAGTTTTGTGTATTTGAGTTTATGCCAAAATAAGTTGGCAAAAACACAGAGATGTTTTGCATGCATTTTATACTTCACATAACTTTATAAACTGGTTACCAATCATCCAGTTCTTCAGAATAGTAAAACCTGAGGCACATATAGTAAAAGCATAAATGAAAGGAAGGTATCTTCACCTGACCTGCAGTGCTAATGCAACTGAAGCGTTTTATCATATCATTCCTTAAAATCATTCCCTACCTGTAGTAGTACACGTGGCACAGGTTTCTTTATTCTTTTTAAATTATTCTTTCCTTATTATAATACCAAAAACAGCGCTGCACTAATCAACTAGTCTCGCCAAAACACAGATCAAGGCATAATCATGTTGGACTATAACAGCTTTGCACTAGATCATTTGAACTGTATTTCCGCATGTGTTCAGAGATTAGAATATAAAGTTTATAAAATGTTCTTCATATATTAGTGCTATGACCCAGAATCTGCTCCACCTAAATATTCTGTCAGGAGTTGGATGAGCATGAACGCTTAGTTCATAAAAATGAAGATAAATGTTCAACAGCTGTTTCAAAGGATGCTCTGTGCACCTCCAATTCATGAACCATTGGTTTCGAATGTGGTGTTTCGAAGGCAAAATCCATAAATCAACATGATATGGTTTATTTACAGTAACAGGTCACTTAAATTTTAAGCATGCCCCAGAAGCAAAGGACGTTAATTACAACTCCTTGAGTTTCATAATGGACAATTAAACCTAATGAATGGCAAATGGTGTTAGTGCTGAAAGGATGTTTTTTTTGCTTCATCTCCCTTTAGCCGTCGCTATGATACCTACAATCACAATCATATATGCTAATGGATGCTGATGGAAAATACAGCTGGAATACTTGTCTCTCAAAGGAGGATTTAGACAATGGTGCCTATGTTTGCAGCATCTGGTGATATATATGAGGCCTAACTGCAAATGTGTGGAAAGAAACATGGCTCACGGATCAACTGTAGAAAATATGTTCATGGAAAAATTACATCAAGCTTCCTTGGACTCAAGTTGGAGTGTCTGTTTCACGTCATACATTTAATACTTTGAATAATAAGTACTATATATATATCAGAAACTGTATATTTGGCATAAGGGGTAATCAAAACGGACTTTAGCCAAACTACACACTGCCCTCTGGAGTTAAATGATGGTTATATTTTTAATAATAATAAGTGCAGAATGAAATAAAGGAATTATTGACATATCCAAATCATCCATCACCAGAGTATGACGGTAATAAATTTAAAAGACACTCTTTGGTGATTTCAAACACAATTTCAAAATTGTCTGAGACACATCTTGTGAGACATCTGCATCTCATAAAGACTGAGCTGTGCTCCAGTTGCTCCAAATATTCCTATTTATTCATTGCAGCTTCATTGACAGAAAACAAATTATCACTCACCCTAAAATCTTACACAAGGTTTATACATGTGCAATCTGTCTCCCATTTAAATCAGTGTTTCAAGAATTCAACTTTCAAAATCTGTGCAGATTTCAGATATTTGGCTAGAAGGAAGCACACACCCTGCTGAAAATTCCAGCGTATGTTGTGTTTTGGATGCTAGTGTGCTGGTGTGTCTCCCCCAGATACATTTCTAAACAATCAAAACCACATTAGACGATCACCTTAAAGGGATACTCCACCCCAAAATGAAAATTGATGTCCAAAATATCTTACATTTTGTTCCGAAGACAAACAAAGCTTTTACGGGTTTGGAACGACATGGGGGTAGGTGATTAATGACAAATTTTTCATTTTGGGGTGGAGTATCCCTTTAAATTGCTGCTACAATAATTTAATGAACAAGTCTTCATTTGTCAGCTTAAAATCAACACTATATGCTGTAGCTTAACAAAAGTAAGTGAAGTGAAAACATTCAAAGTTTCTCTCAGAAGCCAAGCCACAAGTAGTGTGCAAGTCCATCTGTAAGTCATTGCCTGATGCTAAAACTGATTTAAGATGAAGCTGGGCAAACAAAAACCTTGTGTAGTCTGAACCCCCCCAAAGAGAAGGAGCTTAAATCATGCTGATCTGCAAAGCCTCAACCATGCATGTCTCATCAATCAACAGCAAAACAATTAGACACTCTCCATACAAATAACACCACCGATGAACGTTTGCTGCCATGCATACTTATAGATACTGCCCGTCATTTTAAACCTTGCAGTTATTTGAGCATCTCTCAGACAGTAGCTGTGCCATGGAGTTACAATCACGTAGAAGGAGCATTGAAGAGGGCAGTTCATAAAACAAAATGTATGAAAGGATCTCATTGAAAGCCTCTGGCAGATAAAGTTTTCCTAAAACTCCAGTTTCCCTTTGCAACTGGCGCCTCTTGCATTCCAGCGCTTGGTTTATGGGGTGGAATTTATTGCACATGGTTGTTCTCCAAAACATTCAACACACCCCTGCACTCTGACATTATGAGGCAGTGGGAAGGAGCTTCATGTGACAATGAGCATGTGAACAAAAAGAAACACACATTCACATGCATTAACTTTTGAAGAAACGTACTAAATTGCAAACAAAAAACTCGACTCGCAGTCTACTTGTTGCACAATCATGCAAAGATGCACATATATTAGCACGCCATAAGCATGAAGTTAGTAAAAATTGTGCAAAATGACCCCCAGGCCATAGGGAAGTCGTGGCCTAGTGATTAGAGAGTATGACTCCCAACCCTAAGGTTGTGGATTCGAATCTCGGGCTGGCAATACCACAACTTAAGTGCAAGGCACTGAACCCCCAACTGCTCCCCGGGCTGCCCACTAAAAATAATAATAAGCTAACTAAAAAAATAATGTCTGTCAAATAAAGCCTATAAAACAGAACTTTTAAACAAAGCCTTTGCTTTGAAAAATCTTGGTTTTCGATTAAAGCATTAGTTACATGATTTTCTTTTCATGTTAATTTAACTTCAAATTCAAAAGACAAATATGCATGTTTGCTACCCTCATTTAAATTCAGGAATTTCTATTAAATTCTAAATGGCACACAACTTTGCTCCCTAAAAACATGGTACTACGGTACTAATTTATTAATTTCACAATTTCACAAAGCCTCTCATACCTTCTTGATTAATTAAACTGACTAAAATTAGTTTTAGTGTTAACTATTAAGAATCCCAGCTGAAAAGCACCCCATTAGTTCAAAATTAACTTTTATAGAATAGTATGTCAATGTTGGCAACCTAATATAATCGAGGAGCAGGAAGAGATCCATGGCAACAGGAGAGGATGCAGGAAGTATTACTGAATGACTAATCAGCTCAATATCCTCATGTGATTGGCACAATTTTGCCTCGGACGTGAGCGAGTGAGTCAGCACACTGAGCGCCTGCTGGGTGTGGTCAATAACGATTGACTGTCACCACAGCAACCTAAAATGACTCATACAGACAATGATCAACCACTGAAGGTGTCCATAACAGCGGCCCAAGCCAAAAGTGGCATGGTCACTAGCAACACTGGAAAACAAACCGGCACATTAAGCTAGACTTTTTCCTGGAACAGGCACTTCACTATCTCAAGAAGTAATGGAATACCTTTTTTTTTTTCTCTGAGTTCACCTAAAAATAAAACAGAATAGAAAACACTGCATCTAAATATTGACATATGATAAAGTCAGCCGTTTCCAAGCGTATTGTGAAGCAAGCTAATAGACTAATTTATGTTTTTGAAAAATATCTTTATAGATTTCCTAATAATATAATTTCAGTATTATTGAATTTATAGCATTTCATTGCAGAGTCATATAATTGATTACACCATTATCTATAACTGGATAAAACACAAGGTTGTTTTTAGCAATTTAAACAAATAGTTCATTCAGTAGTTCTTTCTGCACTACTTGTACTATGGACATTAATCGTATTAGTTTTCTAAGAAATCAGACATGCAATTTTAGCATGAACCATTAAAAAACACGTTGCATATGGCAAAAAAAAAAAAAAAAAAAAAAAAAATTCCCATAGACTTGGGCTTTTCTGATCAATGAAGAAATCCACCAAGCAACCTTCTTTGAAACCTCCCAAACTAAATTTGTGATTATGAATATGTATTGCATGCTAAACCAATGGAATCTAACCTAGTTCGCACCATATTTTAGTCAAGCATTGCAGTTTCTTTTTGTGATTTAAACACCTTGCGGTACATAGAAATTTCATCTGTGATATGAATGAGGGGAAAGTGGAGTCAACAGCTCAACAGCATTACAAGTGCCAGTATGAACAACTGTATTATGTTACCACATTACTAATGCTTGAGCCTTAGACATATCTTTAAGAAAACTTGACACCCCCAACACAAACCTAAGTACACCAGGAACTTCAAGTAGCTATGAATGCAATGAACACTGATACAAAATCAGTAAAAGCGCAATATGTGCCATCTGACATTAATAACACTAGAACCATTTGGAATCTTGGGTGTGGTTCTTGGGGAAGTGCATCACCAAAAGGCCTATTTACTTCCCTAAAAATGTACCAACATGTCACCCTGGAAAATTTGGAAGCATGTGATCAGATTTTGTAGCAGCATGTAAAAGCATTTGCGAAAGTGCTGTTCTGCCAATCAGAAATACAATTTATATGACATTTGTCTTATACATTTGACTTTACCCTCACAACACACTAAACCCCTTAGAAAGCTTCTAAAGACTGCAAAAACGTGGTAACATGCTAAAGTCTGTCAATGCAAGTGTATTTTTGCATACACGCACAAGTGCTTAAATTAGACACAGGGATAAAAGTTAAAATCATGGCTGTTGGTTCACAAAGAGGATCCTGGCTGAGTCAGATCCTGGACTCCACCAGTGTGGTGAGATCCTCAGCCGTCCAGTCTCACGAGGACTTCTCTGAACTATTATGTGCTACCACACCACTTTCCAGACCAAGGCTTGGCACTACCACAGAGCCCTCGGCTTAGTAATTTTACTGCCAATTGAGCTGAATGTCAGTTATATAACAAAATGATGAGGAATTAGAAGCATATGTCCAGGAAAAGTCAAACATTTCCAGATGAAGTGTGCAAAGGCGAAACAGGAGATGTTTCTGAAGGAGATTACTTATTTTCATTTTCTTTTTATGCAAACCAGGCTTTAGACAGACCAACTAATTTGTTTGGTCGTCTCATGAACGTGATTTTTTTTTTATTGTCATATCCAGTCTTACCCAAGTTTGCTTTTAAAGAAAGTAACTTTTATTCAGCAAATATTTATTAAACTGACTGAAAGTGACAGTAAAGGCACTGATAATGATGCAAAAGATTTCCATTTCAAATAAATATTGTTCTTTTGAACTTTCTCTTTATCAAAGAATCCTGAGAAAAATGTATTAAAATATTTTGCAGCACCAACACTGATAACAATAACAGAATCTTACTGGTGTTTTCTAAACACCAATTCAGCATATTAGAATGATTTTTGAAGGATCATGTGACACTGAAGAAGTTATATAGAATTTTAGAGTTATTTTAAATTGTAATTAATATATCACTATAATATGCATTTCTTTCTTTCATCAAATGTAGCCATTGTGAACATCAACATAAAAATAGTGCTGTCAAATGAGTTTTTGATTTACATAATGTGTAAACTGTGTATATTTATGTATGCATTTATGTACCGTTTGTATGTATGTGTATGTGTGTGTATATATATATGTGTGTATATATATGTAAATGCTATAAAAAAAAATTGATGGGATTAATCAATTGACAGCACTTAAAAATATTTTCTTTTACATTTTTATTTAAGATTTTTTGGCCTTTAAAAATAGTACTATCATAGTAATAATTTAATATATAATAATATGGTATTAAATGATTATCAAGTTCATGTAGCATAGCATTTACATCCAAGGTACTTCAAAGAATACCCCTGTACTTTATAACCAGTACTTAATAATGGTTTTGAGTCATATGACTCAAAAAGCTTAAATTTACCCATGTTTTTATCATAACACTCCCTATGAGATGGATAAATCAACGTCATTCCGGATGAGCAGATGTTTGACGCCAAACGTCTTGTCAAATGTCTTGGCTCTTGTTAGACATTCCCTTCCTTACCAGAGAAGACAAGATTCCCACACCTACAGCTCTGAGAGAAACGGCAACTTACCTGAAAAACAAGAGAAAGGAGAACACATTAGCATTAACATTCATGGTTTACACACTTAGAGCCTCAGAGGCTAAATGCTTCCCAACCTCAAATTAGTTCTTAGGTGTTTAGCTTGAGTGCTGACGTATAAACTGACGTCTGTTTTTAAAGGAAAAGTTGTTAAAGACATCAGATAGGACCTGGCTCCTCCAGTGTGCTAGCTATTAAAAACAGGCAGGGAGGAGAACGGAGTTGAAACAAAAGAAAATAAAACTCAGGAAACAGCAGCCATGGGACAGAAGGTTCCCTTGCAGGATGGTAGATCACTTTACAACTTTAACCCTCGATTAGACACCGTAAACCCCCTACCAGGCCACAGCTGCACCCTCATAGTGTACATTCAGAGCAGGAGCTCCATGTAATTATCTTTATGTGAGCACCACCTACTGGACACTACCGGTATGAGATCACAACGATTTTGTAATTACAGTTGCCTTAATTGGAAGCAGTTTGAAACAAGCTTACAATATACTGTCAGACAATATACTGTCTAGGATCAGCAAAATCATCTTTTGCAGCCCTTTACAGCCTACGAAACACTTTTAATACTGAGAAGATGCTGACAGGGGCCTCCATCACAAGACTGCCTCTCCTAACACTCCTTTCCATCAGTAACAGTACCGGTAATGTAATTTTATTGTAAAGGAGGAACGGGTTGAATTAGATGTTGAACTGAAAGCACAGTTATTTGTGAAGAGCAAAGAAAAGATTTGATTCAATAATATCAGTTGTGTTATTTCAAATTTGTATGAATTACATTCTCCTGTGGAACATGAAAAACCTATACATTTACAACCAGTGGAAACTGGATTTTTTTTATTTATTTTTTTAAGGGCATAAGCAAATGTGAACTATATTTTAAATATTCTGAAGTTGTAGTTGTGTTTGCTGAACAGACAAAATTTTAAATTGGAAAAGCTTTTTTGTTTACAGTCAACTCAATAACTGGATCAATCATGAACAAATTATTCAGAATTATTCAAACTATATTAAAGCTTCATTCAGATCTTTAAACAGATCTAGAATGATTTATTCATTGGTGGTACTAAGTTTTTCAGGGAATACTCACTTATGTTTTGGCCTGCTCCTCAAAGTTAACGTATGATTACAGAAAACTTTGATTCGACTCATTCGACTTTTGTGTTTAACAAAGGAAAGTAAGTAATTTGGGTTTGGAACAAACAGAAGAAATGAATAATAAACTTTGAAATTAAAAAAAAAAAAAAAAAAAAAAAACACTGTTTGCTCAAGCATGACCGAGCACAATGAACATGAACTTTCATGAGACTCAATACTTTATGAGCTCATCAAATCAAACTACCAATAGCATGTCAATGACATGCACAGCTTAGAAAAGCTCATCTAATTAATTAATTGTCAAAAACATTTAATATTCTTCTTTAACATCAGAATACTTTTTTATTAAGGTGAGTTCTGGTCTTTGCATACTAATGACACTGACATTGTAATCTACTAAATCCAACCAGCCATCAGATGTTTCGAGTTTCACAGTGCCTGAAATGTGACACAGCAGGGTGGGGTCTTAGAGAATAGAAAAGACCGGAATGGCAGATGACATCATTTTATTAATTCCATTGACACAATGATGTGACTCTTTTACTTCCTCCACAGCCTCCAAAAGTTTCTCTGATTTCTATGTATTCCATAAGCACAGTCTATGGTATAATCCTACCTAAAGGAGAATAAACTGCAGACATAGGCAAGCTGCAGTAGAAATCAATATTTGCATTCCCTGATCAAGATCACACCCTTCCACATCAAATTACACACCCATTAACCACAAAATGATCAGTATCGATAGCATTTAGCATCTGTAATAGTCACAACGGTCTAGATTATATCTATTTACACTGTTTCAGTAGGTTGATATTTTTGATGTAAAATTCAGGTTATGGTTCAGTGTCCATCGATATGGAAAGGATTGAAGGTCTTGGCAGTGAATATGTTTATTAATCACAATAATAGAGAAAATACACATATGCAAATATTGCAATATTCAAGATATTTTACATTTAATAAATGTTCCTAAATAAAAGTGGAACTACAAAGTAGCCAAGGAAGGAAGGGAGAAAATCAGCATCTAAAACGCCATATTCTGCTTAAGCAGATACACAACAGCTTCCATTGTTCAGTAAAAATAGTGGGGGAAAATGGATAGAACTCCTGAAAGCCTGGCAGTTGTGATTGTCCTTGCCTGGCCTGTACACACATACACACACACACACACACACACACACTCACTCACTCACTCACTCAGACAACATCCTGAAACAATTAACTTCACACACATGTGGCTACAAAAAAAATGCATCTGTTTCCAGAAAGGAAAGCACTATTGTGACTGACAGATTAAAGTGAAAGAGCTTTAGTGAAGAGATATGTTTATATGCATGTATAAAGGTGAAAATGAGCAGACAGCCAAAGCACAACAAATAAATGCCATCTCTGCACAGCTTTTCTCTGAAGAGGTCTAGATGAAGCCAGAATTTACCATCCAAACGGTTTCCCTCAAGCTCATCGATTCAACCTGTTAACTCTTTGTAGAACTTTGTCATTTGATCTCCAGGTTCAACAAGATTCCTGCACCAGACATGTTGTCTCTATGGTGCCGTAGTAAAAGAAAACCATTTAGAAGACATAAAAAGGTTTTCTGAAACAAAAGAGAAAGTAGAAGGCCAAAAGCTCATTAAGAGGGAATCTGGCTCTGGATCCAGTGCAGCATTAATCTGAGGCAAACCAGGGGGAAAACAGCAGCATTTGGCTGCTCACTGGACACAGTGAAAACAGCAAGAGCTATGATTTCCTATGAAAATGACTAAAAATCTGGCCAAAAAGCTGCTTTGAAAAAAAAAAAAAAAAGCAATTTCTACATTCATCAACATTCATCTGCATTTTGACTGGTACACAATATAGATATTTTATTATTACTTTAAAATGCATAAATAGAACTGTATAATTTTTTATTCTTTAAAAAAAATGATACAGTCTCACGATCCTTTAAATTAAAATACCGTATGCTGATTTGGAGCTCAAGAAATTTCTTATCAATGCTGAAAATCCTGCTGTTTAATATTTTTGAAGAAACGGTGACCTTTTCTTATATAACCTTTTTCAGAAATCTTAGATAAATAGAAATTTCAAAAGTAATTACTTGAAATAGACATAGTTTACTATCACTTTTGATCAATTTAATGTATTTGTGCTGAGAAAAATGATTAAATTCTTTAAAATAATACATATTTTTTTAAACGGTAGTGTAAAATATAAGCAGTCCTTCAAGCAGCTTTCACTGCCACTGATCTTCCTGACATGTAGATCACACCCAACTCTGCTTTAAGACTTTAAGAGTGTGTCCAGCAGAAAGTGACCCCTCAATGAAGGCTGTCAGGCATATTAACCAAGACTCTCTGGACTGTTTGATGGGGTGAGAAGCCTTTGTCTCCTCCGACAATTGAGAAAACATTCACTCAGGTCAAAACAGCTGAAGGCTTTCTGGATACTTAGCAGATCCATTGAAACACATTCAAGCTGCAGCGAGTGATTCATCAGAATAAACACATTTAAATCTCATTTTAGATCCCAAATTACTCTCACAGTATAACTGATACAAACCCTCTACTAACCCAGAGCCAGCGGGCCATCCTTATTGTTGAAATCAGTAATAGCATCTTCTAAATGACTCTTTGCTTTTAGGTGACTTTAAAGTAAATAAATCATAAACTTTTTTACTCTATTGTGCTTAAGTACAATATAAATATAAATAATTAATAAAATCTCTTTTAAGTCACCAACCATCAAAGTACAACATAATACTGAGAACACAACAATTGTGTGTAATTGGGCTGATATTCAAACCAAACATAGTAGATAATACTCCATTCAAGTTTTTGGCATGTAGTTGACAGGTTTAGCATGGTTCTGGTATAGAGTTATGACTCAGCATATTTGCATTTTAAAGCCAATATCTTTCCTTATCCATCAACTGCACTTTTACAAAGCACATTACAAACCACATAAGCTTTTGCTAATGTTTTGATTCGAGTAGACTCCAAACTGAGTTTACAAAACAACAAAACAGTTCATTTTAGCACTGAGACAAAACAATCACTAAAATCTATTTCACTCTCAAAACCACCTCTTGCCAGTAACCAGACGTCACGAGAGACCTAATCCCCAGGTATTTAGAGCCGGTCAACTTTCATTCTTCCGCAGACAGACCCTTGAATATCAGCACTCAGCATTTTTCAGCCCAACCTGAGGAATAGATGCTTTAACTACAAAACTGTCATCGCAACATCGCATCAAATGTTCAAAGACATGTATGAAATGTGAATACCTTTATACAGCATATATAGGTATTTGACACTTCACAACCCCTCTCTTCCTCTTTCAGATGTACTCTGCATCAATTAATATTGAATTATACACAACTATCTAATGAAAACACTCAGTGCTGTGTGTAATGACATCAAACTTCCTGGTTCTCTTGTCATTACACACGCCGTGCACCACAGGGAACGTGTGTAACGGGAATGGGGGGGATCCCAGGCCACTGCGCTGCCTGTTACCGTGGTGATGCGGCAGTCAGTGCACCGAACATGCCGCATGGCTGACGCAGAATCCTGCTGCTTCCCAGTGCAGTTAAAAAGAAGCAGCCAAGCTCCAAAACACAGCCTGAGTTCAAGCATGAGGGCCCCTGCACAAAAGACCTGGCCCTTCCCTTCATAATTAACACAGCAAAGTTGAGGCAAAGAGGACACAATGGTATTCAGAACTTCGCACGCCATTCACACCCTCTTTAAAATACATTCCTATCCCATTAAACGGCTCAATTCACAGCGTTTTCTGCTAAGATTGGATCCGCATTGATGAGTACCTTTGAGAGAGGTGATCTCGTGTTGGATGGAGCGGGCTGTGTCCATGTCACTGGATTCTGTCAAGCTGGTATCCTGGGAGCGTGTGCACGCGCGTGTGTGTGTGTGCGCTGCGCAAGGTCAGTCCAGTAAGATTTCCCGAGCCGAGCTGCTGCAAGACTTCAGGATTCAGTTGTGTCTTCCTCTCGGCTAAGTCTGCAGTGCTGCTTGCTGACCGTGTGCTTTCTCTGTTTTGATCCTCTCTCTCTCTTGCTCGCTTACTCACACACTCTCTCTCTCACACTTGCTCATTCTCGGTTTGCAGGGAAACTGCGATGTGAAAAGTACCCCTCCCTAAATTCTTCCTTCTCCCTCTTTCCTCCAGCCCATCCTATCCCCCGTGGGTCCCACGGGGTGCCTGAGCCAACCAGAATGCAGGGTAGGTACAAATTGTATCAATGGATGGGACTTTTGAAGGTGGAAGACAGATACACATTGTATAAACTAAAAAAAAAAGAGAAAGATGTAAAGATGTGAAATGCAAAAGAAAGAGGATAGGAATGTAAAAGTCAAGGATAGAATCTGTAGAAGAAAGTGAAATTGAGAGAAATGCACTCAGGGACCTTGGTCTTCTCTGTCTTTCCCTGTAATTTATCTAACCACTGAATTTTTTTTAGCTTGGTGTCTTTAACACGATGCCTGGAAATGCTTTCCATTAAAACTATTTACAACCTGTCAGTTTCTAGCTAGATGCACCCACAGATTCTCTTTTATGACTCATCTAGTCTCCATATTTTCTATCTGATTCTATAATTCAGTATGATAGCAGCAGTGTCCAATGAAAACATGCTAAAACTGCACAAAGTGCACATACAAAAGAGTCAAATACAAACCTGCTCTTGTGGTCTGCACTTAGATTCATATTTTTAGCATTTTACAGTGCAAAATAACTTTTCAAATAATCTAGGAATACATCCCATTTTTACAAAAAGCAAAGCGTTTAAAACAAAACTAAGCATAAAACAAAATACAAAAACAAAAAAACAGCAATGCACTGAATTCAGAAAATGCTTGTGTATTGTTATTAGCTCCTGAAAGCCTGTAAAAATAAGATCATGCAAATTATTAAATAATTGATTATCTAATCAGTCACTGTCTATTACTCATTTATATAATACACAAAGGTCTTGTGAAGCTATTTAAATGTGAGAATAACTGCTCATTAACATGAAACGTGAATAGCTTCTTATGTATTTATGTACAGTATGTGCGTCAGCTCAAAATTAAGGTGTGATATTAAAATCATCGTTGACATGTAAACACATGCACAAACAGATGAGCTAAGATCTAAAGCTGAGAGTGAGAAAGCTTTCCAAACATTACATGACATGATCCCAATGATAAACAACAACGATCTCTTTGCATGCACTATTTTTCATAATGAATGAATAAGGCAATGGAAAAGCATCATAAACATAATTCAGCACATCTGCAGTGACTCAGCAAAGAATGAAATAGGCCTACAATACTTCCTGCCACTAATGCTTCTGCAACGAAAAGTCTACTTTATAGTTATGCAGCAAAAAACAGACTCAGACACACCAATGACATCATCTGATCATCTAATCTTTTTGCCAAAGCATTATTTGATTTTGTCATCAGACTGTGTTGTTGTAATAACTGATGTGTGTGCACAATCAAAGTCAGGACACAGACTCTTCTCGGGGCTAAAGCACACACAAACAGAGAAAAGCCCCACATAGACTAGATGACACAGCATTTTGAGAGCAGCCAGACTGGCCTACTGCTGGAGCTCTCCCTCCCTCTCTGACACACTCTGTAATTCTATCTCTGCCTTATTTTATTTTTTCAGTGCCCCTTTTTTCTACATCTGTCATAGCCACAAGGAAGAGCACAAAGAGAAGTTCAAGAGGTCCAAGCTTGAAATCTGACCTTAAAAAAAAAAAAAAATTAAAAAAAAAACTTTTATGGAGGATATGACATTAAGGACCATATTTTGACAAGATCATGACTGCTATGTTCAATATAATAAGTGAATGGGGACTGGATTACAAAAAACATCAAAATATTATAAAATGATCAACTTTTGAACTACCATTACAGATCTTCTGAAGCCATATGATTGCTTTTAATGAGTAACAGACATAAACCTAAATTGTTATTCACTGAAAATCTTGAAAATATGACACCTCCCATCTGTGATGATGCATTACCCACGCTTTCCTTTAAAATATATTTACATGCTAAAGATTTCTGTTATAATTGGCCAACCTTTGCAAACTACTGTACATAGCAACATTCCGTCAAGTTGCTGAATGCTGAAAGATATTTTTATGTTAATATTCTCATATTTGACATCAACAGCATGATTATGTATGAAGAACAAATTTCTACAGCTAATTTTACATGAATAGTCTGAGAATATTTTAATGAAGCATATCTAGGAACTATGAATGTGTTCAGGGAAATGTATAATGGACACTTTAGATCAGTTATGCCAAAAATGTATAGTTTCAGATCACTATCTAGAGTCCTGGCCAGCTGCACTGCAATTGATATGCTCCAATAGTTAGTTTTCAAAAAGTAAAAAAGAAAAGAAAAAGTAATTGCCAAATCTTTGTTGTACTGCTGGGAAAGAAGCCATTGCTTTGCTGTGATCAATTGTGTATTAGAGCAGGTGGAGGATAAATATTGCAAATATACCCCTGTGACGCCATTGCACTGTGTGAAGTGGGCTGATGGCTCAGAGACACAGACAGGATGACGGATCTACGTGTGAAAGAGTAAAAGGGTTCATGCAAGTTGCTGAATTCTACAAACTTTTGTGAGGTGACAAGAAATAAGATCTGGGTCAGTGTGTTTTGGGATCAAAATCAACACAGTCAGTCGGGAGAAAAAAAATGTCATCAGTTACTTGTCCAGTATTTGATATCACACACTAGATTCTCAGCAAATTAGAATTAATTCTGAAGGATCATGTGACACTTAAGACTGGAGTAATGATGCTGACTTTTCAGCTTTGCCATCACAGGAATAAATGACATTTCAATATACATTAAAACATTTTAAATTATTGTAATATTTCACTATATTACTGTTTAAATATTTTAATTGAATAAATGGAGACTTGGCGAGCATAAATTCTTCTTAAAAAACATCTAAAATATTTTGAACATGGATGTGAAATTGTTTTCAGTTTAAATCAGTGTATTATATTTTAGATTAGAACCATCTAACATTTTAAAATGTTCTTTTATCCAGCTCTTTGACTCTCTTACAGGTTTGTTGTTCTTTTAAGGGATGCTTAGATTTTTTTATACACAATACATGAAAGTACTGTAGCACCAGTATGTTGCCATGGATTGCTAGTTATATACAAAATATATATAAAATTGCACAGCTCTTTTAAAATATATGCTTTGACTGGTCATTGACAACTTTGAGCGGTAACATATTTTGTATATTACTGCAATCCATGGCAACATACTGGTGCTACAGTACTTTAATGTATTTAGTCTTTAGTGTCACATGATTCTTCAGAATTAATTATAATTTGCTGAGAATCTAGTGTGTGATCCCAAATACTGGACTGGTAACTGATGACATTTTTTTCTCCCCACTGACTGTGTTGATTTTGATCCCGAAACACTCTGACCAAGGTCTTGTTTCTTGTCACCTCACAAAAGCTTGTAGAATTCAGCAACTTGCATGAACCCGTTTAATCTTTCACATGTAGATCAGTCATCCTGTCTGTGTCTCTGAGCCATCAGCCCACTTCACACAGTGCAATGGCGTCACAGGGGACGGTTTGGACGGTCCCCATAGATACATGGCAGACAGCAAACTGTCAACAAACACATCATCTTTTCAGCGCACTCCTCTCTCCTCATCCAGTAGCCAAAGTGTATTGTGAGGTTTTATTTAAACGTGCATTCTATCCATCTATCTATCTTTGAAATCCTGTAGAGAGTAAAGCAAAATAAATGGACGCTTGACAGACCTTGATTCCGAGCTTCTCTTCAAGGTTTACACTTTACTAAGCAGGACCTTGGTCAATCTGATAACTAGCAAGCTGATTAATTGAATCTTGTCTCTAGTGTTTCTCTAAGGGAATTCTTTTTTGTTATACATTTACACAAATTTCTCAATAATACAACCCTAAGTACCGAAAAGGTGCTCTCTGTGCATCGATTAAAATGTATTTCATTCAAGACGTATAAACACAAAAGCCAAACATTCATTTCAACCTCATAATTCAACTATCACTGGTTAATTATGTGCTGACAGTTGACAAATACCAGCAATAATCCAGTCTACTGTTCAACCTTTCATGAAACTCACTGTAAAATTTCCTCTTATTTATGAGTTAGCCAGTCATTGTCAATATAACATTGTGAGATCTTCTGTTGATTCGTATATCTAGTGTGATTATAACAAGAAAACAGACTTGTTACCAGATAATTGCATCATAGTGTAATCAAGAATAATGTATTAGTTCATAGTCATGTTTACTTGTCACACAAACAATGAAAAACCTGTTTTACATTTGCTACAAATATTTGTATTTTTCATTAAGTATCATGTTTTATCAACAAACATTATTTAGTATTTTTTTTATCATTTACGATTTATCTTTGTTCAGTACCTTTTTCTTAATAACATGCAATAAATAAACAAACACGAAAAAATAAATGTTTGGTTTAGGATTTTAAACAAAAACAAACGAACAAAAAGCAGACATTTAAACAGAAAAACAAACAAATAAATAGGCAATGTGCAATAGGCAACTTTACTAAAGTTATGAGTCTAGAGTGGATTTGCGTGCAGTCTCTAAAAATCCTGAACAATAGCACACACCCAGTACCCTGCCAACAGACCTAATGAACACACAGGGCAAACTGATACAGCACTCCGGGTATCATATTAGTGTGCCACTGATCAAAGCTAAAACTGCTGCTCCACATGCACTTGCACTTTAGACAATACGGTAGTCAATTTTGTTGGTAAAGTAAAATTTATGTTAATGTTTGTAATACCTAAACGCCTAATTATCCACACGTTGCAGTTTAGAGCTAGGTGATAGGATAAACTGATGACTTATTGAGAGGTAAATACCATCTGACACACTTATGTATTGCATACAAATAGGCTTATCATTCTTTTACATAGACATCATCTTAGTCATCTTCCTTGGGTTTGTCTAGACAACATAAACAGGAAGCTTCCAATCTACTATACAATGACTAAACATTCCATGACTCAACACAAAGAAGTGACTGAGATGTTTCTACAGCTCCCAGGTTTCTTGGTTCAAGTTTACGTGCAGCATTAGCAGCCGGATAGGGAGTTTGTTGCAGACATCCCTGGTATCCCAGTGACAGAAATTCCACACCAACAGAGCAAATGTTTAACCTACTGACAATAAGTCCCAGAGAGATAGCACATTCATTCTTCCTCGAGTGTGAGTAATCAATCATGATCACCATTCATTAGCTGAAATGGTCAAAAATTAAGACACATTAGGAACTTAAAAAGATTCATAAATTTACCAAAACTCAAAGTTAGTCCAAAAACATTCACATCTTCACATCTAAAACATAAGGTACCTCCTGCAGACAGGTGGGAAAATCCTTTAGAGGTGAAGAAACAAGCAGCAAACATTATCTGGTTACCAATACTGACTACAAAGCATGTCCATCCCATGTATTCTGTTCTGACCAATTGCGTTGCTTGGGCAAAGGCTTAACAGATAGCGTACAATTTCAGAAAAGAACTCCAGAAAGCAGTCTTCGTAACTTTAGTGACTTTACTGGTGATTGTTCTTCTCACTTCTTTTATGTAAAACTACAAACAAGAATAAATATGTATGAACATTATGTACACCTTTACATACACATCCAGTTAACAATACAGTTCGGTTTTGTACATGCCAAGAAATTATAATCAAATGAGATTCTATACAAACAGAAGAGAAATTAGCAGTATGCTAAAACAAAGTATCGAACCAATGATGCAAATCATATCTGTATATAACAAATACAACAATACTACTGATCTACACTTTACTTTAATCTACACAACACTTAAAGCACTATTTAGTATAAAACTTAGCACTTACAGACATATATTTCCAAGGTTTTAACGATGGAATCAATAGCCCATAGGAACTGTATGAACGTTCTTCCCGACTGCATTCACTGAGAGAAACCGAAAGTAAACGGCAAACAAAGTGCAGTACCTTAAATGTCCAGTAGGAGGCGGAAAAGAAACACTTCTAGACATAAGTAACAGCACACTCCCCGCCTGGTATAATAAATTATTATACCATTATGGATCCTTCTGTGACGTCCCAGGCAGGAGTAGTACTACTTCAGAGACAGGCCTTAGGTATACCTTAGCAGATCCTTCTCTAACTATCTTTACCTCCACCTTCCTCACATTATCATCACTGCTGGGTATGGTTTTCACAATGAGTCCAATTGGCCACTCACTACGTTTCACTTTGGAATCTTTAAGCAAGACAACATCACCTTCCTCGAGGTTCCGTCTTTTCTCAGTCCATTTCCTCCGTACTTGCAATGTTGCAAGATAGTCTCTCCTCCAAGCTTTCCAAAAAGCATCCGCCAGACACTGAACTTGTCGCCATTCTTTCTTGTAGAGGTCCTTAATGTCAAAGTCCCCAAGAGGTGCTGGTACAGTGCTAGCCTTTTGATTGAGGAGCATGGCAGGGGACAGAACTTCCAATGTGTCTGGATCAGAAGAAATAGGAAGTAAAGGTCTAGCATTCATTATTGCCATGACTTCGGACATGAGAGTAGTCAAAACCTCATGGGTAAGACGGGAAAGGCCGGTTTTTAGCAGCAATGCATCCAGAATATTCCGTGCTATGTGGATCATTCTTTCCCAAGCTCCCCCCATATGGGAAGAGTGGGGAGCATTAAATGTCCATACGCAACCTTGCTCCTGCAAGTAACCTTTTAGTTCTGGATCATCTGCATTGATTTTCAGTTCTCGACAGGCTCCGATGAAATTTGTTCCTCTGTCGGATCTGAAGTGTTTGACTGGTCCGCGAACTGCCAAAAACCGTCTGAGGGCATTAATGAAGCTTGAGGTTGACATGGACTCAATGACTTCCAAATGAACAGCCCTTGTACTTAAGCAAGAGAAAATGACAACCCATCTTTTACTTTCAGCACTGCCACCCCTAGTGCGGCGTGATATTATGTTCCATGGCCCAAAAACATCCAGACCCACATGAGTGAATGGAGGATCCACTTTCACTCTGTCCATAGGTAAATCTGACATTCTCTGTTCTTCGAGTCTACCTCTTAACTTCCTACAGAGAACGCATTGATGAATCACACGGTTGATTAGTTTAGTTCCTTTTACAATCCAGAGACCTGCTGAACGTACTGCACCGGCAGTTAGATGTCGTCCTTGATGTGCCACTCGATCATGGTAGTATCTGACCAACAACGTGGCTACGTGTTGACTTGCTGGAATTATTAGTGGGTGTTTTTCCTGTTCAGACAGTTCTGCTGATTGTAAGCGACCTCCCACTCGAATAAGTCCTTCAGTGTCTACAAAGGGAGATAGTCTCTTCAGAGCACTTTGCTGTGAGATTTCTTCACCTTTCTCCAAACTCTTGAATTCATCTTTATAGTGCTCTTGCTGCACACATTTAATAATAGAAGTCTTTGCTTGTGTGCGCTCAGACTGGAGACATTTATTGCACCAATGCCATCCTTCGCAATCCCCGGTATTTCTGTCTTGAGAAAATGATTTTGCAACATGGCCCAGCATGGCTATACTTCTTACAAGAGATCTCCACTCAGAGAAGCGTTCGAATCTGTGTGATCCCAGAGACTGTTCTGTTGTCTGCGTGGCAAAGGTTACTACATGTGGGCGAATGTCCTGATCCTTCTCTGGCTCTACAAGCTCAAATGATTCATTTTCAGGAGTTTCCCTGAAAATAGGGTGATGGAGGAATCCTGGACCATAGAACCAATTAGTTTGAGGTAGGATAGCTGCTGGAATGAATCTGGTGCCGAGATCTGCCGGATTGAGGTCTGAATCAATGTGATGCCACTGTTCTGGCTTTGTGGAATGTCTAATTTGGGCCACTCGATTAGCAACATACACATAGAATCGCCGGGAAGTATTGTAGATGTATCCTAAAACGATTCTACTGTCTGTGTAGAACTTTACTGCAGTTAGATCCACATCCAGCTCTTCTTTAATCAATCCTGCCAGCTCGACAGCAAGAACTGCCGCACACAACTCTAGACGTGGCACTGTGTGAGCAGGGTATGGTGCCAACTTTGATTTGGCCATAACAAACCCAATGTGACACTGACCGTCTGTAGTTACAACCCTCAGGTAGGCAACCGCTGCTATGGCTAATGTAGAGGCATCAGCAAAAATGATTATCTCTCTCTTGGAAGTGTTGGAAATCGAGACTGGAACATAGGGTCTGTGAATCTGGACTTCCTTGAGATCTGCTAATGAATCTGTCCATGCTTTCCACTGGGCTTCTTTATCAGATGGGAGTGGCGTGTCCCAGTCAAACTGCTCTGATGACAGCTCTCTTACTAAGGCCTTACCCTGCATGGTGACAGGTGCAACAAATCCCAAAGGATCATAGAGACTGTTAACTGTTGAAAGTATGCCCCGTCGTGTGAATGGTTTAACTACTGTAGACACCTGAAAAGTGAAACAGTCAGTCTCTAAGTTCCAGCTCAACCCTAAACTTCTTTGGAGAGGAAGAGGATCGACACTCAAATCCAGATCCTTCAGGTCATTTGCTCTTTCAGATGGAGGGAATGCTTCCATTACTTGATGGCTGTTTGATGAAATCTTGTGAAGCTTGATGTTTGACTCAGCTAACATGTTTTTGGTGTTTTTCAGTAGACTGATGGCTTCAGCGGCACTGGATACAGAGATCAGGCCGTCGTCCACATAAAAATTTTTATGGACAAAGTGCTTGGCTTCTCTTCCATGCTCGTCTTCTCCAAACTCAGCTGCTCGTCTCATCCCAAAGATTGCCACAGCTGGCGACGGGCTGTTACCGAAAACATGAACTGTCATTCGGTACTCTGTGATTTCTTTGGATAGGTCATTATCCTTGAACCACAGAAACCTCAGAAAGTTTTGGTGATCTTCCCTGACCTTGAAGCAGTAAAACATCTGTTCTACATCAGCTGTAACTGCAATCTGCTCCCTACGAAATCGCATCAAGACCCCCAGGAGCTTGTTGTTTAGATCTGGTCCACGAAGAAGAATGCTATTCAACGAGACGCCTTCATACTGTGCACTAGAATCAAAGACGACCCTAATCTTCCCAGGTTTCAGAGGGTGGTACACACCAAATATTGGTAAATACCAGCATTCTTCATCAGGCTGCAGTGGGGGAGCTATTTCTGCATGTTGGTTGATGAACAAGTTTCGCATAAACTCCACAAAGTGTTTGGCCATCTCGGGTTTCCTTTGTAAGGTGCGCTGGAGGACATTAAGACGTTTCATTGCCTGGTCTCGGTTGTTCGGCAGTGGGCTGCGAGGTAAACGGAATGGTAAGGGAGCTACCCAGTGGTTTGACTCATCCATGTACATTTCTCTGTTCATAACCTCAAGGAAGATGTTATCCTCAACAGACAGTGAAAGCTTATCATCCTCAGGAGTCCTCTGAAAGACGTTATCACCCAGGTGATCCGTGAAACAGCTTGAGACAGGACAGCAGAATTGGTATTGATCATTTGGAGTACCAAACTGTTCTTTGATCTGAATTCCTTTTGAGCAGGGTGTGAAAAAAGATGTCCGTCCATTTTGCCATATGTTTGTTCTGAAAACATTTGCAGTCTCGGATTTGTGTACTCCTCCCATACAAACCTCTCCCACAATGACCCAGCCTAAGTCAAGACGCTGAGCATATGGCAGGTTACCAGGTCCATTACACTGTTCTCGAACCTTATGCACACTTAGAATGTCCCTTCCAAAAAGAAGAAGAATGGGAGCGTTTGCATCATAAGGTGGTATTTTGTCAGCCATTGGCTTGAGATGAGAGAAGTATTGTGCAACTGCAGGAGTAGGAATTTCGTCGCGATCTTCCGGCAACATGTTGCATTCTAAGAGTGTGGGAAGTGACACTTGAGTTTTCCCATCCAGTGAACTAACAATGAAATTATCTGCTCTTCTTCCCATTGTCTTTGTTGTGCCTGCACATGTACGAAGAGTATAGGGAAAAGAATCTCCATTGATCCCAAACAGCTCGAAAAAGTCAGACTTTGCTAGAGACCGGTTACTCTGGTCATCCAGAACAACATACATCCTCTTAGCCTTTCCAGGGGAGTTAGATGGGTAAACATCCACCAAACAGATTTTTGAGCATGATCTAGGTCTAAGAGCTTTGCCACAGATTTCTGTGCACTTAGAAGTAACCTCAGATAATATATCACCTTCAGGCTCCCCGCCCTGCTCTTGCTGTGTTACTGGAGATTCCACTGCCCATGGAGCTGATCCTGGGTGCATTGCAGAGACATGGCGATCACTGTTACACTCTCTACATTTAACAGCTGCTGCACATTCCTTTGCTATGTGTTTAGTGGAATTGCAACACCTGAAGCAGATAGACTGCTCTTTGAGGTACATTTTTCTTTCATCCAGGGGTTTTCCTCTAAAACCACGGCACTTTGACAACGGATGTGGCTTATTGTGAATTGGACATTGTTTACCAGGATCTGGAGGTTGGTTGGCTTTAGAATTAGGAACTGTGGTTAGCACTTCAGTTTTCCTCACTGACACAGGTATTTTGTTGCTTACCCGTGGAAATTTCTCCTGTTTGAGATAGCACTGCATAGATAGCAAAAAACTGGGATCATTTCTTATTCTTGCTTGGTCGCAAATGAATTTGACAAAGAAGCCAAATGGGGGAAATGCGACACGATAATCCTCTTTATATTTAGCACCATGAGTGATCCATCTTTCCTGTAGATTAAAGGGAAGTTTCTCAATGATGGGATTTACTCCCCTAGCAGTGTCAAGAATTGCTAATCCAGGTAAATGTCCGCCTGACTTTGCAGATTCCAGTTCCATAAGCATGTCTCCTAACTCTCTGAGTCTTTGTCCATCCCTGTTAGAAATCTTTGGAAACTCTTCCAGTTTTCTCAACAGCGCATTCTCAATTACTTCTGGGCAACCATAACACTCTTCCAATCGCTGCCAAAGCATACGGACACCTGCTATAGGAAAATGTGCATGAACCGATCTGATCCGTTTGGCTTGCATTGATGACTCTGGGCCGAGCCATTTTGTAAGAAGGTCGAGCTCTTCTCTGGCTGTTAGTCCAAGGTCTTTTGTGACATCTTGGAAAGATGATTTCCAAGCCCAGTAGTTCTCAGGATGATCATCGAACTTCACAAGACCAGAACTCACCATCTCTTTTCTTACCATGTAGTTTGCTAAATCAGATGTATATGGTAGGCTAAACATGGGAGCTTTAATGCTGGGAGCTGGAGATGTTTGAAAAGCAGAGAGATGTCCATGATCTCTCTGGTTATCCATTGTCTCCTGTTTTATTTTTAATCCCTCCATTCCATAAGATTGATATACATGTGGAGATGTTACTGTTGCTTCACACAGAAGAGGTTCAGCATTCTTTAAGGATGACTGTAGAATCGGAGTACCAGAATACTGCTGCTGATTTTGTTCCACTGCATGCTTCTGAACATACTCCTTAGTACGCTGAGTACGAACTGAGTGTGTCTCATGGTCCAATTCCGCTATATTTCCTTCCTCAATGTCAGCTGCTGCTTCATAAATTGCCGCTTCAGCGGATGCTGCAGTCGCTTCTTTATGAGATTGTAGCAAGTATAGATCTGCTTCTACTTCTGCTTTTTTCCTCATCATAGCTGCTTCTCTTTCTGCATACGAAGCTTTAGCTCGAGCTGCTTCTGCTTTAGCTCTCGCCCGAGTCGCTGCCGCACTGGCTGATGACCGACTTGATCTTTGTGATGATTTCCAGCTAGAAGCTTGTGATCTAATCTCAAAGGCCTGAGAGGTTTCTTTCTCATCACAGTGTGACTCCATACTTGCTGCTGAAGAGATGTGCAATGCAATGTAACAATGGTCGTGTAATTCCGCTGTTTTAACCCGCTGTGTCAATGTCTTTTTACTATTCTGTTCTGACCAATTGCGTTGCTTGGGCAAAGGCTTAACAGATAGCGTACAATTTCAGAAAAGAACTCCAGAAAGCAGTCTTCGTAACTTTAGTGACTTTACTGGTGATTGTTCTTCTCACTTCTTTTATGTAAAACTACAAACAAGAATAAATATGTATGAACATTATGTACACCTTTACATACACATCCAGTTAACAATACAGTTCGGTTTTGTACATGCCAAGAAATTATAATCAAATGAGATTCTATACAAACAGAAGAGAAATTAGCAGTATGCTAAAACAAAGTATCGAACCAATGATGCAAATCATATCTGTATATAACAAATACAACAATACTACTGATCTACACTTTACTTTAATCTACACAACACTTAAAGCACTATTTAGTATAAAACTTAGCACTTACAGACATATATTTCCAAGGTTTTAACGATGGAATCAATAGCCCATAGGAACTGTATGAACGTTCTTCCCGACTGCATTCACTGAGAGAAACCGAAAGTAAACGGCAAACAAAGTGCAGTACCTTAAATGTCCAGTAGGAGGCGGAAAAGAAACACTTCTAGACATAAGTAACAGCACACCATGTGTGAAAGCTTTGCACATTTTTTGGAAAAAAGCTTTGGACATTTGCAATCTGTTCTTATCTTTTCATTTCTTTCTTATCAGCAACTGCAAAATATATCATATTTTTCTCCTCAAGTATAAGCTCCATATTCTCTTATAATATATTAGTAAAAGTCTGATCCATTAAGTAAATAAATGGATTTCTATTATATTCACCAATAATGAAGTGCATCTGCTGATAGTTTATGTGTGCATTGTGTCTGCATCATTTAGTAAAGGAATCGTGCTAATCAAGTAACATGACCAATAATGCACTTTTAACGGCTCAATTCTCCATCATGCGCCTACAGAACAACACAAAATTCACAACGTAAAAACATTTTTCGCAACCTACTTATTTCCATCCTCTCTCTCTCTCTTCAAAAAACATATTTTCACAGTGTATTAAAAATAGTCCCTTTCTATTCCAGTTGGGAACACTGTAACTTCCATTACCCAAACTTTCCCTCTTTAAGACATGCTTTCAGACCTCGGACAAGAAAAACTTTCACTGCACTCCCACATGCTACATTTCATTTTCCACTTTCAGTTACAAGCTGCTCCGATGTCAATACTCAATGTAAAGCGAAAGTTTGTTGATCGTGCAATTTAACTTCTGTTATGGAACTTAAATTGACCCCAAAAAAAGGACAATATTATATACTCTTTCGTTTTTGTTTTTTCAATACAAAGAAAGTCAATAGGGCCCAAAACACTGGACCCTATTGACATTCATCTTACAGACATTTTTCAAAATATTTTAAAGGGTTATTTTTTAGGTTTGGACTGACATTTCAGGTGAGCTATCCCTTTAAGTTAAAAAGCTGTTGCAAAACTACACATTCAAGAAACCATAACAAAACTATACATTAGGAAATTTCAATAATTTGAATAAAGAAGGTATAACATGTTATTTACTGTTATTCTATGTAAACAGACTGTGATATTATCATTCACATTTAAAGAGGGTGACTCTGTACCCCAGCCTGGCTTTTCTAAATATAAAGAGCTGACTTTCCCAAGATGATCCATGTATTTGACACAGGAACGCTTAATGACATGAATCATTATCACATTACAAAAAGTAATCCCTCAATACTCATTGGCTCAGCCATCATTAGAAGCTTCATTTGAGTGATGAGCTTTACTCATGGGTGTATTTATGTTCATGTGGGTGTGTCTCAGGACATACTTCCAGGAAACTGCATGCAAGAAATACTGTACAGATACAAATCAAATACTTTTTAATGTATGACCAGCATCAGTCCAAATCTGCGTCATGAAAAAGTGAATATACACTTGTCTTGTGCATACTCACGGATGTCTGTATGTTCATTACTGTGTAAGCTTTTTAAAGACACTATTTTAGAATGTAAGCTCATGTTGCATAAACCTGATCCTGGAGGAGGGAGTAGAAGAGATAGAGCTGCTCCATATGTGGCCCATCTAAAGGTAGCTCAATTAAAGCAAGCAATTATTCAGATAAAAATTTGATATGATCGTCCTAGGTGATACATTGAAATCTGACATTCTAAACTAAAATGACGATGTTTTGTTGTGTTGGTCCTCTCCCTATACAAAAAAGTAAGGGGCCAGAGAGTTTTTTTTTTTTTTTAAGAAATTGAAACTTCTATTCAACAAGGATTCAAGAAAAAATGCATCTCAGTTTCCAGAAAAAGATAAAATGGCACAACTGTTTTTAACGTTTAAAATAATAATAATAATAATAATAATAAATGTTTATTGAGTACCAAATTAACATATTAGAATAATTTCTGAAAAATCATGTGACTTCATGTGTAAAAATGTAGCTTTGTCAACACAGGAATTACTTATATTTAATATATATTAAAAAAGAAAAGTGTTACTTTAATTTGAAAGAAAATTTTACAGTATTACTGTTTTTACTGCAGTTTTGAACAAATAAATGCAGCTTTGGGGAGCAAAAGAGACCTCTTGTGAAAATTCTTGAACTATATTACATGTATTGTTTTATAATTTTTAACCTAACATTCTCCTTAACTGAAATGATTTGCTTGAAAGAAATGCCACTTGGGCAAATGCTTTCTGGGCAACTCTAACTGGTTTAAAACATACAAGGCAAGTATTTGGGTTTATAAGTCACTTGTTTTTTTCTTTACTTTGCTAATGTACTTCACAAATTCCAAGAAGAGGGGGCCTTGCCATGGTGATATCAGGTAAATCATACAAGGGTCAAAGGTTAAATCATTCAGTGTGAGCATGCAACTCGAGATGTGGCCAACCTTAAATTTAACAGCACTTTGCATCTTTAAAAGCTACTCCTGCCTGAACACAAGGTCTACCTGGGGCAGCAGCAGCCGTAAGACAGTCGTCTATGGAAACCTTGTGTTTGGTTAAGGTTCCCAAGCTCCCAGGATTCCCAAGCATTCTTGTCCGCAGAGCAAGATGTGGTAAAGGGGAAAGGAGGGTGTGGGCTGAATGTGATGCCATACCAGCCACAAAACATGATCCTGCATCTGAAGAGAGCTGTGAATGTTTCATTTAAAGGAAACCTAAATATAGGACAGGATTCATTCCAGTTAAAGTTAGTTCATGTATCTAATTTAAGAGACATATGTGAAGAGTATCATGTTCAGATCTTACAAACAGAAATGATAGCAAAATATCCGCTGCGCTGCATTTCTATCCATCAGTACTAAACTGGTTCCACAGTGACACACACACACCAGAAGATCAATAATCTGGCACATTTAAAATGATCCTAAAATGGTGGAAATATTAATGTTACAGATTTAGCTTGGTGTAATTTGATAAAATATCCACACTAATTCAATCTGTGTATTTCTTAGTCTTCTCTAAATCTGCCTCGTATCAGTATGCGTCACAAAAATCAAAGGGAATACTGCCCAGTCCTAGTGGATCATGCACTTCAACTGGTGCCAAAGAGAGAGGAAGACACAAAACATTTTACACACTCAAATCATTAAGAGTTTTTTAACAGGTTTTATATTATTAGATAAGCCTCGTGCAATCCGTCTAACATTCGGGATTCAAAGAAATGATGCAACCTGACTTCTTGGCAGTAAATGCAGGTAACCTGTGTAAAGTGCTGTCACTTAAACTTACCTCTAACTGGAAATAAATCAAACTCTAATTGGATTTTGTATTAAGCTATTCGGGATTTAAATCCTTCTGTATACAATACAATTATCTCCAACATTAGGTTTTGCGTAAAACCCGGATTCATTCAGACTCAGTGTTCCCTGATATTCAGACTTATGCTGGCCGTCTAGGTCCAGTTTTCCTCTACAATAATAAACTGGGGCAATATTTATAGATCTCTACTCAGGACCCAGTCCTGCAGACATGGGGCAGAAGTAGGATTATGGGAGAGGATGGTTACACACTTAAAAACATGAACCATTCAAGGCATTCAGTCTGCTTTGTAATATGTACTGTGAAAAGGGCTTCACAAATAAATTCAATATGGAAATAAATAATAAAAAATAAAAAAAACAGTGGAACATCATTGTAATTTAATTAATATATTTGAAAATGTCATTTATTCATATATATATATATATATATATATATATATATATATATATATATATATATATATATATATATATATATATATACACTTTTTTTTTTTTTTTTTTTTTTATCTATGACCCTAAACTTTTAAATGCTAATAAATATACTAAAACTTTCCAGAGTCTGCTTGGATCATTCCTGTTTACAACTTGATATTGCATGCCATGTAAATATCGGGGTGAATATTAAAAGATAAATATTATGAAACTGCAATAAATTAGTCATCATATCTGCACATATGGGGTGATGCATTCTCCATGAATAAATTATTAACACTCAATAAACGTGTTTCATAAGACACGTGTTTATAGACAGTCCCTTACAGGACGACTCAAGACCCTGACACACCAGGTGGGTTGAAGACGTCTGAATTAAACGGACCCATCAGCATGTGTTTTAACAGAAACAGCTGTAAAACTCATGCCAATGCAAAGTTTCAGAGCTACTAGTGCTTCTAGGTTTAGTCTTTTGCAACTCTGCAGTCAGATGCATATGTGCCAATCAATGTGGAACTACTTCTAACCCGACGCCAAAGACGGAGCTCCAGCCCCCTCTTCTCCAGACGCACACAATCACAGTCGAACGTTTGGTGCATTCACACACAGACACTGACAGCCACGGCTCGAGTACCTTTAAACTTCTCTCTGACGTTCTCGTAGGCTTGCATAAACTCCTGCTCGTCTACTTGAGCAGTCACGCTGGCTGGATCGTACATGGACATGGCCCTAGAATGAGGTCAGGTCAATCTCTCTCCTGTTTTCCTCTCTTCTCTTACTTGGAGTCCTTCTTCGGACGTGTTTCTGTCAGAACAGACTGGTGTGTTTGTACAGTCTCACTCTCTCCAGGCTGTGTGTGTGTGTGTGTGTGTGTGTGTGTAAGTGTGTGAGTGAGTATTCCCCCACAGTTCTGGCTCTCATTCCAGACCACCAGTACCACTCCCCTCCTCAAGCTTGAGAAATACCAACACACACAAAACACGGTCCCACCTCTTAAAGGCATACATGCAACACATGAACACACGAGCAACAGGCTGCTTTCTAAGGACATCAACTCTAGTACAATGAAGCATTATGAAGCTGGCCAAAAATAGATCAGCATGAAAGGAAAGGTATTAAGTATGTAGTGTGGGTTAATATTGGCTGTGACATGACGGCTAAATCTCAGCAGGACTTTGACACTCTCACATACACTCAGACTTAATAACAAAGTGTGAACAAACATACACAAACCCTGGCATCTACATGAGAATAACATTACGCTTAAAGGGCCAGTCCACCCAAAAATGAAAATTCTGTCAATTTACTCCACCTCAAGTTATTTGAAACCTGTATTACTTTATTTCTTCTGTGTAACATATAAAAGTAAAACATTTGTACAATAAACAAGAAAAATAGTTCAAATAATGTGGCTTGTGACTTTTATAAAAAGTCACAGGGGAAGTTGTGGCCTAATGGTTAGAGGGTTGGACTCCCAATCGAAGGGTTGTGGGTTCTAGTCTCAGGCCGGACGGAATTGTGGGTGGGGGGAGTGCATGTACAGTTCTCTCTCCACCTTCAATACCATGACTTAGGTGCCCTTGAGCAAGGCATCGAACCCCCCAACTGCTCCCCGGGCGCCGCAGCATAAATGGCTGCCCACTGCTCCGGGTGTGTGCTCACAGTGTGTGTGCATTTCGGATGGGTTAAATGCAGAGCACAAATTCTGAGTATGGGTCACCATACTTGGCTGAATGTCACTTCACTTTAAATGATAAAACAGCAGGAATTTTCTTTTAATTATAACTTATACTAGGACTAGTAAGAAACCATCCAAAACACCCCAAAATCACCAAACAACAATCTTAGAAACCATTTGGTAACAACCCTGAACACCTTTTGAAACCCATTAGCAATGCCCTAGAAACCACCCAAAACAGCAAATAAACCACCAATTGGTCATCCGTCCTTCAGATGAGATGTTAAACCGAGGTCCTGACTCTCTGTGCTCATTAAAAATCCCAGGAATTATAAGGAATCCAGCCTACCCCAAAATCTAGCAAGTAGTGTTGTCACGATATCAACATTTTAGTTCATACATTAAAACAGCATGCAGCTTTCAAATTTGTATAAGTAAACATTGTTTACAAAGATGAAAAGACAAAGACCAAAGCAGCATGAAATATTGCAGGCCTTTTAGTTTGAATTTACACTCTAAGACTGAATGCACAAATCAATGTTTTTTTTGTCCCGTCCTTTGCCTTCAACACTAGAGTATGTATTCCACAGTGTGTACTAAGCAGCAAGAATTTATTCAGATTGTGAATACTGTTTATTATATACCTAAAGTGAGAAAAAAGTTCCCTGTATAATCTTAAGCGCAAGCTCACAAAGTTCTGCACTCTTGCAAAAAAATCCAGTTATAATCAAAAAGCTATCTACAATCCACAATTAATCTCTTACTTGCATCATGTCTACACCTTTGTTATAATGAAAGAATTTATAAGCGTTGAACAAAAAAACTCTGGCATTTTGGGTTGGCTTTGATAATTGGCCTAAATGTAAAAATAATAAAATAAAAATAAAATGCTTAAAGGGATAGTTCACCCAAAAATAAATTCTGTCAGGGTCAGAGAGCTCTCGGATTTCATCAAAAATATCTTCGGATGATGAAAGAAGGTCTTAAGGGTTTGGAACGGCATAAAAATTGATAGCCTGAATGCACTGTAAGTCGCTTTGGATAAAAGTGTCTGCTAAATGCATAAATTTAATTTTTAATGACAGAACTTTCAATTTTGGGTGAAGTAACCCTTTAAGTGCTTCACAGAGTACACAGGACAGTTTGAAAACTTCAGCTTATCAGCAGGTAAATGAATCCGGTTCCCTGTAAGACCAGTCTTGTTAACAAGTGTGGTATTGTTACATTTTTTTTAAGTTTAAGTATTGACTTGTTACCAAATTACTGGTAATTTTAGCAACTACACACGATGCCAAAGAGAACACTTGGCAAGATTACCCTAGAAACTACACTACTTAGCAATACCCTAGTAACAACCTTAAACATCCTAAAAACCACCAAGCAACCACCCAGAAAACCCTATAAACAACCAGCAATGCCCTAACTACAACCCAGAACATTCTAGCACTGTTGCAGCAAATTTAGTCAAATCTAGTTCTAAAACTTAAATTAAACCTAGACATTTTTTTAAACAGACCACATTGTGGCAGCAGTGTGACAAAGTAATGACACTTCATACAGAAGCTGCCAATAACAGTACAATATACACAGACTTCCTGATAGAAAACCACTAACAGAATGGAGACCAAACCAAATACAGTAGGTGTGTGTGTGTGCGTGTGCGTTTGAGAGAGTGACAGTGATTAAATAAGTAGAGAGACCGAGTGGGAAGGGCAGAGGGAAATAAAACCCTTTTGTATGAAGTATGTCTTTCTCAGGAGGAAATGGAAAAAGTTAGATGAAGTGAACTTTTATCACTTGAAAAAGCAATTAGCTTTTAAAAAATGAAGTGAGACACTATTCTGCCACTCCTTGGCCCCTTTTTAAAAAAAAACTAATTCAAGCTGGTAGCAGCTATGTTTGATGCTTCACAGCCTTCTTAAAAAAAAATAAAAAAAACACACAGACTCAAGGGGGCAAACCCCACCCCTTACCATAAGAAATCCCCTACACCAGATGTGCCCTCATTACGAGCATTCCCGAGGTGTTCACGATCCATCAACCCGTCAGCTCTTTCCAAAACCCTGGATAATGCTTGTCAGTATTTGACATTTTTAATGTCACTGAGAAACTCTTTCTCAAACTACTGCAAATATTTTGGCTTCGGGAGCCATAAAATGTCTAAATAAATACCGCTGACTATGCACACCCTTATATAAATGAGTATTTTTCCCAGAAAAATACATAAATCCTGATCAAATCTCCCTTGAAATGCCATGTAATAAAATATTGTGAAATAATTTTAATAATGTTTAATAAAAAAAGAAAGTGCACAATTTATATTGAACTGGATATGCCCTCAAATATGTAAAATGGATTATGGTCAAATCATATTTTAACAGCTAGTTCATCAAATCTAGATTTTTATGTGCTGAAGAAAATACCACACTGCTATGATGCTAGTGTGTAGTGGCTTTGGCAGGACGCTGCTCAGTGGTTGAAAGTTTTGAATTGTTTTTAGCGTGTTGCTAAGGTAGTTCGGGTTGTTGCTCAGTGGAGTGAATTAAAAGAACCAACACGTGTCTATTTTTATCATGAGATCTAAAGTATAGCAGCATGTCTGCACATCTACACTGACAGATAGCTTTTCCTCTCCACTTCATAATCAGATAATCAATTATGGCATGACACTAATCGGTCTCAAGTTTCTACATTACAGCAGCAGGACAGATGTCTTTTAATCTTGGTCTACGTGATAAGTATGACTCAAACTCACTCTAAACTACTGCACTTTAAGGTGAAAACAATGTTTCCTGGAAATCCTGTTTGAGCATAGGTGTTCAATCTAAAACTCATTTCTCTGTTGTTGTTTTTTTAACTACTGACACCATGTGGTGGCAGTAGGACTAACATTTGTGGGATTTAGGCCTATATAAATCACAATAATTTGGCATTGCATTGGAATGGATGATCTGCCACCATCTTCTTTACTGACTGTCATTATCTAACAAGAGAAAAGGCAACATTACACATTTATCAATGCACATAACCTTGTCTATAGCTCATTAGCCAAAATCAGTATATTGATCACAATTTAAACTGATAGTCTCCGTTGATTTAACTGAGATCTGCTTCTGAGCTACGCACATTGTCACTATGTGAAATATAAAGATAATGGGAAGAATGAAAAGTCATACAGATGCTTGCCTATCTAAACTATCAGTAAATAATTCACTGGATTTTTTTGAGTTCCAGAGGCATGTGGAACTTTATGCTATTTATAGTTAATCATGAATAATTGATTCATCCTGGTGTGGTCTCTAAAGGTTACAGATTTTCCCAATAACTTTCTGGAGCCAACAATGTGAACATATTCAGGACAAAACTAAACAAAAAACTGCAAGATAGCAGGATGGATAGCAGGCTGTCACGCTGTAATAAATCTGCAAGCGCTTATTAAATTATTAATGACATAAATGCCAAGTGCAATCCAGCTGCAGATCTTAGTAGTTCCTGTGAGGAGCAACTGATAATCAGTTTGTGCTGTGCGGTGATGGCACTGAGGAAAGATTAGATCTGATAAAGGGGTCATATGATGCTTTTTTAAAGATCATTATTTTGTGTATTTGGAGTAACAGTATATGTTGACATGCTTTAATGTTCAAAAAACACATTATTTTAAAAATACTGTACATTATTGTAGGTCCTCTATGCCCCGCCTCTCTCAAACGTGTCTTTTTCTACAAAGTCCCTCCCTCTGACAAGCGCAGTCTGCTCTGATTGGCCAACTGACCCAGTGCATTGTGATTGGCCGAACAAGCCCCCGTCGGAGATGTAAAGCCCCTTTCCATAATCAAGAGCTTCATCTTTCAAAATAAAAGTAAAGACAGTTAATAATATCTTTAGTTTTACCATCAATTCAAGCCTGAAAGAGGAACAGAGTCGCGTGACAGACACAGTGATGAAGCTTGTATGTGTTTGCAGTACACAGGCCAAGGACGGTTAAGGCAACTGACTCCACTGTGTGACCCAGTTTCTCACTCTCTTACTCACACACACACACACATACATACACACACGATTTGCAAAACTCCGCATTTGAACAGTCAATAGCAAATAATTAAACTAATAACAAAACATACTTCCAGTAGCTGATTCATAAGCACCAGATGGTCGTAGCAAAGTCAGAAGTACCTCCTCTCCTAGGTTCATGAAACGGTCGTCTATAAAATGCATTGCTGTTCTGTTGTAAGTAATCTTAAAGATTCCTAAATGTATCTACTTTCGGAAGACCAAATAAAGAGCTTTTGCTTTCATCTAGATATACACAGCATCTCCCTGATACGACTGCTTCAACACTAACTGAGGTTTCTGAAACCACGCCTTCTTTCTTTGCATGAACATTTTGGCGGCATTACACAAATATTTCCACACAGTGACGTAGACATGTGGGGGTGTGTTTGAATGAGCCGTTTTAGGGGGGCGAGGCATAGTCTTAACTTTGATAAAGATTATCTCTTTGTACTTGAGACTTTAGTCTTTGTAACTTTACAGATCTTCTTCATGAACCAAGAGCTTGTAACACTTCAAAGAGAAAGAAAAAATTAAAAAATTAAAATCGCATCATATGACCCCTTTAAAGTTTAGATGCTGAACTGCTTCCCTCAATACCTCATAAGAATCACAAGAGAGAAAACAGGTCTGAAAGCATTTTTAAAGTATAACTTTATTATATATAAACTCATTGTCAACCTGTTAGTTTAGTTCAGTGCTTGTCTCTCCATTAAACCCTCCGAAATTCTCTGATGTCTACACAAGTAAAATTCCAGACATTTAAGATCTTTCTGCAGTGCTAAGTCTAGCCGGAGGCACAGTGTATGAAACCTAGCCCCAGAAATGAGACAGCAGGCCAGAAATTCAGATCTGAAGTTAAGAGCCATTTGATTTTCAGCATGATAAATGTAATATCTACATGTATGACTTTTTTTTAAGTATCCTCAGTCTGTTAAAAATAACTTTGAATCATTTACAGAATTGTAATCATTAATATTAATAATCATGATTACAATATCAAGGGACATATTCTTTGTTATAACTGAGCAGCACTACAATGAATTTGAATTAAGCATTTAGCAGTGCAAAGCAATCAAGCAGGGCTGCTGACTAACTCATTTTCATAGTGCCAATTTCCTGCCACAGGATGGCAGCCAAGTGCAGTTCAAACCTACCTGAACTATCAAAACTTCCTGTGGTTAACCAGGTTGTGGACAAATGTGTTTACAGTACTAGAAATGGCTTTGCAAAAATAAAAAGAAATCTTAGACACCGCAAGGCACTAGCAACACCAAGGCACTTTTAACTCTGAATAGCAATAATACAACCTATTAGCAATAATAACCCTGAAGGTCACTTTGGATAAATTTGTGGCAAACATAAAAATGTTACATGCTTTAAAGTTCCCTGAAACTGTAAGACTGTATATGAAACAATGGATGTGGTTCATTCAGACTATACACCAGCATCCTGCTTAATTTCCACTGTGAGATAAAGATGTCAGTGTACCAGATGAAACTCTGCCCTAATATAAAATATTTATGGCACAGAGAAACAACAATATTCCTAAAAGTGGCTGAATCATCCCTGTGTGTGCATAATGCAGATCAGAAGAACTGTACGAGATAAAAACACTGCAGTCCTGGGACCACACCCTTGCCTAATATTGTGTGTGTGTATGGTCTGTTGTGCACACACACACACACACACAGTAACTGCTGTGTCAGTCCTATTGCAGCATGGCAGGGTCACACAAAGAACAGACTTACTGCAGATATACTGCTAGATATAAACATCCACACAGGCATATTTTCAATTAAATAACAAAAAAGCAGCCTCTAACATGTTTCTGAATGTGCCTTTCTGCAATAAATGTTCTACCTGGATTTAAAACCTGCAAGTACAGGACATTCAGAAAGCCAGGGGTTGTTTTTTCCCTCCTAAGCCAAAAGACAACAGTATCCTAAAACAAACTCTCTCTATCTAATGTCCTACTAACAGAAAAAGCTATATTAAGCAAACATAAGATAGCAAAAGCAAGTTTGTTTTAAACGGAACTTCAACGGCACATCAGACACCTGCCAAGCAAGAAATATTCCTTGTGCAAAGTGGACCGCAAGTCTGTGTGTATTATATGAAACACTATATTTGTTTATGCTAACATGTTTAATCAAATAGGCAAATACCATGAGCGAAGACTCAACTACTTTTTATCCATCTATAAATATTTTTGTTACTAAAAGTGACTGGTAGACATATAGGCAAACTTAAGGAGTCTTACTGGATAATGTGTCATGTAATAATTCCAATAGCATTGCCATTTTTGTGTGCTTGAAGATCTTACTGCTAAAGAGCATCTTTCTCTATTGACTGCCATTCAAAAACTCTGAATAAAGTTGTAGTCACATACACTATTGTTTGGCAAATTTTCAAGGGCAAAATCCAGTCATTTCGGGAATTTTGCTGGGAGATGAAAGATTTCCGCACATGGAGTTTACCAACAGAAAGCTCCTTGGTTTGACTTTTGTATGAGCGGAGCTTCATACGTTGCTGCCATATTGACAACAGACAATGGACTTCTTTTGTCCACAAAATATCATTGTAATTATGATAATAATACTGCACCATAAATAAATATTTTGGAAACAGCATTTCATTATATTATAGTACACTCTTTTATAGTTTCAAATGACTAACTTTCACGGCACCTAAAAAAAATGTATTCTCACATTTTTTCTTCAAGTTTTTTTGTTTTTTGGTTAAGTTTCAAAAGGGGTCTTTTGCTTTTATGCCATACAGAAGAATATTTTTTGCTTCCCTAAAGAACCTTTCAATTAATGGTTCTTAAAGATTTTTTTAGTGTGAAGAACCTTTTAAAATAAAAATAGAAACTTTTTCCACAATATATATGTTTTATGAAATGAAAAGTTTCCACAAATGTCAATAAAGAACTTTCATTTGAATTGTGTAAGCACTGCGATATTTCTTTGATTCCTCTGACCTGCAATGCGAATGACTGCTCTTTCTGCAGGGTCCAGGACATCTCCGGAGGCAGATTTGGAGCGTTTGACGCGCTGGTGTTTGGGGAGGTTCCATGGTAAGGTGTCTCCAGGAAAAGGTGAGGAGCTCGGGTCACTTGCACTCTCCTCTGATGCAGACCGCTCAAGTACTCGCCGGCGACCACCAGACATGACCTGGGAATAGAGACATGGAAAACGTGTGTGTTAGAGATCATACAAAATGAATACACGATGTAGCAGCGAATTGCTGATGCTCTTCAGGAGGATGTGGAGTTTTCAGGGCACTTTGGAGAACCACTTTACTCTGGGTGACTAGAAGACACTAAAAAATCTTTCACACAACTGTAGATATCATCAACTTTACAGTTATTTTTGAGAACGAGTTGAGAAAAGATTTGAAAATATTAACCAACATAATAAAATCCCTCATGTCTATTCATAAGAACCAGCCATATGATTAACAAGAATATCATATAGCTAATGCCTTAATATTGATTAATAAAATATAAAGAGACCGCACTACTTTAGTGCAATCAAAATTAATACATACTGCTATTTAAAGTGTGGAACAGCATTTGAACCTGTGGAAGTAGCTTGTCTTTCGTGTATATAATCAGATTAATAAATCCTTAATGTTTGCTCGATAGTATGCTGCCTTTCTTGAAGAGGACAGAAGATATTGTCAGAGACTGATTGGAAGGTAACTGATTACTCAAAAGTTACTAAGACAACATGAAGTTGTTGAAAAGAACATGTTTCAGTGGCCCCAAAGGAAGACAATAAACGTCACTATCGTTGGTGGATCCAAAGAGACTTCAGACAGGAGGAAAATGCAGGGCTGTGATTTAGAGCGGTTACAAAGTCAACCAGCACGGCTTCTGTGACCTCTGCTGCCCTGTCATGAATGTGAAAAGACAGGACCTAGATTAAATTTTTTCTCTGTTGCAAAATATTTCACACTTTTCATCACACTCTTTATTTGCATGCATCAAGTAATACTGACTTTACAAAACTTCATGGAACTTTAATATAATCCACCAGTCAAAGTTTGGACACACTAGATTAATTTAAGATAATAAAATCCTTTGCTTAAATGCCAAAAATATAACGTCTCCATAACTTTTAGTTATACACTACCATTCAAAAATCTGGGAGTCTTTTTTTTTTAATAAGACATCCGTAATATTACAAAAGTGCTTCTCTTCTGAACTTTCTATTCCCCAAAGAATCCTAAAAAAAAATATGTATGGTTTCTACAAATTGCACCGCGACTGATTTCAACACTGATGATAAAAAGAAATGTTTCTTGAGCACCAAGTATCAGCATATTATTACAATAAAGCACATTTAAGCATATTAAAATAGAAATAGTTCTTGTAGTATTATTTCACAATATCACTGTTTCACTACATTTTTATCAAATAAATGCATCCTTGGTGAGCATAAGAGACTTAGGCTATTGCAAGAACGCTTTAAAAATGTTTTACCAACACCAAACTTTAGAACGGTAGGTATTGTATTATTAAAATATATATTTTTAAATATCTTCCATTCGTGTTATTTCATAGTTATAATTAGGCCCTAGTGTATTAATCTCAAATGAGTGGGTGTGTCCACGTTTGTGTTTACCGTTGTAGGCTACTGAATTAATATTTGCATGATAGCATAATATTACATAATATTTCAAAGTACACTGTCATTTACCATGGTAACACGTTAGTCAACAGCGGAACAAACGCACTACTAACGATTTCAAACCCCCTCAAGCAGACTGACAGAAAACTGCTGCTGTTGTTTATGTTTCTCGAGCGCTGCAAATTCAACCATTAAATGAGAAATCCTCAGCGCGACGCATATAATCGCGCGCAGAAGTATTCTCGTCATCATTGCTCAGCAGATTCAACGATGCGGCAAACACACCAAGCATCCTTTAAACAACTGCTTCATATGGGTACCGCGACTCTGTTTAAAGACCAAACACAGCATCCAGCGGGTCACCACCCTCCCTTCTGATCTGTCAACACGCCAATGTCAGTGTCACCTCCCCGCATATAACGCTCCGAGGAAACGATGTCAAACTTACAGCGTCCCGCGAATAACGCATATGTCAGTGATGCAGCCGTACGGAGAAAAGTACCTGCAGTGGAACTTACCGAGGAGGAATCCAGCACGAACGCGCCCTAGTTAGGAAAGTCAAGTGATTATACCGCTGGGTGCTCCGGTGCTGTTTGCCCGTGGAGATGACGGTGCAAAATGCTGTGGATGATCACTGCTGGACAGGGGAAAGGTGATCTGATCTGATCCAACTCTGTTGCCCCTGTGGTGCTTCAGTTCCACACAATGGTGGAATGTCACTGGGTGTTTTGCACAATGCACCGATAGATTTGATCTATTATGTGGGAGAGAGTTTATTGCCTTCCCATGAACAAATGCTCCTCTGTTTGATAAACTACAATTGTGACCCAAAGTAGTGCACCCCAAAGCCTCAATAGTGACTGAAGCATTTGAATCAAAAATCAGTGGGGGGAAAAGTAAATAAAAAAAGTAGCTAACTTATAGATACTGCTTCATTAAATTACATAAAGTTTATATCAACTTATGTACACACAAAATGAGTTCCAAAAGAAAATTAAGCATAAAGTTACTTTAACTGGTAAAGCATCCCATTAACAACGCCAAGGTCAATGTTTGATTTTTTTCCAAGGGGCACACACAAAATGTGGCCTATACTTAATGTAAGTCAAGTGAATAAATGTAATATTTATAATTTACAAAAAAAACAAAATTATTGAGAAATGAAATATTAATTAAAACTATAAAAAAAACTGATGATCATAGTGAAAGCTGTCCTTGTTGATTATTCTTTTTATTATATATATTATTTTTTATTTTTTATATATTTTGTATATTATAGAATTGTATGTGTGTGTAGTAGTTAACTAACATTAACTTAACAATAAGCAAGACATTTATTACAGTATTTTTTTTTTTTTTATTAGATAGAAGTACAACACTTTTTAGTCCAGGTTAGCTCAGTATTAACAGATTTTTATATATTCATATCTATGTTTTTAAACTTCTTTATATTTTAATCAAGGATTAGTGAATGAGTAAATTAACATTAGAGATTAATACATGATTAGGAAGTATTTTTTAGTTCTCTTTGTAGTTAGTGTGTTACCGAATAAAAAGTAATCCATAATGTTAGCTGTTCCAGTTCCATTATCAATATTAAAGATTTTTTAAGATGTATTTTAATTACACATTTGTGGCATTTAGAAATATGCTTGTATGGATGTGTTGATGTGGACATACAAGTTTGAAATACAGTAAAAGTAAAATATATATTTTTTATGATCTGTTCAAGCCTTTGAAAAATAAAATAAAAAACATATTTCCAAAAATATATATTTTGGGTCTATCTATGGATACGTAAATGTTTAGGCCACATCATTAAAAGACCAGTTATTTGTTGATCAAGAAATAGGTCTGAAATCCTGAATTACTTCTTCAAATACATGTGTATGCATCATTAAAGGTACTGAATTTACAGTTACTAGCACAGTCGTCGCATTTTGCAAGCAAGTTAACATGGCTCAGACTTGACAACATCTTACATAACAGAAGGCTTTTATACCGCTCAATGGCTGGTAAGAAAAAGGGATAGTTGTTGCCATTTGCATGGGCCGGTTGAGGGAGGGGCTGCTATGTGCCAGCTTCAGCCTATTGTGCACAATGCCTGCTGAAATTAACCCTCTAGAGTGCACTTCATTATGGCTACAGCTGGGTGTTTTATGATGTTTGAAGCTGTTGGGTGGTCTAAATTAACTGTTAAAATTGACATGCACATTTCTTCATTTAGGAGATGCTTCTAAAACTTACTTCAGTACACTTTCTCGTGTCTTTTAGACCAAGTCTATTAGCACTGAAGCCCACCCAAATGTGTACTCCAAAATAAACTTTCAGCAGATGTACAGTCTTAAGGGTTGTTCACACCAAGGATAATTATAATGATAAATTTGGATTTATAAAAATCATTCTAATAATGAATCATATTTTTTCTTCAGGTTGATGGACCATGAAAACATTAACAGCCAAATATAATCTATCCTGGTTTAAAGAGCTCGAGCATTTAAAGCCACAGACTACATAACTGCAGCATGCAAATAATATGCCTTGGTGTGGATGTTAATATAGTTATTGTTATAATCATCTTTTTAAATATCATTCATGTTTGAACTGCCTTTACAAATTGGACAAAACTAATGATTACTCATATTGGACATAGAGCCATATTCACATTTTTGTCCAATTAACCTATCTGAAGAATGAAAATGTCTCTCCCCCTAATGCCAACCTCCACCAATTAGTAATAGCAAAAACAAATCATGGTTCAAAATAATATAATAAATTATTAAAGATGACTGGTGATCAAATAAAAACTACAAATTTAAATAAAATAAAATATGTGCCATTAAATGTAAAGAAAGCTGCATTCTTCAAGCAACAGGGTTCAAGGACATAACAAAAGATTTATGCTGCTTTAGTAATTAATAAACTAAGTTTTTAATGGACAGAACTACTGTTTATTTGGGATATATTACATTTATATTTAGTATTTCTTTATCGCTCTTAATCACCATTAACATAAAAACACAAAAAGCACAGTGTGTTTGAACAGACTCCTATATAAAAGACAAAACGAATAAAAGAAGGTGTCAAAACAGATTTGTTTCAAGTTAATGAATTTTGAACCCTATTTCTATATGACAAGAGACAGCGTTCAGATTTGCCTTTGCCATTCTCACCTGCTCAGCAGATGCTGGAGTCACGGTCCCAGGTGCGATGGTGACTTTCAGATGCCGTTTGTTTCTCCTCCTCACTGTTGTAGAGGGTTTCTCTTCTTTCTCTCCCTCCTTCTCATCCTTTCCCTCCTTCTTTTCCTCCTCTTCCTCCGTCTTCTTCCTGTGTTTTTCCTTTTCTTTCTTCTTCAGTTTCTCTTGAGACAGAGGGGTTGCCAGTTTGATCACCCCGACGATCCCCTCATTTAGCAGAGCCGCTGAGACACTCTTGTCCTTCGGCTTCTTCTTCCGCTGAAAAAGCAGTGAAATCAGCGTATTCATTTGAACACAACAGGAACCACCTTTCAAATGTATGCAGGTTAAAGTAATTTTAGAAAAGACAATTCTGAAAAGGCCACAAAAGGGTTATCAGTGGGTTTAGAGACTGTTCAGCTATTTCTGATGCCCACTGCCTGGATTACACAAAGGAGTCGTTATGTGAGTGTGATTGAATCTGTCAGGTGCACAGTTAGGAGGCCGTTTCTATCAGACAAATTCGTTTTTAAATAGAAAGCAGGTAAAAGAACATTATTTTAGTTGGTTTTTATGTCAAGACCGGAATCAAGTTTTTTAAATTACCAAACTGACATCCATCCTCACTAAGAAAAACTATGAAGACCAACTTGAGCAAAGCATTAAATCAATATTTCACCCAAAAATGAACAATCTCTGAACAGAAATCACTTGCTCACCAGTGGATCCTCTGTGGTGAATGGGTGCAGTCAGAATGAGAGTTCAAACATCACAATAATCCACATATCATCTTGTGAAGTGATAAAAAAATAAATAAAAAAATTCCTCTACAATGTCCAACAAATGATCATTTTTGAGTCAACTATTCCTTTAAATAAACACTACTGTTTAAACACTAGAGGAAAGTGGAAATTTGTTTGCCTTGACATCATGGAGACAAACGCAAGAACTAAAGCTTATGTTTCCTCCCTCACAAGACACATCACGTACAGCCGCAAAAAGCATTGGGAAGCTTAATTCATAACTGAACCTCATTGTAGACACAAAAGGTCAAACCAATTGCATAAATACAAGTTTTCTTGGAACTAACTTCACTTTTCAAAGCCGTTTTTTGCTATTACTTTTAACTAATGAGTAGTAAAGTAACAATAGTGGATGTAATTAATACATAAGTTACTTGCTGCAATCTATTTTAATCAAATTCATACAATTTCAAGTGCTCAAATTCTTTTTGGTACCACTGCAAGGTATTGCATTTGATGCAATACCACAAGAAATTGAATTGGAAAAATAATATAGTTTTAAAATAGTTTAGTTTTTTTTTTTTACATTAATCTGGGTTATCGCAGTACCCAGAATAAATGATTATGGCCATCATCATTTTGACCATCTGCTCCGTAAATTGCACAAACAAATCTAATATATTATAAACTTTATCTGCCTCTTCTCTCAGGCTGTGAGATAATGTCATTTGGATCTGTTTTTCTTTCTTTCCACTTGGAGCACAGGGGAGGAAACAGCCTTTTGTTGTCCTATAACAGTGGGCAGAGACTGACTGTGTCTCCATTCATGCAGACAGAGCTATCACAAGCCATCTCTGTCCGGCAGTCTATTAAACCAGAATGAACACAAGCCCTCACACTCTTTGTCTTATAAAGCTATTTTTACGTGTTTATCATTCAGAAATTATAAAGATTATAGCATTTATACACAGCTGTTTTACTGTGTGCCTACATATACAGAGTAAACTTTGAGATTCTAAGATGGTTTTACCTGGATATATACAATCATTTGCGTATTTAATCATAGCAAAGTAGTATCACAATCAATTATAGCAAAGTATTTTCGTACAATATATACATAAAAAAGGGTTTTGAATCACTGAAATCTTGCTGAAAAACCCCTGTAAAGTGTCATCAAAAGGCTTGTTTTACAATACTGGCCTCTAGAGGCAGCTGAATAAAAAGTAAATATCTGGAAGGCATATGCATATGCATATACAGAATGGCATACTAGCATGCTAATATTACGGTTCTTGCAGTATGTACGCTACGGTTCAAAAGTTTGGGGTTTGTAAGATTTTGTAATGTTCTTGACAGTCTCTTATGTTCCCCAAACATACATTAATTGGTTAAAAATACTGTAAAATAATTGATTTTGTGAAAATGTATTACAACTTAAAATAACTTTTCTGTTTTGATATATTTTAAAATGCAGTTTATTCCTTTTATGGCAAAGCTGATTTGTTTGTTTTTTTGTTTTTTTGTTTTTTATCAATCATTGCTATGATCTTAAAATCATCATCATTATGTTGATTTGGTGCTCAATAAACATTTCTTGTTATTGTCAATGTTGTGTTGCTTAATATTTTTGAAGAAACCTTTGCAACAAGCTACAGTTTTAAGCATTTACAATTACATGTTAAAAATGGTAGTATGCAGTGTATATTGCACAGTATGAAGCATGCTAGTATTCCATTCTGAGCATAACCAGGAATTTATGTTCATTAGTATCCGCACACTATATGTAATTTGTGTGATATGAGAGTCTTGAATAATAATGCACTTAGACAAATGTCATATCAGCATCATTAACTTAATAACGGAAGATGACGTACCTGGCTCTGGTGCTTTGTCTTTGACTGTTTCTCCATAGCTGAAACAGAAACGCAGTATTAAATTAGTTAAAGGAAGCTCATGTGGAGGATATTAAACTATAATGTCTGCCCGACCGTGCATTAACTGTGCCTCACGATATTGATTGAAACATGTCATAAGGAGGTTTGTGTATTTGTCTTTTTGGAGGTAAATACGTGTATACAAACACACTGGCAAGTAGGCTATATAGCCTATAGATATATTGAACCTTGACCCCAGATCTCAGAAGAAACTGGTTATGTGAACTGATTCTTCACTCTTTCAAGCTCAAATGCATGTCAGACCCTCAAAGTTTTCTCTGAAAACAGAGGGCTCCTACGTTTATGAAAATCTACGGGAATGGGTTTCATTTATTCAAAGAATACACAACTGACAGATTTCACTGCAAGCTACAATTAGTACGTCCAATTTTACAACCATTGCTTTGTGGTCTCAAAATAACTTTCTCAAGTGGGTCTTTTTTTATCTTGGTTTGGAACTAGCCAAAATCTGCAACGGCTGCCATTGCGTAACATCCCAAGGAACATTTAATTTAGGGATACTGCTTGACAAATAGTAAACTGTGATTCGAGGATTCAAAACGCCTCTTCAGATGACGTCAAATAAGAGTACATGATGCTGAACACAACTCAACCACCTTTCTATGCTGTGCCTACTACAAACAGCCAGTCGTGGGAAACCAGCATTTGGTTTCCACTGCAAAAACTTTTCTTTTTTAAATTCTTAATATCTACTACTGATCCGGAAAGAGCTGAAGAACATCAGCAGGAACTGATTCCAGGTCAGTTGCGTGAGAATAAAAGCAGCTATATTACCTGAGAGGTATCTCTCCAGTGGGGAGGTGGAGCTTTGGCTTCCCCAGCAGCAGAAGAACAAGCTCCAAACCAGGACGGTGGCCAAAACCAGCACAATCACCCAGAGAAGCCGGGCCAGAGCCGGGTACGCCAGGGCCCAATCTTGCAGCGCGTCCATACTTAGCCACTTTTCCTCTTCCCCTTCTCTGTCTACTCCCTCTTTCCTCTCGTTTAGCTCCTGTGGCTGCTTCTCAGTGGCAGATGGGCAGCAGCTGTGCAAGGCCCCAGCCCACGTCAGCTCTGGAGGAGTGCGTATACGAGCGAGTGCGTTTTCTTCACTGAGCCGAGCAGCACTCACAACCCTGCCTGGAATATCCAGCAGCCACTCCCAGGGCTAAACATCTCTCACTCACACACACACACACACACACACACCCTCAGTTCACTCCAGCTCGGAGACCTGTTGGTTAATGGTAGGTAGGAGCAGAGAAATGCACCAGAGGCGATTTAAAGTAACAATGTACTTTACTTACTAGGTGTGCGTGTAAATACAGAGAGCATGGAGATAATGAATGTAAACAGTGGCCTCGAAATGTGTTTGGACACTCGAGTCACACTTATAAAAAAAGTCCTTGATGGGAACTGATTACATACAACCACTAAAAAAAGACTGAGATTAGTCATCGCTAAAATGGCTGAGAAAAATGAAGTTAGTTCCGAGAAGGTCTCTAGAATTATATTCACACTTTAAAGTGTGACATCCGTGGCTAAACACGTTTTAGGCCTGCCAATTATATTGTGATGAAGCAATTTTTGACAGAAATATTCTTCACCCAATTCAAAACTGGATTTGATGCTTTTACGCAGAGGTACACTATTGGCCAAAAGTTTGGAATAATTTGGGAATTTTTTTTTTTAAAGAAATTACATTTATATATAGAACAGATTTCAATTGATCAAAACTGACAAAGACATTTACAACATCACAAAAGATTTCTAGTTCAAATACTGTTCTTTGAAAGTTTTATCAAAGAATCCTGAAACAATAAATAAGCCACAATTGATATAAGAACTATATTAATAACTGGCACAAACTGAAAACCAAATCAGCATATTAGAATGACTACAGATGGATCATGGCTGCTGAAAATTCTATTTTGCCATTACATGCCATTTTTAAAATATAGTATTAACATAAAACAGTAATTTTAAATTGTCATAATATTTCACAATGTTACATGTTTAACTGGATTTTTAATTAATTAAATAAAGTCTTTGTGAGCATCAGACAATGAATCGTAATTATTCCAAACGTTTTAATGGTAGTGTGGATGCATTAGTCTCTATTTTGATGAATAAACCAAACGGCTCAGGTTCCAGGAAACATGCATACAGTAAGTTCTAAACAGCACATTTTTCCACACGCATTTTGTCTGGACTTTGGATGAAATATAAAAATAACTAAAGGAAAATCTGCCATTCAGAGGAAGCTGGATATTTATGAGTCACAACAGGATCTTTCCATCTCGGTTAGCTTCTTTGACAACACACCCTGTGTTTTCTCCCTCTGGACCAAAATTACCTGGTCTGCCCGAAATCAAACACAGATGCCCAACATTCCTAGGTTATGGCTTGTAAACATTGGCTTGGAAAATCAAGAAGGCTTTAAAAGACATGATGATCAGTCAGGCAGCTGGTAATGACTGGTTTGTGGCTGGCTTTGGCTGACTAGCTAGATGATGGTGGAAAAGTTAGTCACTGCTGCCACCTACAGGATCAGACATCGCATGCGCATATTTGTGCCATACTGAAAAATTACCACCAGTGATTTTCAAATACCTTTTCATTCATTTTCTTGATTGTATACATTTAATTCATGACTTTGTTTTTTTAGAAGTAGAATCTAACCAATAAAATGCTTTTTAATAGTTTTCTATTAACAGTTCTAAAGTTTGCAGTCAGTAAGGTTTGTTTTTGTTTGTTTGTTGGAAAGAAAATCAATTTAATTAAAAAATGTGTGAGATGGGGTGGGGGGGGGGGGGGGGGGGCTTTAATTTGTTACAAAAATGTAGGCTATTTGAAATAAATGGGGTTCTTTTTCATTTTCTATTCATCAAATCTACCAAAACTATCATGTGATAATGTGACACTGAAGACTGGAGTAATGGCTGATGAAAATTCAGCTTTGCCATCACAGGAATAAATTACATTTTAAAATATATTAAAATAGAAAACAGCTGTTTTAAATTGTAGTATTTCACAAGATTGCTGATTTCACTTGGTGAGCATAAGATATTTTTCTAAGAAAATCTTACTGAGCCCAAACTTTTGAACTTTAGCAAAAGAAATCAGACCGATCTCTTTCAGCCCTGACATTTTCAGGACTGTAGGACCCTGTTGATAGAGTTACAAATAAAAAACATGACCGTTAAAAGTGAAGTATGAGGAATGGATTAATAAAACAGAAAGACTGCTACATACTCATCAGTTATCTATTCAAAATGTTTCTACAAGTTTCAGTGGTCTCACATGACAAACACTGACATAAAAGTACAATAAATGACCAATGAAACAACAGAAGAACTGTTTTGGAAACAAACAATCGTTATTATTTGACACCAAAATAACACACTTCACCTTTAACCATTAAAGATTTCCAGAAGTATGTTGCAGGATCCTTCAAAATGTGTTCAGAAACACATTTCCACTGTTCGTTGTTGCGTTATGAGGTCCAAAACAATGACTCGCATAAAAGAAAAGAAAAAATGTCTTTTGAGATTACACAGAACTGGAACGATGAATCAAATCTTGCCTGGTAAACTCCTTCCTTCATACAGAATACAATAAATTCATGGCAGCATCCCAGATCTCCACAGCTCTTGTCACGCGGGAAATGTCTGCATCAGTCTTTTAGAAAATGATCCTAATATAAAACATGGCTAAATAAAAGATAGTTAGTTAAATACTGAGATGAGGTTGAGAAGTCAGATGATCCGCTGTCTGTCTTGTGTCTCCAGTCTAATAGAAGCCAGTGTCTTGAGCCGCCCAGTTCGGTGTCTAGAAACAAATGGAGGTTCATTAGTGACATTAAAGATGCAGAGCATATAGAACAGAAGTTTGCTCAAAAATATTGCTTCTATTTAATGTCTGACATAAATATTTTAAATGTTCAAAATGTTCTGACCCAAGCAATATCTTTAAAGTGAATATCAAGCAAAATACAGGAGAAGATATATGACATGAATTACTTCACTGACATAAAATCCGATTATTCAGACATTATGCTGAGTCTGGGATTTGATTTTGGGAGTGTGCAAGATATTTTAAGGAACTGTACACTGACTAATGCTGGCTAATGTTCAATTAAGGAAAAATGCTTCAATGCTTAAAAGCTAAAGTTTTCCAGCACATTCATTTCTTGACGGTAGGCTCGGCTGAAGGAAAAACTCATTAGCTCAGTCTGCATTGTTTGCTTTGAGTCCGGTACCTCATTCCTGCTGCTGTGGCTGATCTTCTTCTCGATGTTCATGGCCAGCATCTGACTACGGAACGACAGGCTCTTGGTCTTTTCGATCACCTGCTGATACGGCGACACAGCGTTGTTGCCCATCACCACGTGACCCTGAGTAGAAAACACTCATCAGGGAGGAGCAGCGAACCGTTTAAGACTTTAAAATAATACTAGTAGAAACTATCTAAGTATTTTAATGAAATAGTAAAGGCTTTAGAGGATTAAGTGGTTCAGCATCACTTTGGTTTTATAATGACTTGCAATACTTTAGAGAACCCTTTTTTTTTAAAAATGTATTACAGCTCCAATACAAGCTTATGATAAAATCTTAGGCAATATTATTTAACAAGCACACAAACAAAAGAAAACTAAAACTGACTTATCCCTTTAAATCCCACAATTATACAAACAGATGAACCAAAAAAAATTTTTATATTATATATAATATAAAATATGTAATATTTTTACAGCATTAATTAATCTTAATTTCCTCAAATAGATTTTTAACATTTCAGTATAAATTAATGTTATTTTATTATGAACAAACATACATTTTAGCAATGAAAAAATAAAATAACCTAGATTAACAAAAAAAGTTAAAAGAAAACCACAAACAAAATTAGTAATGAATTTAACTTTACTGTAAAGTGCTACCATGCTTTTTTATCATCGACTTTTGTAATAATGGAAAGAACAGCTTGGGCATTCTGCTAAACATATCCTTTTGTGTTCCACATAAAGAAAAAAGGGTAACACTTCGGTCCCATTCAGTAATGCATTAAGCAGCTATAAATCTACTATATAACTATACAAACTCTGAATGAGCAATATAGTTTTACAACATTTATTTATCTGTATTAACATCATTTATTAATACTAGACATGTACCGGTATTCCGTAATGCAATATATCGTGGACACTTCTAAATACCGCAAATAATTATATATTACAAATTATTCAGAATTTTGAATGCATTTTAAGAATACTATTCCCATCAACTGGTCAAAATGCACTACACTGCTGTATGCTGCTTGAAAGATGTGTGCAATCTGATGTAAACAAGCATGCATGAGAAGCACATTGGGGAACACATGGGAGACTTGCTGAATGAAAGCACATTAACTCTCTGACAGCAGATGGCGCTAAACTGCAGAAAATGCAGCCCTTACCCTGGAAAGCCCATTAATAAAGCAGCTGCTCTACTTTCTATACTTAAATATTTAGACTAAATAGGCTATTTATCTTAAAAAAAAAAAAAAAAAATCATTTTAATCTGGACTACAACATGCCCTAGATATTGTTTTTGAAAGTTTTGATTGTTTATTCATTCACACTTTACATTAAGGATTCATTAGTTAACATTAGTTAATGAATTAGTTAAACTGCCAATGAAAAATTCACCTGAACATTAATTAATTTTAGGTATTCCAATATTTAATAACACACTGTTAAAATCTAAAATTGCAGCTGTGCTATTTAATGAGCTAACATGAACCAAGACTATATACCGTGATAAAATCATTAGCAATTAATTGCAACAGGAAAATAAATACAGATATTAATTCTCCATTTATGTTAGTTCACAGTGCATTAACTAGTGTTAACTTCTCATTTTAAGATTAATATTAATCAATAAATGCTGTAGAGGTATTGTTTATTGTTATTTCATGTTAACTAAAATTATCAAATCGCAAACCCTACTGTAAAGTGTTACGAAGAAAATCAAAGGTTTAACAAACAATAGGACCAAGTCATTTTTACGGGTTCTGAACGAGAAATACATTTCAAAGGTAAAACTTAGCATTTCATTATACTATTGTTCTAGGCTATGTGCACCTTAGTTAAACATCATACAAACAAACAGCCCATCTTCACTGTCAGAAGGAGTCTAGTACATCTCAATCTAATGGGCTTTGTGTTTTGGACATGTGTTCTGCATCCCAGAGCTCGCTCACCAGTTTGGAGTCAATTTTGGCATCCAGTCTGGCATTGCGGATGAGGTTTACGATCCATCTCTCGGCCTCCTCGGGGGTCATATTCAGCTTATCTGCCAACATGCTGCCCAGAGACAGGAAGAGCGATGGGTGAGAGGGAGAAAATGAGAAATACAGAGATTGCCTGAGGTCAACAACAAGCTGTAGCTCTCGTCTTCAAACAAAAGTTCGAACAGTCTAAACAAAAATCAATTGTTGTGATAAACACAAGCTGATGACGAATTAAGTCGCACCACCACCTCTACGACTACATGTGAAAACACCAGGTTTCCTGACACAAACAAGTGGGGTTCAAAGAAAATGTTAACAAACATCAAAATAACATCTGTAACTGGGTTATTAGTTAACCAAAACCATAAAACACTTTTGTTTACGGAAATAAAAATATTAACTTGTTTTCTTTCAGCTTGTTGCCAAAGAAAGACTTCGTATTTATTTAGTTAAACTTCATGTTGTAAATAACTAAATCCATATTAAAAACTAAACTATTCTCTAAACAAACTGTTGTACTTGCATCTATCGCAATCTTGATTTCGTTCAAGCTGGTTTTTAAGAACGTATACTATTGTGACATCGCTCAGCGTTTGGCAGATTTGGCTGGAATCCATTGATCCTGGCAGCGTGTTGAATCATCGCAGCACGGTACGATCTTTTTACAGAGCTAAGAGGATTAGCGCATGCTAGTCTATCAGGATTCCTCCTGGGAGGCGGCGCTACCTGATGCTGATGCACTGATGGATCCGGCAGAACGTCTCGAAGATGAACAGCCGTGCATTTTCAATGAAATCCTCCAAGCAGGCCACCAAGAAGAAATCGTTCACCAGAACCTTAAAAAGAATAAAATCCATTCAAATGATCTGCTTTGAAAGTCGTGTAAGTGTTATTGAAGGTCCACCAAAGGGCCTCGAGACTGAATGTTGTACTTTTAAACTTAAAATTATTTTTTTTTAAACTAGGCTACTACTGGTCGGAGCCGATAGCCTTGTGGGCAGCATGCGGACATACAGCGCTATTGCACTACGGGTGTCCTAAATTCAAATCCCGCTTTGAGGACATTTCCCAATCAATTTTGAACCATTTAAATGTAGTTTTTAAATCTCACTTTTGAAAGGTAGTATATTTATATAAGAGCCGTTTCCTCTGAGGAGACAAGGGAGGCAGTGTCTCCTAAAAATACTGGATGAGAACATAACAAAAAAAAAAAAATATTACAAAAAAATATAACAATCAAGTGTAGAAATTACTTTAATCATTCTTATATTATTCAATTATTGAGTATTATTATTGTTATTCTAAAGAAACATGGTCTCTTTTGCCTCCTGAGCCCACTGAGTTTTAACAGACCCTCCAGAGTGTGTGCTGAATTTGGAGGGGGGTAAATTAAGAATGAATGGGAAGAAGTCACGTGAGAGGAGGTAATGACTCCATCGCAATATGATGGGAGCGCCTATTGGCATTTATGGGAAGTCTAATTTAAAGAAAAGGAAGCAAGCAACTCAAAGCAACACACATCAACTTAAGACCTAAAATGGCAAGAAAACATGACCTGTAGGGAGTTTTTAGTGAGTAATCAGTTTGGTGAAATTTAAGGTAAATCTCAGAGTCCATGACCAATATTTACCGAGTTTGATGACTAGTTAAATGTTAACTGTTAAATGTAAAATAAATAAATACAAAAAAAAATTAAACTTTTTTTAATCTCCAATAGGTTTAATTCTTTAATAATTTTTTTTTAATGAAAAAAATCCCTTCACTGCAGCTGAACCTAGATCAGCTTTTATAGACAAATCCCTTTTGTTATAAGGTTTTTGTTAGCCTATCCAGTTGAAACCACTAGAAAGAAAAGAGAACATCAATGTGGAGAAGATGGTTTACATCAAAACTAAAACCAAGCCGCTCACCCAGAACACATTATTTCGCACATTTTCTAGAGGGACACCGTTGGACTTGCGTTTCGCACAAGAGAGCAGCATGTTTACTAAGCAATGTAAAATTAATGCAAGTTCAACTTTTTAAAAACATATCTCGAGACTTTATGATGGGTTTTTGTTCTCCCTCCAACTAAATCTCATGATTTTAAATTAAAAATATTACTTTGTGCGACCAGCTTTCTGTCGTTTGTATAAACTATGCATGCATACATGACGCTGTTTTGTTTATAGTTGTTTAAGCAACTTAATTATAATTGGTTTATAAACATTATGTTTTTGTTTTTTTTTACAGTCATGTTTTCTTATGCTTTGAATAGACATGCATTAGTAATATTTTGCTCGATGCGCCCTCATGTGGCCTCGCGGGAGAAGAAAAAAGCTTTTCTTCACCCCAACTGACATTATGGATTTTGAATTCAAATATAATTAGAATTTTGATCATATTTAATCACAACATTTAAATTTAGTTTTTCAGCTATTTTGACAGCCCTAGTCTGAATGCTGACCCAACTAGGCCATGTCTAAGAGAGAGGAGCTGCCTCATAGCTGTAGGTCTGAAAACTGACAGCAGAAATGTCTTGAAAAGCTTAGTGGGGAAACAGCAGTAAAGTACAGTAGACAGGGATTTTCAGTGGCTGAATGGACCTATGGCTCCTATCGATGCTCGTCTCCAAACGATTCAAATAGACGGAAGCAGTGTACTGAGGGAATCACAGGAATGACAGCCCTGGTAGCTACATTACACACACACACAGTGGGTGGTGAACCTTACCGACTCACACTCCCTTAGTTTCTTCTGAGCGCTGTCGAAATCAAAGTTAACGTAGAGACACTCCACAAACTCTGTGATGGGATCCTTGTATGTGTATGACTCCTGTTGAGAGAGCAAAAGCAGAGAGGAACATTAATCTTGTGCTAATTTGACAGCAAGTGCCAAAGTCATGGGTATAAAATGGGGGTGCCCCAAGAAGCACTTTAAAACCGACGCTAATTCACCAGCTCTGAATCAATACTTAAAAGAAAGCACATCTAGTATGAACGTAATGGAATGCAACAATGCTTGTTGAGCTAAAAACCTCAAGGGAGAATTCATCTGAACTGCAAAGGAGGACAATCTTCAGAACAACTCACACCGACATAAACTCACTGCGATTTTGTGCATAATAGCATGCGATATTAAAGGATTCTTAACTAGCTTGTTTATCTACATCTCTCTTCAGGATTAGTTTTAGCTTCAATACTGAAAGCAACATGTTAATGTTGAATCTGATGTAGACTCATTTCATGCTGACCTGTTGAATGACCTTGACCAGGTCTTTGAGGACCTGTCTGCGCTTTCTCACATCTTTGTTGGTGATTACGGCCGTGGTCAGGTAACGCAGAATGTGAGGGCACATGGTCTGGATTGCGTTCAGGTACCTGAGAAACAAACAACCATCATTTTTACAAAACTACCTTTCATCAGTAAACCCTGAAAAAAAAAAGTTTATTATGGTTTCCACAAAAGCATCTTTTTGTTTATTATGGTTTCCACAAAAATGGCATAAAAATGTTAAGCAGAAAATCAGCCCATCAGAATGATTATGTGACACAGAAATATGGAATAATGGCTGCTGAAAATTCAGTGTTGCCAGCACAGAAATAACTTCAAATGTAAAATATATTAAAATATAAAACAGTAATTTAAATTCCCAATATAACTGTCTTTACTGTATTTTTGATTAAATAAATGCAGCCTTGCTGATCATAAGAGTCTTTCCGAAAACATCCTACGGACCCCAAACTAGTGTATTTTTGTTTGCATTTATATTTTATAATTCCTGAAAAATAAACTATATTTTGATAATTTAATAAATAATAACAATTGAAACAATACAGAGTCTAAATTAGATTAACAATTGAGAAACTGAACCAGCTTCAGGAAACAAGTATTGATATTTTTCCTTAAAAATCTATCAAAAAGCAAATTAACACAATAAAAAAAAAAAAGAGTGGACACTAGGGCTGCACGATTAATCAAATGCGATTGTCATGCACATTTTTGTTAGTAAAGAAGGTTCTGTAATCATTTACTACAAAGAGCCTGCAAAAAAAAAAAAAAACGCTTATTATGAAATCGAAGAAATCATTTTTGATAATGACAATTGTTAGCGTAGCTTCTCTGTGAACTACGGCTCTGTGAAGTAGATGCTGCACCATCGGAGTACGTAAAAGTACCACATTTTATTAACATGTTATTTCAGCTGCAGTGATGGGCATTTCCCTGGTTTCTTCTTCGGGGCATATTAGGATTTTCAGCGCGAGAGCGCCCTCTGGCCTTCGGACGGAAATTTACTGCTGACCACAGAACCGTGCTTCTCTGACAGATACACATGAAAATCACATCTTCTGTCCAATGACGATTTCAATTCCATTTCAATTAATAGTGCACCCCTAGTGGACACTTTATAAAACCTGCTTTGATTGATTCCAGTTTCAATATTATATCACAACGGTCCTTCAAACACTTCACATCTTCAAAGTGCACAGACCGAGCAGCGCTCATTTTATGGTCACGCAAACATGCACTGTTCCCCCTAAAAAAACGCTTTCAAGAGCATATCTCATTAACTGCTAATTTTCCAGCTACCCTCTCTAAAGTAATTGTTGCTAACATAACTCGCACTTCCTGGCAAGTCCCTCAAGCAATTGACATAAATGTTATGCAAATGTAGTTTCTTGCACTTCTACATTCTTTAATGAGCAATTTGAGAGCACTTGTTATAGCGGAAGAGGGAATTTCTGTAAATCGCACTCACTGAGGCTGATAGAGGAACAGCTCGATGATGTTGTCTCTGCCTTTGGGGTGGTTAAAGAAGACAAACAAAGACCAGTGTATGAGCCACATCCTCTGCTGCAGCGACTGAAGAGGAGAACTCACCGACTGAACCGAGGCAGGAAAGAAAAAACATGGTTTGATTAAAAATGCCAACACTGCTTCACTCTTACTTATGTCACATTGTTGAAACTACATTACAAGCACGGACTAGCAAAGCAAACGAGGCTGCAGTAAACCCACACGCATCCATCTTTAGCCAAGCGTTTACTTCTCAGAGCTGATGCAATGTAAATGTCATCCCGGTCAATTTTGTGTGCATAGTTGATTTAATCCCTGACGTCTGCTAAAGGACTGTTATATCGGAGCTCAAAGGAACATGGGTGATCCAGCAAATTAACCAGTGGGAAGGATATTGGATTTCTTCAGCTGATGAAATACAGCCGCAAAGTTTCTATTATACAGGGAGACAGAGGATTAAAGGATGCCAGACAGACATACGTTGTTGTCGATAGTCTCTCGTAAGCGCGTCAGGTCCTCCATGGCCGCCTCCCAGTTCTGCATGAGGATCTCGGATGCCAGTTTGCCCCAGAGAGAGCTCAGAGCGTTCCTGTCCGTGGAGGGAACCTGGTCATGATGGAGACATTTTTGTCAGTATCAATTTCCTTGTTATTTTTCACAGTGGAATCTCATTGGTACAAAATCCCACTCCCATAGCTATGAATTCTCTGATATTACACTGCTTTAACATTGAGCGCTGAAGTCATTACTCATGTGACGTCTTTATTTTACATGATCCTTTAGAAATCATTCTAATATGCCGATTTGGTTCTCAAGAATTAGTTTGTTCGCGACACTTTCTTTATGGATTTCTTCATTTATTTTAAATATCCTTGGTGAATAAAAAGATTAATTTCTTGCTAAATTTCATACTGACTTTTGAACAGTACGTGGTTTAAATGTCACAAAGAATTTTATATTTGTTTAATAAAAATATATAAATAGATTCAATTGTATTTATTTAATAAAAATCGGACATAACCTGGTATAACCTACTATTTGAAACAGCTCATTTAAAAAGCATAATACTGTAAATACTGTAATAAATTACTTAAAACAAAAGCCGTTAAAGCACTCAGGAAAGAAACGAATTAGTTCCTTCCTATATTTCAGAGACTATTTCACACTTGACAAATGATATAAGAAATAACAGGATAAAACACTAGCGTTCTTGTTGACATGAACAACAACACTCACGAGCACGCGGAAGAAGTAAAGATACTCTGCAGCCCCTGAGTAGTTGCCACACTCATACTGGAATTTGGCGTAACGGTACAGCGTGTCCAAATATTCCTGACGAAACTGAGAGAATAAACAGAGACAGCAAATCATTGCTGGATATCCAACCATGCAGTAAGTTCTTAATTAGCTTTCCTGAAAACAAGAAATATATAATTGGATAAGGATAACTGGTTATAGTTTGAGGCTTGTTGCAAAACTTACGCCATGTTTGTCTGCTAAATATTCAAACAGCATCCTCCCATCTCTAAAAAAAATAAATTAAAATAAAAAGTGCATGGTAGTGGTGACCTTAAATATGTTACGATGATTACATAACAGCCAATTCAAGCAGAAATTTTATTTCAAGAAGCAGTAAACAGTAATATGATGTCTACAGACCTGGTGGACTGCATCTGTCTCTGAGTCTCTGGATCTTCAAACATCTTCACAATAGGCTCAGTTTCGGACTGGAGCTGCTTCAGCTGGGCCACCACTGTGGTTCTCTTCTCCCTTAACGCTGTAAATTTAAAGTTCTAGATGTAATATGAATGCAGCTTATAGTAACGCACTCTCTGTGATGTGAAAAAAATCTTCATTATTGATTCTGGATATGCTTTTATTTAACTCTGTTCCCGATGTATGTTTCCGGTAGGAAGGAAAAAGCACTTACAGAGTGGAATTTCTTTGTCAGGATAGAGGTTCTTGTATACATCCATGGCAAAGTCCACCATGTTAGTGTCACTGAGAAGATCCAGCTTCCCTTGGAGAAGCTCTTTCTCATTGTAGATCTGAGTAAACAATAAACCGATTTAACGCCACTATATCAGGCTTTCTCGATATCCTGAAGAGGAATTATGCAGCATAAAAACAAGACTGAATATTACATTTACATTGTGTCGTTTAAGGTAACGTTACTGTTGTACCAACTGATGCTACCTGATATTAATATAGCTATGATCTTTACTCGTATCACAATGATTAATGACGACAATATCCACGTAAAAATGTATGGTATAGACGTGGTACTTTAAAGATATCATAAACACAATAACAGTACGTTACGTCCCAGTACCGTCCCAGTACCGTGGTACTGTAGAAACACAAAGAGAGTTCAGAGCTACAGAATAAGAATTAATGTGATTAATAAAGCTGATCTGTCAGGCATAAAAGTAAATACATATTGAAAGCAATAGTGTCAACAAAGAAGTAATTTCTGTTTAATATCAGATACGAAACCAAACGGTTTTCCAGATCAGCTGGCTATTCGCCCCACGAGGTGCTGTCCATCTAGCGACTACTAAACAAAAAAATATAGCTGAACAACAAAGTAACAATTTATACTACTGTAATTTATATATTACCTCTTTCACAGACAGAAATTCCAGCAGCGGAAAGACCAAATGCCGGTCTAAAAAATGCGCGATCTTGGTGGTCAGATCGTACTCCGCCATCTTGGAAATGAAACGAGCCTTTAAAAAAACCTTTATTTAAAGACCGAAGAGAACAGTGACCTTCTGCACCCCACAGGCACTGTCTGTCTACCAGTTGGAAAACGGACATTTCTCATACTTTGTCAATAGATTGGTACTGGTAATTGTTTCTGTAAAACAACTTCATATGACACCTGCTTTAATCTTTGTGGAATTTTAATTTCTTGTTTTAATGAAGGTGCTATAGCATACACTGTATGCTAGTAGTAATACCTACGGAGCCATTCATTTTATTCAGTATTATACATTAGTTTAGTGATTTAAATATTTTTACAAAAGGGTATACCAAAATTAAAGAAATGGTCAACCTCTGACACATACATGAATACACATACATTTAATTTACTCTATTGCAAGTTTAGCAGGATGCATAACAGGATGGAAATAAAGAGCTCTTGCATTGAGAATTAGTTTAAAGTGAGGGGAGTGTTGGGTCATGTCCACAAAGCAAACAACCTGTTCTGCAAAAAAAATGCCCCAAAACAATTTTCCTGCATGATACTGTAAGCAAAAATTAGGTGACCTGTTTTTTCCTTTCCCAAAGGATTGTGGCGGGGCTGCTTGCAGTTCGGCCAGAAGATTTCCTCCTCCAACACTTTCTGTGTGAATGTACCACTGATAGAAGTTAAAAAGTTTACATGCACTAACATGACAAAATTTGCAACTTCGAATACATTAAAAATTGATTTCCTTTTGAAGATTGTGAGCGAGTTTAGTGTTTATCCATTATATGTTGCAATGCATTGCAGGAAGGATCCAAAAAGTATTATTTCCATGGTAAACGTTGCAAAGGTTATGTCAAATCTTTATTTGCAAAGGTTACGTTAAAATCTTTAAGTATTCCTATTTTAATAAAGGAAAGTGACTCTCCTTATGATGGACATATCATTATTTTGAGTTAATTGGTGAATTTGTCATGGTCCTCGCTCTGTTAAATGCCACAGTACATCTTTTGATGTTTTTATCTAGCATTAAATTAAAATATGGCAAAACTTTAGAGAGCTGATTTCAAAGTCAATCCGTCTGATGAAACAAAAAGGTTGAGTGAACGCATGTAAGACTCAATCAAGTGTGGCATATTAAAAAGAATTTCAGACAGGAGGTGATCTAACCAACTCTCTCCAAAGCAACTCGGCTAATGAAAAATATACTCAAGATAATAGCACATTAATTATAAAATGAAGATACAATCTGTGGGTTATTTCTTATTAAAATATCATTAGTTTAGAGTGATAGTCTATTTGATGGCTTCTGTATTAGATATCTCTGCCTGGAAAATTGCCTTTGTTGCAGATTACAGGCTATTAATTGAGACAAATTAAAACATATTATGTGAAGATATTAATTTGTTCCCCAGTCTTTCAGAATAAACATGTCCTGTATGAGATTACACTATAGGCTATTAGTCATCATTACAATGCTGAGCATTCTCATGATAGTATTCAAGCCTATCACACAGAGATACAAATTTATTGCAGTACTCCTACATGCTGCGTGTGTGTTTGCAGCAATAAATCAGAATGACATGGATAAATCTTCATTGAGGCCAGTTGGTTTTTTGATTCAGATTAATTTGATTTAATGACAGAGGTTATTTTTAAATCGGTGGTTGTTGTTCTAAGATAGCTTTGCTTTGCTTTGCTCAGGATTCTTTTTACACTGGGCAATTATTACCCAACAAAATTGTTTATTTCACAAAATTAAAAATTGAAAATGTATTATTATTATTATTGTATATTGTTGTTGTTGTAGGTAAGTTGATTAATCAGATTAGATTTGTCCATTTTATGGACATTTTTTAATAATAAAATAATAATAACAATAATAATACTAATCATCATCATCATCATCATCAATTACAAAATAAAAAATTTAAAAATCACTGAAAATTTTTATTGTTATTATTATTATTATTCTTATTCTTATTCTTATTATTATTATTATTATTATTATTATTGTTATAGGTAAGCTGATTAATCAGACAATATTTGTCTATTTTAAGATCATCAGCCAACAATCAAACATTACTAATTTTTTTAAATAATAAAACAATAACGTATTATAGCATAAAAAAGTAAATAATTGTTAATTGTCATTATATTACAGTAGTAGAGGTGGTACTAGTAGGCCTATAATATTTACAAATATTTCATATTAATTTAAATATCATTTCAGATAGCCTAATTAAAATAATTATAATCATTTCAGCAGCAGGATCGGTCTTTCCCAGGCCTAATTCGTAAATGTTATTTTCCTTCATTCATTTATTTAAATATTTATTTATTCGATTTTTGGAGTAGTTTTTCATTCCTTGAATGGATTAAGTTATGGTGCACTGGGGACACTGAATTCAAGATATAATGAAACATTGTGATGTGGAACAGAAAGATCTCCATGGTAACTCTTGGTAACTCATGGTAACTCGGTTATTCTGATAAATATGACAGATCATCCATAGCCTTGATAACAGCAGAACATGCGACTCACTTTTACTCGTGCAGCATGAAAAGCATGGGGGCGGGTAATTTAGTATTCACAAATTATACGGCTATAAAGTGCTCATTTAGCAGAGAGAGCACGAAAGAGAATAGAGTGGAGACAGACTGATCTGCACTACAAAGGAGGTCAGGTTTAGCTAACCTGTAACTGAGCTACACTAGATAGTCTCAGTGCTGCTCCACCTCATTAATCTCACTTCTGGTTCAGCTCCATTGAGGGTATTTTTACACTGGTGATTTTATCACTGCTTCTCCATAGCACTTTCCACTATGCCTCATAAAAGCACAAGTTTGACAGATGGCTTCATTTATTCTGGACAGCTTCAGGAGCAGGTTGAAGGTGCTCCATGGAAACCAAACCATGGAGGGGGTGCTGCTCGCCCAGGAGGTGTGGGCTTAAGATTTTGTCCTCCGGCACTTTCGGTGTTCTTCATAGGTACCACTGACAGAAGATCATCCTTAAGGGACAAATAAATAATCCATCCATGCATTTGGTTGCTTGAGTGAACTGACTCTATGGAGAAAAGGGTTTGTCTGCCTTGCTTGCAGATCTCAAAAGCCTAGTGGGTCATGTGAGTCATCAGCCAAACAGAGCAGATAAAGGGGTCTTTCAAAAGCGCTGACTCTCTGGCAGTGCATGCTTTTAATCTAAGTCAATGGATACTGGGTGACATTTTTGACCGAGCATATTGCTATAAAAAGTGAAGGAAGCTGAATTTGATTTAGTATTACTCTGGAGAAAAAGCTGAGATCTCTGTAACTAAAAATGTTTACTGACCCTTGCATCTGTGTTGTGCACATAACTGTATTTCGCCACTGCTAAAAGCATAGAAATTTCCTTCAGGTGAATACTACTGGCATTAATCTCAGTAACCCCTTGATATCAGACACTCTCGTTCATGAAATAAAGCCTGCAAATAGTATTTTTTTTTTTTGTGGAACCTAGTCTTAGTGTCTGTATAAACCATTTTCTGTGTGTGTAGGAGGTGGAACTCCCTTACAAAATAAACCATGGTTTCACTACAAATAAAACAAAAAAAAACATGGTTATCACACATTAGCCATTTGTTAGTTTTGCTACATTAACCATAGATTAACCATGGCAATTTTTAGTATGACTGTTCAGTCAATATGCAAAAAATAAAATGGTTACTACACCTATACTACAATAAAACGATGGTTAATTTCCTTAAGGGCAGTAGTGTTTAAGTTTCAAGGCTCCAGAAAATTGAATGCACCTATGATTAAAAATCAAGCAGTGGTCTGGTTTAGTTTATTAAAACGGCATCTTCCGAGTCAGCGCTGCTTTTTTTCTGCATTCAACACAAAACAATAAATGGCACAACAAGGTGTCTGATTTGTAAAACAAATGACTCTTAAGAACAGGTTCTTTACCATGACGTTCCTAAGTTTACATTTTAGATGTATTATATGTTTGATAATGTTTTGTTTGCTTGTTTGTTTTTTCAAAAAGATGCTGCAGCATGTGACATCACATCGTGTACGTTGCAGTATCTTACATTGAAAGTCTGCAGCTAAGGCTGCATTCAAACTGTCCACCGCATTTACTTATGAATCCCAAAATGTCCTGTTCACACAGCAGCTAGTAAGAGAGGCTCATATATGAAATATGAATATGCAGCTGAGATCAAGTCTGTATTCTATTGTGACTATGACCTGTAACCATAGCAACAGTGACTAAAGTAATATCAAAGATGACAATGTCCAAAACTACAAAGTCTTATTACATTTGACATGATGAAAGTTCAATTGAGGCGTGATTTCATCTGTCAAATCTTAATAAACAAATGACAGCTTTTAGATTTTAAGTAAAGAGTGGAGCATTTGAGTCACACCCAACTGTCTGGACTCAAGTGTGGTGAAGGACAGATGACACACAGATCATATCTGCATCTGTGTAAGTTTTTGAAGCCATATACAATAGATGCATATGTGCAATGCAGAGCAGCTATCTTGCACTTTATTGCATGAGAGACCATTGGTTGTAGAGTATGGTTCTGTTCAACACAGCACAGGTTTTGAGAGTTATGAAAATATACAGATGAGGGTTCAGTCATAGAACGTGGTTGTCATACACCCATTAATAACTGAAATGTGTAAACGCAACTGTAATAATGACTCGTATACAGGACTAACAACTGTATTCTGGTGCTGTGAATGAGGAAAAATGTGTGTTTGACCACAGCATTTGAAACACAGTAAAATTTTCATGAGCCTGAGGCTCCTCAAAGACTATAGAATACCCAAGACGTGTCACTTGTATAGTTTTGAATGGGGAAAAATGCAACACTCAATATGGCTGCTCTATCAAACAAAGCCACACCTTCTGCACTGTAAAAAGTTTAACTATTATTTACTCAATTTTTTTGGTGAAACATTTTTACACTCAAAAAAATTGAGTAAATTTTAAAGCTGGGAAATCAATGAAATATACTGTTTAAATTGAGTAATTGTAAGTAAAAAAATTAAGTAAATCTGAATAACTGAATAACTTTATATGAGAAATAAAATTAATTAGATATAATCAAAATTATAAAATACCACAACTGAAATTCTATGTAAAATAAACAAAAAATATTGAGTAGATATAATTGAAATATTGGATGAAATTTAACCAAACAAATGTGCTATATTTACTACATGTAAAAGTGAATTTAACTTAATATTGGACTATAAATGATCAAAATGTTGCATTCACTTTTTTTTACACTATTTACCCTTTACAATTAATATAATAAAACCAAATAAAGAAAGAAACACATTTTTTATTAAACATTTATTTATCAATTAAACATCAGACAAAGTCTAAAATCAACCTTTGAAACATTTTATCCATTTTAATATTCCAGTAGATTGCAAAAATTAAAAAGTGTAAAGCAGCCATAAGGGAAATGATTAAACCTTATGAAACATTTCATCCATCTTAGTATTCAAGTAGATTACATGTAAAATATGATAGCCGTAAGAGAAATGACATCTTACTTTGTTCCTGGTGCATACCAGCCATTTGCAGTCACACTCATTACCACTCATTAAACCATAAAAAAAAGCAACACTTACATCAAAAAATATTAAAGGGATAGTTCACCCAAAAAGATGATGTTGTCATAATGTACTCGCCCTCAAGTTGTCCCAAACCTGTACGAGTTTCTTTCTTCTGTTGAACACAAAAGATATTTTAATGAATGTTGGTTAACAGACAGTTGAAAGTTGCCATTGACTTCCATGGTAGGAAAAAAAAAAAAAAAAAGGCTACTATGCAAAGTCAATGGCAACCTTTAAATGCGTTAACCAACACTCTTTGATACTTGGCTGAATGTCACGTCACTTCACTTAAAATATATTTTGTGTTCAACAGAAGAAAGAAACTCGTACAGGTTTGGGACAAATTGAGGGAGAGTAAATTATGACAACATCATCTTTTTGAGTGAACTATCCCTTCAACAGAATTAATCCGATAACAGAAACACTTCCATCAGGAATACCCATTCTGTGGGATGATCATGAACCACTACTATACAAGAAGATAATTTTTTAACCTCTGAACATTAACAGAGAGTTTTGGAGGATCCAGCTCAAGAAACAGTTTTTGGAACAACTCAAGTGAGTACAGGTCTTTCTCAAAAAATTTGTATATTATGATAAAAGTTCATTATTTTCCATAATGTATTGATAAATTAAACTTTCATATATTTTTGATTCATTACACAACAACTGAAATATTTCAGGTCTTTTATTGTTTTAATAGTGATGATTTTGGCATATAGCTCATTAAAACCCAAAATTCCTATCTCAAAAAATTAGCATATCATGAAAAGGTTATCTAAACGAGCTATTAACCTAATCATCTGAATCAACTAATTAACTCTAAACACCTGCAAAAGATTCCTGAGGCTTTTAAAAACTCCCAGCCTGGTTCATTACTCAAAATCGCAATCATGGGTAAGACTGCCAACCTGAGAAGGCCATCATTGACACCCTCAAGCGAGAGGGTAAGACACAGAAAGAAATTCTGGGCTGTTCCCAGAGTGCTGTATCAAGGCACCTCAGTGGGAAGTCTGTGGGAAGGAAAAAGTGTGGCAAAAAACGCTGCACAACGAGAAGAGGTGACCGGACCCTGAGGAAGATTGTGGAGAAGGACCGATTCCAGACCTTGGGCGACCTGCGGAAGCAGTGGACTGAGTCTGGAGTAGAAACATCCAGAGCCACCGTGCACAGGCGTGTGCAGGAAATGGGCTACAGAGAAGCAGCACTGGACTGTTGCTCAGTGGTCCAAAGTACTTTTTTCGGATGGAAGCAAATTTTGGATGTCATTCGGAAATCAAGGTGCCAGAGTCTGGAGGAAGACTGGGGAGAAGGAAATGCCAAAATGCCTGAAGTCCAGTGTCAAGTACCCACAGTCAGTGATGGTCTGGGGTGCCATGTCAGCTGCTGGTGTTGGTCCACTGTTTTATCAAGGGCAGGGTCAATGCAGCTAGCTATCAGGAGATTTTGGAGCACTTCATGCTTCAATCTGCTGAAAAGCTTTATGGAGATGAAGATTTTGTTTTTCAGCACGACCTGGCACCTGCTCACAGTGCCAAAACCACTAGTAAATGGTTTACTGACCATGGTATTACTGTGCTCAATTGGCCTGCCAACTCTCCTGACCCGAACCCCATGGAGAATCTGTGGGATATTGTGAAGAGAAAGTTGAGAGACGCAAGACCCAACACTCTGGATGAGCTTTTTTGTATTAAAAACACTTTTCTTTTATTGGTCGGATGAAATATGCTAATTTTTTGAGAATTTGGGGTTTTCATGAGCTGTATGCCAAAATCATCAGTATTAAAACAATAAAAGACCTGAAATATTTCAGTTGGTGTGCAATGAATCTAAAATATGAAAGTTTAATTTTTATCATTACATTATGGAAAATAATGAACTTTATCACAATAAGCTAATTTTTTGAGAAGGACCTGTATTTGTGGGTCTTGGAATATCTCAAATCCAATGCATACGTGACTCCCAAAAGATAGCAGCAGACTCTGCTGAGATTCCCAAGACTGCGGAGGACAGTGATGCCCTCAATCACAACTCCTACATCGCTGACTGCCCCATCATTGTCCCGAAGGATGTAGATTTTTATGACCTCCTCTGCCAACTCTGCTTGTACGAAGACCGGTAGATCAGCTGAACCCTACAGGCAAATTTTAAAGATAACTGGTTAGAGCTAACATTCAAAACTGAATGTTACAAGAAAGCGACAAATACACAAAACAAATAGCACCTGAAGAAGCAAACATTCTGTTGGACCATATTATAGGTAAAATCTCAAACAAAGTTTACTAGGGGGAGGAGTTGCAAAAATTAACAGCATTCTTCTTAACAAGAGGACAGGTTAATTTTTTACATAGGGACATTTATTTTTAACAATAAACCTAAAAGAAAAATGAAAAGAGACCAACTGCGAGCTTCTATGCTTTAAATCAATGCTATAGGCTTTTATTGAGGTCCGCATTGTTTCAACCAATTTCTTTATAAACATGTTTAATATTTAAGTAAAATGACTAATGGTTTTGAAACAAAAAAGCTTGTTTAATTGCACTACTTGAAAAAAAATATGCATTGCATTAACCCTCACACTCAACCCTTAACCCTCTAAATAATTCTGTGGCTTAGTAAATATTACAATAATATTTAACTTTATGAACTTAATAAAATTTCTGAATATTATAAGATTGTAAATGTGTACCTTGAAATGCAATGTACCCCTCCCCCAGCCTCCGCTGTCCTTCAATACCCACCAGGTCTGGATTTGTTGTGAAACAGCTGCGGTGACTGGAGTAATGGAATGAAAATTCAGCTTTAATGTATATATATATATATATATATATATATATATATGTGTGTGTGTGTGTGTGTGTGTGTGTGTGTGTGTGTATATAAATATTATATCAGTCTGGCGAGTAACCCTAAAAAAATTACCAGCCAAATAGCGATAGAGGGTAGGGGGGGATAGAAGGTTGTTTTTTCTGCATTTTTTATTTTTATTTTTTAAATAAATGCAAGCTTAATGAGCTTAAGAAACTTATTTTAGAAACATTAAAAAGCTTACTGTTTTCAAACTTTTGACCGATATTGTATGTGAACTAGGTTTCAGTGCACTAGAATGATTTTACAACGGAGCATGCCTTAAACTGGCTGACTCCCTATAGTGGGAGCTGATTAAAACGCACCAGTCTATGTTATGTCCACGCCATTTTAAATACTTTTGCATGGCGTATTTGTAGTGGTTATTTAAGAGCTCATAATTGAGTTCATGTAGTAATTATGATGTTTTACAACAACGTGACAGCTTTTTACAAGACAGAATGTAATTTGAAAGTTCATAAATGATGTGTTCCCTTTTGACAAGGCACTGACCCCAAAGGGGAACCTGTACAAAATTGTTTTCCATTGAGCATGTATAGTTATAGTTGCTGGACCACGGTACACTCACTTATCGTTAGACTTTCAAATGGCGGTTGAAATTAACGGTGATCCAAATAGTACGAAAGTTAATCCACTCCAAAAAAAAAAAGGAAAAAAAAACCCTAACATACATATAGCTGCCCCACTAACTAACTTAGAAAACTACACTGTTATGTACACGTACACACGGTCAATGTTTAATCAACTTTTGAATAAAGTATCGCAAATATACATCGTTATAAAATGACTAAGTTACTTACAGGAAATTCGAGTAATGCTGTTCACGTCGTTGCTGAGAAAAGCAGTCCTTCAGTGACAGGTGCCTCTTGCTTGAGCCGCGAAACTCGTTAAACTTCTTAAGATGACGCAAAATACAAACACAATTGTTAGGAAATCCTTAATAATTAACTTCTGAATTAAACATCACAAACATATTTAGTTTTAGCTGGCTAAATTACATAACGTACCAAGATATGAGAGGAGTGCGGGTCTTGCCGTTGCTGAGGAAATTCAGGAAAGCCGTCCTTCAGGTGACTTCGATTAAGCTACGAAACTTGTTGAAGATGACGTAAAATACAAAGACAATTGTTAGGAAATGCTTAATAATTATTAACTTTATAATAAAGTGTTACAAACGTAAGTAGGATTAGCTGACTAACGTTACTTACCAGGAGTTGTGAGGAGTATGGCTAGTCGACGTCTCTGCTGAGGAAAGCAGATTTGAGTGATCACTTTAGCCGCGAAATTTACTCAATTTATTTAAACCGTCATTTATTAAGCTGGAGCTTTATTTAGGAAAATTGGTAGGAAATACTTAATAATTTTAGTTTCTAAAACAGATCAGTACAAGTAAATAATTATCAAATATTTATATTAGAATTCACCAGAAATATTGAGGGTATATTAAAAATATAATTAGTTAGTTAAATACTTATTTATTTTCATTACATAAACTTAAATAATATATTTAAATTTTAGAGAAATTATTTGTTGGATTTTTAATTATTATTTTTAACCTGACCCACTCAAAATATCACTTAAATGATTTCAAAAGATTTTATTAAGTAAATATAGCTCTTTATTTTTGTGAAATTTACTAAGCCACTGAATTACTTTTTACAGTGTGAGGAAAAGAGCCAATCGCTAATCAGTAAAGTCTAATGCAGCTGGGGTTAGACATCCGGGATGCTATAGAATCAGTAAGGATTCTGAGACGTGAGCTCAGGACTTTGCATGCACACCGGATGGTCTAGCCTGATAAATAAGCTTAAAAAATAAGTGCTATTTGAATAAAATAAACAACATTTATGATACAGTTGTTGTCAGATTTCATTGGTGATCTCAGATATGAAATTGAATCTTAAGCTTGGCGTATAGTTTTGCAGAATTTGATATTTCCTCATTCAAAGTGGTAGGAGCTGAACTTGCATGCACAAGAGGCGTATCAAAGATGGCCGCTTAGTTGCATGACTTTCCTTTAAGAGACTTTGGTTTCATGTCCCCAACATTTGCATTTGTATAAATGGAACACAGTGGAATGAAAAGTCTGGAGTGAATGCTCCTCTAAAGTCTATTCACACCAAAGACGTTAACCATAAAAACATAGATCTAAAAATCCTTCTCAGTAGGCATATTAAAGAAAAGCACACCAGGGGTGCGTTTCCCAAAAGCAACATTAGCTAACAATGGTCGTAAGCTACACTGAACTCTATTGGTAATGATGGAACTTGTGACCATAGTTGATTTTGGGAAACGTACCCCAGTATAGTCCACACCACAGCTATAACAATAAAGGCGCACTGAAACAATGTAATTGGAATCACTTTCCCAGTGATTATTTTTCCAGCTGATGAACTATAAAAACATTGACATCCGATCAGAATTAATCCTTCTATATGACACCATGTTCAAATAAACAAGAAAACTAAGCATTTAGGCTGTGCATTTACATGGCAACAACGTTTTAGGAGCCTGAAGACACAAATGTTTGAAAATGGAAGTTTTTAAAAACAATGCAGCTATTGTCATGGATTTGTGAAAACAAAACACAATACGCATTTATATTTCATGTTCAGTCTACAGGTATGTGCGCAGACGCTTAGTGTTTCTTTACAAAGCGACATCGCAAAAGGAAAAACTTTTCCATTTTCCGTTCACCATTGTAATGTAAATATAGTCAGTGAATTGTGTAGAGTCACGTCAAAATCCAAAAGAGCCAGTCTTGATCTACATTGCATGTGGCACAGCACAATGCTTCAAGCTGCCAAAAATAAATGATAAATGGATGTCCCGTTCTTTTTCTGACGTAGCGACTCCATGAGCGTGCACAACTTCCAACGGATTTGGAACACTGTGAACTGAAAACAGCTACTGTGACACATACTTTATGTTCAGGGTACTCGCTGAGTTGTTTCTGTTATGACAGTGTATAATAATAGATACCTATTCCTATAGATACCCTATTCTGTTATTAAAAAGAAACATGTCATTCATTAATATAGCCTTAATTTGACTTGTTTGTCTTTCTACTAACATTTATTACTTATTATACCAAAATATATTTTATACTATTGTGATACCCGGCAATGTGTCAGGAAAAAACAGGTCATAAACACTCTGGTGTTTAAGATTTTCAATACCTGTGCTCTGAGCACTTAAAAAACGAGATCAATACAGAATGGAAACTTCTCATCTTCTTGCCCCCAGCCTTATTGACAAAGCCTGAAATGAACCTAGCATGAAGCATAATAGCAGCATAAATCAAAAGAAAGCAAGTAAAGCTTTCCCACAGCGAGATTAATCTCACTTTGCTCTCGGTGTTAAATTATGCATCTCGCAGAATTATGGGGTGCAGGTTATGAAGTTCCCCTTCTGATGCAAACGTCCACCCACATGCTCCACTTTTGAAACTCCCAACATGATAATGTCATGAGTCAGCGCTTTTCATTCACCGCATAAAAGGGAATGATTTGCACATATTGTCTAACAGTTCACCTAGCCTGTTCATAAAATGCTGAAAAGACATCACTGTCTCCAATATTGTGCGCCATCCATCACTGTCTAGAGTCCATATGCACATTAATGAGTTCTCCAAAGCAATTCCCCACTTTAATTCAGTCTCTGGTAAACCGTAGAAGCAGTTTCATGGGGGAAAACATCATTTACGCCACTAGCACTGTTTCGTAATAGATGGAAAACAACGACCAGAGCTTGTTTTCTTTGAGGCTTTAAATTAGAAACACGAAGTTAGACTACGTTAACTCAGCAGCAAACCTCAGCAGTATTGACTTCACAATTGATGTTACACATATTCAAACCTCAGCAGGGTTCTTTCCTTAGCAACAAGGTAAACTTGGTTTCTATGGATGTGTGCCCTTAACAGGACAGGAGAGAGAGAGAGAGAGAGAGAGAAAGGGACACCGCTGTGTGGGCGATGCAAACACGATTCCAGCTGGCTCTTATTAACTCACCGACCAATCATTACAGATCCATATGAATACTGTGTAACGACAGGCACAGGAAGTCAACGGGGTGAGCCGTTCACTGTTGGTGAAACAGAAACACAAATGCTCGCAGGATTTTTGCAGGAAGTTCAACTTGAATTTAAATGGTTGAAAAGTACTTGCTCTGACATACTTTTTCTTTTCACAGAAAAAAAAGTGATGTGGCTTCGCTTTTTGTACCGTTGATGTCTTTTGTAAGGTACGTTTCTTTTGTGTAAGCATCACCTGACACCCCCAACTCCAGTTTTTCTGTGCTGGCATGTGAAAGGTGTCACGTCTCTCATGGGACTCATTACCCGAAGAATACAGTTAAAGAAATGATTCTAGAAAGGTTTTTGCTCAGCGCCCCTAACATCTTCACCGACTAAAGTATTAAAATAGCATTGGCAGAACTGAAAAGAAAAGCTCAATTTTTATTGACTCATGTTGACCCACTGTTACGAATTTCTGGCATCAATAGTGGAGAATCGTTACAATTAAAGCACCTCACAAATGCACAAATGTGATATTATGTTTCTGACTGTCTTAGACATGTTATTAGTCGTAATTAGTGTTATTAAATCTGATTTACTCATTATTGCTCATAGTTTATAAAAATTTCTGTCCCTAAGTAATGTGTAAAATCATTTGCTTGTTTTTTTTTTCTAAGTGAATAAACACACAGTTTTCACCTGCAGGAAAATAAATAAAATTAAAATGATTTTTTTTTATTTATTTTTTTTATAATAATCATACAAATCTCAGGGTGGATATTTATAAATTGGGAAGCAATTCCTGCATGGCAGTGTACTAAAAGCCAATCAAAACCAGAAAAATCTCATGGCTTTTGTAACTGTTATACATTCTGGTATGATTTGTACGACTTGTGTGAAATATCGTAAAGTCTTTCTGTGAGATAAGGTTCCTTAGAAACCTTCCATTGGATTTTATTATAGGTAATTCATTATGTTCCTAAATAGAGGTTAAAAAAATCCCTTTATGATGCATTTATTAAGAAAATTTGGAAATTAAAGTCTTTTAAATTACATAACATTATATTGATGAAGCTAAAAATTAAACATTTCGTGTTTTCATTTATCCTTCAGTTACAAGCTAACAGACAACTAGCTTAGCATATAGTTATATCTGATTAAGGATAGCTGTTTTGGTTAACAAGCTGTGTTTTTCATCTTCCAAAAGTGTATAAATCTAATTTGAAAATGCCATTGTGTCAATTTAATCAAATTATGACTTACTTGGCTGTTTTTGAGCTTTATTATTTTAATATTGAACTAATGCAAAACTCTCTACCGCAGCAGGTCACAATACATCATCAACAAGACACAGTGAGGGTCCCAGAAATTATCTATAGAGCACTGTGTTTTTTCCCCAAGGTGCCTTTATTTCCGCCACTTAATTTGAGAAACTGCCACTGACGCTGCTATGTCATAAATTCAGATCCCATTGAAATAAGCACGCCTGCTACATTACTATGCAGCTCCCTGACTTTCTGTTTCCTGTAGCCTTGTGACTAAAGCGGTTGACTTTATTCTTTGGTCTCCCTGATACACAATGAGCTTCCGAATTAAAGCGATGAATGATGAACTAGTGCCTTTTCACCGGAGATCCTTCGCTTCACGGTCACTGACTTTTTGTACATTTTATCTTTACTGTTGCTGAGCAACAAACTCTAGGTAACAAGTGTAATTTTGTCGAACAGGCCATTAAACAGCACCAACAGTGAGGAATGTCCAAATGATGAATAATTAGACCAAGCAGTAAAGAAAACAGCAGACTGGATGAGCTTCTGGACGGGTCACTCACGTAACATATAACTGACAACTCCATCTGTATCTCACACAGTCTGGACTGCATCTTTCCACTCAGACCAGCTTGGGCCGGTTTTCTATCTGAAGAATAAAGCGAGATGATATGTTAGGATGTCACTGCACCACGGACAATTTATGATTTGGCACATCTAGGAGTTGTGTTGTGTGTATGTGCACACAATGACTGTATCTTTGTCCATCGAGATGATGTCCACACCCAGTCCCTGACCCATACTGACCCTTTAATCAATTTAGCCCCATTTCCTGATGCCAGCGGCCCTAAGTGATTGAGTTATTATACAGAGTGCTGGTAAGAGAGTATTAGACAGAGGGGAAAAAAAGAAACAAAAGAGAGATGGAGACAGCCAGAGAATGAGAAATGGCATATAAATCAGTTCTTATTGAACAGACGTGGTCATGCATTGTTGACATTTCATTAATTGCTATCCACACCGTTGTGTGCAACCTAAAAACACATGCCATATAAAATATATCCGTCTTCCTCTCCAAAACCCCCCTCTGTTAGTCTTCTCCCATAACAAAAGCATAATTCTGAGTTTGTTTTACGGTGAACCATTAAGCTTTATTAAAACCACAGGTGATGTTAGTAGTATGCCGATTTAATAGCTGCAATTTCCTACAAGCATTTGTTCAATCGTTTAACGATACCCTTAAGTAACTGTTCTCATGCAAACAGACACTCGAGGGGCTGTTAAAACACTCGTGTGTGTGTGTGCTGTCATGAAGAAATGGGATGAAAAGAACACTGGTGTCAGGAATCTTTGCTGCAGTGCTGGTGTATAGTGAGGGATAATCTGATCCGGCCCTCGGTAAGCGTTTCTTATACGGACCGCACTCTTCAGCAGAAATACCGGCAGAAGCTCAAAGCCTCATGCACACATTTTTTTTTTTCCTTGACCTGCAACCTGAGGCTTATATGATTTTGTTTTGTTGTTAAAATCCTATGATCATTTAGTCATCTTTATGTTTGTCCAAACCAAATAACCTTTTTTTTTCCACTATAAAGACTATTAAAAAGGTTCTATCAATGCCAATAAAGAATCTTTACTTTTAAGTGTGCTCTGTAGAACCCAAAATAACAAATTAATGTATAATATTAATCAAACTTCTGTCCATTCTGTGTTTTTCATTTGGACCCAATTGACTTCTATTGTATTCACAAAAACAGTTTAACAAAATAAAGTCATGTTACTTTTGGAATAAGCAAATAGCCTTAGGTTTTTATTTTTGGGTGAACTACTTCTTTAACAATTTGATTTTAAATATTAGGCTGTTTTGGGTTAATTCTCTTTACTTGTTTCTGACAGCTTGTGCTTTGGGGGATGAGAACCTACACCATGCTTTTATGTGCCTTTTGCTGCGGTCTGCATTCTGGATTCTGTTCTTTCGGGTCATTACGTGTTATGATGTGTGACTCTAATGGGGTTAGTTGCTATTGGGAAGGAGAAACATAGAGCAGTCATTTCCCACGAGACTCCTCTAGTACACAGGCACACTGATGAGAGAGAAAGAGAGAGAGACATCTGCTCACACATTTCCTACATCCCATGTGCATTAAAAGCACAGATATTCTCTAAATAAACTAAGCCCACAAAAATTTAGATCAAACCTCCCTGGTGCGCATTAACGTTACCTATGCTGTTGCAAAGCTGTTTATCGTGTGTATTTTTATGCAAATGTGAATGCAAATATATAGATTTGAGTGGCTTCAGAGGAACTGGAATAAATCTCTCTCCCACCTGATTGGAAAGAGGTTTTCATACAATGACTGATGATAAAGTCAGTCAGACATAGACTGCCAAAGAAAAAAAGTGAAAAAAAAAAGGAAAAAAGCCTTTTTTTTTTCAATGGGAATACAGGCTAAATAGGACACAATTGTACATTTGGAAAGTTAGTCGAATGATCATATGAAAAAAAACTGAGGCTTATATAACTTGGAAAGCATGCTGTATATTTACATGAACATATGTTTTGGAAAAATGCACAGACTCACACAAATATATTCTTTAACATAAACAGGACTCAAGTCCATGTTGGTATGTTGCATTTTGTCCATTAAATGCGAAGCAAAAGGGGTAGAATTTTATCCTGACTGGATTTTGTTGCTTTGTCCCATTGCAGTCAAGTTTATTAGACTCACATTTAGCAGTAATATAGTAGTTTAAAGGTAAATTTAGACGTTATTAAATTAACAATATTGTTTTTTTAAGTATTATAAACTGTGTTTTACAGTGTGTCATCCTAGATCACAGTATAACAAAGCTGTTTTGATCATGTTTTCATATGGAGATGCTGATCTCAGCTTCAGCTTAAGATTTCAACAGGACCTTCATCTTCATCAAGGGACAAAAGCGAAGGAGCTCCGGTCGGGTTCGCACCACATCTAAAATTCATAGAGCCATAGAGTCTGGCTTGGTGCTTGGAGTAAGCAAATGCTTGTCTCCTGATCATCTCCCCTTTATACATGGAGATCATCAACAGGGTTGACAGTACCACACCACCGAGTGTGAGGAGGCACAGTCCTGCAATCACACACCTGTCCAGGTGAGCACCCACCCGGGCGTTCTCTCTCTCCAACCGCTCCATCTCCCGGGCAGAAACCGTATCGGGATTCACCTTGACGTCACGTGGGACCGTGTAGGAGATGACAACCAAGGAAATCCCAGTAACTAAAAAGGTAACAGCACCTATGAATCCATAATCCACTGACTTTTCTGATGAATCCACCATGAACTCGTCAACTGACAGCAGGGAGCATTCTGGGTCGCCTTCTTGGAGATCTTTGGAAGAATTCCAACTGAAGTTGTCATAGTTGGTCTCATCTGCTAACAACTGACTGTCTTTATGGTCAGTAAAGTCAGCCACACCAGGAAAAGCTGTTTCAAACTGCTCATCGTAACATACCTCAATTTCTTCATCAAATCCCCATTCATTGAGTTTGCAGAGTCGTCCAATTGGCAGAGTCGCTGTCCATGGTTCTGAAAGCCTGTTCGCCTCATTAACATTCTCCTCTAGATATGCCTGGCAGCACTCTTCATTGGAAAGGACCCTTTCATCTGCACACACTGAGTGATGATTTTGCTGGTATTTTAGGGACCAGTCAAGGTGATCGGTCTGGACAACGTCTTGACCACAAAAGAGGACTTTAAGATCAGCCATTTGTACTTCTATTCATATGTTCATCTCATAGCATGCTGGCTCAGCACCCCTGCAGTATGACAAGGAAGACAATAGTCTATAACAGGCAATAAAACCATTTTAAATACAACACAAAATATTAAATACAACACAAATATTTTGAGGGAAATGAATTTATGTCAGTGTAATTCGTCATAGTCTTAATGGCAAAACTGGTATCAACAGATCTACCAGGTTCAATTGTTTACTTTAATATATAAAATCCATAACAGAGAGAGAGAGAGAGAGAGAGAGAGAGAGAAAGGAAAGAGAGAGAGAGAGAGAGAGAGAGATGTAATGTCTGACCATGGGAAAGGGTTGCAACACGTTTCAGTGTGTTTATATTTGATTAACACAGACGAAACATTGTATAGGTTATATTTAGCACAAATGACAATTGTAGTAACTGTTGTATGTTTTATGTGTTTCTATAACACATTTATGCACGATATTTAAAATGACCCAAGGTATTACAGTCCATATAATGTAATCAAAACTCACCCTGGTAACGACAACACTGATTATACTTGACATTTACATTGTTTACAAATAAGTTATACGTTTCTAAACTAATTAGAAGCAGCCAATTAATGTGTGATAATATTATTTCCAATGTTTCCAAGTCTATCCAACACGTTTTATCGTAAAAGCTAAATCTTAAAATCGTTTAAGTAGGAAACGATATTTTTTTATAAGTAGTATTTTGTGTCATAAATCGTTTTCACGACCAAAAGTGCCTTTTAACCAATCAACAATACTTATAATGTTTCATCTGTAGTATTTCATCTCGAGAGCTAAACGACGCGTAAACATCAGCACCGAACAGAATAGTGAAGCGTTTCAATCGTAAAAAAGTAGTCAGCATGAAAAGCACTCGAAAATATGTTTCCTGTGTTATGTCTCAACTGTTTTATCGTTTTTTTTTTTTTTTTGTTTTTTTTTGTCACCTTAAACTCACAAAAAATAAAGGCATCGCCTACCTTCTCCAAGCAGCGCCTCGCTGGCATTCCTGCAGGGCTCGTGCTCCGTTAATTAAGCGAAGCTCGTCCTGTTCCACCCGCGCGCCGCGCTCAGGTCGCCTCAATGCTCCGTGAGCCTCTAAGACAAGCTGCACAGACGAGAGGCGAGAGAGACGAGGAGGAGAGCAGAGAGGAGGGAAGAGAGGGAGGTTTACTACTGTCGTGGGGGAAATGAAGTCTGATCAAACACTTTCATGCTGTTCTCCTCGTGAAATGCGTGTCTGTGATGCTCCTTATACAGATCGCATGCACAAGCTGAGTGCTAAATGAATTATCCCAGAAATTAACATCATTAAAACATTCTTGAAAGTACAGTTTAAGAAACGCCAATCCGCTTAAATAAATCTTTGATTGCTTTTTCAAAATACAATGTCACAATATACTATGAAATCTTTTATATTTAATTATTTTGTTTGTTTGTTTTATTTTTGAAAGACAGAAAAATTAACTGTTTATTTTTGGGGGAAAATAGAGTTCATTTAACATACTGTTGTCACAAAGGAACCATCTTATCACCCAGATATAGGTATAACTATATCAATACTTTAAAGATAATGGTTAATAGGTTTGCATGAGGAAGAACAGCCCTAATTGTCACAGGGGGAAATTGTCACAAGGCCTTAAGATTTTGAGTCTATTTGCAATAGGTCTACGTGAGACCGATGTTAGTTGTCAAACATTTTATACTGAATATTTTTTGTTTGTTTGTTTAATATTGGAAAGTCAGTGTTTCCAATGTTATTGGCAAGTAAAAAATAGCTGTACCATTTTATTTAACACATTTGAACCTATAGGGTAAGCTGCCACAATGAAACCTGCTAATTATCTAAATATATAACTATCACTATTAAACGTTTAGTAAATAAGAGTATATGGGGGTCTATATCAGGACTACTTGTCATGGAGGAAGTTGTCATAAAATTTATATCTTAAGATTGAGTATACATGCAATATACTGCATGCATTAGGGAGACAGGGGCTAGTTGTCACACATTTTATGCTAAATATTTGTTGTTTGTTTTATTGTTGATTGTCTGTTTCTGGCACAAATCCTAATGTCTTGGTTTCAAAAAGAGTTGTTTCCAATGTAACATACAAAGGTAACTAAATTTTACAAATCAGTGCAACAACTAGCCCTATTCTGAGATTTACGAAAAATACACCTGTATTGTATATGCATGCCTATACATTATATAGTGAAAAGGTTTTTGCCCCCTTTTTTTTATTATTATTATTCTTTTTTTTTTCTTTTTTTTTGCATATTTGTTACACTTAAAATATTCAGATCATCAAAAAAAAAAGATATTATACAAAGATAATGCAGGTAAATACAAAATGCAGTTTTTAAATGATTATTTATTTATTTATCTTTATTTAACCAGAAAATAGGCAGCACATTTAGTTATACATAAAACAAAATGTTTGTTTACGTACACAAACATACACAAAATACCTCAAATGAAGATTTAATTTATTAAGGGAAAAAAGTCCAAACCTGTAATGTTGTGGAGAAGCTGAGGAAATCAAGGATCTGTGTGCAGACATTTCATGGAAAAGCTAGAACAAATAAAAAGTCAGAAACCATAGGCAACAAAGAACAGAAAGACGGGCAAACAGACTACTCACAACTTACAAAGAACTAAAGAAATACTAGAACTGTATATACAGGAGGCTAACAAGTTAGGATAAGATACAGATAAGATAAGATACAAACAAGCACCAAGTCCAATACAAGGCACAGGAGAAAAAAAAAAAAAGCTGATTTGTGAGGACACACATATTTTCTGAAACCAAAATAAAACTGAACACCTCAAAATTGCACAAAAAAATACAATATCCTTCAAAAGGGTCTTTCAGTGTAACACATAAATAAAATAATGTTAAGAAAAATTGTAAAAGTCAAAGCCTTCTCATCGGATGTGCTGGTTTCGGCCTCATTGACAGCTGCAGTCATGTCCACATCTCATTTATGAAACACCTGTGATTCACAACTACTGGCTAAGAAATTCGAATTCACATAAAGTAACCTTGTTGACAAGTTTGGGTAAGATACACAAGATAAAGTACTTTCAGTGCCCTGTAGTTGGAAATATCACATCTTTTGTAGCATGAATAAACTGCTGCAAGAAAGCTAGGTGCCATGCAAAATGTAATGTGTAACTGCAACACTCGTTCCAAATGTAGTGGAGTAAAGAGTAAAAGTTGCTAATTTCTTTGGTACTCAGCACAACTACAAAGTACCCGGAAAGATACTTAAGTACAGTAATTAGTTATATTTAATCAAGTACTTTACACCTCTGGCAAAAACTGCATCCAAGAGTTCAAAGGCAAAAGCCACTGCTGACCAAAAAGAACACAAAGGCTCATCTCACATTTGCCAAAAAATTATTATTGGGGATTATCTCCAAGACTTTTGGGCAAATATTCTGTGGACTGATGAGACAAAAGTTGTTTATTTTATTTATGAAACCATGAATTCTGCACTCTATCAGAAATCCTGAAGGAGAATGTCCGGTCATCAGTTTGTGACCTCAATCTCAAGCGCACTTGGATTTTGCAGCAGGACAATGATCCCAAACACACTAGCAAATCCACCTGTGAATGGCTAAAGAAAAACAAAATTAAGGTTTCGGAGTGGCCAAGTCAAAGTTCGGACTTAAGTCCGATTGAGATGTTGTAGCAAAAACCTTCCAATGGGGCTGAATTGAAACAGTTCCTCCACAGCGATGTGAAAGCCTCACCGCAAATGCTTGATTGCAGTTGCTGCTGAAAAGGGTGGCACAACCCAAGAAAGATTACTTTTTCACAAGGTGCCAGGCAGGTTTGGACAGCTTTTTTCCCTCGATAAATCAAATCATTATTTCAAAACGGCATTTTGTATTTACTCAGGTTATCTTTGTTTAATATTAAAATTAGTTTTATCTGAATCTTTTAAGTGTGAGAGATATGTAAAAAATATATATATAAAACAGGAAGGGGCAAAAACCTTTTCACACCACTGTATATACTTTATGACAGTTCAGCAGAACGACTATGTTGACCTGTCATAAGTCATGTATTTATTTATTTTTCTGAACGAGCACATGACTTCACAAGCCCCATGATGACCCCTTGCTGTTCGCTGACATGATGCCAGCTAGTGTTGTGTATGTTTAGGTGGCAATAGCTCATAATCAGAATTTGCCTCACTGAATTCTCAGTGAAAGCTCAACGTGTACTAATGCAACATCCTGCTAGTGCACTGAATTAAAGAAGACAGGTGACATCAGCTGGTTAAAACACATGAAAGACATTGATTTGCTCCAGAGGCTGAAACATTTCTAGAGCATAAACTGTGAAATTGACGTTTATGAGATCTGTGTGTTCAGATCTTACATCTCTCTCTACTGTGAGCTACACATTGCATTAAGATGACTTGAGAAAGGAGCAGCAAGCACACAGAGACGACTCCATAAATGACAGCTGAGATGGCCTCTATTCAAAATCAGCTTCAATCATATTCAAAGAGAGCTGCAATGCTCACAGTTTAGTCGATTACTAACAGTCGGTTCACACTTGCTATTTTTTTACACACATGCAAGAAAGCTTTATATCAATGTGCTTCATCTCATGTTTTCGACATACATATTGCTAAAAGTTTTGGATTTAATCCTCTGACATGATCACATGAGAACCCTAAAACAAAAAACTAAATAAACGTCCTATTATTTGGAGAAATTTTGCGTCACATCACATACTCATCAATGGATGTTCTGCAGTGAATGGGTGCCATCAGAAAGAGAGTCCAAACAGCTGATAAAAACATCACTGTAACCCAGAAGTAATCTACAAGACTTAAATCAGTCAGTTCCACCTTGAGAAAGTGAAAAGTTGTTTGTTTTGTAAAACCATTAAACCAATGCTTCAGGCTAAAATATGAGTCCATAATCCATAATGACTCTTCCTCCAGTGAATAATTCCCGTTTCTCTCACGTCAAAATCCACCAGCACATTTGTTTAGAGCTGTTTGGACTGTTTTTGCTTGTCTGTGGATATTTCTCACCTGATCCAACAAGACCACTTTTCAATACAGTATTATGGAATCATATTAGAGCTGGAAGCAACAATTTGAAGTAAAAAAAAAATGTCTTGATGAATTTGTTTATAACAAACACACAGCTTTTCACTTCACAAGATTTTAATTGATGGATTGGAAATGTGTGGATTTATTGTGATGGTTTTTATCAGCTGTTCTGACTCTCATTCTGATGGCACCCATTCACTGCAGAGGATCCATTGGTGAGAAAGTGATGTAATTCTAAACTTCGCCAAATCTGTCTCAATGAAGAAACAACCGTATCTACATCTTGGATGGCTTGAGGGAGAGTATTTTCATTTTTAGGGTGAACTATTCCGGACTTGAAATACAGCAAAGTTTTTGTACTTTAAGTAAAGGAAGAAACATCCTGACATTACAAGAAAATCAGTGAACATTGACAACAATAATAAAAAAAAAAAAAAAAAAAAAAAAACCAATGTAAATAAAACTGGCAAACAATGCAGTCATATTGATTAATTATTAATATGCCAGTGCATTCTGGGAAGATGGCCAGTAGGGCTGAATTAAATTTTGTTTTTGTTTCTTAGCGTGAACTATGATTGTTCATAAAAGAAAAGCAGTATTGGGATGCCATGTGTTGCTGATGGCTTGTGAGCAATCCAAGAAAACTTTTTTTGGGTTACGTTTCAGATTATTTATTTCATCTAAGAATAATCATTTCACAGAACATTGACAAAAACATGTTTGCCATCTGCGCGCAGTATGAAACTTGCGATTGTCTTCCAGAATATGAAACTTATCATATGCTTGACACTTTTCAACCAGACAGAGAATTTCATATCTAGCAGCTACTGTCAGTTACGTCGTATTTGAGAGCATAAACCTAAGGACTGTTTGGAACTTGTAAGAGTAAGATGTGACACTTTATTTCCCACTTTGTTTTGTTTATCTGCTGGTGGCTGATGTGGCATTTCTGCTGATGGATCTTTTCTGTAATAGGGCTTGTAACAGAGCACAGCTAAGAATAGCTATGGAGGAGCCAGCATGAGACATTTAAAACTCCTGCCCTTCTGTTCATAAGGGACAGACAGACACACAAAAGCGACCTTTAGTCTCTGGAAAGTTTTGACATAAACAGATCAGTGTGTGTGTCTCTCACCACAGGAAGATATGCGCTGGAGGTTTTCAGAAAGATATAGTGGGAATGCCCTGATTTTTTTCTTTTTCTGGTATATTAATAAATATTTGTTATGACAGATTTGAGACTGATAAGACAGGACACATTCAGTGTAGGCCTACCCTATCCAAAAGGGCCATGTTTAACCTGACACGCAGTACATATATTCAACAATATTAGTGATTGTATTTTTAAATATATACACACACACAACAAAAAAGAACGTGTTTTAATTATTCAACATTTCTAGTTGTTGCTATGTAGCCAGACACTGTGTGTCTTTCGCTAATAGTTTTATACAATGTGTGTGTGTACTTATGTGTGCAGAAAAGAGTTCTTGTGCAAAACTTCAGATACAGGTGCGTACGAATTTGTTCCTATCCTTGCATTAATAGTGACGAATCCTTATTTTTCTATATTAAGTAGCGCTTTCACTCAGGAAGTAATATAAAATGCGCCCAAACCATGTCCATATAAGGGCTTTTCGTAAGATTGGATTCATCGTATTATTTCGCACCTAGTGGCTAGTTGTGAATACGCATATGCAGTATGTATTTTCTCATTCTCATTTTTTCTTAATTATTACTCAAAAACAAATGATGTATAATTACATGCAAGTAACCCTAAGCCAAACCATAATCATATAGTAGTTTATTAGTATTACTCAGTACTTAAATATATTATTATACTGTAACAGCAATCCCTTGAAAATAAAGTGTAGGCTAACTTTAATACGCAGTATATTTTACTCCAAGGGCACTATAGGAAGAAAATGTGATTTTTGTGTATATGTGCTTTCGGTTTTAAATTTTCATTAGTTGGAATACATTTTATTGTGACCTTTTTGATGTATTGTGCGACGTTTTACGAACAAATATGAAGACAGTTTGTGAATAAGTGTACTCGGATGCTCAAGTGATACATTTGTTCATTATGTGCATTCCCAGTTCAATAACATAAACTTTAGCTAGACAACGATAAGCTAGGCTACGTGAGCATTGAATGTATTTTTTGTTGCTTCATCTTGGTGAGCAAAGGTTTCGTTATGAGGCTGCAGAGCAGTTCTTTTAATTTACAAGCCCTCAGGGTTTCCCCTGGAAAGGAAAAGGGTTGAACCAGAGAGGGCTGTTAATGCCTGGCCTTGAGTCACGACTCTGGCGGGACTCTGCAAGACCATCCAACCACTGGGTCTCTGCTTTTGGCTTCACTTATGGCCCTTGAAAGAGCCTTTAACTCCAGGACCCACTTTATACACTTGTTTTACAACCCAGCCGACAGCTACTGAATTATAGGAACAGTATAATATTCAGCTATAGATGTGAAGCAACAATGAGGATATGAATTTGCAATAAGTGCTCTCATTCTAATGATACTTTAATGAGATTTGATGTGAAATATGTCGTATCATGTACTTCTGGCTGGAGCTTTAACATTAAAACATCAGTGATTTAAAAATGAGATCATCAAGATCATCTCTGCGAAGGTAAGTGGACAAAGAATAGAAAAAATGCTTACTTAAGAAAAGAAAATAGGCCTGTTGTCAGTAATAAAGGACTAAATAAATAAATGTAAAAACATATTGCAAGAAATGTTTTACTTCATTACTTTTAATTTACTTTTAAATGTAAACTTGCTGAGCAACATTACATAGACATTTTACCCATGGAGTACAGTACTTGATTTTTAGCTGTACACATTTGGTTTAATATTGGTGCTTGTAACAGCTTTGACTGTGAATTTTAAGCATTTTGCAAGCTCAACACCTAAAGTTCACACATACTTTAAAATGTGGATATTATCAATGGATGCTTCTCAGTGTTATCACATAGAAAGAAATGTTTTAAGATGAGAAAAATGAATCAGAAGACATCACATAATTCCTCAAATCCTATGCTAACACATAGGAAAACCTCAAATGATTTTCACCTTTAAATGATGAGATTATGAATTAGAAGACATATGATTGAAATACGAAAATATAGAAGTGATCCAAACTATTCACATTTTTTTTAAATAAGCTGAACATAAACATCAATGCAAAGTTGTCACAAAGTAATTTGTGAAATATGAAATAAGTGTTTTATGTTTTCAGTTTTTTTTTTTTGCAATGATAATGTCATTTTGATCATATCTGCATAACGGTTGAATTAAAAGCATGTCCAGTGCATGTCAGTCTCATTCACTGGTAGTTCCTTCCTTTGACACAAGAGAGCAGCAAAGCACAGAAGTGGAACCGAATTTCTCAAGTCATCCACACGCATTATGCTGCTTTGCCAGACACTAAACATCATTTGCATTTTAAGTAGTCTTCATTTCATGAATTTTACGAGAGGGACATATTTTTAAACCACATAGCACTGGTCAGTCTGTGATGGTAAAGATCATTTAAAAACGTAATTCATCTCAAGCCATTTCCGTTTCCAATTATTGATATAAGAATATGGATCAATCAATTTTGACATAATCGTGACATTGTCCCAGTGGTGCCACTCCACCCGCTAATTGGGTTGTGAACTCCTCTCTCGGTTTCCCTTGGAAACAGACCCCTAAATAAATGCTGAAGTGGCTTGGCACGTTAAGGTCTCTTCTGTCTGTATGCCATAAGCACAGTTGGTGAGGAGGAGAGCTTTTCTCATGTTCAGAATAGAGCAACTGTGCTGTCCCACATGAGTCAATTACTCTTATAAAGAATTAAAGAAACCTTACATGGCTGTTAAATAGTTGCCAAATGTTATGGAGTAAAAAAAATAGGGAAAAAAAAGGGAATTGTCACAGGCACGTCACGAACTGCGTTACATAAGATAATGTTATTGTTTTAACTATTTGTTCTCTGAGATAATGCACTGTGGGACCACAATAACAATGTAGAAAGAATAAAATAAAATACAATATAATGCACACCTCTGAACTTACTGTTTAATGTTTGCCATGCAGACTCTTGCTCTCACGTGCACCTGCATGCTAATAATTCAGTGAAGTGATGGGATTACATTTCATGGGCCAAATTGAAGACAGAGACCTATGGCTCAGAGAAGTTTCAAGCATTAACACTGTCATTCATGTGTCACCTGGAAACCGCTCCTGTCTGAGCCAAATGAGAAGATTTCTTGGTTATTATAATAGGCTGAGCTATTTCTAGTATAACAGAGTGTGCCTAAAATGAAATAAATTGAAAATGGGTTTTAACCAAAGAGGAGACAACAATGTCAAAAATGTCCTGGTTTGTGGTATCAAGCTTTTACATTTTATGTAAATGCCATTTGTTCAGTTGCATCCTCAGGCCTTTCACATTAAATGTAACCATTCTTACAATTTATGGATAGCCTTCATTAAACTTCATAATGTCAAATAGATGCTGATGAAAAAAACAATACTCAAAAGCTTAAGTATTTAGGTTAAGACATGTTGAATATTTATATTAAATATTTAATTAAAACTACACGGAAAACATAAAAAAATGTTGTATATTGGAACGAACAGATACAAATAATCTGCAGAATTTTGTGTTTAATAAATAGACGCTTGCACATCGTGTTAAGGTACAGCAACACGCTGATCGAGCATTTTTATTATTATTGTTATTTACTTAATTATTTAAGATTTGGTCACATACATGTTTAAAACTTATTTTTATTTACTACTGACAAGTTCCTTTAAGATGTCTTAATTCTCAGACTATATAGCTAGCCTACACAAATAAGGAAAAATATTAAATCAAGTCACGTGCATGAATAAGACCGATATAAACAATCCATCCGACCTTATCTTTAAATCAAAACTTGTGTCGCATATCAGTGACACGGGATATTAATAGGACCATAAAATCTTTCATAAAATTAACCAAGGTCATAAGATATTGTATAAGACTCGAAGCATTATGCCAGGTTTTCGTTGGACTGAACTGTATGCGTGCGTGAAACGCCCCCTTTTCGGATCACGCAGCCAAAGCGAGACTAAATTGAGCAGCATGTTCATGAGATCCATCATCTGATCTACAGCAGCAGCAGAGAGCACATCTGTCTTCATTCTATTCCATTACATTGAGAGGAGAATCAACTCTGGAGGTCGATTTATGTTATGATTTATATTGTAAACTAATATAAATCAGTGTTCTCTGATGACCAAGAACTAAACAAGAACTGAACTGGAGACGCATTTCAAAGTTCTAAGAGGGATGAGCCGCATTTAATTAGGCTATGTCACCTCAACGGAACTAAAAGCCTTTTTAATCTGATTTTCTGAACTTTTTTTTTTTTTTTTTTTTTTGAGAATGGAGAACTTGACAGTATTCAACGATACTCTGGAAACTTGGACTGACCGCAGTGTCAAATACAAGGTGATCAGCGTCCTCATAGTTTTCCTCATATGCGCTCTCGGGATAGTTGGAAACGTGATGGTCATCCTGGTGGTCCTCACTACCAAACATATGCGGACCCCGACCAATGGCTATCTGGTTAGTTTGGCTGTCGCAGACCTGATGGTGTTGATGGCAGCCGGTCTGCCGAGCATAGCGGACAGTTTGTTCGGTTCGTGGATTTTTGGGCACGCGGGGTGCTTGTGCATCACATACTTCCAGTATCTAGGAATCAACGCATCCTCGTGCTCCATAACAGCGTTCACTATAGAGAGATACATCGCTATATGTCACCCGATCAAAGCGCAGTTTTTATGCACACTGTCTCGCGCGAAGAAAATTATTTTGGGAGTTTGGGTTTTCACGTCGCTTTACTGCGTAATGTGGTTTTACTTGTCCGATATTCAACAGGTGCTCTACAAAGATGTGACCATAATAACGTGCGCTTACAAAGTGTCCAGAAACCTTTACCTACCCATATATTTTTTCGATTTTGGCATCTTTTTTGTCCTGCCACTCACTCTTGCTACTGTCCTGTACGGCCTCATTGCGAGAATCTTGTTTCTTAATCCTCTTCCATCGGACACCAAGGAGGACAAGAACGGGCATTACAACTTCTCCAAAGCCCAAAAGTACAAGATGAAGAACTCCAGCCGCTGCTCCAGCACGACCGCAGCATCCAGGAGACAGGTGAGAGGAACATCTGAAGTAGATTTAAAACATGAAAATATGTTCTGAATCTAGTCGAAAGTGGCATGCAAAAAATTGACACGTATGGTACGTTTGTTCTTCTTTTCCTGAATTCTGCATGAATTGAAATAAAATGATTAAATACAGCAAAATTACACATTTAATGTTTTTTTTCAGCTTGAATGAAAAAAAAATAGATTACTGAATAGATCATCCTTCCTTCTAGATAGATATATAGATTGACAGATAGACATAGATCTATCAGTCTTTACTAGGATGGATGGATGGGTGGATGGATAGATAGATAGAGACCTATCAGTCTAGACAGACAGACAAATAAATAGATAGATAAATAGATAGATAGATAGACATACATACATATATCAGTCTATCTATCCATCCATCTATCTATTTATCTAGATAGACAGACAGACAGACAGACACCTCTCAGTCTATACAGACAGACAGATAGACAGACAGACAGATAGATAGAGACCTATCAGTCTATACAGACAGACAGACAGATAGATATACCTTGTAGTCTACAGACAGACAGATAGATCTATCAGTCTATCTATCTATCTCTATAGACTGATAGTTCTTAGATAGATATACCTTGCAGTCTATACAGATAGATAGATAGATAGATACCTATCAGTCTACACCGATAGATAGACAGACAGACAGATACATAGATAGATATGTCATTAAAAAAACATGTTTTACACTGAACTGATATGGGTTTCATAAAACTGTTATGGTGATTTCTTCCTGAAAGGTAACAAAAATGCTGGCAGTGGTGGTTGTTCTGTTCGCGGTGCTGTGGATGCCGTACCGCACTCTGGTGGTGGTGAACTCCTTCCTGCAAGAGGCCTACCTGGACACCTGGTTTCTGCTGTTCTGCCGCACGTGTGTGTACCTCAACAGCGCCATCAACCCTCTGATCTACAACGCCATGTCTCAGAAGTTCCGCGCTGCCTTCCGAAGGCTCTGCCGCTGCGGACCCAATGCCCAGGCGACCAAAGCAGCCTATAGTGTGGCTCTAACCTACAGTGTTGCCAAGGAAACGTCAACGGTGGAAAGCACAGGGCATTTTTCAACCGAGATTGACGATTTGACACCGACAGATGAGCTGTTTCCTGATAAGAAGCTTCTGTATCCAGAGGACTCTGACTTTAGGAAGGAGACTTTCTGTCAGGCCTGAAAACTCACAACAGCGACACACCACAAATCTCAGAACACTACAGATCTAACATAGCACTACACACTGAACTGCAGGAACAGCACTTTGAAAGTTTCACTTTATCTTGGTCTAAAAAAAAGCATGCTCAATACAGTCGAATTCATCTTCCTGTCTTGTTCACTTGCCAAACAGCTCTTTAGAATATAAAAATGAAACCACCATTACATAAGTTGCATAGTTGCATTATCTGCTGGAGTCATGATTCTTAATTAAAATCACTGCGTACTGCATATGTAATGCAGGGTAAACTGAAGTACATATTGATCTGAAAATATCTTCAGGGGTTGCCATTGTGATTAATGAGTGGCCTTTTACCCTGCAGACCCCTGGGAAAAAAACTGAAACTGCTTTATTCTGCAGTTGGAGTAGTTTCAGGAATGTTAAATAAGAGTCAACTTACTTTACATCCCACTATAAAGAAATATATATTCATATATAGAAATATATATTTATATATTACATGCTTTCCATCTACTAAAACTAAAAATTAATGCATAGTTTTTTTTTTTTTTTGTCAATTTGATATGTGAAAGTCATTGGCATTCTGATTGAAAATTTAGACTAGAAGTTTATGAGCACCTTTTTATGTAAACTGAATGTAAATAAGCAAATTAATGAACAGATGCATGAATAAAAGATTAAATAGATATTATATTTTTACATCAACAGCATTTATGTAAAATCTGAAGCTGAATATATGATATAATATGTGATTTGATGTGCCATTAGCTCCACCAGCTGGACAGAGTTGCCAGGTGTGCAAAACAAAACCATTCTAATTGCTAATAAAGCTATTTTTTTTTTACTGTAAAATCCTTTGAAATAAGATTCTGCGACAAGAGCAAAAGTAGCCCAAACCTTTGGGAAAACCACACACTTGGCAACACTGCAACTAGAAATGCATGAATAATCATTGTTTTCTCACACGTCTCCCAAACACTCCCCTTGATTGCCAATGGTCATATAAAACAATTAGTCCCGCCCCAAACCTGTGCTATAGGTTGAGCCAATGTCGCTATGTCCTGCAGCAAACCTTCAGAGAAATGAAAAAAAAAAAAAAAAACATTGTGTGTAGTGTACTGTCTTACTTATACTTAATGACTACTCAGCATATAAACCAGGATAGAATAAAGAATTTTAACATGTATTCAGCTTTAAATATAATAGTTATGTCATTTTTGAGTATAGCTAATTTAGATAACCGAGTAATTGAATGTATTAAAAAATGTCTAAAAATACTTCACCATTGTTCATTCTCTTGTATCATAAATGGGTAGACAGCATATGATTGTATTTGTGAACGTCATACTAGCCCAATAAGCTAAATCCCACCACATGGCTTTGTACATGGTTAAATGTCTTGTTTTCTCGGTATTTATCACATCTGTTTATTAAATTATTCTACATTAATATGATTTAGGTTTTGAATATAATATAATATCTTAGTGTTCTTGATGTGAAAAATGGTCTCTGTTTTGTTTTGATGGCTTGTCAGGTTTGCTGTTCGTTGTCAATGAATAGGCTATTTTAGTGATATTTTAGTGAATAAGCAACTTCAGTTTAAACCGAAGTTTTTAGAAAGTTACAGTCATACAAATGTGTTTGACACTTGTCTCTACACACAGAGATGTTTTAAAGTGTTAATGTATATCATACTGTATATACATTTTGAGCTCTTTTCTTTAAATTGTGCTGTAATTGTTGTCTCAGTTTGCTGAATGCTTGACAGGTATACCGTTGATATATTTGATGTTGAATCATGCAATCAAACACATTCGTATCCATATTATAACTATGATATGTATATTTGCTATTTTGCATTTGTGTTATTCTCCAGGGGTTAACTTAAGCAGTTATATCTACATCTATTTTAAAACATATTTCTGAATAAAATAAATGTACTGGTTCATGAAAGACTCACAATTATGTTAAATTCATTATTTTATATTCTTACAATAGTGGCGGTTTCTGAAAATCTTTTCTGATTTACATGAATTTTCAAACAGTACTGAATAATGCTCTGCATAATGCTGCACTGATGTCTAATTGGTCTATTTAAACTTAATTATACTGGGACTAGCACATTTCTACTGCCATTTGAAGTTAACTTTCAGAAACAGAGTGCCAAGTACCTCCATTCATACAAAATACTCAGCTAATCAATTCAGCATTGTGGCAAATGGATGAAAGAACAAAAAGATATTTAAAAGACTGACCACTGTGTTCCTATACTGGCAAGCTCAGCAGAAGAAACACATAAAACATTAAATATAATTCAGTAAGTAGGCACCTTGAGCCTAATTCAACATATCCATCCTTTATTCAGTATATTAGAAAAAACAAATCACAAGTGCATTATCAAATTACATTCTAGCAAACACAGATGTTCATGTGCTCAAGTGGATTTAAGAAAGGCCAGTTTTGTCAACTCATCAACTGAAAAAAGAAAAACAGAAAATGGTGGTCTCAAACCTGAAACTATTGTTTGGACCCCACTGTTCTTCAAAATATCTCGTACAAAAAGGTTTGGACCGACATGGGGTGAGTAAATGATGAAAGAATTGTTATTTTAGGGTGAACTATCCCTTTAAATAAACAAAAATGGAAATGTAAAAATTTTAATTAATGAGTATTAAATAAATATGAAATCTGGAGCCTAAACGATTCTGCTTGATGCAGATCTTTTGGAAACTTTGCTTTTTGTTCATGCAAAAGGTCAAGGCTATTTTACCTCCTGCAAGTGATACATTTTCTGTTGGTCCCTTTAATTAGCTCTGCTTTTACCTTTTCTTCTTCCTCTTATTATCCACATATTATGTCCCCTGTCTGTTTAAAATTAGATTCTGCTTGTAATGATAGTAATGGCCTTATCATCATTTACACTTCAAATTATCTCCGACTGAATATCAGAATTTGAAGTAAATTCATTGTCAGATTATTCAACTCCACTGAATAAAATAAGACGAAATTACTCTAATTACACAGCATTATGGTGTTTATGTAACCATTGCTACAACACAACTGTCAAGATATCATGCATGTTGAAAATTTGATGTCTAGACTTCCCCTAAACCGAAGTCCGAAGTCCACTGGCAATTAAAAAGTATATATTGAAATATATATATTGCAAACACATGCATTTAATCATGCAAAAAAACTAACAAAAAAAAAAACATCAAAATGGTCTTCAAAAAAAAAAGTGTAAAAATTGGAAAGGCCTGAAGTTAAACTGTTATGCTGTCTTCAGTTAGAATGAAAAGAAAACAGAGAAGTGACTATCCAAAAATATGAAAGTTATTTATGAATATCAGTACCAGTTACATAATAATAAAAGTCAACTTGGTGGGAACATTGGAAGCATCTTGGGCAGAATTTGTATTTTTTTATGCTGGCATACAATTGTGTCAAGTTTGTGTTTTAATAACATTAAATCAACAATAAAATCTGACAGTGGTGTCTAAGTCTTAAATTAAATATTATATATTTATGCATTTATCTGATGCTTTTATCCAAAGCAACTTAAAGTGCATTCAGGCTATCAATTTTTACCGATCACACATACATATACATACATATACATATACATATATATATATATATATATATATATATATATATATATATATATATATATATATATTATTCAATTTAATACACCACTGTCAGATTTTATTTCTGGTTTAATGTATGTTATTATAAGTTGTGTCTTAAATTATTAATTATATATATAGGTTTTGCTGCACCACATTGAGTGTTACATTTTAGCAATTAAAAAATAAAATAAATCTGCATTTTTTGTATCTTTTTGACCTTCCATTCTAACTTTTCATCGAAGTAAAGTAATTCAAAATGGGGAGTAAATCTCATGATGAATTAATTATATATATATATATATATATATAAAATCTCTTTGTAAAAAGCAATTTGCTTCTTTAACTGAAAGTCACAACTTCGATTCCTTCGCCTGACGCAATAGAAAGAGGATTTTAGTATAACTAGCTTCATGCAGTCCATTCCAACGAAAAATCTAGGACAAAAGAAATCTACACACGCTCCAATAAAACATATACTGTATGAGCCTCAAAATATGCTGAAAATTACACTAATTAAAGAGTAGCTCTAAATATAAACCTACAACCAGCAATTGTGCAAATTGCTCACCATACAGCTTTCAGGCTTGTTGAGAGGGCCATAATTTGAAACATTCAGTTAGATATGATTATCACTGTGCTACAACCTATCTGCCCTGCAGACCACACACCTTCTGCACTGTGCTGTGTTCATTATAACAGGGATGGTCGAAGTTTGGCACATCCCTTCACTCACTTGCATAAAAGTTGTTTCACAAACCCTATCAATGGCAGTTTACATTTCACACCAAAACGCATCTTTTGCTAATCTTGCCAAATTTTAAATTAAATCTAATTCATAAAAATACATAGATATATTTCAATATAAGAGATGAAAATGTTAATTATATATAAATAAAATACACTGCAAAAAAAATAAATAAATGCATAGGGATATTAATACGAAATAATGCAGACCTTTTTAATGTTTTGGACTAAATGCAACAAGATGCTTTTAAAACATTAAATCATTTCACCACACAGAGTCTGTGCCAAAGCCCACAGCTTTGTTCAATGTCATTGTTCCCCTTTTCTCCCCAGACGCAATTATTCACAAAAGATGGATGTGATCTGTTGCAGGAAAAAAGGACTGTAATTATATTAACTTGGCTTTGGTGTCACCTTAGTTTTTATCTGTGATGAAGTCGCATTCCCTCTCTTTTTTTTTTTTTTTTTTTATCACAGAACAAGACCTTATTTTATCACACAGCATATTCAGTCTGAAATTAATAGGCCAGAAAATAAGTTGTTCTTGAGAATAATACATCCAATACAGCTCCTTTTCATACCCCATTTATCCCTGGTTCTCTCTTTTCATCTTTCTCATCAATTCACAGTTTTTCCTCGCTCTTTCGCAAAAGCATCTCACATCTAAAGTAAGTTTATCATGACGTGCAGTTCTATAACCCAGAGCTAATCAGTTCAAAACACTGTTTATTTGGTGAGAAAGACCACCAAATAACTCCGAGGTCTACTGGACTAGAAGATTCTTGTATATGACTGGTTTGGATTTGGGGGGAAATTGGTAATAAAATATAAAGACAAGCACAGTCTGCTTAAATAGCAGTGTTCTAAAAACACTCCACAATAATTGCTTAATATAAACCATGGCTCAAACAAAAAAGACCTCAGAACACTTAAGCTATTACTTAGAACTGCTGCTCAAATTGTAATATTTACACAATGAAATCTTGTTAATTTCAAGAGGAATATTTAAGGCTTTATTCAGCTACTGTTGTGACTTCATGACAAAAATTCAAGCAAATACAAAAGGTCTCACAGAATTTTTCCTAGCTGCTTTGTATATGATCAAGCAGTTAAACATGATAAAGTTTTGTTTCCCCCCTCATGGTTATCAAGGCTACATCTGAATAAAAATACAGTAAGGATAGTGATAATAATAAGAAGAATCATTATTGATAACCAAGCAAATTAGAATGATTTCTGGAGACACTGAAACTGGAATAATAACTGCTTTGCCATATTAAAACACAGAAGTCAACATTTGAAATGGTTCAAAACCCTTCATCAGAGTTTCCTAAAGTCTAAATGCATTCTTGTCTTAGGACAACTTTGATTAACTTTTTTGATCCACTTCAAATGTTTCCTACTGTATTTTAAATTGCAATAATATTTCACAGTGTTACAGTTTTTACAGTAATTTCATCAAACGTGTTTTTTTTTTAAACCATTGTGTATACAACAGTAATGCTGTTTTGTCACACCAATGAGAGTGAAATAAGGGATTGAATAATATTCAGTAATCTTTACTGTTTATAGCGAGACCCTGAAGTTTGTAGCGCCATAAAGCAAATCATCTACCGAGGTTATAATTTTATTAACATCTCCAGTACCTCCCTTTGAAACTCCACATTCAGAGTGAAACCAATCACTCATTCCACATCCAAATATCCTGTTTTGAAACCAACAAACACAGAAATGCATTCCAATCCACGAGCCCGAGGGTAAGCTAATGCAATATCGACTGGCCCTCAGGCTATGTTTGGACCTGCAGAGTTTAACCATTAATTGTTATAGAAGCTAAGTCAAATGGGTTATCCTTATTTTTGTTGTTGTTCTTCTAGAATACTAACGCACTTACCGCATGAAGTGGATTCCGGTTGCATCCACCTCATGCGACTTTCCAGATGAGAGCTTATTCCTTCAGGATTGTTTGGTAATAATTAATGAAGAGAGATGTGCACTCAAAGCGTATAATACAGGTGTGAATACAAAGAGGGAAAACAAGGGCTGATGCGGCGTTCCCGGGGTGTATAAATATATCAACACCTGAGAGAGATGCTCACTCGCTTAGTTGTTAATAAACACAGTTCGCGCCAATTGCAGATGTTTTTTTGGTAAGACAGAGACCTCCAAAACGGGTTCTGGAGAATAGTTTCCATTTAGCAAATGTACTAGCCTATTTCATGTTGTTCTATAGTGTCTGCTTTTCTGTTTTCTAATGTCTTGTGACGTCAATGTCTACTTCTAATTGACCGTGGCGGTTTTATTCACGAAAAAGGAGTTTCTAAAATAAAACCATGGAAGGAAGGACTGAAAATGGTAAAGAGAATAAGGCTGCGTTCTTATGAAACATCCTTGTTATTGGGTCGACATGATCTATTGTCACACATCTTTCTCATGAGGTTCATGGCTGCCATACAACATGGCACTTGAGAAGGTAGATCTCTTCTCTACCACAGAAAGGCTGTTTTGAATCGCACAAGTGTGCCTTGAAGACACTAACAGGACACAAATATACTGAAATATTTTCCATAATGTTCTCGGAGATGTTGCAGTCCCAGTTTAGTGAGCATTTCGGTTTGCCCACAACTGTACATGCTGTAAAATGCAATCAACAAATGCTATCAACATATACTAAAAATATATTATATTATTATAAATTATTATTCCACTTATTTCTGCAAATGTACAGCAAGTGTTATAATTTATGCATGACTGCAAAAAAAAGAAAAAAAGAAATATTTCCATCACATTTATCATCACTCCATCACATAATTTTTATGTATTTATTTTACCTAGCCACAGCTTAAATAGCTAATGTACAATGAAAGTGGGAAATTTAGAAATATTAAATCTAGAAATTAGCAAAAATTTGATTTAAATTTGAACATGAATTGCTATTTGCAACCCTTTAGATTTCCATAATATGACATTTCTGAGTGAACCAATATATTCAGAAAGAAAAATACAGGGCAGGATTTCATGAACTGGCTGGATTTTGAAATTGACATTTCATATCAGAATGAAGCTAAATTACTGCTTAAAGTGCTATAGTACATAAAAGAATGTGCATAGAAAATTAAAAATACTGAAAACTTTTCATTTTTAAATCAACCAGTTATGAATTAATCCTTGTTAAAAGTCTGTTTGCAAACAGCCTTCACTCATGTAAAAGCATGAGCTGATGATGAGCAGGTATCGGGTACATATACACCGCAGTAAGAAAGCAGCATCTCGGCGAGCATCAGAAGAATTCTCCCAGATCCAGTGATTCTGGTGCAGATAATGAATCCAAACATCACAGGCTAATTCAATCACAAACACATGATTTAATCTGAGGCCTGAACAAATAAGGTTCCCCTCACTACACAAAACAGCTGAGACAGATCTATCTCCAAGGCACATCTCTGCGGATCCTGACAAATGATATTAGAAAGGGCTGTAACACAGGGTGAAAAACAAGCATGCAACGGCCTGAACAGACATAAATGAGATTAATTCCAAAACCAAAGAAAAACACAAGAGACTGTAAGAATATGTTGCTAAGTGGTTCAGTTTGCGGCGTTCTTTGAAATCAAGGAACTGTGACATGTGTGATTGTTATTATATATATTAAAATGTTGCTACATTTATTCAGCATTTTATTTGATACTGGGAGGCAGTTGAGGGACAAGTTGCCATGGTGACTACAGCGCGTCTTCAGTCAGACGACTGCTTGACTAAAGGCCAACTTTTGTCTCTCTCCTTTTCTTTATTACAAAAAAAACAATTCTCATCTGTTGAGTGGACATCCACGGCATATATGTAGAAGTGTGTATGCGTAAATATAGAGTATATAATCTAATACAGTGCTTAATACTGTATATAATCAAATACAATGCTGAATAAATATATACTGTATACAAATGATTCACAGTAAATAGACAATTGTTCTGAAATGCGTCACACCTGTCCTGTTTTGATGCATCGGCATTGCATTCGGTAACTTGAATTTGACTGCTGACTCATGTCTGGTGAAATAATTGCTTTGTCAAAAAGGGGCGCAGGTTTGTTCTGATGGGGTCATGGTCTGCGAGGAACAAAGCGGTGGTAAACGGAAATACTTTCTAACTTCTTCATTGATTGTGGTCAAAATGTTAATCATTAAAAATCATCAAGAGTGGAAACAGACATGGTCTTACAGATGCTTATTTATTTTATGTATCCGTTTGACATTCTAATGGAATGCAATGTGACAGTCATGCTATAGATCGTGTCCCTGGAGGAACGTGTTTAATGTTTCACATATAAAGACAAATGCTAACACACACAGACACTCAGATACATTACAGAAGTTCATACCAACTCGGTCTTGAAATATGACCGTCATATACTGGATAAGTCGAATGTTCACCAATGATCTCGAAGGAGCCCGGAGCAGAGGTGTCAACTCATCCAGCAGAAATACTGGGAGAATATTAATTGTTCACTTTCAGCACAAACAGGTTGTTTGCAGTCAGGACGAACAATCTTTCGTTAGTGGCCCTGAATCCAAGCACTGGGTCACTGGTGTCCAGGCTGGTTACCTGTTGTTTGGCGACCTGCCCGACCTGCTGACCCTGCTTCCGGTTGAAGAGCACCGTGTCGACCGGCGAGGGCTGGCGGTAAATGAACACACGCCTGAGGCACTCACAAAGAGCAGCGTAGGAGAAGTTGGGTGCACAGGTTGCAAACTTTTTATCACGTTTTGAGGCCTGAACATAACCTGAACAGAAATAAGAAATAAGAAGTGGGCGCAAAACATTGTCTCAATGTCTAAGGCCTTGTCCACAATAATATGTTTTAGTTTGAAAATGCATTTTTTTCTCTTAGCATGTCAGAAATATAATGCACCAGCAGTTTAATGTTTGGAATATGTCGTGCCGTGCTGCATCTAATGTAGACAGCATAACAGGTTCTATTCTATTTTGTCGCGTCTGGTGAAGACACTGTGTGAGACGCCTTTTTTAAATGAAAACAGACCTTTTTGAAAAATAAATATACATTTGAAAATGCTGCTGTAGTGCGGATTGTGAAAACAATAACGCATTTTTAGTCATGTGACATATTGCACCAATAGATAGCTATGTCTATACTGGTATTGTGCCTGTTATGTGCAATTACCTTGCACACTGTTTCCTTAAGATTTGTTACTTTATCCTGTAACTCAAGTGGTAGAGCATTGCGTTAGCAAACGCAAAGTTTGGGGTACGAATCCCAGGGAACACATGTTAGGAGAAAATTGTTAGTTTGAATGCAATGTAAGTCGCTTTGGATAAAAGCATCTGCTAAATGTATAAATTTAAATTTAAGTTTTGCGTTTTAGATCAAACATATAAGGTGGAGGGAGAGTGGATGCGTCAGTGAATGATGAGATATTTTTGTAAATAAAATCCTGCCAGAAGAATTGCATGAAAACTTGTGTCTTTTGTGTCTGTATCGTATCGTCTGTATGAACTTTTATGAGGGCTTTACACATGCACAGTGAGGCTAATTTAATATTTTCCGATATTTCAGAGTGGATGAGAAACATTAGGAAAATGCTAATGTGGACGAAGAGCATTTTGAAATGAAAATCTGTATTAATGTAGTCGTAGCCTAATCACTAGAATAGAAAAAGAAAGCTGGTTTACTGGTTGTTAAAACACCATGAGAGGGAAGTTAAGGAGTTTAACATTTCACATTATTCACATACAACTGTCCTTACCAAGTGCGTTAAATGTTGAAATGTGTTCCCATATATCGGTGTCCTGGTTGGGACGGGGCTGCCAGAGCAGTGCATCAACATCGTGCCGTAAACAGAAAGCGGGCATCTCAGAGGGGTCAATATGAACAGAGAAAAGGAACTGGTTGCTTCCAAGGCTCACCTAAAGTTCAAGAAAAAGCATGTAAATAATTCAAAATTATCTTTCAAAAAATGATTTAGAAAAATCTACACCATAGTATATATCCATTTAAAAAAAGTTTCAGTAGTAAGGTATTCGAAAGAAGTTTATGCTGACCAAAAATACAGTAATATATGAATTAATATTGTGAAATATTATTACAACCTACTATTTTAATATATTTTACACACACACACACACACACATACATATATATATATATATATAAACCCTATATTCTCTGTGTGATTGCCTCTTTAAGATTTCACATCATATCTTCTCTGTAGAAATGGAGGCTGGCAAGCAGCATGGATATGAATGAATATTGAATTCTTTTGAGTCTGTTTTTTTTTACATTTTACTGTCTGCCTATTATGCCATCACCCTTGCAGAATATAAAATGAGAAAAGATGAGATCTCCATGCATATTCTCATAAAAGAGCCAATTATGAGGCGCCCATCTGAAACGACAGCAGGATTGAAACGTCAAGAGTAAACAACAGCAATGCAAGATGATGGCAGCTGTAAGTCAACCACCATTACCGTCACAGACATGATGTAAAATGTCTTACTTTTTATGAATCACAACCATTTTCATGTTGTACTGAAAATAAGTGTTATGACCTCTCAGTGAGGTCTTTGTACCCCTGCGCTTTACACTTGTCCTAAAATCCATTTAGTGAATGCTGGCAGCCAACATCTCCTTAAAAAGCCATTTTCGAAATCTCATCTTGCTCTGCTCACTGGTAACTGCATATTAAATTCAGAGACGTTATTCACAACTGGTGACAGCTTCACATCTTAAAATTGCCACCACTGTCATTTAGACATAAAACACGCTAAATTACCTCTATAAATCTGTCTTTAAGAATTAGTTGAAGTACTTGATTTCTGAAGGATCATGTGATATAATGAAGACTATGGGTGCTAAAAAATCTGATTTGCCATCATAAGAACAAATTTGCATTTCAAAATATATTAAAATACAAAACAGTTTACTTAAATTGTAATGCTATTTCAATATTATCATTTTGTCTGTATTTTTTTTAAATAAATGCAGCGCATATGAAACCATTACTTACAAAAAGTATAAGTTAACCACAGATCTTATTCATTAAATAATCAAAAATAAATCAACAAACAATAACATTTTACTTCCGGGTTTTAGGACTACAAACAAATGATTCCAACAGAGTTTCAAGCTTTATATTGTAATATATTTATGCTAAAACATAAAAATACTGCATGATTTTTAGCAATAACTGAGATTTATAAAGGGATTTTTGCTCCAGTTCTGGCATTTTATAAATCTAAAAACTTGTGTGCATACGCAAAATCGAGCATTTTTGCATACGTACACTTTTAGGATGAAATCTATGGAAAGTTTTATAAATGACACCCTAGTCACCCACCATCACCACTCATTTTCACAAAAGATAAATAAAAATAAATAAATCTTGCACACAAAGCCAACTTCTCTAGACCGTAAATATGAGGAGATTTTAAAACATGTTTCTGTATTGTTTATGAGAGCAAATGTAACTGACCCCATTGATGTGCACATTTATGGTGTCAAAAGCAGCACACAGAGAACAGGAGGACCAATAATGAAACGCATCTTAAAATAAAGGCCCTGAAAACCTTTGTTTCATTATGTTCAGAGTTACACTACGGTTTGGTCTCTCAGTTAGAGGTCGAAATGTTTATGGCTCTCCACAAATTGGCTCCTGGCTGTGCCAGAACTGCTTTACAAGAACATCACAGAGTCTCATGTTTAATTCATGAACACAGCAGTTGTAAAGAGCTCAACAATAACTTTTTTTTTTTTCTGCTGGCCTGCTGATTTTTAATGGCATGCTAATATTTCACTGCCCCCTCCAAAAAAATTAAAATAGATTGCAAGCTAAATATCTTACCATATTATAATAAACTTTTGTAGTTCGTATTTTTATATTTTCAATTTTATTTGTAGTTAGTTATTTATTGATTTTACTTATATATTTAATTATAGTATTTCTTTTTGCAATTTAGTTGAGTTTTTTATTTTGCCTTTTTTGTGTCTATGAACTTTTTTCATTTTTTTCAGTTTTAGTTTAAGTGATTTTAGTTTAAGTTTAACTAAATGAAAATGTATAATGTTTGTATTTTTTATACATTTCATTTTGATTTCAGTACATTTTTATATTATTTCTGTTATTTTTCTTGCAATTTTACATTTAGAAGTATAATAATCCTGTTTTTTTTCCAGTTTTTTTCACAGAGGAAAGCCATACATGTTTTAAAAAAATTCTCGGGCTCCATGAATTCAAGTGGCAGCTGAAGGGTTAATACTTCATTTAATCACATCAACTACAAAACTAGCATTTGAGCAATGCATTACTATAGATTACTACAGGCAACAAATATTAAAACAACCATCCATCAACCACATCTTCAGCATCATACTGTGTATATTTAACGGAAAAGCACTTTGCTTGTCTCAAATTGTGGTGAGGAGCTGTTGAGATACACATCATTCACATATACAGTAAATGTCAACTGTCTCCTTCACTTGTTGCTGAGGTGGCTTCGAGTTGAAAGAGGAGTGTGTCTCTCAAAGGAGAGGTGCCACTCTACAGGAACACAAAAAGAAACACAAGTTCTTTGAGGTCTGCTCCAGCACCCAGCCGAGGGACACAAACATGCAATCTGTAATCTCTGAAGAGGTCTACATGGGAAAGGCTCTCCTCAGAACCAGGAGAGAGGCGGCTTTACAATCTGTGAGCGAGAGCACTCAGAAAAAGGTCAGTGCGTTTTGCTGCATCAATCTAAGTGATTTAGAAGTGAGAAGAAGAGACGAAATGGTGGTAGTGTTGGAGGGGGGGGGGGGGGTGATGATTCTGGACATGGAATTTTATTCTATGGCAAAAGAAAAAAGACTGAAAGCCTTTACAAAATATACTACATGTACAGACAATAATGAAAAGCAACTATCATATTTTGCGCAAGTTTTACGCAGCTTGTCAGTGAACAATGGCTCTGTGTAGTTAATGAAGCTCCATGTGAAAGCGGCTTTACTGACGAGATTTATTATATTATTTAAAAGCCCTTGCTACATGTACTGTGTTTCAGCTAACTGAGACTTGTTATAGCACTTATATATCATTGCTCTTTTGTTGTTTTTGATTGCTTCCATTGTCTTCATTTGTAAGTCGCTTTGGATAAAAGCGTCTGCTAAATGACTAAATGTAAATGTTTATGCCATGACTCATCTAGGGGAAGTCGTGGCCTAATGGTTAGAGGGTTGGACTCCCAATCGAAGGGTTGTGGGTTCTAGTCTCGGGCCGGATGGAATTGTGGGTGGGGGGAGTGCATGAACATCTCTCTCTCCACCCTTCAATACCACGACTTAGGTGCCCTTGAGCAAGGCATCGAACCCCCAACTGCTCCCTGGGCGCCGCAGCATAAATGGCTGCTCCGGGTGTGTGCTCACAGTGTGTGTGTGTGTGTGTGTGCATTTCGGATGGGTTAAATGCAGAGCACAAATTCTGAGTATGGGTCACTCATCTTGTTTGTTTTTGTTAATAAACATTATGTGATCTAGTTTTGTCAAAAGAGCCTCATGTTTTTTTTTTTTTGGCCTTTTAATTACCGTATTTTCCAGACTATAAGTCGCACTTTTTTATCATAGTTTGGCTGGTCCTGCGACTTATAGTCAGGTGCGACTTATAACAGAGTTTATTGAACCGAGAGAAGTAAACTAAGAGAAAACATTACCGTCTACAGCCACGAGAGGGCGCTCTATGCTCCCTCTCCCTATCCCTCTCGCGGCTGTAGACAGTGATGTTTTCTCTTGGTTCTAAATAAATGCGACTTATAGTCCGAAAATAAGAATAACAATGAATCCCTCTTTTATTTTAGTCTTAAAAATTGAAAGGTGTATAGATATTAGCAAAACAGACAAATATCTTTCCTTGTAAAAATTGACATCAAGATCGCAAATTTGAAATTGAAACCACAAATAATACTGATGAAAAATAACAGGTTGAATGTTGCACACTCATTACTATATAACTATAAATTATGATAAAAGTTCATCAGCATGCATTGATTAATCCCATGTTGTAGTAAAAATAGATAAATAAATAAATAAATAAAATATAACAAACAAATCATGAGCTTGTGTGACTGAGAAAGTTAGCCGCAAAAGAGTGACCAGTGGGTACTGGGAAGAATGAGTCTAGAGCCCTGGGGTGCCCTGTGTGTACTTTAAGTGTTTACGCGGATTTTCAACAATTATCTTTGCTTCACCAGAAATAATCAACCTACTATGAATGAAAGACTATGAATCTAAATTGAACATGTCAGCTGTGAGTGACACGTTGTTCTGCACTGTTTGTCACTAATTTATGAATTATATATCTATAAAAATATTAGAACATATTTAGAAAATGAATTATAAATATTTTATTTAATTCAACATATAATTTATTAGACTTTACTTTTAGGCTACAATGGCCATTTCTTTCAGGAGCTGCATCTGAAATATTAAGATAAATATTTGAATATTTAGATACATTTATGGACCGTTTATTTCAGCTTAATATTAGCATGAATGCATTTACATTTGCAGTCGTATGAATAATGCCATTAGATTTATGGGATTTAAATGGATATTAAAGAGATAGTTCACTCAAAAATGAAAATTCTGTTATTATTTACTCTTTAATTCTGTCTTGTATGTATGTATAGGTACAGTATATAAACTAAATTAATATAGAGAAATGGCTGCATTACCATAGCTGCACCTATAATAAAAGCCACTATTTGAGGTCTTTATTTCTTGCAATTAAACACTGAAATTTCTGGCATGAAAGAACTGGTTAAATCAATAATAATATTACTGACTTTATGTTTAGGTGACTGATCATTTGATTGCATGTTAAAGACACAGGCAGTGCTAGATTGTGCCGAACCATCAAGTGCAGGAATGTTATTAGCAGCACGAGACGCCAGGAGAGAAAAATCAATATTGTGCATCTGCATTACATCTCAACATAACAGCACAGATCCTGAGTCTCTTATGAAAACTTAAACAAGATAATGGTTGCATTAGGTCAATAGGAATTCAAACACTGATCTGATAGATATGAAATCTTTAAGATCACATCAGATCAAGTTGTTGTTTTTTTTAAACAAATCTTCACCGGTAGAACCAGCTCTTCAAAGCTATCGATGCAAAGATGTTTAATGCTCAAAGTAGGCTTAATATTAAAAAATATGTTCATTAAACGCTATACTTTTCAAACATACGTAAAATGGTGTTTGTTGTTTTTGTGTATGACTTGATTACTGATACACAGTAGTTCAACCATGGTCTGGATAATAATTTACACCTAAATAATGATAAATGTGAAATATATCTGTCCAATTACAGACACCATCTTTAAAGCCCCGTCCAGCCTATTGCATTTTTATGGTCTTACCACATGGGTGGGCTTCAGAGTGGCACCATCAAAGCGCATCAGTGTAGAGCTGTCCTCCGGAAACATGTCACAGTCCTCCAGCTCCTGGGCGTTGCAAGGGGGCTTGTCCTTCTCTGGGTTTGGATTCTATGAAGACGAACAGGAAGTAAATACTAAAAATCTTGAACTTTTTCCAGTACATGTCTTTGCTATTATGAAATAAAAAATATTATTTTCCTAAACATTACATTCTAAACAATCAAAATCCATTATAAACATTTGAACGGTCAGATTTAAAACTATGATAATCAAAAAAATGTTAAATTAACATACATTATTTATTGTGTGAAAATTATGTCTACATCTTCCAAATAAAATAAGAACCACAGCCAAAAAAAATACCAGGGAAATAGTTTTTTTTTTTTTTTTTTTTTTTATCCCTCAAAAGTTAGTGAAAGAAACTGACCAGGTCTTCAGAAGTGAGATAGGAGAGTCTCTGTTGTAGCTGTGATTTTTGTTCATCACTCAGTAGATATTCTCCTCTCTGGTCCCCAAGAACCACCTCGGACCACAGCGGCCCTTCACTTCGCTTCTGTAGACAGACCTCCAAACTACACAAACAAAAACTCTTAATAACAACTCAAACAACCTGGCATCACACAGATATCATGTAAAACCTTCTCAGCACTTCTGGATAAAGACATTCAAATGATTTCCCATCACACAGATCACTGAATAAAATTACAATCTGCTTTAACAGTTCTGATATAAAATAAAGCACTTCATCTAAATTATTTGTTTCCCCTTTGAACTCTGTGTACAAGTACTATTAAGAATGGAAAATTTCCAATCTATTCTGATAAAAACAATTCCTTTTGTATATTCCATTATACTGTATATGCTTCATAATGAGGACCGCTTTGGGTTCCCATACAAATGCAAATGACAGTTACATTGACTGTAGAACAGACAGAAAACATAAACACACGTATAAACACTCCAACCCGAACTCAGACAGCGTCCAGCTCACACACTCAAGAGCACAAGAGGGGCCATTAGGGGCCGCTTATTAAAATCAAGGATCTGGAAACACAGACGAGAGGACGGTGAACAATGGGGAGGGAGGGTTGTTTGCGCCTCAGGAGGAACGAGACGTGAGGTGATGTTTATTAGAAAGAGGACTGAACAGCGGATGAAGGGAAAGATGTGGAAATACAAATCAGATGAACAACTTCTGAGGAATGACTGCATCGTATAACTGACACGTGCGCTGAATGTGTATGAAAGCACACTGGCAACTCACACCTCTCATAAACATACAACACTGTGTGTGGGCGGTTGTTCTCCATACGCGTCGCCTCGGCTCAGCCTTAGCCAAAATCCTCTTTTGCATATAAACAATATATTTAGTCTTTGCCAAGACATAATGTGGAACAACAACAGGTCTTAAGCTTTATTTACATTTAGAAAACTGCTGAAAACACTGTTGCACTTTCAAAAACTGTCCAGCTCCGAATAAGCACATAAATCTGGGCCCATATTCACAAAACATCTTATGCTAAGAGTAGCCCAACTCGCTGAGTATGGAGAAAATTTGTAAAATAAAAATTGGGTGTGTATTTCTTAAATTTAGGACTCCTACATTTTTGCTCTAGGAGCACTTCACAAAGAGTTTCACTAAACCTGTGAAACGCCAGGAATAGTGAAGAGGACTACTAAGTTACTAAGATCAAGCCAAAAACTATCCTAAAATGGCTGTAAAAAAATGTTTTTGAATGTGGCAATATTTTTAATTTTAAACACAACAAGGTCAACCCTGCCTTTACTCTGAGCTTAAGATTTCTCTCCATTCCTTAGTAAAAGTTTATCGCTGTATCTTTCGGAATAGGTTTTAAGAGAAAACACTCAGCTAAAAAGGCTTATTGCTATTTAAAAGAATCTGTAAGTGGGAAGATCAAATATCTGGCCCTGGTCCATGTGACATTTTGTCCAGTTAAGCCAACAGTTCATAATTTGGTTCGTACTAGGGCTGCACGATATTGGGAAAAAATTACATTGCGATATTTTATTTTTCTGCGATATATATTGCGATATGAAAACTAATTTTTTTCTTACAAACAAAAACGGGGTGAGCACACTTACATTCTCATTTTAAATGATTTAAACATCGACACAAACGTGTCTATTGATTAATATGCATCAGGGAGAGAGAGCAAGACAGCATTTGTGTTGTTTGAAGACATTTAGCGTGCGGCCGGGGCTCTCTCTCTCTCTTGCGCGCGCGCTCTTTCTCTCATGCCGGTGACAGGTGCAATATTTGAAAATCAATAATTATTCATTTACTTTTTAAATTACATTTATATCTGAATATATGTCAACCTATATACTTTCAAACATCTAAGTGTAATGAATTAATATGAATCTGTGTACAAAATGACAAACATATTTTCCTATTGTATTTTGCCTGCTGAGACGCTTGCGCCACGCATCTAGTGTGGCGCTGGCCGCGCACTCGCGCTCGCGCTCTCTCTCTCTCGCGCGCGCGCACGCTCTCTGGCCCATACAGTTAATGAATAATGGATCAACTATGACAGCCTACATCGTACATCCTGCAATGTGACTATCGTGGATTCTTACATCGCGATATCGATGCTTAAACGATCGTGCAGCCTTAGTTCGTACTCTAAACTAGTCTTCATGACTAAATAATGTTTTTAGTTTTTAAAAATGCATTTATTTTTATTTTGAGAAGAAAAAAAAATGTACATATGCAAAAATAAGATCTTGTGGCCACAAATGGAGAATTTCCTTCAATTAAACTCACTGACAAATAAAACATGTCATGTGGGGCTCCTTACCAATTTCCAATATTAGCATTTTCACTTAAAAACTTTTTTGTGGATATGGGTTTTGAGAACTGCAGTGGTGTTATTTTTTTCTAAAATTGTTTTCTCTTTTTTTCTTCATTTTGGTGTAGCTTTTAGACACTTTAATTCACTCTTTACCCTTTGCCTAGACATTGTGCAAAACATCTAATTTTTGTTTACTACATAGAAAGTCATAAGGGTTCAGAACAAGATCAGGGTGAGTAAATTACAATGGAATTTTAAGGCAAAATAACCCTGTAAACACAAGGTGATAAATTATATTCTAATTGATATTCTAACTTCCATCTATATTTTGTCACCTCTTATCATCTTTGATGGTCCAGGTGCTGGCCTCGGGATCTACAGGAGCGAACAGTTGCCCATCCAGCAGCGCTGCATGATCCCCTACTCCCACACGTAGACAGTCCACAGTGAGCTTGAAGCGGATGTCATCTTTGGTGGTGCCTTCAGGTAACCGCACATTCAAGGTCACATCCTCTTCTGTTTGCTGCCAGAAGTAGATGGGACCTGTAATCAGAACAAAGGAAGACGTGACACCTGATTCAAAGCAGACGTTTACCAATGAATGCATAACTAAATTACACTGATATCTGGAAGACTTGCACATGATTTGTTTGCTTTAATAAATGGGTAAGAAACCCTGCAGGCAAAGATTTTCTGAGTATATCCCGAACAACCCTTTAAATTATATAAAATAGCAATGGTAACAAAAAAAGACAAGGCTGTATTTTGTGATCATGTTTAATTCCATTGTCTTGTATTTCTATAATATCATGATTCAACCATGTGAGTAATACAAAGTATGATAAGAGAATTCTAGGTTACTGTCACACTATTGCAAAAGATGACAAATTAAACCTGTATGTACACATCTGTGTAATTGTGTGGCTTTATTTAGCAATGGAAGGCTAAACACTGTGTGCTATTATAGAAGCCATTTGTTCAGAACATTAGTGGAGAAAAAAAGTTCTTTTTTTTGTACTATTGCGTTCCAATGTTGTAGTGACTACATACTTTATCAAAAACTGGTATCTGTAAGATTATAAGTTCAACCCCACAACATGGACCCCATGCATGGCAATAAAACTCAGGTTGCTCCAGGGGGAGCCGTTTGGATACCATAAATTATTAGCTAATTGACAAATTAGTAATTAGTCACACTTGATGACAACTCGAGCAATTTGAGTCGATTATATTTTCTGCTTTCCCAGAGTTAACAGCTGCAAACAGAATTCAGGCTGGTCAAACTATGCCCATAACCCATAACTATGGGTAGAGTTTAGTAGATTTGTTTGGCTATAGCACCTCTGGTGGTGGTTTTAGGAATGAGGTTACAGTCATTTACAGTTATTTATAAGGTTTTAACCAGATATGGCTGCCAGCTAATTTAGGAGGTACACTTAGGGCAATGTGGCAAACCTTATGTCGATAAATAAGTAATAGTATATTAGTCACCCTTTTAAACATTTTAGAATGTTTAATATTTATGCTCAGTTATTGATGTTAGTAATTTTACACCCAAATCTTTTGTAATTCAATTTGATATTATATTTATATTATATATATATATATATTGAATATATTCTTTATATATATATATATATATATATATATATATATATATATATATATATATATATATATATATATATATATATATATATATATAAATCACTAACCAGTTGTGGAATTTTAGAGCAAAAAATGCATCTTATTCACCAACCCCTGTAATCCAGCTTTACCAGGTGTTATGCATTATTTAAAGTCGATGTTACTTTGTTCAGTACATGCATGTCTCCTTTAAGATGTGCTTTAGTCAGTGCAGCATTTATCAGAATTGTATTAGAAGACATGGTTGTGTACATCTATTGATCACACTGTCATCCAGATAATGCAGTCGAGCACACTTAGCATTTTAAAGAGCTGATTCAGGTGTCTGGATCACAGTGATGGAGTGATGCTGTGCAGTCTCAGTCAAGTCTGCCAAATCATGTTACTCCCCCTGCAACATGGGGAATACCATGATGCAAATTGCATTCAGTACAGATTTTTAGCGGTGTTTCCCATTTTACCCATGAATCATGTGATAAAGCTACGAACAGAGCAAATGCTAATATACAACACCTTAAGCAAGTTCAAATTCATTCTTAATGAATTCCACATAAAAGTTTGCAGCAGTTAATTTCTTAACCAAAAACTATGGTAAAAAGAGAGGCGCATGAGGAAATAAAGGAACTGAGACATCCAGAGAGGTTGGAGTCTCACCCACTCAGTCTTAACTGTGCTGGCAAAACCTTATTAGTGAAATTGGAACAATTTTCTCAAGCCATAAAGCTGCTTTAGAGAGCAATGAGGAGTGAGAGCAGCATGCTCATTATCTTCTTTTGTTGCAGGTCTAGTCAACTTGCAGCCTGACCAGAATCTTGCTGAGCAAAACAGGATAATGAAGAGAAGGGCAATGATGTACCGCGACACTGCCAGATCACTCTGACTCAGGCATTTGATATACTGATATGGTATGGATATGATTATGGTATACTACTATGGTATTCTATCCATATATGACATGGATTTGATATACTTTGTAGAAAAGATGCAAAACTTCCTACCAAGCCCACCCAGACCATTCATGGAAATTAAATGTAAAAAAAAAAATCTATAGAAATATGTGATGTCACAGCCAGGGGCATGTGCATGTGCATGCCCTCATTGACATTTTTAGTATTTAGCAGATTCTTTTGTGATTATGATCTATAACGTAACCACCAACATAAGTCGATCTACAAAGAGGTTATTCACTCACAACAAAGGTAATTTACATAGTAGAAGTCTTAAAGGTACAGTAGCAAAAACAGACATTTCGATTCTCAAGGAATAGAAATATTGAAAAGATTATTAAATTGAATTACAAAAGATTTGGGTGTAAAAGGACTAACATCAATAAGTGAGCATAAATATAAAATATTCAAAAATGTTTAGAATGTTTAAAGGGTGACTAAATTATGTTTTGGTAACCACACGACCAGTGAAGACGTTATTTAATCACAATAAAGTTCATGTACAAAATATAAATCCTAAATGTTAAGTAAGTAAAGAGAGGGCAAAAAAAAGTACGTAAACAAAATCATGTCCATTTAGGGCGCAAAACATTAATTTGTTAAAAAATAAAATGCTATAAAATGTACAATGGCCAATTTACAGGAATAATTCAATCAAAAAAAGAAATGGTCATAGAAAACTACATCATTACTGTTTTGGAGGCCAAAAAAAAAAAAAAAAATTTTTAAAGGACCTTCAGAGAAAATGAAATATTACCCAGTATAAAATGTAGCCAATTTACAGGAATAATTCAATCCAAAATTGAATGGTCTTAGAAAGCCAAATCATGAGTTTTTGGGTCCTAAAAAAAAAAAAAAAACTTCAGGAAAAAATACAACACTACAATGTAAAATATGTACAAAATGTTGTGTCATTATTTATTCACCCTTATGACATTCCAAGTGTTTTTTTTTTTTATATATCTAAGCTCATCTTTTCGACACAAAAAAGGAGAAAGGCACTGTATCAAGCCCTGTGTCTCTGTGTGTGTATTACATAATTACTGATATAAAACGGTATCGATTCTGTATGGCTCAGAAAGACTTCTAATTCACACTTCATTGATTCCCCAACCCTCTCATAACAGTGTTCATCGTATAAGCTTTGATTTCTTCATGTGCCCTTAAATCAACGGAATATCAATGTCTGCTGTGCGCGTACCCATTAACAGTCTTTTGTGGCGAAGGAAAGTCGACCTCTCTTTCAGAAACAAGCTAATGCACCTCCATTTTATCCACCTACCAATGGAGTCTCTCGGTACTCTCAACCTCTTAAAATGGGCGAGAGAAAGAGGAAGAGGAAGAGCCGAGATTACTCCTTTATTTCTCAGAAAAAAAGCTCAAAGGGTGCACAGGAAACAAATGGCCTTTTTAAAGTTCCCTTCCTCACAGATTCTCACATGACTAATAGAGGTGTTAGAGGAAAACAGGAAATGAGAGAAAGAGGATAAGATGAGTTTAAGTATAAAAAAATGTCCTGTTGATATGTTTGGGATTATGGTTTTATAAGCTTATTGTTTAGTGATTTCAATCACTGACCATTTTAGTTTTGCCAGAAAGGAAGTACCCAAAGATTTCATAAAAACTGAGGGAAAATAAGGAAAGAAACAAATATTTGTCCATTTGTCCACCTCTAATGAGGCAATATTTGCAATAAGCAGTCTCTGACCTACAGAAAATGTCAAACACTACTGAAAGTTAATTCAATATGCCAAAACAATTCCATCACATTATATATAAATCACTTGTTATTATGACAGGATCCGATATAAGACGGCAAGAAAAACTATCTATTAAGCGTTTTTTCATCACAGAAGGGATACTAAATGCATTTCATACCAATGTTTCACGCAGCTGCTGACCCGTATTTACATAAAACAAAGCAGCCTACTTTACATAAACTTCCTTGCCAAAACTGAAAAATGAACAAAACCAATGACCAGTGCTGCGCAGAAGCACATGGTCCTCTCCAGTCCTCATCAAGGTCTATTTGAGGAATTCTATTTGAATGATTCTTTCTGATGTTTCTATGGATACAGCAAGCCTCTGAAGCACTGTATGAGAGTGTGCTTCCTCAAGACTGCAGCACTAGAGTTTCTAGCTAGATGTGACCACTTTAGATGTCTTTTCTTGCAGGCTTTCAGAATTCTGTCAAACTGCAATCTAGAGTGACATTTGACTTTCAAGTTCAGATGAACATTTGGGACTGGTTCAAATCGCACAAACAAAAAAAAGCCAATGTTTTGGCCACAGTTTTGTCTAGCATGAATGAAATCAGTTCATGACCTTCTGTTTTCCTTGCTGGTGGTTCTTACCTGGGTTCTCCACCTCCATATCCTCAACAGGTGGTTCTTTAAACGGAAGTCCATCCACCTCAGTAAAAGCGAAGGGTTTCTCTGAAGCTATTACGATTCCTTTACCCTGAGGCTCCACGGCAGCGTAGTGCGGGACAGACTTGCCCTTCATCATCCTCCTCTTCCTCACACCATACTTCCTCTCCTCACCTGCGAGAAAGAAGGCACTTAACTAGCTGTATTTGTTTCCTTTTTACTGCACTCCAAATCTAAACATGACATTTTTAATAACCTAACATATGAATTTATACACCTAGCAAAATAAATACAGTACACACAATCATCACATGTACACAATAATGCTGCTATTGTACATTTGAAAGTTCAACATCAGTAAGATTTTTTCATCTTATTTGTTCAAATCATTGATAATTATAAGAAATGTTTTAGTTTTTTTAAATGCATTTATTTTTTGATTAAATAAATGTCAAACGTTTTCTTTGGTAGTGCATATTCCCTTATAACTGCCTTTATATACAACGACTTCCAAACTATCTTTAAAAATGCTTTAAATTTAATTACATTTTCACTTAAAATGCTCATAAAATTAATATATAATTGTATTATATAGCAACTTTTGTCAAAATTATCAATAATTTGAGTGAAGACTTACATTGAAAATTCAAAAAAGTGAACACTTAAGATATGAGAGAAAATAATGTACTTTGTGAGTATGTACTTTGGTTTACTTATGCATGCAGACAAATGACTGAGAAATATTGGAACTCTAGAACCTGACAAAAGAAAGCTCAGGGTTAAAAGTAAGAGCTGAAATCATTGAACAGCAGGAAGGCACTCACTCTCACTCTGTCCAGCAGAGTTGTCCACAGTGATCCACTCCAGTAAGATTGAGAAACCGCTTCCTTTGGTATCAGCTGGATCTTTCTGGACTCTCAGAAGCAGCACTTCAATGGTATGAACATGAGAGCGCACGTGAGTCAGGCTGTGAACGATGATGAACGGCTCTCCAAGACGCTCACTGAACATCGGCTGGGAGTCAAATAAAGCAGTATGCATGCAAAATATGTAGTGCCACTCATATCTATATAATGAGAAATACAATGCGTCTTCCAAAATGTCATGGGGAAAATAACAGATAAATTTAGCCAACATTTATGGACTAATAATTTAATGAGTGGCAAATGTTAAGTCAAAAACTGGGTAATTTTCTCCTACCTCCCATTTAATATACGAACTCTCACCCCTCTTGCTTGTGCGCAAAAGAGTCAACTTTCCGGTTCCATCGGAGAGCGCTGCCCATGTTGCAGAGGTCAGGCTCAGAGAAACACACAACTGTTCCCCCTCACAGGAGACCGGGTCTGAATCGAAACGAAACATCTCACAAGGTTTGCCCAAGGCTGTGTCCTGGAAAAACAATTGATGCACACTTGTCAGTTCTTCACTAGAGCATCTTCATTTTCTTGTAGACGTGATTGAACTGTGCACGTATTATTGAAGGCTCGTTATGTTGCAAACTGCAAAAATAAATTAAATGTAGTTACAATAGGAAACATACACTGATCCATCCATTAAGATTATGAATAAAAACTTTCTGGTTACCAGTTCAGATGAAGCTTAGCTAAATAAACTAGCAAGTCAATAAATGAAGCAACAAATCTGAAGTTAACATTAACTGGAATTCTGTCAAATAACTTCCTTTGTGTACATATCTCATGACTATTTTGTTGTTTTCAAGGACTTTAGAGTCAACGTCTTGAAAATTAAACAACATATGTGCAACAAATGAGACATCAGCCAATGAACCCATTTAGAAATGAAATTAATAAGTGCCACACAAATTGCATGTTGCATGTTGCAGAACTTCAAAGCCAGCAATTTGAAAAGGATTACAATGACCTTAATAATCATCAATTACACTCTTTATAAGATAGCCATTCTTTCAAAGAATTGTGCAGCAGTCGGCCTTTGGTTGCCATGGAGCTTGATGCACACATTAACACTGATCCGTCTCAATTTTCACTCCTTTCCCAGAAGTAAAATGCCCCCTGTCTAGTACCTTTGAGAGAATACAAACAGTCCCCAAGGAGAGATAATTACTGTATGTTAACTGTAATTATAACGCAACATTCACATTTCATAACGAGTAATTTCTTAACCCTGCATGTCAGTAGAAAGAGTGAGAAAAAATTAAAATGAAATCATTAGCATAAAATGTATATTAGCTCAGAACAAAACATCCTGCAGAGATGCTGCATTTCATCGTATTCTGCATTTTTTTGAATTCCTTTCAGAATGTACAGTACAGCATCTGAAATAAAAATTAACAACAAAAATAACAATCATATATAACAACTTAAGAAATTAAGATCTTTGCACAGACTGAAGTAGGGATGCATTAATATTAAAATCCTATAATTTAGTCTAAATAAATTAAAATAGAAACAAAACAAAAATGTTTTTTTTTTTATAATTCAAGTAAATTTTGTCATCACGTTACTATTATTCAATTATTAACATTTTTAGAGATAATTTTTAGGAGAAGTTAATATATAATATTCTTATTCTAATTATTTTTCGTTTTAATAATTTTCCTGGAGATGTCTTTCTTTATTAAAAATAGATAAAAACAGTTGCACTGTTAAAATCTGACCTGCTATTCAAAAGAATGTGTACACGCATGTACTACATTACAATGCCTAGCAATGCCAAAAATAAAATAAAACATTAACATTAGCAAATAACCAATATGGAAATACTTGTACATTAAAGCAGAACACTGGGCACTGTATCTGATTTATATTATCTAGAAATTGACTGTGGTTTCCATAAACCAAATAATTAAAATAATAAACAAGATAATAAGTAAATAAAGCATATTTTATTGACGGTATACATCTGATGCAGTTAAGCTCAATATTTAATCAAAATCTTTCAAAAACAAAAGGAAAACTACTTCCCTGACACTACTACAAACCACAAATGCCCTCTGCTGGTAGAGAACAACTAGAAATACTAGAAAACTACAATAGTGTATCTCCATATACAAAACATTTATGTAGGACATTGGTTCTCAAGCTTCCCCCCCCATTGCCCAGAACAATATTCAGAACAAAAATTAATAAACAGAAACTAGGAGTGTTGACTGACAGTGAAAAAACTAAACAGGAGATTTTTTATTTTAAAACTAATAGTTATTAAGGAGGAAAAAAATAAATCTTTTCAGTTTTAACAATTAACATACAATTAATGCAACTATATAGCATAACTGAAATACTCCTGTGCCCCTTGAGGCACCTAAACCCCATTTTTTCTATGATCTTTTAATTAAATTTAGTAAGAAGAAATGCATGTGCATTTATGATCCACACATGTATTATGTGGGAGAGAAAAAAGTGCTCTAGTGTGGAAATACAGTTCATCCAAATATGGCTCTTACAACCCATAATTTCAGAAATGATATTAATAGACTCACCAGTGTGACTGTTAGATTGAGAACTCGACCCTTGCTGTCCACAAAGTAGACGCTGTCTTCATACCAGGGGTCGATATGAAGGTAGTTGTACATACCAAATGCTCTCACATGATCCAGAGTGTACTGACTGTCTTTCAGTTTAACCTCAGCCACAGCTGAAAGGAGACACACATTACTGATGGGGCAAATGACTTGGAGGAGGCATCCCAAACCACAGATAATGCGGTGTTCTGTGCCCATAAAACAGCTTTGGTCCAAAATTAAAATTATAATTTAGATGCACACATCTGGGAAACAATGAAGAGCAATGCACATGTTGTATAACTGCATCTTTAGGACTGTAACTGTTAGTGACAGTGGACTTAACAGTGTTGTTTTGAACACGATTGTTTATGAGTTTGTCACGCTAAGGATTAAATAAACGCGTATACAATAAATAAAGTCAGGCTATAACAGGCGAAATAAAGCTATTTTCTCACCTGCGTCCAGTTCTACATTGTAAGTTGAAATAGGGTCCAGTGAGAGCCTGTAACTTTCAAAACTGGTATCTAGCAGCTCTCTGTTTACCTTCAACGAGCAATTCGGTAAAGACATATTTCATTCAAATTATATATTAAAGAAACAGCAATCAGTTTGAGGACTGTAATAAAACCAACATTTAACGTCGCTAACAACAGGAAGTAAGCTTTAAAAGTAACGCACGCGTTTCCTACGTGTCGACCCGGACCAGTTCTCAAACGGACCGACCGCACGCGATTCTGGGAAATTGAGTGTCTACCGTTTTTACACAAAAATAACGAATTACAAAAAAAAGTGAATAAACTATATTTGAAACTATGTTGAATAATAATAATAAACTATATGAAATAATAATATTAAAAAATAATATAAAATAATAATTCATTGTATAATTTTTTTTAGGAAGCCTACTCAATCATTATAAAAGAGAATTTAGGCTAGTTTATCTGTGTCTGTTCATGCTAGATAAGTGTGAAGTTGCATAAATAATGACAGTGCATAATTTTCTACATATCGGCACTAACTGCAAACAACAAAATAATGGGTAGCTATATACATACGTATATTCATCTAATTCACATTTTATTCTAATTAAGTATTTTTATTCTAATGGAAATGTCTTTAATTCGTATTACAGTTAAAAAAAAACTGTTGAATGCTTCACTGTTCAAATTTGGCTTATTATATGCAAAAAGAAGCAACAAAGATGAAAATATAAATATACTTGGATAGTACATGAAAAGCAAACTGCCGCTCAATTAGATAAAGTAAATCTGTAATCTAGCCTCTATAATATGGCTCATTATAATCATATTAATGATCATATTTATAGTAATTGTTTTGTAGTATTAAGACTGATTGAGACACATTTTGCTTAAGTTAATCACTGTATATTACAAGATTTTGTCTTGTCTCATGGTCAAATATCCAGATCTTCTTCATTTCATCTTGTTTTAGGTCATTCCCATGGTTTACGTCTAAGGGATATCAAATAGTGTTATATTTAAGTTTAGTCACCGTATGAATATCAAAGTAATGCTGACACTACATCACAGAGATCACTGTGTGTTACAAAAAAGCATTGTTATCTGTGAAGTTTCAGGTATTTGTTAGGGTACACTGGATAAGAATAAATGTCTCTCTAGCTTGTAGAATGACAGCAATGTCTGATCATCTGACACACAAAGGTGAAAGAAAAAAAAGTGAGTCTCCTCTTGCTACCCTGTGGGCAGGTCGTATAAAAAGAGTGAGCTCTTCTTAACAAATGAGCCAATGGTGTTTGGGTTTCAGAAGAGAGCTTTAACAGGTATGTGAGTTTGCATTCTGGTCAATGTGAACATTGAAGTAATTTTTCTAAATTTCTATGATTTTCTAATTTAACAATCCATTAAGTGATCTTTAATTATATATAGTATTTATTGAGACATTCAGGATATATACATGAATGGATATTCATTACATAGTCTATATTTAATACTGGTCTGTTCAATCAACATTGTAAAAATGTTCGTTTAAAAGTAAATGTAATATTGGTGACGTTTTCATATATTATTATTTTTGTTTTAATTTTTTAAATGGACATACAAATGACTAGTGTGAACACATATGGTATGTGTATATTGTTTTTGCAGAAGGGATTCAGTAAGTACAGGTGCTTTTGCTTTGAAGCGCGCGCACAGTGATCAGGATGAGGCACGTGCGGCTGCAGCTTCACCTGTCGCTCACTGTTTTTATTTTACTGTGGAGGTCCGCAGGTACGAGCTTTATGTAGCCTACCCCTTGTATTATTTGATTAATATTAATGCTTTTGTCTATGTATGTAATTACTGTCATCCTAAAGGCGGGAAAGAATATATATTTTAGTGACTGTGCTACTAATCTCCGTCCTGACAGGAGCGCAGCTCGTCAACAAAGTGACCCCAAAATACGGAAGCCTCAACGGAGGAACGAGACTGACCATAGAGGGTCAAGGTATTAAAAAAAATAATCAATATGTTCTTAAATAAATCCCATCATTCTGTTTTTATTCCGCACATATTGGCTATAGTATCGTTTAAATTCTTTAAAAAGTCTGCTTGTGATTTTGTTCCTCAGGTTTTGCTCAAGCCAGTCAGTTTAATCTCAATGCCAATGACCCAAACATCGGCAACACAGTGACACTGGTGTCCCGCACCAGATCTGTTCCCTGTGATGTCGAGAAAGACTCCACTCACTCCACTCAGATCACATGTTATACAAGGTATAATTATTCCTTATTCACATAATCAGTCTTCTTTTATCTTGATTGAAGTCATTGCACTGTATTCAGTCAGTGTGGCTTTTTTATATATAGATTTTTTACATACTCAAATGTGAATATAGGCTACCTCGGGAAATCAGTGCTACATATTAATAAATGAATGTCAATTTTGACCTCAAATTAAGCTATTTGAAATAGCTGCACTGCGTAATTTAATGTAAAATGTTGATGGTGTGTGATTCACAACGAAAAGTTTACATTGCATCATCATGTTCAGAGCTCTGCCAGAAGATGACTATGAAGTGCGGGTCAGCGTGGATGGCATGCCAATTCCTTCAAGTCGTATTTGTTATGGAAGCCAGTGGAATTACTGGTGCACATTCTATGTAAGATGGACTTCATTATGCTGCTTATTAAAACATATACTCTTATCCTCTTTGTAAAATGTTCAAATTGCCAAAAATTTCTTTCACAGCCTAGATCATTCCGTACACCCAGCATTCAAAGTATCCGTCCACTCTCAGGTCCCCCAGGTGAGTTTGTTTTGTTCTCTAGTTACTCAGTGTTGCTTTGGTTTATAAAAACACCTTTCATTATAAAAATACTGAATGAATTTTAGGGACTGTGGTGACACTGCGGGGAAGAATTTATACTGATGTATATGGAAGCAACAACACAGACAAAAGTTCCAATGGCTTGGCTGTGAGATTTTTAAGGTCTGGAAATGTTTAATACACAATATAACTGAGTGATAAATCTATGCTGTGTCTTGACATGAGGTATACTTGTTTTAATGCAGAGCGTACATGGGAGGCATGCCTTGTGAACTTCTGAAACCCAATTCAGATGAAAAGTAAGTGCTTTTCAATTTGATTACAAACAAAAGTTAACATTAAATATGAGCGCATCCTCCATAAATCACTTTCTATTTATTTCAGGTATGGCCTCTATTTGGATTCTGATACCAGCCAATGGGGATATATGAGTTGTAAAATGACTGGAACATATGTTGGTGAGGAGGACACATCAGGAATTATTCATTCGCTAGATTTTTTTGTTGGATTAAATGTCATTACCTTGGCTTTCAGGTCATCACAACCTCAGTTACATTCTCGACAGTGAATTTGGGAGGTCAGAAGAAGATTGATTTTACTTTACAATCATTATTATTTTTGTAAGTCTAAGTATGCTGTTGAAAAGTACATAAAATACATATTTTTCTTTTTTAGGAGTTTGCCAGACTTTGGGGTTTTCAGCATCTCAGCACTGAACAAGCTTGCCATGTTCCAGACGTATGCAGGTGCAAAAAAACATTTATTCTCCTTAAATAATGCAACATATGATTGCAATATTGAAAATCAGATATTTTTTGTTAAGCATGAACGGTGTTTTTTGGTCTTCTTCAGAGGTGACAGGAGTTTCTCCCTCTGAGGGCAGTGTTTTTGGTGGCACATTACTGACCATTGAGGGACGCTACTTTGATGAGACTGACAAGCCAGCCATGGTCTTAGTAGCAGGTATGTAAAATGAATAATTATAATTATTAAATAATTATATACATTAAGCACCTATAATTGAAATATTTTTTTTCCTTAGGCCGTGAGTGTCAGATTCAGAGTGTATCAAATGAGAGGATAACCTGCATAACTCCTAGTTATGAAAGAACCAATATGACAGTGTTTCCTGGTGAGAACCTTATCTGAAATTCAGATCTCTTGTGGTGACGTTATATTTCTGTAACAATCTTTTCCATAGCCAGTGTTTGCACGACCGTGGAATTCTGCATTTCACACGCGAGAACATCTCTGTCACTGCTGCAGTGTCACACGTGATCTCAACCAAGACCACGATTCTCGTTTGTCACCTAGCTAACTTTTCAGAAAAACACTGCATATTAGAGCCCATCACACAATTGACACCAAGATGACCGGATTTTTAACAATTCCTCTGTATTTCTTTTTTTGATCATGCCATAAATCCACTGAAACAACAAATTGCTGCGATACATTTTCAATGAAATAAATATTTTATTTATACATTTACTATAAAAAATTTAAACTGCATCTGCATCTTGGCCAGTAATGGTGAACATCTTCAATAGCTTTTTTGTGGCCAAGACTTTAAGTCACTTTACAGAAACTGAAACATGAATCTACCCTGATAAATATTTACTGAAGTATATTAGTTATGAAATTACACATTTAAAACGAGTCTCATAAACTATATTGTCCTTGGATGGATGATGGTTATATGAATGTGTTTGCAGGTGGCAGAGGATTTAAAATGGAGATGTGGAACAACTCCAGTCCAAGTCTTCTAGAGGACGTCCTGAGGTATAATTCCAGTAGGCCTGGATATTCGGTCCAGTGGGTGGATTCGCTGTCCTACGTGTGGCCCACTGAAATTGATTACTTTGTGGCACGACTGAGTGGCTTCTTTGTTCCGATGGAGACTGACAACTACTATTTCCGAATCAAAGCCGACGATCGGTGCCAGTTTTATTTCAGCAAGACAGGTCTTCCCCAGGATAAGGTACCTGAATGAATAAACAATTTGATCATTTTAGTAGTTATCAATGTAAGCAATTAAGTGGAAGCTAGTAGTGGAAGCTATTTTAATACATGCTCTATTTGTATAAAATGCAATGTAGCATTTAAATTTAAATAAGTCTATTTGTTTTCAGGTCAAGATTGCATATCATCCTTACTACACAAATAGTTTCTTCACATATAACACCCAAATGTCAGAGGTCATGCGCTTGGAGAAGGGAAAACCGTAAGTGACCTTTTTCCAAAATTCCAAAACGTCATTAATGCTCATGTTCCAATCTTGGATCTTACATCAAAATCAATGCGCTACAGGTACTACATTGAGATTCTAGTGCAGGAATATGCAGGAGCAGCATCAGTGGATGTGGCCTTTTTCAAAGAAATCAGTCCTTTCACTGCCCAGCAGACGATAGATGCTGTTAATGAGAAACAGCAGATCAGTGCATTCTATGATGTACTTCCTGAAAAACAGGTAAGTGAGCTCAAAGGAGCGCTTTTGGAAACAAAAACATCTAGACAAGATAGAGGGAAGCCTAATTCTTTGTTGTTTTAGGTGGTCCGCTTCCAGGGTTGGACGCCAGTAACCCCCATCAAGGAGGTGCAGACTCTGAGAATCAGCAGCAACTGCTTCTCTCTGAGCACCTGTGAATACACATACTACTCCCTATCATATGGAGGTCTTACAACAGGTGCATTAGTTCACATATATCTATGAATGTGTGTCTGGTGAAGTTTAAAGGTCCAGTTTTCTTGTGCATCTAGTTTTTGCATCCATTTTACCTCTAGAAGATGTCTTTTTGTTTGCGTGTTTGTATTGTTTACTGGAATTGCTTCGCATGTTGTAGGGCCGATCTCAGTTAGTGCTTCAGCGATGGAGTTGCAGAATGCTCTGAATGATTTGTGGACGATTAAACCAGACAGTGTTACAGTCACAAAGAAGGAACTGGATACTGAGGCACTGTACAATGTGACATTCAACTCTAACAGAGGTGAAGTTAAAAAATGACTGAAATGACTGCTATTCTTTGACTGATTTCTCTGGCTCTGACTTCGAGATATGTGCTTTAACAACCAATTTCTGGTCTACGTGGAATGTCAGTAAAAATATAAACTGTAAAAAAAAAAATGTGTAAATTCAATGAGACAATGGATAAATGCTTCAGTTAAAACCGAATGTTTTTATTCAATAATTGGCTAAATATAAGACACCTAAGCACCTTTCTGTATATGTAAAATAACATAATTTGTATGTTTGTTTTTTTTGTATGTTTATTTTTGAAGAAAATAAATATCTATACTGTACAATTTATATTGTCAAATATAAATTATAATATAATTTATTGTGAAATATATGGCATGGTGATACTTTTAAAACAATATAAAATAATGTTTTGGTTAGTACAAAAAAATACTAGTCATGTTATAATTCACAGTTTAAAAAAACAGTATGTTCTCAGAATTCTCTGCATAACACACCTTATAAGATTATACATTTCAGTAATAATGTAAATTTATTTTTTATCAATTATGCTTTAACCTTTGTATTATTTTTTATTTAGCTTTTTATGTTGCTTGTGAAGTTTGCCAGTACATTTAACAGTATTTTGTGATATGTTTGCTTAAATCTTATAATTATCTCAGGTAACTTTGAGGCTCTTGAATGCTTTATCATGGACTCGAATACGAACATAACAGTTAGTGAGGATGTGAAAGGGCAGGCCAGTTTGGAGACGTTCACACTGCTGTGGGGAGGAGTTCCCTCCCTCCCTCTGCCTTTCAATGCTTCTATAACTGAGGTTTTTATTTGTCTTATATTTCATTTATAACATTTACCATTGAATAAAATGTTAGCTTTTACAGTACTGTGTACAAAACATTTTGAATGCTCCTTTTCTACATGATGGGTTGCATCTGTTTTTTATTAAAGGTGCGCTCGGCATTAGATGTGATGGTCACTGCTAAATGTCCAGCAGAGGTTCCAACAATGGAGAACACTAATGTGAAATTTTTCAGAGATTATGAGTCCACCACCACAGGGGTAAGCAAACCTACAAAGGCACATAATCACGTATGTTACAACCTTTTATAAATTGAAGTTAGCCTTGCAAATATTAAGTGACATTATGAAGTTCTGACATGATAAACATCAGTTATTTTGTTGAAAACATCGCCTTTCTGTCCAACTTGTTGTGATTTCTCCTTGTCAAAACAGTTTTCAGGTGATCTGAGCCGTAGAGGGGTCCAGGTCACTGATTCGGAGGCTTTCTGTGGCCGCTGGTCTCTGAAGAACCCAGAGATTGTGTTCAATGCCAATGACACTACAGCATCAGGATCAATCTACAGCCCAATACTACTACAAACGTACAACACTGTAAGCACCACCCGACACCTCAGTATCTTATCCTCATTAATGGATTTTTCAAGGATTCAAATATTTTGTTTTTTTCTAATGAAATAAGTTTTACAGTACATTTTTAATGTTCACATGTCATTTTGTATATTTATTTTATCGTAGCTCTGCTTGGCCTACAAAGGGGGGCTGGTAAATGAACTGGGAATTTTGTTCAGTTACCAGGAGAGGACTTACCGGGAGGAGAACATTCGTATTTCTGTGTTATTTGACTCAACGGAAGAGTACGTTTAACTTACGGAATAAATAAAGTAACATTTTGTGCCCATGCAAGAGTGTTTTTAAACCAATATCCAGATCATTATGTTGTGGGTGTAAAGTAACCCTGACGTTCTCATTCTCAGGTGGAACTACAAGTGTGTGGATCTCCTGGCCTCCATACAGACAAACTACATAGGCACCAACTACAAACTACTTCAGTTCAGTGTGTATGGAGTGACCGCAAACTCAGTTTACTTCATAGACACTGTTCACCTTGGACGTGAAATGTCTGCTTTGGATTCTCATGGTGAATAGAAATAAGTTATGAAATTAATTCTTAATTATAGAATTAAAACAAAAGAGTAACATGGTTGTAAAATCACTGAATCATTCTTATGCTAATTATATTATATATCTTTCTGCAAAGTTTTTATTTTTTTTTATTTTTATAATTGTATTATTGTTTGGAAAATATATATATTTTGATTTTATTTCATTTTGAAATGGTCTTTCTCTCCACATGTTCAGTTGTAATCCATAGAAGAAGACCACCTGCTCTAGCCAGTTCAGGACTTTTCTTCTCTAACATCTCTGTGAGCAAACAAGCAAATGCTTCACAAGTCAGCTACGAGATCACTGCGACTCCTTACAACTGTGGCTTTGGTGTCCCATTGTTTGAAATAGGCTTTCTGCAGGTGAGTTAGTTCACATGACTTTCAACAAAAACTCTGTCTTTAAGTGATGGATCTTCTTGATCTCTCTTATATGATGGGTGACAACAAAATATTTTCCTGTCTTTGACATTTGAGATTATCGCTATTGTTTCCTGCAGATAATTGTTTAGTTGAGTGATCCATGTAAGCTTTCTCAATCTTCATTTTTGTCCAACAGAAGATGCCAAACAGCACAGGCGACCGACTGATTCAAAGCCAAGGGAACGCCACAGTCACCGTCATGCGCCCTCAAAAAGCCAGTCCCCCTCTTACAGGAACATTTGACGTTGAGTTCTTTGGCCGACGTGTTGAAGGTACGCATGTTGCCTGTGGTTTACCTGTTACCTTCCTTTGTAGCTGCTGGAATTAACTGAATACATCAGTACATGGAATTTCTTGTAGATGCACAACAGATTATTGCAGATTAATTTATTTAAATAATGAACCGCACCTTCTTTTTAACATATACCAGAACCTTCCAAGTGGTTGAACTGGTTTTTCATTTGATATGTTTGGTGTGTGTTTCTCAGGCCTAGCGGTAGACATTAGCGAAGCGGACCTGCAATATGCTCTGCAGGGGATCCCAGAGCTCGGCCAGCTGCAGGTGCAGAGATCTGGAGACTGTAGGGGCTACCGCTGGAACATTCAGTGGCTCACCATGCCTGGAAATCAGCCTCTGTTAAAGGCAAGAAAGAGTTCAGACTTCTGGTACAATAAACCAAAATTCTCCAAATGGAGGTTTACAAGTCTATAGGGGAACTGGTAATGAGCAATGCTAATGGGAAAATTAATAAAGTGTTTTTGATAGTATACCTTAATTTTCACCTGGCTGATTTAACTTGTTTTAATAATGTTTACTAGATCAATGCTTCCAATGTGGTTGGTGTGAACCCTTCAGTGACGTCACGCAAGATTGAGCAAGGAGGCATCTTCAAACAGAGAATTATGGGAGACTTTCTGCGTGTGCCTACAAATAAACCACAGGTGCTTTATACTCAATGCTTTTTCTGCAAGAATTATGTTTGTTCATCATACACTGGTCATATACATAAAGCTTGTTTTTAGTCTTTTTCTCATGTTACCTGATGCCATGTAGTGTGCAGATTTCAATAGTGCTATGTAGTGGGTCAGTTGAAAGGCCTGTCTGGTTGTGTTGCTCTGTTTGAATATCCAGTGTTCAGGGGATTTTGCATGTCGAGAGGATTATGGCTAAACCAAAGCATGAAAGGTTTATTTGTATTATCACAGACAGACAGGTGTGCATTCTGTAGTCTGAATGTGCATGATCTTACTAATATTTTATTCCAGTAGTTTATAAAAATCCATTACAATATACAATCCAATACATATAGTGCAAAAATAGTGCTGTCAAATCGCGATTAAACGCATCCAAAATAAAAGTTTTTGTTTGCATAATATGTGTGTGTTCTGTATTTTGGATGTGATTAATCACGATTAATCATTTGACAGCACTATTTAAAAATAATCTGATTGACTCTTAAATTAATGTACAATTTTGCATTGGTCCATTGTTGCATTGGATAATGTCAATTTAATGTCTTATTTAATTAAGATTTTATTAATGTATTAAATCTGGATCCTGAAAAAATAACTAGTTGAGAAACACTACTGGATGTCTACTAACTGAAATTCATATTCATGTGCTTGTTATCGTTAAGGTGGAAGTTTTCATCAATGGTATCCGATCATGGTGTTCAGGAGATTGTGGTTTTAACTGGAGTGAGTCAAAGACCCCAAAAGTGACCGGGATTTCCCCTACACAAGGTGGGGAAAATGAGCGAGTCTCACATAAAACGCTCCATCCATTCATATTGGTATTTTAGTGTTTTATATTACTGACGTAATGTGTCATTCAGGATCCAGCAGTCTGGGAACAGTTCTTACCATAACTGGATCTAGTTTTGATGGTGGAAACGTCACTGTAAAGACTGGAGATGTGGAATGCTCGGTTCTACAGGTTACAAGTAAGTCAAAACCAGTAATGTCATAGAATCTGTTTTTCTCAAGGGACAAACTGCATTCAAATGCAATATTGCTTTTGCTAAAATGATGCAAAAAAAAAAAAAACATAATATAATTTGTAATTTTTGCAGAAATATGTGGATTGTGTAATAATTTACCCACCCTCATGTTGATTCAAAGCTGTTTGACTGACTTTGTTTTCTTAGAAATTAGAAACAGAATTGTACTAGTCAAGCTTTTCTATGCAGTAACTATGATATGATATGATTCAAGCTTTATAAAAAAAATGCAAAGCACCAAGTTGCTCACCTGGCTTTTGCACTGTATTTTAAGTATTCCACTATAAATCAGACATTTTAATCTTTATTCACTCCTTTTATGTTTCACAAAAGAAATTATACAAGTTAACAGTGGTAATGTGATGACAGAATTTTTATTTAAGCTTACTATATAATCATACATCTCATCAGATAATTTATGTGTGTTTCAGATACTTCTATAACCTGCCAGGTCGGTCCTGCAAGAGCAGGTGTACAGCCAGTCTCTCTGAGTTTCTCTTTGGTTGGAAATGCCCAATACCAGAATAACAACAGCTTTAACTTCACACATCTGTTAGGAGTGACCTCCATAAACCCCACAACAGGAAGTGTGGCAGGTACACATAGCATTACAAAAAATTATATATATATATATATATATATATATATATATATATATATACACACACAGAAGTATTTGTTGCTTTGCATATGTCTTTCATACATACCATACATTAGAGTACAAAAGTCTAGTACCACTAGTATAAATGCTTCTGTTTAGTTTTTAAAATGAAATGCTTTTTATTTTTTCATTAACAATTATATTTGAAGGACAATTTGATCAAAGCTAAACTGGCACTTTACTTTCAATATAGGATTTGTTTTGTCCAAAACCACCTTACCAATGTCGTCACAACATATCTTACAACTATTACTTGTTTTTTGTCTGCATGTCTTCACAGGAGGGACAATTCTGACAGTGTCTGGCTATGGATACAGTAGTGATACTGCAGTCACCATTGGCACTCAGCCATGTAACATTATAAACGTGGAACTTTCCCAGCTGAGATGCATAGTTCCAGCTGTAAGTGAAGAACTCGATTTCTCATGAAGGTTTCTTAGTCAAATTTAAAATCATAAATATGTTAGAAACCTTTTTAAGTTAACGTTGTAATTGAATATAACCGTTATTATGAATAATATTTTATTAGTATTATCAACAGATCTGCTCAGGGCAAATTCACTAAACGGTTAAAACACAATTTGCATTCTCTACAACATGAAAATAAACCTATGGAACTTTTATAATTTTATGAAACTTGTGCATGACACAGGGGTCAGAAGGTGAACAGAGAGTAACAATAACCGCAGCAGAGATGACAGCAGTATCAGACGGCTTTTTCACATACAGCAACAATTTGACGGCCATAATCACATCAGTGAGCCCACAAACTACAACAGTATTTGGTAAGGTATCAAGATTTTACCTAATTCAGGGCAGATATGTTTAAAAGTCCATGCATTCCCCATTAATGGGAATTAAACTCATGACCTTAAAGCATTCATTTTCTAACTGTAATACTTTGCAAATAATAAACCCAGACAGTGACATTGACAAGTACCCTGAATGGCTTTAGATGTTCAAATATGCTTTTCAATACCTATTCATTTTGTCAAAATTGGTGCTCTTTAGTTGATCGCATACTATGCTTGCAAACAGCCAACAGCTGATTGTATTCTGATCTGAGATTAAGCTGAAAGATGATACTCCGTCTGTTGAATACAGGTATATTCTATTTTTAGAATAGAGTTCTCTTGCCTTTATTCACAAGAATGCAGAGTATAAATAAGGATCACTGAGCTTTCAGATCAGTTCACACAAATGTTTAATTCCTTCAACAACTTTAATAGCCCTCCAATTATATGTCACTCAAAAACAAGACTTTGGACATGGAAATAATGTCATAATTATGCGTACGTGCAAATCTAAAATGAACTTTGGCAACACCTACTAATACAAAATGTTCCGAGCATAAATCTTTTATAAAAGTGTTTAAAAAAAAGGAATTAAATTAATATTCATTCTTTCAGTTTCTCATTTTCTCTCTCTAACACACACACTTAAAAATTATATAAGATAGATTTAGTTTTGGAAGAAAAAAACAAAATTTTGCATCAAGGAGTAAGTTTAAGGAGACCATCGAGTCACATGTTTTCTTTAGCAACCGTCTGTATATTTTGTTTGATATCTGATTTGAATCAGACTTAGATTAGAAAGGGTCAGACTGTGCCTGTAATGTAAACCATGTCTTATGCTCCTTTTTTTAAATAAAGTTACCAACCAAGTTTTATTTACTTACCAAAAACTATTTTTTACTCACAATTGCCACTTGCAAGTCTCAATTTATGCCCTTTAAAGATATTTTTTGGGGTTTGTTTGTTATAAATCACCTGCCCTGATTCCAAATAGTCACTTTTACACTTTTTGAACTGTAGATAGCAACAGGAAGCTAATAAACGTGCCAGTATAATTATGTCTAAAAACAGGACCGACCTTCGGTGAGTGAATTCCACTGTTTCCACATTCAAATAAATGCTTAGCTTCTCTTGTTTGAGACAAGATAATGAAGATGAAAGACATGGGATACAAACGAACAGGTAAAATCACATTCAAGTGTCAAGTGTCTCTTTCCATCCCATTGTCCTGATCTGCATTTACATCTTGGCTACAGCTGTAAACCCCCATATGGCCTCCAGACAAAACTCTTTCCAGCTCTTTTGTGCAGGCCAGATAATTGCACGGGCTTTAGCTTATGTCACGCAATCAGAAAAGCCGGTTTGGCTGCAGTGAAGGACAATCAACAGCGTGATGGCTCTTAAAAGCTGCTCTAAAAACTTCAAAAAATAAACAGTCACAGCAGCTTCGTCATTGCCCCCACCTCTCACAATCTTACTGGAACAGCAATGTATTTGACCTTGTTTTCACTTCATTGTTTGTTATAAAGGACGCCGGGTTCTCACCATCTTGGGCACAAACTTTGAGTCGCATGATAATGGCAGCTCTGTTTTGATTGGAGAGGCTGAATGTGAATTGCTGGATTGGACCAACGAAAACATCACCTGCCTGTTACCCACACTCCCCCCAGCTGAGTACAATGTCCACGTGAGAGTCGGAAACCAGGGATACCCCTTAACCAGGTCTCACATCACTTTCTGTACCCCATTACATCAGATTTCAAACTATCATTCAAATTATCATGCTACTACTGTAGAAGACTACACTTTAATATTACAATTGTGCATTTACAATGACATTTTTGTCAAAAGTGAAGCTTTTTGGAGTTATTAATGTTTGTTTTCTATGTGTGCAGTGCTGGTGTTAAAACCACTATAGAGTATCTTCTAGAGGTGACTGGTTTCTCTCCATCTCTGGGGTCTTTGTACGGAGGAACCACCATCACTATCACCGGCTCTGGGTTCAGTCCTGTCGCAGAAGATGATAATGTCACTCTGGGTGAGACAAGACCACAACAGCATCAGCATTCTTTAAAACATTCCCCGTGTTAATGTATAATACTTTGATTTCAGCATCAAAACCAATAACTTCCTGATCGTTTACTGCAGTCACGGTTATGACTCTGTGTTTCGTACAGGAGACAGACAGTGCCGAGTGACAGCCGCTTCAGATCATCACCTGGAGTGTGTGACCCAGTCTAGAGATAAAACACACACTGTGACTAACCAAGGTTTCCACCCCGGTAATATCTCTTTACTTGTATCGCTTGTTCTGTCACGCACACAACACCTGAATACATCAGAGAACGGGGAACAATGGCTATCAGCACAATGATGTCTTATCATGTCAATGACTTATCAAATACACAAGCTGCACAAGCTGTTATTGATTTGGCTTTTTAAAGAGCTATGAAAATATGGTTGACATTGTTATAAGCTATATTTTGTATGATAAGCTATATTTAGTCATTCACAGAATTCAGACTGAATGACAGCTATTGGAATTCTGTGCTGCCCCTCGGATGTTCGCTTTTTAAGTAACTGTGCTGATATGATGTTTCTGTTACCAATTAGAAATTCAGGTGTGTTTAATATTCGGTAAAAACATTTTCTGCAGAATTCATTAAAATGCAAGGGGAAAAAATGAGTAACATTTTATAGGTCATAGAAATAGATAGACTTTAACCTTAATGGAAATGCTATGGCAATAAAATCTTAAAATATTGGAGAAGTGATGGAAATTTAATAAAATCTTAAACCGTAATAAAAAAGGGATGTCAAATGGCATCTGAAAGTTATAGAAATGTCATAAAAAATACATAAAATATTAAAGGTTCATGAACAATTTAGAGAAATAAAAATATTAAAAAGTAATGGAAATGAATGAAATCTTCAGTTGTAAAGTGTCATGATCAGCACACATTTTTCATTTTAATGTGCAATCTAAAACTTATTTATCTAGGCTGATAAAGTTATAGAAATTAAATTGTGGTATCCCAAGATATAATATTTTGTCATAAAATGTGCATTTGTGACTGTGTTGCGTTACACGTGCATAGAATGAATTCCATCATATGTGTTCAGTGTACGGTCAGGGTTACGCCTGGAGCCCGTCTGCATTAATAGCCTCAGTGGGGGACACAGTGGTGTGGCTCTGGGACGCACCGGCTTTTGTGTCTGGTCTGGGCTACAGGGTCTTCAGTGTGTCCAGTCCCAGCAGCACAGACTATGATGGCATTGCTTTCAGCAGTGGAGACACCCGAACTGCCAAAGGTACAAACAACAACGACTATCCGTGTTATCACTGCTCACTCTAATTTACATTAAGCAGGAAATACAAAACTACACAAAATATTGGCGACATTCTAATTTACATTAAGCTGGACAAACAAAACTACTCTGTTTGCAAAAACATTTGCCTTAACACCAACGTCCTTCCCTAATAATGTGCATTTTCTAGTTTTTTATTAAGAGACAGTATGTAACTAAATACATTAAATCCACAATAAGTGAATAGAATAAGAGAAAAGAATAAAGCAAAAAACTAAAAAAAAAAAACTATGTTCCAGATTCATGATTAGATTTAACCAAGTATTGTTATTTTTATTTAATCATTAGTCTAAAGTACTTTTCCTGGACACAACTGACTATTCTTCTCCAGTCTGGGAGAAACTATTTAATAATTACTTTTACTTTTTAATGGCTGCCAGCTTGAAAGTAGTCTGACTGAAGTATTTCAATGTTGTGAAATATATATCACATTACATTCCTTGTCACATACTGTACGATACATTGTCTCTTAAACAGTGTTTGGCTTTTGTTTGTCCTGACTGTTGCTGAGAAGTCAATTCAGAGACCTCTGGGATATATAATTAAGTACTCTTGATGCAGACAAGCATTTTATTTGTGAGTGTCAGATTTCATGAAGCGTAAACTCAAGATGTCTGCTCTAACTACATATAATGCCAACATAATTACATACCAGTCACTGTCTAGAAAACATTGTATTGTACAAATTTGCAGTTTACTTATAGACAATGCTTTTGCCATACGTGTGTAAGTTTGTATTCTTGTAAAGGAACTGAATACAATGAAAGTTGGAGGTGTGATGCCAGTTAGTTTGAGGAACAAAATCTAATTCTACTGTTCTTTGTGCACATGTTTGTGTTTTACCAAAAGGGCTTTTTGCCTATCGTTTTACGTCTCCTGGAGTATACTACTATAGCAGCGGTTACATCGACACTGGAAAACAGAAGACACTTCAGGGAGTGGTGACTGTTATGCCACTGGAGGAGAGCACTGTTGGGCTTCAGGTGTTTGTGACAGGAATAGAGGCCTCTGTGAATATAGGTACAACTAAATCAGAGCAAAATACTTAAAAGTACAATCTTCAGTTTAAGCAATGGCAAGGAATTTGCAGGTAAATTCATCATAATCATCTTTTGTGTCCTTCCTAGTCTCACCACAAATGAACTCATCTGACTCCGATTGTGTGGCCACTTCTGACTGTTTCCAAGGACAGCTAGAATTTAATGAGACATCAGACAGTCTGTTCTTCAGTTTTACTTCCTGTGCCACTCCCACTGTGTCCCATATTACACCTGACCATGGCACTACACACGACATTATCAGCATCAGCGGATCTGGCTTTAGCAGCATTAACTGTGCAAACGAGGTGAGCTTCATGACATTAAAGGTGCTGTAAGGGATCTTTTGGAATACCTATGCCAAATGCCAATCACAATGCACATACAAAACAACACCAATGAAAAATAAACATATTTATATGACATTAACATTTAGACATTTTTAGATTATCTGCAAACATATATTTTATATTCCCGAAAATATACAAATAAATGCATAATTACATTTAAAAATGAAAACTCAATACATTAAAATTACTTCAGATTTCAGAGTAAAGGCACATCAGTTACATGAAACTTTATATCTAGGAATATAAATGTATATAATTTCTAATTATAATCTATTTATAATGGTAGGTAAACCTAAGCAAAATGTACATAACCTTTATAAAAAACATTACTAATTTTGCCCATTTAAAAAAATATATATTTCTCTACCTAGTCCAACTTAACTTGATAGATAGATAGATAGATAGATAGATTTTAATTAAATAGAATTTAAATTAAGTAATCACCCCATATTATAATATATGAATTAAATGGTCTTATAAATAGGTATATTATATTTAAATGAGAAGAAATCCTGCATAAGATTTTGAGACTTTTTTTTTTAAGAATATATCTTTAGTAAAACCTATGCTGATAAAAATATAGTGATCTTCAAGGTACAATCTGAAAACCATTCTTTATATTATGTAATGTTGTTCTAATGAGTTTTTGATAAAGTTATTGGGGAAATGACTGAAAAAAAAACTTTTTACTAAGAAAAAAACCCACAATCCAGGAGACTTAATACTTTGAAATATGAATCTATATAGATCTTGAAAAGATCCATTCAGTCTCTGATATTAATGTTATGACATTATGCATAGTTTAACATGTAAAGAGTCCATGAGTAAAACATTTAAAACTTGTTTTTGTTAACTAAAGGTCAAAGTTGGAGATTATCCGTGTAACGTCATTAACAGCACCTCCACTGAGATCCACTGCCAACTCAGTCCGGACAGCGGAGCACCAGTGGGCATCCCATTACCTGTAACTGTCCTAGTTAACAACCTTGGCACTGCCATCCTGACCATGCCCAAAGAGTACGACCGCAGATTTGTGGTTCTACCAGTGATAGATTCCATCTTTCCCTTGGTGGGCAGCACTACAGGCCACACACGTCTCTTTATCTCTGGTTCTGGGTTCTTAAATGGTTTGATTACAGTTGCAGGCGTTCCATGCAACATGGTTTCGATGGACTACTCTCACGTAGTGTGCGATACCTCCCCTTCCGAAGCTCACAGGGGAGACGTTGTAGTTTATGTCAATTCCATCTCTTCCTCATGCAGTTTTGATTGCAAGTTTGAATATTCCGAATCAATCGCACCAAACGTCTCTGAAGTGCTCCCTAACTCAGTCAGTGGAAACAGCACCACTGTTGTGATCACCGGCAGTGGGTTTGGGAATGATTCTGCCAATCTAATGGTATCTGCAGCCAACATCCTTTTGGAAGTCATAGAAGTCACCAATAGCAGTATCAAGGTTATAGTTGGCGCCCTTCCTGCTGGTACACACGTCCTACAGGTGGTGGTGATGAGCAAAGGTCTTGCCACAGGAAATAAAACCCTGACCAGCATAGCACAAGCTAGCGTCAACCCAGCATCAGGCAGCATTGCTGGAGGAACGCCGCTCTTGATCACGGGAAACGGTTTTGTGGCGGGAAATACAACTGTGAGGCTCGCTAACTCCCCCTGCAGGATTTTAGATGTCACTTCAGATACGGTGAGGTGCATGACACCTCCTCACGCAGAGGGACAGGTGCAGGTGAACATTAAGGTGTTCGATGTTGTGTATCCACCTCAAAATTTCAACTACTCTAAGGGACAAACTCCAAACATCACCTCCGTCAGTCCTAGAACAGGTATGAACAAGCATTTATGTAGAAATTTGCAGTGACCATATATCTTTGAAGGCCAATCCTGGAAGTTAGCATCACCCTGGTTCCCTAGACAAAAACCCAATAGGATGTTTCCACTGGCTTTTGGATTATTGCAGAAAATCAGCTCTGTGACCAACAAAAGTAAAAAGCTAAACATAGGCTATAAACAAATTGTGTGATTTCAGTGTTTACCATGTTAAGCTTCCAACAGCTCTTTATTTTTCCAAGTTTGGGTTAGAATAGCTTGCAAGAGCGTTCGCTGTGAAGGTGTTTAATGTCCCTGATAAAATCCTATTCAGCCACTTAGGAGGGAATATTACTGATGTATTTTATGTCATAGAATAAACCATGAAAATAGCTGGAAGTGGTAAAATGCTAACTCATTTCCAAGTTTTGGCCTACAAATATACTTCGTGACTGCAACACGCCACTGAACTATTGAATATCACAACACATTGTAGCAACACTACTGACATACTTCTTTCGTTGTAGGTCCGGTTGGAACAGAGATCACTGTATCTGGTTTTGGTTTTGGCACAGATCTAGCCATTGTCTCCTTAGAGATCGGTGGCGTGCCTTGTAGTGTGTCATCCGTCACAGATACACAGTTGCGGTGCAATGTTGGGGAACATGCGGGAGGAACTTTTCCAGTCATATTTCACCATAAGGTCAAGGGTTATGCCTTGACCCAGTCTGTCTTCACCTATGAGCTGCTGCTGACAGGAGTCACACCAAATGAGGGTAATCCAAATTACTTTCTCTATGGTAAAAGATTCGTTAATATGGACAGAATGTAAAAAGTTACATGAAAACTGCTTATGCTAAGTTGCTAGTTCTAGTAAATAATTCCAATTTAAATCTATTAAATCTTATACTTAAGGTGACATACAAAAACATCTGGGTCATGAAGCAAAGCTAGATGAGAAACACAAAGTGCATTTCTATACTTGCTATCATATTTAAATAAGACTATAGAGTAACAAGACACTACAGGATACCTTTGCTCTGTTTTGCTGTAGGAAGTTATGCCGGAGGAGCCATTGTTGCCATTCAAGGCTCTGGATTTGACCCAAACAGCACCAAAGTCCTCATCTGTAACAGAGAGTGTAACGTGCGCCTGCAGAACTCCACGTCTACCCAGCTCAACTGTGAAGTCCCACCCAACAATGGCATGTATTATTTTAGAAGAACTGCGTATGTGTCTAGAAATGTTCAGTTAGCAAATCAAAGCTTAATCTATCAAAGTAAGCATTTCTATGTCTGAACAAAAAGCTCCCAGTACAAAGTTTTTCCTCAAAAGTAAAACATGCTAGGAATGCTTTGACTGACAGAAGTCAGTCACTGAGAGACAATGACAAACGTGACAGCTCATGCCATCAGGTCACAGATGAATAGAGCTGAAATAAAACTGCCTGATAGCATCTTAATGACAACTTTTGTGTCTTACAGGAACTGAAGCAGAGCGGCCCTGCACAGTCGTAGTGATGAATGGAGGCGACACTGTCAATCTCACCAACAGCTATACTTACAGATCCTCCCTGACCCCTGTTATCACCAATGTAACGCCGCGCAGAGGAGGAACCGCTGGAGGCACCAGACTCACGATTACCGGCTCAGGTTTCAGGTGCACAACAGAACAGAATTGCATTGTTGCATTGTCCTTCAATCATATTTGTATACACGGTGTTCTCTGTGGCATTACTGTTACAAAGTAAAAGATTCCTATGCATTGCACAGTCAACACCTGTATTATTTTTATATTATTCATATACTATTATTATTATATTCTTTTTTATATTTTCTCATTTTAAATGTTATTTTTAGTCATTTGTATGTGCTTTTGTCATTTTTCATTTATTTGTGTTTTATAGTGGCAGTTAGGTTTATATTAATTTCATTTTTAGTTTTAATTTATTTTGAATACATTTTAGTGTTTCAATTAACAGTTTAGGTAATCAAAAAATTATATTTAATTTTATTTGTACATTTTTATATTTTATATCTAAAAATGTGTTAAAACCAGTATTAAACCACAAAATTATGTCATCATTATTCACTATTTGAGTAATTCCAATCCTCTAATTCCAGAAGATGTGTTAAATTCAGAGCAAATAAACATTCCTTAACGTTGAAAGTGAATGGTGACAAAGTCTATCTCTAAAACAACACACACACAAAATAATAATAAATAAAACAAATAAATGCTATCAGTATTGTCCTGAGAGTTATAACGCCTCATTTGGATGAAGAAACAATTTCAGAATTTGTCCGTGTCTCACCTGTAGCTCAAATGTCAACGAAGTCTCTGTCACAATTGCGGGGTCTGTTTGCGATGTCCAGTCAGCCAGTGTGTCGCAAATCATCTGTGTGACCAACTCTCAGCCCAGATCCCAAGAAACTCAAGTGCGGGTTCATCTGGGGAACAGAGGAATTGCCCGAATGGTAAATGTGACATAAATACAATTATTACAAGAATAATTATTATAAGAATAATTAAAATTGATCTGTCTGCTTGGAATGTTTCTCCTCTTTCTCTCAGGATAATGCTTCCTTCTTCTATATTGACGTGTGGTCATCTCCCTATACATGGGGTGGTCTCTCCCCTCCTGAGGAGGGCATGTTTGCTGTAATCACTGCTGGACAGACCATCCTCCTGGACACCAGCACACCAGTCCTTAAGATGCTCCTTATCCAAGGTATGCTCATTTAGGCAAATACTATCTTTATAAACCAAGCCTTGACATACTCACAGTTCTGTGAACGCCTGTTTTCTGTTTAGGTGGCCGACTGATTTTTGATGAGGCAGACATTGAGCTGCAGGCAGAGAATATTCTGATCACAGATGGTGGAGCTCTGCAGATCGGAACAGAGCAGGCCCCCTTCCAGCATAAGGCCATCATCACACTGCATGGACACCTGCGTTCTACAGAACTTCCCGTCTATGGCACCAAGACCCTGGGTGTCAGAGAGGGGGTGCTGGATCTGCATGGTATGTACTAAAAATAAATACTTCAAATTCATTTTTTGTGAATTATTATATTAAATATAAAAAAAAAATAAGTAGGTATTTTTATTTCATATACAGTATTTCTTTTTAAAATAAATAATACTATATTCAACAAGGATGCATTATAAATGTATGTTTTTCAAATAAGTGTTTCTTTTGAACATTTTATTCAAAGAATCTTGAAGTAAAAATGTTTCTTGATCAGCAAATCAGCATATTAGAATTATTTCCGAAGGATCATGTGCAGAGAATTAAACATTGGCATCACATGAAAAAAGAAATGAGTTATTTTAAAATTGCAATAATGTTTCATTTATTTTTTTCAGTATTTGTGATCAATAAGAGCAATTGTGATGCTGAGCATAAGAGAATTCTTTAAAAAATCTTACCGACCCCAAATTTTTTGAACTGTGGACAGTAGTGATAAATGCATACCCTGGACACATGTACCTGATTTGTATTACTTTTTTGTATGTAACTTTAAATTGACAAATCTCAGAGCTTCTGGAAATTTGTATCTGAAAGGTCACAATGTCAGAAACACAATCTTCTTTAGAAAAATGAAGTAATCTGCGAAGAAATAGAGCTGACCTACATACAGTATCACTTATAGAAAGCTCTGTTAAGTCAGAACGCCCCTTAGGTGGGCTTCACAGAAGTGCTAAATTTCCTTGATACAGACACCATAGTGCATAATCACTCCCCTGCAGTGAGAGGTTTTGTTCAGGGCTTAACTACAATCCTGTTTCTTCAGGAATACCTGTTCCTATGCCGTGGACTCGCCTTTCTCAGACTGCACAAAGCGGCTCCAACACGCTGACACTGATGGATGTCGTTACCTGGAAGACTGGTGATGAAATTGTCATCGCTTCCACAGGGCACAGGTATAGACCATCGCCCAAACCTGCAGCGAAACTCGGTTTCAGGTTGATTTACTGAAGCTACTGACTTACTAGAGAAACTGAACTAAATCAGTGTAGGAGCAAAGGAAATGAAAAAGTGCAGTTGTTCTCTATAAACAGTACCAAATACCAAACTATCATTTACATTTTTAACATTTGACCTTTTTTATTTGAGATTTGTGTGTGGGAGAATACAAAATTGTAAACTTACTGTTTAAGTTCTCGCTCAAATTGTATGTACTAAATTATTTTCAAATATGCTAATGAGGATGTCTACACTGTTGCTAATAATCTCAAATATGTTGTTTTTACAGACACAGCCAAAGAGAAAATGAGTTGAAGAGAATTGCCTCGGTTTCAGCTGATGGAAGGACCCTCACTTTGACCGAACCACTGGAATACACTCATCTGGGTGTGTCTGTGACGCTGCCTGATGGGACAGTTTTTGAAGCGAGAGCAGAGGTCGGTCTTCTTACCAGAAACATTGTTGTCCGTGGATCCAACAATGTGGAGTGGAACGATCAGATTGAAGCTTGCCCTGATGGATTCAACACAGGTTTGGATGTTGTTTCCTCAGCTGTGGATGGCAAGACAGACAAATAATCATGTCATACAAACAATCGTGACAATGCCTTAACAATTCCTTAAAAGTTATGTGAAAGTCATTGTCAATTTTATTGACTTTTAACGAACAAAATTCAATATGCTTTTTTTGCTTACAGGGGAATTTGCTACACAGACTTGTTTCCAGGGTAGGTTTGGAGAAGAAGTAGGAAGCGACCAGTTTGGTGGCTGCATCATGTTCCACGCACCACAACCAAACCAAAATCTGGCAATTGGCAGAATTGAATATGTTGAGGTAAACGTTTCACTGCGTCTTAAACCTCTTGGAGACCTTTAAAGGCATAGTCCACCAAAAAAAAATAATTCTGTCAACATTCCTCGTGTAATTCCAAACCTGTGTGTCTTTTTTTGTTCTACGGAACACAAATGAAAGATATTTTAAAGAATGTTGGTAACCAACAGTTCCAGGTCTCCACAAGCCTACAAGACATGAGGAAGAGATGTGAAAGGCTCTTGTAGTCCCAGGTAGTCCTAGTTTCAGGTCTCATTGACTTCTATAGTATTTTCTCTCCATACTTAAGTCAAAGGGTTTGCCAACATTCTTCAGAATACCTTCTCTAGCGTTCTACAGAAGTAAGTAAGTAATACTGGTTTGGAAGACTAAGTAAATGATGACAGAATTGTCACTGTTCAGTGGACTATCCCCTTTAAGACATCAAATATTTACAATAAATGTCAGTCATGGCATTATGTTTGTCATTGTCCTACTATAGCTCTTCAACGTTGGACAGGCGTTTCGTCTGGGACGCTACCCAATCCACTGGCATCTGATGGGTGATGTTAAGTTTAAGTCATATGTGCGTGGATGTGGCATCCATCAGTCCTACAATCGTGCCGTCACCATCCATAACACTCACAATCTACTGGTGGAGCGTAATGTCATCTACAATATCATGGGTGGGGCCTTCTTTATTGAAGATGGCATTGAGACTGGCAACATCCTGCAGTACAACCTGGCGGTATTTGTAAAACAGAGCACCAGTTTACTAAATGATGATGTGACTCCAGCTGCATACTGGGTCACCAACCCTAATAACACCATTAGGCACAATGCTGCAGCTGGTGGAACGCACTTTGGCTTCTGGTATCGCATGCATGATAATCCAGATGGCCCTTCGTATAACCCCAACATCTGTCAGAAGAGAGTACCACTGGGACAGTTCTTCAACAATACGGTGCATTCCCAGGGCTGGTTTGGCTTGTGGATCTTCCAAGAGTTTTTCCCCATGCGTACCGGCAGCTGCAGCTCCTCAACACCACTGCCAGCAGTCTTCCGCCGCTTCACTTCCTGGAACAACGAGAAAGGTGTTGAGTGGGTGAACGTAGGAGCGGTTCAGTTCAGCGAGTTCCTGATGGTCAATAACGAGAAGGCAGGAGTGGAGACCAAGAGGATCATCCGGCAGTACGTCAGCGGATGGGGATTGGATGGAGGGGCAGCCTTGGTCAATAGCACCATGGTGGGCCACGTGGATGAGCTGGGACTGGGGAGCGACTACTGCACCGCTCGGGGTGTTGTCCTGCCTCTGGATGATGGGATGAGCGTCATCAACACCAAGTTTGTGAACTTCGACCGCCCGTCGTGTGCTGCGGTCGGGGTGGCAGAAATCGTTGGAACCTGTATGTTCCGCTGTGGAGGCTGGAGCGCAAGATTCAGTGGGATCCAGTACTATCAGTCGCCCAACAAGGCCTGGTTCAGATGGGAGCATGAGGTGGCGCTGGTAGATACTGATGGGTCACTAACAGGTAGAGAAACATTACATACTACAGTATTTAGATGCATTATTTGAGGGAAAAAAATTATGGATTCAAGATTTACATAACATAAAAAACTAATGACTGAATATAAATATTTAATATTTCTGAAAAGGCAATGTTAGCTACAAGGTGGTACCAAGGAATAACTTGCTTGACCCAAGACGCTGCTTCCCGGGAACGGAGTGGAGTGTTGGCGTTCCTGCTGCCGTATGTGACAACACTGTAAACTTCCACCGCATGGTCGTCTTCAATCCCTCCCCGCCTTCACTTAAGGCTAAAGATGTCATTCTAACCAACTCATATGGTATGATGAAATAAACTTTTGAGCTTTGAAAAAAATGTGTATGAATTTTTTTTGACATGTTTCTTTACAATTCACTTTTACTGCATACTTTCTGGTTTCCAGAAAGAAGGGTTCATGGGGCCATTCATGTATAACACGTTTTAGCACAGGGCAGGGGAATTAAAAAGTCTAAAGTATGTTATTTTAAAAGTTCAACTACTTTTAACTTGAGTGACCAAAACATCCATCTAGTGCATGTTTACACAGAAAAACATTGGAAGAGCAGAGCAGTGGAATGCCAAAATGCACCTTAGACTGTTAGGAACTGGCTCTCTAAAATGATTCTAAACTGAAAATAACTAAAGATTTTGTACACCAACATTGAGGGAACATTATTTATTAAGTTGAAGTGGGCTGTGATGTTTAGAAAAACATATTGGTTGGCACAGTTCATCTCAATGTCATATATCTCTTTAGGGACATGTGTGCTGCCTTTCCTTGAAAAACTGGTGACCCACACATTTGGCTGGATGGCAATGGTGCCCACAGGTCAAACGTACAACTGGTACTTTAATGGTGCTTCCCAAATCACCAACATCTCATACAATGGAATGGTCTACGGCTTTCGGGTAAAGTATGCACACTACACTATAATCCAATGTTAATATATAATGGATATTTTATGGATAGCATGTAGTTTGTAACATTAAGGGCCCTATTTTAACGATCTGAAACGCAAGTGTCAAAGCGCGAAGCGCAAGTAAGTTTGTGGGCGGGTCTCGGCGCTGTTGCTATTTTCCCGGCGGGATAAATGGCTCTTGCGCCCGGCGCAAATCTAAAATGGGTTGGTCTGAAGTAGCTTCATTATTCATAGGTGTGGTTTGGGCGTAACGTGAAATAAACCAGAACTTCATCCAACATTCCCTTTAAAAGCAGGTGCGCAAGTTCCATTATGGATTGCTATTATTATGGCGTATTTACCAGGCGCACGCCAGGAGCGGTTCACAGCCAGGAGACTGATGTTCTTGTAAGAGCAGTGAAAGGCAGAGAAGTTGTGTTGTATGGGGATGGGAGAAACCCACCCAAAATAGCGTCGGTTAAACAGGTGTGGGAGGAAATAGCCACAATTTGTCAGATGTCCTTATATACACGTCTTGCCACTATTTGGCCAACAGGTCTGATCCTTAATTAGCCTATTAAAATTAGCCTGAATAATTTGTAAGCTAGATTTATGCCTATTTTTTCACATCTTCGTGGCACACCACAATGATTTCCGTCATCTCACGTGTTAATATTTTTTAGTGTAACAATTTATGATTTGCAACTGTTGCATCTGTGTAGATTACATGAGCAAAGTGTATGCACGTTGTGCACGCTATACATTATGGTCAAGCATGCGCCCTTAAAATAGCATAATGAACAACGCGCAACGCGCCACTGACTTTAGACTAGGTTTTTTCTGGTCAGTGGCGCAATTGTTTAATGGAACAGCAAAATAGCACCAGGGATTGTTTGCGCCGGAACACGCCTCCTTTTTTGCGCTGAACCGCCCAGGGAGCGCAAGTTCATTCACTAGTTTAGCGACGTGCTTCTGTGGAGGGAAAAGCGCGCTTTGCGTGGGTGCAAAATAGGAATGACACATGCGTCGGTGTACAAAGTCAATTGCGCTGGGTGCAAGATAGGGCCCTAATTCGCTTTTATGTCATCACTGTACTGAAGCCAATGCAAATTATTAAAATATCTATGTTTTCTACCAATGATGTCATGTTACAGTTATAAACCTGAAGAGAAACATTTTCATTTAAATAATATTTTCAGAATAACTATTGTTCCAATGAAGCATGTTGAAAATAATCACAGTTTATATGCAGTTATAATATTATATATATATATTTTTTATTATTTAAATTTTTAAGTTTACATTTACTTTCCTCAGTTTGTAAACCCCTGACTTAGTGTATGACTCCAAAGACTTAAATGCTAAATTTACAATTTGTGCAATATATAACATGTTCATTTGTCTTTTTCTTAATGACAGCCAGAACATTATGTAATTATCAACCACAACCTGACCCAGACACCTGACCGGTTCCGCATCATAGACGACAGGAATGGCTCCTCCCAGCCCCTGAACCCCAGTGCAAATGTAAATGGGGATTGGTACTTCAACCAGACATCCAAAGACCTCTATTACATGGGTAAAACTGCTCATCTCTTCACTCTAGACATCTATGCTATCTATCTATCTATTCTTTCTTATTCTATTTGTTTCAGTACTAGTAGTACTGTGAAAAGAATGAAAGATTCAAATTTTGTGTCCACCACAGCATCTGGAAGAGACCGTGTTGTTAGCCGGAGGAAGAGGAACAGTGTGGACCGCTCGGTTGTAGACAGATCGCTAGACTTCAGAGTATATCAGTGTTACTTTCCCAACTGTATCCAACCTTTCACTGGTTCTGTAGTCACGCCAGCCAATACATCCAACACTGGCCGCAGACCTGCAAACTATGTGTATGTCACCACACACACTCAGCTAATTTTAATCATTCAATGATAATACTACTAATGTATTGTATCTGTTTACTTTGCTAATAAAACACCCTGTTGGTTTAGTCTCTGGTCAAATACATCATTTTGGAGGTCAAGTTCAGTGAACAACTTCAATGTGCCACAAGATGGCTCTGATGTGACTATTCCAGCTGGTAAGCAACTCTAATGTCAGAAATCCCAAGCAATGACAGAAAGGAAAAGCTATTCAAAAAGATGGCATGTCATTTTCATGAAAGCCTATAGTGGTAAAAAAAATCTAAATAATATCTCATTCTGTCTCAAAGGCATTTGGATGGTTGTAGATGTTGTTGTGCCCTCGCTGAACAAGCTGAAAATAGTTGGAGTTCTGGAGATTCCAGACAGAAACAACAACACCTCCTCCGGCAGTGTTTCTCAATACAACGACATTATTCTGAATGCCACATATATCTCCATTCAAGTAAGTACATAACTACATTCAAATTGGCATAGACATTTTAGGATCATTAGACCAAGTAGATCCAGACTCTTCATGTGTACTAATTTAGTTAATTCTCTATGCATCCATTCACTCAATCAGGGTGGACGTCTGATTGCTGGCTGGCCTGATGAACCCTTCAGAGGTCAACTACAGATCATACTGAGTGGAAGCCATTCCACACCAGACTGGATATTGCCATCTGGACTAAACCAAGGATCCAAAGTGCTGGGTAAATGACCATAAATAAAAGTCAAGATATCTTGTATGGATATCATTATAGAGCATATTTGCATTAGAAATGTTCCTATTAATCGTCTGCCTTGACTTTCAGGTGTGTTTGGATCTCTTGACCTGTATGGCATTCCACACAATGTGTATCACACTAAGCTTGCAAGCACGTCCCAAGCAGGAAACAGCACTATCTCACTACAGGAATCTGTGGACTGGAAGGTCAGAAGCTTTTTTTTAAAATGACAAAAAAAACAGAACAGACAGATTTAGAAAACTATTGAACCTGCTTGTGTGATTTGCAGATGCCATTTAGATTCCAAGCTCTGTTTGTTCTCAGAATCCTCTTTGTTTGAATGAAAACACTCTTTTATTACCTGCAGGTTGGGGATAAGATTCTGCTGTCCACCACCAGCTATGACCCTTGGCAGACAGAAATCCGCACCATCACTGCGATCACAGATTATGGCCGCACACTGACACTGGACCAGCCTTTATCATACACACACATTGGTTAGTCCCCCTAGATCCATTATAGCAATAACAGACATTGTGCTGTATTGATAAGCTGTTAAATATTGTTCAGAAGCTAGGCTGGTTAGATTTTTTATTACATTTAAGTCTTATGCTCACCAAGGCTTCATTTATTTAAACAGGAAGACTTTTCCATTTTAATATATTTTTTAAATGTTATATATTTGTTTCCTGATAAAAAATTTCCTTCAGAAATCATTCTAAGATGCTGATTTCTTATCATCAGTGTTGAAAACAGTTGTACCCTTTAATTTTTTATGCACACCATACACTTTTTCAGGATTCTTTCATCAATAAAGCTTAAAGACAGCATTTAATTAAAATAAAAACATTTTGTAAAACTGTATGTTTTTACAGTCACTTTTTTGCTTAATGCATCCTTGCTAAGTATTAATTCATTTAAAAAAAGTTCTTACTGACCCCAAAGTTTTGAATGGTAGTATATAATTAAATAAATGCATTAGATTTAATTTTAAATGTATCTGATCATATAGGGGAGAGTTACAGTGTGCCAGGTACTTCAGGAAGTTATCAGCTTGCAGGAAATGTGGCTTTACTGACCAGGAACATCAAGATCATCGGTCAGGAGTATCCAGAAATGGACACACAGTCTTATGGAGCCAGAGTTCTGGTGGGAGCCTTTTTCAGCGGAGGAATTGATTTCAGAGGTATAAACTTTATCAAAATCTCATGTTTGCTCTCATTCCTGAAATACAATCAGGACAAATTATAGGCTACACAAAATCATAAGGTCCATTCACCTGCAGGAAAATGAGAGAAAGCTGAAAAAAAAAAATCTTGTCTTCTGAGCAATTCTCTTTTTTAAAGAAGTGCATGTTGATTTAATATTTTTGTATTTGCACATAGCATCACTTGCTTTCCAGCACATTGTGAGTAACAAAAACTGCTGATGATACTTTCATCACAGGAAAAGCCCAGATTAGAAATGTTCAGTTCTACCACACCGGGCAGGAGGGATGGAACGACCTGTCAGACCCACGATACTCTCTGGTGTTTTTTAACTTAGGAGGGGTGAGAGAAAGTCTTAATCAGTACATGCTCATTCTTTATCACATTCACACATATTCCTGTCAATTACTTATTGTCACAATATTTTTAGGTGGATGGTGAATCTTACATCAAGGGATGTGCTTTCCATGATGGCTTTGCTCCTGCTATTGGTGTTTTCGGGACAGATAGACTGAGTATCGAAGACAACGTGATCCATCACACGGTTGGAGAAGGTACAGATTCAGTGGTAGCTTCACTCTTCAATGTTAACACAAAAGGAAAATACTATTTAACAAATTGTAATTGATATGCTGCAGGGTGATATAATTTAACATTACGACTATTCTGTTCTGCAATTTCTATACAAATTTTCAAGGAATCCGAGTCTGGGGCGACAGAAATGTGGTCCGGAGGAACTTGGTTACAATGACACTGTGGTCTGGATCGTATAATGGCAGAGCTGAGGAATTCAACTTGGAATGGAATGCAGCCATTGAGGTACCCGTTACAGAAAAGTACTGTGATCAGATGGTAATACCATGGTACTTTGTTATATAACAATGCCATATACTGTATATTTACCACGACTTAGCTGCCCTTGAGCAAGGCATCGAACCCCCAACTGCTCCCCGGGCGCCGCAGCATAAATGGCTGCCCACTGCTCCGGGTGTGTGCTCACAGTGTGTGTGTGTGTGTTCACTGCTCTGTGTGTGTGCATTTCGGATGGGTTAAATGCAGAGCACAAATTCTGAGTATGGGTCACCATACTTGGCTGAATGTCACTTCACTTTACCATGTTATTTACATGGTGATTCAAGAATACCATGGTACCGTACATGTCTAAAAAACATAGCATTGTCATGGGATATGTCTAAAACTCCACAGTACTTTTTTTGTTAGTGACAACAGAGAAAAACCTATTTGCCATATAATAATCAGTAAATACCAGATAAAGAATTGATGCATTATTGTTCATTTTCTAGGTGAGTGAGGCAACCAATGTGATTCTTCAAGGGAATATTGTTGCTGGCTATGAACGAGTGGGATACCGGATTGATGGAGAACCATGTCCAGGTATATAAAACTACTGTATTAGTCTAGATATAGTATGTATAGTGTGAAATGATGGAAAAGCATGCACAATTAACAATGACAGAATATCATACCAATGCCAATATCTTGTACATCACTAATATGAACCTTTCATGTTCAGTATTTACTGATTCAATTATTTCAACAATGTCAATGTCAGGATCTCCAAATTCGGTGGCACAGTGGAGCCAGAATGAGGCACACGGTGGTCTGTATGGACTCTTCATGAATAAAGATGGACTTCCTGGTTGCTCTCAAATCCAGGGATTCACCGTCTGGAGAAGCTTTGATTTTGGCATTTATGTCCAAGTATGATAAATGATCCACAAATTCCTACTATGATTTTTAGTTATACAAATGATTTATGCTAGTATAGTGATTATTGTTTTAAAGAAATGTTTCCTCCTCACTTCCAGGTATCCATGACTGTTTTAATTTCCAACGTCAGCCTGATTGATAATGGAATGGGAATCATGTCTCTAATCTACAGTCCTTCCTCGCTCAGCCACGAATACTCTGACAAAACTGTCCGTGTACAGGTGAGGAAGCACTATATGTCTCTTCGGCAAAAACTAAGAAAGCATTCTTTTAGTGATATATATATATATATATATATATATATATATATATATATATTTTTTTTTTTTTTTTTTTTAATACATCACTCCAGGGTGCCCTGATTGTAGGCAGTAGCCCCAACTTCAACTGTTTTGACAGTCTATCCACAACTATGACGTACGTTGCACTCAGCAGAAGTCACGAGGCCCCACGTCCTCCTAATGGTACAATATATACAGTATTGTATTACAGGATCATCCATTCACTACTGAATACATTTCTTATAACTGATCCAGTAATGTAACTGCATTTGTATGTTCAACAGGTGGCAGGTCTGGAATTTGCTGGCCGACATTTGAATCGAACCATAACAGTGGACCAAAAAAACCTCTCCCTGGACTGATGAGCTACAACGCCATAGCTGGTATAATGACAGTCTCTGGTGAGTCTCCAAATGTGAAAGAATCTCCAGTTTAAAACCTCCTACAGCTGACGAAGATCTCACGTAAAAAGTAATTACCGTTGTCTCTTTCTGACTCCAGACACAACTTTTGTTGGGTTCAAGAATGTGTGCACAACAGAGAGAAATTACATGTTCATGACCAACCCAGGAAATGAGGATCTACAACATCCAATCAGTGTTGAGAGGATTTCCAAGATTAACAGCACAGAGGACTCTCTAGCGTTCATTCATCGGCCTGATCTGGGGTAAACTGAACAATATATATAGGCTTTCTCTCACTCAGAACTGCACATTGGTACCATTAATGGAACAGCATGTCACCATGAATATAAAAATTGTCCCCAAAAATATGAAATTTGTGATCATTAATCTAGATAATACTATTTATATTATTTTATAATATATTCTATTTGTTGAAAACTTTTATATTGGATGCGATTTATCGCGATTAATCATTTGTCAGTGCTAGAAAATTTTTTTTTTTTAATATTGTTTAAAATATTGTTTATTCCTGTGATGGCAAAGCTACATTTTCAGCATCATTACTCCAGTCTTCAGTGTCACATGAACCTTCAGAAATCATTCTAATATTCTAATATGATTTGCTGTGTATAATGCTGTGAAATTGTATTTAACTGATAACTTAAAATGTCCTCATAACATTGCTTTAAGATAAAAGTGGCTGATTTCTTTCTTTCTCTTTTATATCAGCAAGGTGAACCCTTCGGACTGTGTGGACATGGACTGTGATGCTAAAAAGAAGACTTTTTTGAAGGATCTGGACGGCAGTTTCCTGGGTGCGGTGGGAGCAGTGTTGCCCGAGTCTGAGTACGAATGGAACGGGGATCCCCGGCACGGACTGGGTGATTACCGCATCCCCAAAGTCATGCTCACCTATCTCAATGGCAGCCGGATACCTGTGAATCAAATCGCTCCTTACAAAGGTACATCTGAGCTCTAAGAGAGAGTGCTTAGAATGATGGAGTTGCTTCTAGCATTGACGTTGCTGGTTTCCCTGTGCAGGTGTGATCAGAGACACTTGTTCGTACATGAGCACCTGGCAGAGCTACAAGTGTTTTGGGCTCAACTACAGAATGCTGGTCATAGAGAGTCTGGACGCAGACACAGAAACCAGGCGTCTTTCACCTGTAGCCATCCTGGGGGACAAATATGTGGATTTGATAAATGGTATGACTACTGCTAATTTAACATCTACCACAAGCAGAAAAGGATGTGTATTAATGATTTTTACAAACTTCCTGTGAATATCTTGTCACAGGCCCACAAGACCACGGCTGGTGCGCCGGCTACACCTGTCAGAAGCGAGTGTCTCTATTCCACGCCATTGTTGCCACCAATAAATCCTTTGACATCTATTTCACCAGCACAACGCCACAGAAGCTGAGACTTATGCTGCTAAATGCTGAACCTGCAGAGGTTAGTCAGTAAGATGGATGATAAAACACAGCATTTACAGGTCACACAAAATTTGAAACAATAAAAGGCATAGTAAGAAAAAAAAAAAACGAATGAATTTTTTTCCCTATTTATAATTTATTGTGTATTGTTATTAAATTTACCTTTTCTTTACATTTAATCTTGTTTCTTTTTTTCTGTATGTTTTGTTGTATGTATGGAAAAAAAAATTGTGCTTATACAATATTACAATGGTCATTTTATTGAATTTATTCAGTATACTAAAGCACTGTATTCTACACTAATCTTCTGTTGTCCTCAGGCTGTTAGGGTGGCTATATTTTACTCAAACCCTCAGCGGCTGGATGTGTATGTTAACAATAATTTGATTGGTCCAACAAATGCTCAGTGGAACACAGACAAAACTGACTACACACTGCGTGAGCCAACTTATACAGGTAGAGTACAGCATGATAATTCATGTCAAACAGCTCCTCCTGCAGGCTATAAGACCAAAATCATTTTACAACAGATCACAATTCCTATTTTAAATCCTCTCTACGCTCCTCAGGTCAATATGTTCCTGGTTTCAACTCCGGTCATGGCTCCAACTTTTTTGACCCAGACTACAAAATGATGAACGTACTTCTTCGTGGCTCAGAGCCGGTCCAAATCCGCACCTCTCCGGTTCTCTTCCTGGCCTTCAACCTCCCGGCCATGACTGAGGCGGAGTTCTTCGGGGAAAATCTGGTCAACAATCTGGCTGCATTCCTGAAAATACCCCCAAACAAGATCCGAATCACCAAAATCGTCCGAGAGGGAACTAATGCAAGGCGGCGGCGCTCAACAGGACTGACAGTGGAGGTGGAGATCAGGGAGCCTCCCGTCCAGAATTCCACCAGCAACAGCACTGGTTAGAGCCGGCATCTACAGTGTGCTCAAAATAATAATAATGATAAATACAGTGTTTAGTCACAATACAATGTCTGAATTTGTATATTTACATACATACCGTCTACAGAAGACGACCATCAGTTTGAGGTCCTGAAGAACATTGCTGATGATTTGGGTCGAGCTGCTGTCTCCGGCAATCTGAGTCAGTCCATCGGCTTCAATGTGTCGTCCCTGGGCATCATCCCTCCTCCTCCCTCTTCCAGTGACCCATCCTGGAATGATGTAAGATTTTATTTCATATTTTATGATATCAAGCACCCTTTAGAAAGTTGATATTGGTGATGTTTTATATATATATATAATACATTGCTTTGTAATTGATTGACCTACATTGGTATCATCTAATTGTGTACTTAAATTTAACAGCTAACAGCTTTCAACCTAATTCATTACATAACTTTCAATCAAAGATATCTGACATTATCAAGTTGAATTTGTTCTGACACAGTTTAGAGTTCTTGTTTTATTTTATTACCATTTTCAAAACTATAGCGAATTAACTGTGAAAATGTAAGAAATTTTGCAGGTGTCTGAATAAATCTTGGTTTGACTGTATGTGAGAGTGTTTATATATAAAATCCCTTCGTATACATTTAAGTACCGCGGGTCTTTTCTTCATTTTAACTGTTTCTCTCTCAGGTGGCAACTCAGGAAGTGACCCGTGAGGACCAGCAGGTGGAGACGGTCAAGACGGTATCGTCCCTGGTGATGGTGGTCCAGCCTGTGGCGGGATTGGCCCCCGGGCCCCTCAGCGTGCAGCCCAGCATCATGGCTGTAGACACAGTGGTGAGACAGACACTTCCTGATTTCATTAAGAATACCTAAAACTGTAGTTTTCACCTGGTATCGAACAGGAGGAGCCTTTTTGTGCATCTGTTTCAGGGTGACTGCGTGTCTGTGGGTGTGACGACTCTTACCATGTCAGCTGTGCTCAAAGATGCTAATGGAAATCCGGTAGAGGGACTTCAAGGAAACACCACCATCCCATTCAGCGGCTGCTGGGCCAATTACACTGATTTAGCCATCTTTACAAGTGGTGGGTTGTCTTTGTTACACAAATTCATTTTTTGATGGGTTGCTGTCAGTTTAAGCATTTACAGTAATTTTTCTCCTTGTACCTCTTTCACAGGTGAGAACTTGAAGTTGGCCTTTACTCTGAATGAATGGAAGGCTGAGTCCAGATCTTTCACACTCAGAGCAGCTACAACGCCGTCTTCTGTGGTCGTCACCACAGAGAATCATGAATTCCCCAGCATCTTTGACTCCAGTCCAGCTGTCTGGTCACAGTCTGTGTATCTGCTCATGCTGCTGAGTGGTCTATTTCTCCTGCTAACGAGACCCTAATTAATCCCAACACACAGTGCACTCATAAATATATTACTCTTCTAATGATTTGTCTTTGTCTATAAACTACTATTGTTTTTCCATATGATCATGATCTGTAAGCCACAAGTATACATTCTTAGCAAATTCACTCATTATAACTGTAGAACAAAAACAACCTTTAACAAAATTAAATATTTAAATATATTATTTTTACTTTAAAAAATTATACATTTATATGCTTTCTTATATGCTTAATACAATTTCTTGCATAGTTTGTTTTTCTAAATACTATGTAGTGTAAAGTCAGCATGAAAATATGAGGAATAATAAACACTGTGATGTTCCATAAAAAAATAACAATTGTCAGTTTTGATTTCATGGTGATTTTAAATGTCTACAAACTATTTTCAGAGCATATTTACAACATGCACAACAGGACAATTCACAAACAACAAAAACATATGAATATGCATCTAATTTTGACCACAGCACAAGCATGGAAATATAATTCAAAAGCCTATAATTTTATCATATTTAATGTATCCAAAAGACAAATATTTTTTTCCTAAAAGATTTATAAGCCCATTCCTCTGTTTTATTAACATCACATCTCTTATTGTTTATTGAAATATTTTATGTATTATTCAACAATTGGAGGATGCTTTCTGTGTTAATGCAATAGAAAGAAAGAAAGAAAGAAAGAAAGAAAGAAAGAAAGAAAGGAGGACCACTAGAGGGAGATACAGTCCACAGAGCTCAATCCTCACACTTAACACCTGCCGAACTTCAGGATTAAAAAAAAAATTGTTCACATTCATGATGAGCTCAAAAGAAATAAATTAAAAACTTGCACATTTTTGTCACTTTTCTTTTTTTTAACGATTGTTCCGTATTCTACATAAGTTGCATTCGTATTTAAAATGCTATGTGGTACCCTGGTTCTAATAAAACATTATAACTAAATAAACCAATATAATATAAGACATACACAAAACTGTTCTCTGTTCTTCGCGCATATTAAACGTGATTCCGACATGGGGGACAGTAGCATCATCTGAAAGCTGTGTAGGAGGCTGAGGTCTTTAAGGTCTTTCAGAGGTCTTGTTGTTTGGATTGAGCTGAGCTAATAAAGTCATGACGGTACTCGAGGCAGTTCTTCAGAGGAGCTGCTCTCAGTCTGCACTCCTCCACACACACACACACACACACACACACACGTGATGTGTCCGTGTTTTTCCCAAGCAGGTCCTTCATTTTTTCTTGGCCATTTACAAGATGTGTTCTAATGGAGTCTCAGGTGTATTTTTGACTTTTGCGTTGCTTTTGCCTTTTCTTGGCGTTCACTCAATAAATCCTCTGTTTCCAACCGCATCCAGAGGCATGAAAGTGTCTAAAACTGTTCCTGCCGATGGCCACAGAAGAGCCAAATACAGCAAAGGTACATTGTCAGCATCACAGTTATCAGGAGACGTCCAGTCACAGCGGGCGATCAAGGATGCAGTTGAACCTCATGATTACATGATCTCCATCTACAAGACCTTTTCCGCGGCTGAGAAACTGGGAATCAACGCGAGCTTTTTCCGCTGGTCAAAAGCAGCAAACACCATAACGAGTTTTGTGGACGAGGGTCAAGGTTAGTTATTTCTTTCTTATTGGATATAAGGTTTAAATTACGTCATAAATAGTATTTGTTTCGAGTTTTCAACGAGTGTCAGAAAAATTAGCTACTGTAGTCTACTAGCTACAGGTGCGTTTGAGAAGAAGGAAAAATGCTGTTTCTTATTAGACAAAGTACGAAAAAATTACTGTTTGTGTTATATAATCCTAATTAAATATTATTTAATATCCTTAATCACCTAGGCCATCAAAACAACTTTTGACAAATGATCCGAACTTTATTTTTATATTCTAATTTTCATAAAAAATAGTTTTTTTTAGACACTTTATTATTAATTTGTTGCAAAAAATTATATTACAGATGCATTTGAGAGAAAGTAATATTTAATTAATGTTTTGGCCAAAAATTATACTGCTCAAAAAAAAAAAAAAGATAACACTTGTGGGTTACATTGTGTTGTTAAGTGTTCCCTTTATTTTTATTGAGCAGTATATATATATTATAGGCCTAAAAGCAATCAATCAAGAAGAAAATACATTTCCATCTTTGTTGATTGAAACCACCTTTTCTTCTGCATCCATATGTTTTATATCTCTGTAAACTGATATTGTAAATACTGTACAGCCGCTAAACACTTGTCCTCTTTGTTCCAGATGACCTTTTGAACTCCCCACTGTGGAGGCAGAAATACTTATTCGATGTATCGACTCTTTCTGAAAACGTGGAGCTCTTGGGTGCTGAACTGAGGATATACACAAAGATCTCCGGAAGCTTCCGAGCGTCTGAGACGGGCCCGGTGGAGATACAGCTGCTCTCCTGCCAGTCGCACACGGTCCTTGATTCCAAAACCTTGGATCTGGAGGACGCGCATAAACCGAAATGGGAGGTTTTTGACGTATGGGAGGTTTTTAAGGAACGTCGGCGCCACTACCATGGTACGCGCTTCTGTCTGGAGCTCAAGGCGACGCTAGATAATCCTGAGAGGGAAGCCGACTTGCAATATCTTGGATTTCACAGACATGGCCGTCCGCAACTAAAGAAAGCCATATTGGTTGTTTTCACGAGGTCTAAAAAGAGACAAAGCCTTTTCTATGAAAAAAGGGAGAAGATAAAGCTGTGGGGTTTGGATAGTCTCGGGAAGGAGAAAGGACCGCACTCGAAGCCCCGACGGAGAAGACGGACCACTTTACCCAACCGTCATGGCAAGAGGCATGGCAAAAAGTCTAAATCTAGGTGCAGCAAAAAGCCTTTGCATGTGAATTTCACGGAGCTGGGTTGGGACGACTGGATCATCGCTCCATTAGACTATGAGGCCTATCACTGTGAGGGAATGTGTGACTTCCCTCTCCGATCTCACCTGGAGCCCACCAATCATGCCATTATACAAACTCTCATGAACTCCATGAACCCCAGCAACATGCCGCCCAGCTGTTGCGTCCCGTCCAAACTCAGTCCCATCAGCATCCTGTACATCGACGCAGGAAATAACGTGGTATACAAGCAGTATGAGGACATGGTGGTGGAGTCCTGCGGCTGCAGGTGATTGTGAAGTTCAAATTAAAGAGGACGTTTCAATAAATATGTCTTCACAACACTGCTGGAATCCTCAGCTGAAATGCTATGCTGTAATATGATTTTTGGACTGGAATCAAGCACAGAAATATTCTTACATCACTCTTAGTTCCATTTCACTGGACAGTTTTATACTTAAATTGTTTGTGTGTACAAGAAAACTTCACTCCTACAACATGTTCCTGCTTTAAATAACTGTATTTTATGGACTGATATGTAAAAAATAATAATAATAATTGTAAAGGTACAAATGTTAATTTATGTTCAGTTACACTAAGTTATTTTCTCTTTAAGTGCCATCATTTATTCAGTAATAATATTTCACACATATAAATAAGCCATTTTAGGTATTGTATCTATCTACCTCATTGTACAAACTATGTTATTGTGTAAATATCTTCCTCATCTCATGAAAGGTTTTGTAGATATTTTATAAAAAAGTATGAACCACATTATTCCTTCAATAAAATACCATAAAATTAAATATTTCTTCTTGAACATTGCCTTTTTGTTATTGTTTGCATTCGCTGGATAAGTATTGAACTGAATTACTATCAGTTGCATAATAGAGAACAGTAATGATTGTTTTTAAAATTTGAATGTTTATTAAATGAATGAATATTTTTAATCTATACACTTATGTACAAAAGTTTGGGGATAGCAGGACTTAAAAAAAAAATTATTATACTCTTAATCAGCAAGGACACAATTGATTAAAAGTGACAGCTATGATGCTACAAAATATTTCCATTTCAAATAAACGTTTTATTCATAAAACAATCCAAAAAATTTCTTCTTAAAAAAAAAAAAAAAATGTATTATGATTTTCACTAAAATATTCAACATTGATAATAAGAAGAATTTTTTCAGTATATTAGAATGATTTCTAAAGGATCATGTGACCCTGAAGACTGGAATATTGATGCTGAAAATTAAGCGTTGCCATCACGGGAATAAATTCCATTTTAAAATATATTAAAACAGAAAACAGTTATTTTAAGTGTAACATTGCTCAGGATTAATATTTTAATTTTTTATATACAAAAAAAAAAGCACCGGTGATTTGGTTCCTCCAAAATATAAAAAATATCTTACAGACCCCCAACTTTTGAATAATAGTGCACCCCAATAAAAACATGAATAATATCCCCAATAAAGGCAGGAATAATGAATTGTGACCCTGGACCACCAAACCAGTCTTAAGTGTAAATTTTTCCATTTTTGAAAAGTATTCTGTCACAAGCTAAAGGTAAAGATCCAGTATACACCATGCAAACATGCTGCCAGTGGTAGATTATTAACCGGAGTGCAGCTCCCAGTTCTCATCTTTCTACACTAGTACTGGTCTGAGTTACACAGTAAGAACACTAACTGACAAGTGGGATGGGACAGAGCAAATCAAAACTGGCTCTGTCCTCAAGAGAAAATATCTGGCACCCTGCTTTCATTTATGCCAAACTGAGATACAAAGATCCGAGGAATCTGTGTATCTTCCCTCTAAAGAGCTGAAGGGAGATAATTGCAGTGTTTAGCAAAGGTGAAAACGGGGTCAACAGACACTCAGCACAGCCTTCTTTGGGTGGCCTGTGTGTCTGCGTGAATAGAGAGGAGCATGCGCACACACACAAACACACACACACACACACACTCAGATCTATAAAAAGAGAAAACAGTTGAACGGCTCTGACCCTGGTACCAAAGTCGCATTCATTCTCTGTCTGGGAAAAACAAAATGACAAAACCCAAGAATGCTAACTTAAGACTAGGCTTGCTTTTACCCCGAGGTCAAAGGTCAAGCATCCTTTTGTCTCTCGCCATGTGCGTTTAACACATCCAGTAAAGAGAGAGGAAGCAATCATCGCTGCAGAACAAGAGAAAGGAATGAGCTTGATGCTATTACACCAGTTCTCTCTCTCTGACACATTGTCAGTCCTCGCTCGCCCGTAAAACACATGAAGAAATAAGACACACAGCTGCTGGACAACAATGGACTGGAATGTCATGCGTTTCTAAAGGACATCTGTGGATGGACCGAATGCTGTGATTCAGTGATGGAAGCAGTCAATGTTATCAACTCACATTCTGCCCTTCATAAATCAGCATTTTTAGTTCAGTTGTAAAGGGATAGTTCACCCCAAAATGAACACTGGCATTCATTTCTCATCCTCATATTGCGTCAAACTCATATTTTTCTTCCAGTTCAGTCTCATTAGTAACTAAAGGTATTAATATATTTATATCTAAATATGTTTGTGTGTTTGCACACAGACGGGAAACATGCATTATTAACATGATGACAGAATCTAAACTATACACTGGTTGTGTATGAACAACTCTATAGAGATGTAGAACAATTACTCATCCTTTCAGATTCAGAAAAGGTATTGGTGAAAATATATTAATGGTTATTGTGTTTATTCACTGACATTAAAGATGCCCACTTTCATTAAATTGATTTATCTATTTTGATATTATAACATTCATTCTGTTCTGTATGACTTCAGGTGCTGCATTCAACACTTTTTAAAAAAAACTAAACAAAAAAAAACTATAATAATAAACTGAAAAAATGTAGTAAAAAATAAAAAATATATCGTTTTTAATAATAGTGTGTGTGTGTGTGTGTATAATGCAATATATAGATTTGTACCTTTCAGAATCCTATACATTTCTAAATATTTTAGATGCTTCAGTTTTGGTGCTGTCAATACATGTACATATTTGTAAGTTTGACATCAAAGACATTGTTTCATTGTTTTTGGCTGCTGAAAATTCAGCTTTGCATCACAGGAATAAGTTACATTTCCAAATAAATTAAAACAGAAAATAGATCCAATACATCAACAAATGCAGCCTGGATGAGCACAAGATACTTCTTTCAGTATCTTCAAAAACACATACCACACCCAAACTTTAATGTGTAAATTAAAGCTTTAACAAAGCAAGTGGCTTTCAATAATAAAAGTTCTCTACATTTCCCAAATTGGCTTGTGACAATACATAGAAATCTAAAAATGAAAAGTGTGCCAGAGATTTCATGTATGATCCAAAGCTAAAAATCTGATTGTGTCCTATCAGCTAATAGTGTCATTGATTAGCCGGACTTAACCAGTGACACAGACACTGTGACTGCTGTGTTTGTCAAGACTGTTTGCTCTGATTCAGTCTTTGTCTTCTGTGTTTGAAGAGACTCATGTCAAAGAGCCAAATGCCAGCGACCTACGAGTCAGCTCAACGGATGGAGAGCAGAGAAAAGACATTTGTAAAGTCAACATCAGAAAGGAAAGTGGAACGGTGAGTTTCGATGGTCGGGCGACACTAAAAGAATGGAAGGCTACAGGTTAATGTGCTCTACTTAGCCTCTGTACACAAACGACCGGTGAAGGATTAGCTCGGTTAACCCAACCCACATTCATCAGATAAGTTAGTAGACTGTCAGATGATCCTGTAACACTTGATCACTGAATAACATGCACTTATTATGGGACATACAAAGACTATTGCTCGAACATAAAAATATCATTTTAAGCAGGTGTAATATAATGCAAGATGGACTACAACAGTTTCAAATGTTCCAAGCTTCTATAGATGACCTTCATAATCTCCACAAAGCAAGACGAAAAAGCCTCTCAGTGAGGTTCTGCAGGTCACCACCGACCCAACAGCTCTGCACCATCTATGTGCAGATGTTTAAAATAGGTAGCGCTCAGGAACATCTGGCTTTGGTTGAGGCTACTGTGGTGCTTCGAATACTGGGTTTAGTTATACATGGATTAGGCTACTTAGTGGACAACTCTGAGTCAACGCTAGACAGGTCTGACCCCGGCTCATGTGTTTGGACTGAATGATAATCAGACCTCTGGACCTCTTTTACACATTAGAAGCAGAGCTGATATGACAGGGGCTGCAGTGTCTCTTTACAGTGGTTCGGTGGAGAAAATGTGAAACAGATGAGGGGAGTCTACAGTGAGGCTTTCTCTCGGTCTTAATTAAAAGTGCCTGTCGAGGACGTTTGGAGAGAGTTGGGCTCCCAGATTTGCACATCAAAAGGAAATGACACTGGACACTGGGTTACCCATTAGCAGAAGAGTTTTATACAAAGATCACAGGCTTTCATTTGGCAGTAATGACCTACAGATTGTCTATCCCTAAACGTCCTTCACCTTGTCACAACAAGAACCAATCGCAGGTAAAACAGTGTGTTAACCAACTCCAAGCCCTTTTATTAAAAAGAATAAGGCCTTTCTGTGATGTCATGGCTGGTGAGCGTTGTTGTGCAGCCTTTTAATGGCAATTTTTAGTATTTACTCGACAGTTTCCTGAACTATTTATAATACTGGTCAAAGCAATTGGTTTTCCCTTAGGATTTGATCGAATCCATATTCTGCAAATCAAATGTAACTTCTTTCTAAAAAGCTGACCTCTTATGAGTTGCAGAGTCCAGCAATAAACACCAGGACTAGTCACTGGTTCAGTTCAGAATGGAATATTAAATATCATGCATAAAAAAAATATAAGGAATGATTGAGTCTTGCACAACTGTAGTCTTGGAAATAATATATACTTGTAATGTAGCATTGTAATTCAAATTTGTGAAGAAACGTCAGTGAACCAAGACAGATTGTCGTTGAAGAAACTTGACAAATTAATTCTGCTTTATTTCACTTAAAATTGAAGGGTAAAACACATTGCATTGTGGGATACAGTGCCTCACACAGTGTACGATGTTGCATACTGTGTATGTTTATTTGCTTTTAGAAATTAATAATTTTATTCAGCAAGGATGTTGAATGATCAAACGAGACAGTAAAACATAAAAACATTACTTTTTTTTTGTTGAGGGTTTTTTGTTGGGGGGGGGGGTGAAAATATTGTGCAGCACAACTGCATCATCATAAATGTCATGACAATAATATTTCCAGAGCACCAAATCAGCATACTGGAACAATTTATAAAGGCACATGTGACACTGATGGATGTTGAAATTTAAGAATAATTACATATCGCTAAATATTAATAGTAGTATGCTAGTATACTATTCCAAACATAACCATGTCACCCAATAATTATTTTCTTGCATACCAAAGTGACATTAAAAAAAATACTATAAAAAAAAGTCTCTAAAAGCTATATTAGCATTTGTGTGCACTATTATTATATCCTTTGATCACCATACAAACCTTCAAGATGTTAGCATGAATTACATGCCGCGAAAGTAAAGAGGAACTTTACGGTCAATAAAAATCAGCAAAATGTTCATTGATTGTGAAACCCTCAGTTCTCTGGAGGAAACCCAAAACCTATCCCGTTCTTCTGGGCCAGTCTAGTGTCTGAATCCAGAAAGGAAAAGGAAATGGGTTATGACATGAACAGGGTGGAAAAGGAAGTGTTTTTGCATTGAATTAAATAGGGGGAGGGGTTTTAAAAGGTTCGATTTACCTACACGCACAAAGATCCATATGTACACATACACAGACACACTCATGCCCACATAACGGCAGGTTAATACTTCTGTAAAACCTGCTTTGTCAGGTACTTTCTTAACTCCAGGTGTGGAATTTCAAGATTTTTTTAGGGGATGTTCATTTTTTTTTTTATCAGTAGAAACCCCATCATGCAATAAAGCCTCTAAGGTAATATGAATCATATTGTATGTTACTTATCAACTTAATGGGTAGCAGCCTTCTCTGATACTGGTTTGGTATCTTTGGCCAACTAATCTACAAAAATACACTGATAACAAATATAAAGAGCAGATTTCAGCAACGATCTTGATAGGTCAAAAACACGTGAAAAACATGCTTCCAATTACAGCTCGCCAACTGCCTCCAGAAGGACATTAGTAAGGAAGTGTACAAAGGATATGATAAAAAGTACTTTAACATCTTGAAGTTAGAAATCTAGGATAAAACATCTGAGGAAAGAAAATAATCTAATTTTAAACAGATAAAGCTTGAAGTATGGAACTCTCCGTTTTAGATCACATACTGATTGTGTGACTAAAATAGTGTTTTATTTAAAAATCCAGCTTGAGCTAGACCATTCCTTACCCTGGAGAACTCTGGGAAACATTTATTATAGTTACTTCCAGTTACATGTTACTGCTGTAGGTAACAAAGGAAAATTACAGAGAGCCCACAAACTGTACAGAATGCAGCTTCTGAAGCTTCTTCATAATAGCAACCCTTTCCATCACAGTGCATATTAGTGTCAAAATATTTAATAAGGGTCAACTAATTAGTTCACCCATTTTTTATTCAGAAAAAAAAAATGTTTCTTAATGCAAATATAAGATGAGGCTGTGAATATAATCACATGTACCACGTTTATGATACATTTCTGCCTTTTCTTTTTTCTTTTCTTTTATCTTAATCTCCAGTATTCATTTACTTAAAACTTTTACATTTAAACTGCATGGCAATGTGAATAGTACATAAGTTCTCCACCTAAGTACAAAAAAGAAAAGAAAAAGAAAATCATATGTATTTTGGATGGACACGACAACAAAATTTTCATTTCAAATAATGTCAAAAAAGAGGCAGGATATTTTCTAAGTTACTGAACTGCTGAAAATTAAGACAAACCATCAAGATAATTTCCTACACTTAGATTTGAAAACAACCCTATAAAACACTAATATACACCTCAAACATTGTTCATCAATGCCACTTTATTGTTGGTTAAATGCTGCATCAAATGACATTGGTGTCAGCCACACAGCATCCTTCCTAAACAAAATAAAAAAGTCCAAAAAGATTGTCAGAATGAACTTGAAAGGCAAGCACATTTACACATTACCTACGCAGACGCATGCAGTCATGCAAGCACATGCACACAGCCAGAGCAAAGACAGAAACTATTTAGCATGCTAGACTGACCACAAGGTTCAGGCTCACCCAAATAACCTCTAGGTGTTGATTGCTCAAGGAGACCTGATCCTGGATCAGGGAGGCCATTCCCATGAAGATTTAAGTATACACTTGAAAGCTGCTCCAACAGGTCGCTTGTAGAAGGTCAGGGGGGCAATTGTCTGGTGGTGCTTAATGGTAGAAAAAAAAAAAAAAAGGAGTCATCTTAAATGGGCCACAGTGAAACTTGTGGCCCACTACTGGAGGAATGCAAAGAATTCTAGGGGTTAAAGTGGTGCCAAGAGGTGGCAGACACCGACACGGGGCTCTGGAAGTTAGATACAATGTCACTGCCTCACCATCACTCAACATTAGCCACCGATCTTTCAACACCTTGTCCCCCCTGTGGGTATTAACTGTTGTTGGTTTACAGAGGGGGGGGGGGAAACATTATGCTCATCATAGCGATGATCGTCTTCAGAGTCAAAAGCAGAATATTTAAAATTTGCCGATGTGAGTTTTACCATCAAAGAAGTGTAGCTAAATCTAACTTTACTACTGAACTACCTGAAGTTGTGCAAAAAAAAAAAAAAAATGTAGCTCCATTTTGGGTTGAGGAGGCCTAAATACAAAACTTGCACTCTGGAGGATTACCTAATGTTATTTTCACCTCTGTTAGTTGAGTGCTTCTCAAAGCTGTGAAAACATATGTCATCATGCCGCCAGGGCCAAATATTGTAATTATTTTCCAGAGCAAATGACAGAAATTATTTTCAAGTTTGGCCACTGTGCATAAGCGTTCATTTATTCGGTCTCTTTATGTTTTCACAAAACGGAAATGAAACATTCTAGAACTTGACATGCATGTTCTCTTCTCTTAAAATTCTTCCTTTGACATCACATTCTTCTTCTGCACTTCAGAGGCCATGCACTCGCCTGGCCCGCTGACACGGCCAACGTGTTATTTCCTCCCTGAGCTTAAACTCATGATCTAACGACCTGCCTTTGGTCCAAAGTCAACACAGAGCAGAACTTGTCAATCATTCGATCCACTTCATTGGCATCGAGGCTTGATTGGGCACAATTAGCCCTTAGAAACAAATGACATCAATCTGCCCTGGATTTCCATTGAGGGAGACTGATTATTTGCTTTAACCTGGTACGCTGATTTCATTTTCACCCCTCTGTGTCCCCTGGGGGATTAACAAACATTGGAAAACATGTACGACTGACATAAGATCCTTTGGCCTTAGCTAGAGAAATGTTCAAATGCAATTTGGCCAAACCCGAAGGGAGTCCAAACGCACAACAATTTTGGCACAGCTAATACACTGCCTTGAGATTTATTTCAGTTTTTCTATGAGCTGAGTAACACAGAGGTACCAGTTGATATGCCTACATCAGACAGACCACCAGATTATGAACTCCTGTGCAAACCAGCATCAGTCAGATTGGCTGTTGACTCTGTCCAGAGACATACATTATAAATTAAAGGAATGTGAATAAATAAAAAACTAACACTTTACAATAAGTTAACATTAATGCATTAGATATTATAAACTTACAATGAACAATATTTTTTTTTACACCATCTATCAATCTAGGTTATGTTAGTTTATAAATAAATAAATAAACATTTAAATTACAATTGTATTAATGTTTAAGATATTTCACTAAAATAATGTAAGGAATTTAAAATATACTGTATAAATTAACTACATAATATAAAAAAACATTACCAATCTAGGTTAATGTTAATTCATAAATGCATTAAAAACATTTAAAGTACATTATACAGTTTATATAATTATAAATTAACTATATAATAGGAAAAAAATAAATGCATAAAATGATATTAAACTAAATTCTGTAAGAAATGTTATTTTTTAGTTCATGCATAAACTATGTGCTAGCAAAACGATCAAATTGATTACATGAAGTACTTTGTAAATCGCATATGCCAACATTTGCAGTAGAAAGAATCCAAATTTAATAAATCATTAATAAAAGCATGAGTAGACAGAGGGGAATGAATAATTGTGTTAATTTATTTCCTATTATGTTTTTAAATTCATCGCATTAAATTAACAGCCCTAATTTAGAAGAAGCCCTAATGAAACTAGGAAAAATCCAGGTTTAAACTTACTAACCGTCATGCAAACACTAAGTTTCATGTTTATGCACAGGGAATTACTAATGGACCATAGTCCATTAACTATGTGGATTAATTCCAACCACGCAGTGTTATGAAAAGGCCAACACAGAGACTCTAAACTCGGGTTGTGGCACTTTCTCTGTTTGGCTGCGTTCTGTTACAGTAAAGAGGACACTGGGTTATGGTAGAGACATACCAGAGTAACTGAGTAAATACAAACACGCAGGGCATTCACACCGAGCTCTGAAAATGTGGGCAGAGTTCGCTGCGGACAAATTTTACGATGAACAGTAGCTGTTATATGTTTTTTTTTACTTTAAACTATTTCCCAGGTATTAAAACAATTGTTTTGATTGCATAAGTAGAATTAGTCTGGCATATTAAGCACTAATTGAATATGCAAGAAAATAAAGTTTAATATATCAAGTTAAAATGCCAGAAAACTTCATCCAAGTATGATTACTAGTGAACACTTATAAAGATTTTGCTGATGTATCAGTACCATTTGGTGAAACTTTTACGTCATTCACACTGAGCTTTCTTATAAAAAAACACCAGTCAGATGCTTGCCGTTTATTGGGTGATGATGCTCGGGCTGAGATGACCACACCCCCCGGCCTGTATGAGGGTCTGTGTGCGGGTGCACTGACCCAAGGTAACCCCCGGCTGTGTTCTGAACTCTAAAGAGGTAGATCAGAGCTGGTAATCAGAAGCTCAGCTGTGAAAGTCCTAATGAGCCTCAGAGACAGCGGTAAAGCAAAGTGAAAGTCACCTAATGAGCCAATAGTAATCTATGCCTGTCCCATAATATAACAGAAAAATGCAAGTCATATTTTTGACAAGCAAACACTTATAATTAATTTAATTCATATAAAATTTTTCATATAAAAGGTTTTTCAGGGTCAGATAAATACATTCCACTTGTATCCTACTACTGGTGAATTGGATGCTTGTGTATGGGATGCTTGCTCCCATCCTCCTGTGGCAGCCAGGCTCCAAGGCAGACAAGCGATCTCAACTATTCTTTTATTCTGTGCTTAACCTATGACAATAAAGCTCTGTTTGTCTTTTTCACCTGCCTCAGCGTTGAACCTGATAGCACTTCAAAGTCCCACACTGGGGACAGTGATTAGATGCTTCAGGTGCTGCTTTTCACTGGGCATTAAATGCCAGGGCTGTGTTTCACCAGGTGAAGCATTAAAAGACACATGAATGTCTTTTTTACTCATTTAAAATAAACTACAACATACAGGGGTATTGACAAAAAGCCAAGTTCACAAGCTATAGTCATTTGTCATGAAACGGATAGAGCTACAAAAACCAAAGTATGTTATCATAACACTATTTCACATGCAGCCTACTATCTTTTAAATAATTTGAATAGTATTGAGCATAAAGTGTATACTGCACACTGTAATTAGTATATTCTAATATTCCATTTCAAACACAATCAAACACTGACACATTTCAGCGTTTCTCAAAATAGTTTGTGAGCAGTTGTTATAAATGTTACATGATCTTTCAACTTCACCATGTAGCTGTTGCTATAATTATCATGAACAAGAGACACATAAGCATCACTGGTTTGCATAGTGTGGGTGCCCCCTAGTGAAACACAATAGCAACTTAAATTGCAATTTCAACACCTGTCACAGACGGGGCTAACATAATAGATGACAGAGACAGTGCAAGTATCTTTCGGTTAAAACGGAAATGCATTTTAGTCTGGGACTAGGCTTAAGACTTGCAAATTCACTAGCCATCAAAGCCGCTTTAATAATAAAAGACCCATTTAAGATGGCATTATGTGAAAGTCAACTACTGATTTACACGTGTAAAGTTATTAGAAAAAATTGAATTTCCTGCAGCTAAATATATTTTTTCTGTCATTCAAACCTGCAAGTGCTGAACCTAAAAATAAATTTTAAAAAAACACGTTGATTGTGGCTGGCAAAGGATAGCTGCAGGTCTAGTGCTTTGATATGTAGCCCTTAAAACTGAGCTCAGTGAAGGACGGAATGACAGTGCTTTGACTATGATCCTATCAGCCAATATGAATAGGCTACGCTTAAAATGGGTAAACTTGTACTCTTCCCATTTTCTTGCCAATTATAAGTTATAATTCATTATAATAATTATTATTATGAATACAACATATACAAATATCTGTTGTAATGACCAACAACTGTCGGTTAAACTCACAGTTCTCTGATTCAAAAACATTGTCCATGTGTTGCTTATGCAAAACTCGAGCTCTTCACAGCTGCATGGAGTTCAGGAGTTGACACGTCACTCAACAGGTGTCAATGAAGTCACGTGCTTCTAATCTGCGTGTTCTCGTAGACAGAATCCAGTAGAGGGCAGTAAAACATTACACGTTGCCTTCTTGTAAGGTTTTATTGGCCATTGGGCAGTGTTGATACACAGATTAGATTTTCATAATAATAATAATAATAAAAGAAAAGTGAAATGGTTGAAATAAGCATACTAAGGGTAAATACTGTGTTATAATTTATTTATTTGATATTGTTTGTTTCAGGTTCCTTTTACTGTAAAAAAAAAAAAAATCAGAATTACAAATTTTAATTTAAAAAATAATAAAATCTATAATTATGATTTTTCATTTTGTTACTCTGTCCTATTCTTTTGATTTTTATTTGCATGATTTATTTGGATTGACTGGGGAGTACTCTCTCTGTTTTCAAGGGTTGGTGTAATTCTTACTTATCTACACATTTCAGTAACCCACATCTTTGGTATTATAGTTGACTCAGTCACTTATACTAATCTTGAATATGATATGGATAAATGTCAGCATTTAGATTACAGACACACCTGAACATTTATCAATTCGTTTTTTCTAAGATTTTGTAATTAAAATAAGCGTTTTCTGCTTCTTAGCTTTGTGTGAAGCATATGAGTACAATTGATTTGTATGATAGTAATTAGATATGTACTGCAAAAAGCATGATTTCCACTACTTATTTTTATATGGAAGATTGTGTTATTAATTAGATAAAAAAATAATGATAAAAACTCATTGCAAACCCCCTTTTGTTCTGTTAGCAGGTCTCAGAAGCATTGTCAGCGGGGATGTTTTTGTACAGCATGTTTTCACTGTGTGAGCACTCCTTTACTACTGATCTCGTGGTAACTCAGACAATAATAATCTCCAGCATCATCAATCTGGGCATCGTTTACAGTAAGAGTGAAATCAAGACCATTTCCTCCAGAGTGAAAACTGCCTCCTCCACTCATTCTAGATGGAGCACTTGAAGGCTTCATTGTTGTAAAATATATGAGGAGTTTAGGGGGTTCATCTGGCCTCTGAAGATACCAGGAGATGTAGTAATCTTTGGATATTGAGCCCTGTGGATACCTATAAACCACAGTGTTGAACTTGCAATCAATGGAGACTGTTTGACCAAGCTGAACTGATTTAACCTCAGACTGGGTTACAACAACCTGCCCAAAAGAACCTGCAAGAGAAAGAATACTGAATTAAAATACTTGTGCTCATACGAAAACTTTTTTTTTATTATTTAAAAATATTTGTAAATTAAATTACCTTGGATGCAGTAAAATGCCCAGATGAAGAGAATCATTTTGGCTTGTGATTTAGAGAGAACAGTTCTTGGATCTTTTCAAAGGGTTGACAAGACTTTAAACACTCACTGAGCACTGAGGCATGAGCTGCCAATGCAAAACATTTTAACAGCGGAAAATCCCTTCTTTAACCGAAGTATCTTCTCACTCATATGATGATGGGCATTGTATATTATATTTTAATTATGAGTTAATCATCATCCTTAACATTAACTTCTTGGAGGTTTTGCCTGTGAATGAAAACAAATTACTGTGGTGGATTTTTCAGTGGAGGAACAAAACTGTTTTAAGTAAGTGCAGAATGAAATAAATAGATGAATAAACATTAATTAAATTAAATTGTACTTGCTGGCCTAAATGCATTTGGTATCACAGAGAATGGAGAATACTGTTTTGCTTCTTGTTTTGTATACTATAAAATCCATATGAAATATAAAATATGAAAGAAATGTAAATATAACTTAATTCAAATATTAATATATATTTACATGAACATGAACATGAGTTAATGTTTGTTTTAGCATTGCTGTTAGTACAAAATGATATAATACTTAATATTTTTTCTTTTAAAAGTACATTTGGAAAATTATGAAACTTAAACTGGTTAGATTAAGCAGATGTTTCTTGTCTAGCTATATGATATTAGTTAGGAGGTAAACAGCAAACTGGTTAGTGTCAGTTTTAGTGCAGGAGGTTTTTGTACAGCTGCTGATTGAGTTTGTATCACTGTGGTGGACTTTCGGTGGAGGAACTCGACTCTCAGTTGGAAGTAAGTAAATCTCTTTCTATTTTCAAAATGAAAAGTACAAGAAAGGGATTTTAAAAGTACTGTTAAATCTAACATGAATGTAACACATAAAAGAATAAATCATTTGAAAGTTTTCATGTGTGACATTACCAAATGTATGTGCACCTTTCTTATTTTTCCTTCATACTAGTTTAAAATTCTCGCTTAATTGTTTAAATCACTCTTTAATCAGTGCAATCTCTTATATTATTATGCATAAGTCTATCAATATACATGTTAAGAGAGCTTTAAGTAAAGGTCTTGATTAAAGTTAAACAATAGGAATCTAAAATTTTAAATATCTATAATATAACTATAAATTATGGTAAATGATGAATAAATTATGAATAAAATTTTGAATGAATAGTGTTAAATCTAAATGCAGGTATATGTGTGCTGATAAAATGTGTGTTTTATGGACTATTACACTCAGATCTGCTTGATTAACTGTGAATCTCTTAAAGGGAAGTGAAAGACAGTCAGAAAGACTGATAGAGCTGTTTTTCAGAAGAGTGAAACCTCACAGTTTCCATCTGTGTCTCTCTTTAGCTGCATCTCGTCCCGCTCTGACGGTGCTGCCTCCCTCCAGAGACGAGCTGCAGCAGGGGAAGGCTACAGTGCTGTGTGTGGCCAGTAAGGGATTCCCCTCTGACTGGAAGCTGAGCTGGAAGGTGGACGGCAGCAGCAGGAGCTCTGGTGTCAATCTGAGTCCCAGTCAGCTGCAGGAGGATGGACTGTACAGCTGGAGCAGCAGCCTGAGCCTCACTGAGAGTGAGTGGAGCAGTGCAAGAACCGTCAGCTGTGACGCCACGCACCCGTCCCACAGTGCAGTCACCAAGAGCTTCGACACACAGCAGTGTAATGATGACCAGTGAAACTCACACTGACACACTCTCTGAAATCAGCCACTGCTCAACAACTAATCTTTCGTGCTGTTAGTATATTGCTCATATATTCTTATCTGTTGTAATTTTACAACTGTAATGCTATAAATGTTTTCTTGATTATTTTATATTTTCCTGCTCCCAAATAAAAGCATTTTGACTTAATATGGTGTTGACTTCTTGGTGTGACAATAAACATTTAAAAACATTAAATAAAAATAAATATTTAGGATAACATGGCATCTTAATTATTATTTTAGCTACATATAATAAAGTATTTTTTTTTATTTAAAACAAAATTTTAAATAAGGTGTCTATGAAATCACTGAGAGATCACTGTATTGACTACTTTTAGCTGACTTATTTTACTTAGATTACATTGAAATACAGGCTAATAGCCTGAAGCCTTCAAAAAGCTTTCAGGATTTATGAATTTGAACAGGATGAATGACAATTTGATTAAATGATCTGTTCATACTGAGAAAAAAATAAATAAAGGAATAAATAATCCATCTGAATTATGGAAATAATATGTTACAGGCAAAGGATGGTGAAATATACATTTCTATAAATATATTGTTTTTTTGGATGATTAATTATGTTAAACACATAAACATATGTGAGAGTTTGTGTGTCATTGTGTTTGTTCTCTGCAGCTGCATCAGAAGAAGTTAGTAATCTGACCAGGGGAGGTTTTTGTCTGGGAACTTTTCACTGTGTGAACACCCATTTATCACTGATCTTATGGCTGCTCATACAGTAATAATCTCCTGCATCTTCAAGCTGGGCATCACTGATGGTCAGACTAAAGTCAAGACCGTTTCCTTGTCCACTTCCACTGAATCTTGAGGGAGTTCCTGAGTTTTTTTCATTTGTAAAATAAACCAAGAGTCTGTTAGCCTCTTCAGGCTTTTGGCTGTACCAAGATACAAAATAACGCCCTTTAGAGTAAGTGCCTTGATCATTTTTGAAAACCACAGTATCAACTTTACAGTCCATAGAGATGGTTTTACCAGGCTGGACTGGTTTAACCTCAGACTGAGTCACAACTATTTGTCCAAAACATCCTGTGTAGAATAAGTGATGACAGCACAGATTAGTATTTAATATTTTATTTTATTTTATTACTTATATTAATATAATATAATATTATTACTTATATTATATCTTTAAAACTTAATTACATTTAAAAGAGCACATGTAACAATAATGGCTTTTACCTTGCATGCTGTAGAGTGTCCAAATGATAAAAGAGAACAAAGTCATGTTGGCTGTTAGATCTGCTGTCATGAACAGAAGCTCAGTGAAAAGTTCAACAGACCTATAAACATTTTCAGATCACTGTCACTGTCTATGCAAAGCACCACATATGACCAGACGTTTCTTAAACATGTTCCTTATTTTACAATTATCCAACTGGAGCCTGGATACTGTTTGCAATTTCATGTCCTTTATTTGTCAATAGAGAGCAAAACTAAGAGCTGGAAGATATAATACAGAATCTGAAAAGAATGGAAACAATCAACAATAATTATTCAAGTGTTGTACTGTATATTTTTGTGATAATATTATTTTGTGTAAGTAATGACACACACACACACACACACACAGAGAGAGAGAGAGAGAGAGATAAATACTTATTTTTCAGCATCATTTGTGTGAGATTAACACAAAACTTTAAAATGACTGATTATACTTATTCCATCAAAAAGAAGAATAGTATAAAGAAATGAAATGAGAAAACTAAGATTAGGTGCACTTCAAGATTAATATATATATATATATATATATATATATATATATATATATATATATATATATATATATATATATATATATATATATATATATATATATATATATATATTACAGAATTTGTTAGTAATAATAAGAAGAAGAAGAACAGACCAAAAGAAGAAGAATTAAAATGAAAAATAGGCAATCCATTGTTTTGCCTTGTGTAACAGCATATACAGTATATTTCTAAATGGGTTTAAATTAATTTTAGTGGTAAATAAAAATGTATGCATTTTATAGATTGTTTTTAGTACTTCACTTGAAATTGAAATAAGTCTAACTACTGTTTCAGATGTGAGTTTCTATAAGGTAAAATGGAGCAATAAACATAATTTTGAACTGAAAATACATTTCTTTCATTTTTGAAAATGAAAAAAGGGACATTATTTAATGCAAAGAGGAACAAAATAAAAGAGATCAAAAAATATTTTTCAGAATATAGACATGATAGGAAGATTTAAATCAAGTATATAAATGTAATTCTCATGTAGTCATAAATCTTGATTTTTATGAACACTGAATATATAAATATGAATACTAATGTGTTTTTACAGGCTGTTGAACTTCAGATCTTGGTTAAGCTGGAAATTCAATTTATCTCAAAATCTTGATATCTAATTGCAGCATTATTTCAGTATTAATTAAGTTTTTAATGACCTTTTTTCATTGAATGTCACATGAGACAGAAATATGTTTTCTTCTGGTGTAGTTTTTAAACTACAAGAAGCTATAACTAAGTAATACAGTAGGTTTTTAACAAATAACTAAACAATAATTTGAAAACATGTTGACAGAAACTATATAATATAACATTATCTATAATGTATAATTTATACAGTAAGTATGTGTGATTGCTGGTAAAACATGTTTTAATGGGCCGCTGTACTTCAGATCTGCTTGATTAACTGTGAATCTCTTAAAGGGAAGTGAAAGACAGTCAGAAAGACTGATAGAGCTGTTTTTCAGAAGAGTGAAACCTCACAGTTTCCATCTGTGTCTCTCTTTAGCTGCGTCTCGTCCCGCTCTGACGGTGCTGCCTCCCTCCAGAGACGAGCTGCAGCAGGGGAAGGCTACAGTGCTGTGTGTGGCCAGTAAGGGATTCCCCTCTGACTGGAAGCTGAGCTGGAAGGTGGACGGCAGCAGCAGGAGCTCTGGTGTCAATCTGAGTCCCAGTCAGCTGCAGAAGGATGGACTGTACAGCTGGAGCAGCAGCCTGAGCCTCACTGAGAGTGAGTGGAGCAGTGCAACAACCGTCAGCTGTGACGCCACGCACCCGTCCCACAGTGCAGTCACCAAGAGCTTCGACACACAGCAGTGTAATGAATGAATTACACACACATGCTGATATATTGCTCATATTTTCTTATCTTTTGTAATTCTACAGCTGCAATGCTATAAATGTTTTGTTGAACTTTTTTTCTAGCTGCCAAATAAAAGCATTTTGTCATAAATATGGTGCTGAATTATTACTAAAATACTGTAAAATGAAATACTGTACCACTTTTATTGTTTTTTTATTTTTTTTTAGGATGTGTGATGCGATGAGCATACTAGTGAATATGTTCATATTGAAATATTAATTACAGCAAAAGAGAAATTTATTTTAACATGACATTTTAACCATTTCAGTAAAATTTTCCTTCATCCTCAAGCTGGACTCCACGTATGTTTAGCATAAATTCATATCCAGAATAAGTTACGCATAAGTTCCGCTGAACTTGTCTGAAATGCCAATTGAAAGTTTACTTCTATAGTAAATCAGAAGTTTAAAAAAAATTTCAGGTTGTAGCAGATAGCAGCATGTGTTGGGAGTAATGCATTACAAGTAGGCCTAATGCAAGTTACGTGAACGGATAACTTTTTTTAAGTAACTAGTAAAGTAATGCATTACTTTTTAATTTAGAAGGAAATATCTGAGTTATGTTTTCAAATAAGTAATACCAGTTACTTTTTTTTCCCATGTATTGACTGACAGCTCTTCTGTCCCCATGTTGAGAGAAATCAGGAGCAAGTACAGATGTGTTGTGTGTGCAGTGTGAACATGATGCTACTTTAATTCTAGACAAAACATAAACATTTATTTACTTATTTCACCTGCGCAAAAACAGATTCAGTATTCCTCAGAATGAATAAAAAAATGCTAACTCAGAATATTATACAAATCTGCAATAATTAAATATGTTTAGTAAAACACATATCATTTATGGATTGAATTCCATTTTATTAACCAATGTCTTTGTAAATAACCTAAGATGATCCAAATCAACCATACTAATAAGCAAAAATTAAACATTTGTGTTTCATTTTTATTGCTGAATAGTGTTTAACTTTCTTCTCCTGCATCTTTTTCTTCAAGCAATTTGTTTGCGCTGCGCCCTCTACAGTACAGACATGAATTGACATTTCCTTCAGTCTGAGGCTTTTACAAGGCCTGTCCAGATTTAAGAAGTAACTCAAATGTAACGTAACACATTACTTTCCATAAAAAATAACTAAGTAAAATAATAACTTTTTTTTTAGGAAATAATGAAATATTGTAATGCATTGCTCTTAAAAGAAACTTTCCCCAACACTGATACCAGCTCATGTAATAATCATAGACAGAGACTCACCATAGGAAAGCCATAGGAAAGACAAATCAATAGTGAGATCTCTTTAATATCTCAGATGTTTCTCAAAGACAGAAATTAGGTTGTTTTAAGATCTCAAACTTGTCTCCTGAGACAGAAACACTCGAACACTGGATCTCTCACATTTGTCTCTTTTTTTAAAGATTTAGAAGAGATCTGAACATCATCATACACTGTGCTCAGATATTTCTCCTTAGCTAAAAACTCTGGTGGTCTCACATTTGTCTCCTCCAATGTTTCGAACAATTCAAGTCAAGTCACCTTTATTTAATAGCACTTTTAACAATACAGATTGTGTCAAAGCAGCTTTATGGAATTAAATAGGAAAATATTGTGTCAATAATGCAAGTGGGCAATAGTACAGTAAGCTTAATTTTCAGTTAAAGGCAGTTCATCATTGAATTCAGTGATGTCTTCATCAAGCTCAGTTCAATTTAAATATCTGTACAATCAAGTCGATAATATCGCTGGAAAATAAGTGGAATTTACAAAACAAGATCTCAACAACATCACACACTGTGCTCAGATATTTCTCATTAGCTTGAGACGCTGGACGAGGAGACAAATGTGCGAGATCCAGTCCCTTGTTAAGGAGAAAAATAAAGTTGTAAAGTTGTTGAGATCTAGTTTCAATCAGACAATACATGTATTGTCATATCTGAAGTTGTTTTATGTAGACAGTGTTTTATTTCACAATGATTTAACAGAGGAAACCATAACTTCTATTTACATACATGCAAAAATGGTCCGTACAAGACAAAATGTTAATGCTAAACAAAGAAAACAACAACAAATAACATTTGTTAAAAAAGGGTATTGCTATTATTCAGTACTAAACATCTTGTCCCCTAGTTTATTTTTAGAAAATGTGGTGTGTATACAATGCAGTACATTGAAGATAAATGTAAACTAGAAATAGTATAAGCCAAAGCTCATATCTCAATGAGACAGATAAGAGAATTACCCCTTAGTATCCTGAGCACAGAGTGTTCTCCATCAGAGCCATATTCTTGGAGGCAGCACATCAACGTTAAGCACAACTGCACCTGAGACGGCATGGGTTTGAATCCTAGCTAGAGGTACTTTCCTGCTCCTTTTCAATTCTCACCTGTCCCATTGATTCCTGTCTCTACTTCTACTGTCCTGACAAAGTTGGAAAAACCTGAACTTCTGAGCATTAAAATGTTTTTAAGATGGAGGTTTGCAAGAGATTACAGCTAGACAATAAAGAGATTTCCCATTGTCATTTTGGATTTCTTTCTTTCAGATCTTTCTCATGTCTCAGTTGTGTCTACTCTTATTTCTCCTGAGGATTTTTAGGAGAAACATCTGAGACATCTGAATTTCTCTTGACGCTACAATGAGAGATATGAGAATCTCATCTAAGCCTCCTAAACTCAGGAAGAACCACTGAGCAATACATCTTTCCTATGGGTGAGAATCCAAGGAGAATGAACCTCTTGATGAGAGACTGAGAGAGAGATCAAAAGTGTTACTTTAAATGCATGTTTAAAAATGAAAAAGCTATTTAAAAATGAGAAAGCACAAGCTTTGCAAAGATAGTTGTCAAATTCCCTGACAATGTAGAAAAACAAGTTTTAACCTTGTGCAAAAGACCCAGTGAAGCCAGAATTAGTAAAACAGACATGACTGAGCACTTATCAGGATCAACTAAATGCTTGATTTTCAAAAGTATGTGAAAAACATGATGCGGCACAAACCTAAACATGATTGGTTGCTTTACCTGTCAATCAAATGGCCTCGGCCATTCAAACCGTCCATGTTTCCCAGACCTTCTGCCATTAGTCTGAATGTAAGAAAATAAATTTTAACTTTGTGCAAGCAAACCCAGTGAAATCAGAATTATTAAAAATAGCAAATTGTAGGTTTAACCAAATAATTAATCTTTATTAATACTAACTTTAACAGATTATCAAACTCAAGTGATCCACTACATTAAATTAACTTATTTCTAAACTAATTTCTAAAAAATAAATAGGAAAGAATAGATTCTTTTATTACTCACCTTTTATCATCTGTGTGATTATCCTTTAATTGATTCATTGCTGTGTAAATGTGATATGAATGATAAATAAAACTATATTTTTAAACAGAATTTAAAAGATAATGTTCATGTGTTTTGATGGTATGAGTTCACATATTTATAAACAGTGTAATATGATAATATGATTTGTTGTCTTTATGTTGCACATAGTAAAGCTCACGTCAGCATTTACTGCTGCTTTTTGAAGGTTTTAGGATCCTGCCCACTGAATTTAAGCATAACTGGCCCAAGGCTAAGATTCACTTACTCTGTAGGCTCTACATTCCAGCTGAATTAATTTAAAATGTAAAATTACAATTAAAATGTCATGGACAGATTTTAACTTTTGTTGCTCAAAATGCTACAAGCTGAATGAAAGAGTATGTGAATACTGAAACAAACACATGGATTTCATGTTTCATTTATAATGAACTAAAGTCTAATTAATTCATCAATGTGTATTATGTCATGTATGTACTATTTATATTTGCAAATCTAATTAAGCACAACTCATCTGATAATATCGTAACTGACTGATATTGTGAACTCAGTATCCTCATATTCTCTTTGCTGTCAGACTGAGGGAGGTTTTTGTACGATGCTGTTTCACTGTGTGCACCTGCCAGTATAAACCCCCATACAGTAATAATCTCCTGCATCCTCAGACTGGACTCCACGTATGTTCAGTGTAAATTCATATCCAGAATAAGTTCCACTGAATCGATCTGAGACTCCAGATACAAGTTGACTTGCGTCATGGATCAGGAGTTTAGGAGCTTCTCCAGTTTTCTGCAGATACCAGCTCATGTCATCATCAACTCCGCTGGTCCCAGTGCAGCTGATAGAGACAGATTCTCCTGCTTTAACAGACAGAGACTCAGGAGACTGAACCTCTTCATGAGACACTGAGAGAGAGTGCAAAAACAAATATTACAATACTGCAAAATACAAACGAAGACCAGTTTACATCTGCTATAAAGCTGTCATCCTAAATATAATAAATTTAAAAAACAAAGCACAAATTTAAATAATATAAAATAAATTCCAAACGATTAATTCAATTATGTAAAAAATATATTCCTGAACCTTGAGCAAGCAGACAGAATGTCCCCAGAGTTAGAATAAGAGAAATCATAGTTTCTTCTGTGTGTGTGTGTCAGTGTCACAGACTAATTATTATCAGTGGAGTTTTAAGCGCAGTGTTCAGTTAATATGCAAAACACTTTCAACAACACATTCAGAAGCATCCTGGAATTTACCATTATCATATATTTTGCATTAATTAAATAAAAAATAATTAATTTCAAATGTTGTCCTGTCTAAGCAAAACTAAACTTAGCTATATAAGATAATACTAAGATAAGTCTCACGGTGTTATAGTGAGTGTTGATGTCAGTGTTTTTGTACAGACACTGATTAAGTGTGTATAACTTTGGCATTAAACACATATAAAATCCATATTGTTGGTAATCAGATTTGACCATGAATCTGTGTAATTATGAACTGGAAAAAAAATCTTTAATTTTTACATTTTCAGTGTGTAGAAAAAAAAGGATTTTATTTACAGTAATGTATAAAATAAAACACCTCAATTTTAGGTGAAATACTTATGAAATACAAAATTATTACATTTTTTAAAGTCTGAATATATTTCTCAGAATATAAACCTGAAAGGTAGATATAAATCCAATATATACATAAGTCTAGTACTTAAAGTTATAAACCTTGATTTTTATGAACACTGAATATATGAATATGAATACTGATACTTATGTGTTTTTGCAGGCTGTTGAACTTCAGATCTGCTTCACAACTTTGAATTCAACATTACAATAAATAATAATGTGCTTGCTTTACTTAAAATGATAAGTTTAGTTGGAAATTTAAGTTATTTCACAGACATTAACACAACTCAAAGACATTGAAATATCTAATAGCAGCATTATTTCACAGTAGTGATTAAGTTTTTTAATGACTTTTTTCATTGAATCTCACATAAGATAGAGATGTGTTTTCTTCTGGTGTGGTTTACAATCTACAAGTAGCTATATCTGTAAGTAACTGGTTTTTAACAAATAACATATAATATAACATAATCTAAAATTAATAAATAATAAGGTATGTGTGATTGCTGATAAAATGTGTGTTTTATGGAGCGTTGCACTTGAGATCTGCTTGATTAACTATGAATCTCTTAAAGGGAAGTGAAAGACAGTCAGAAAGACTGATAGAGCTGTTTTTCAGAAGAGTGAAACCTCACAGTTTCCATCTGTGTCTCTCTTTAGCTGCGTCTCGTCCCGCTCAAGTGGTGGACAGTAACGGAGTAGCTTTACTTCGTTACTGTAGCCTACTTAAGTACATTTTTCAAGTATCTGTACTTTACTGGAGTAGTTTTATTTTGAGTAACTTTTACTTTTACTTCACTATTTTCCAAAGCATAAGATCGTACTTTTAACTTCACTACATTTCATAAAACATATCGTTATTAGGCTACTCCCTATAATATATCACGTGCTCCGACACGCAGAAGCGGTGTCTGATTCATCATGAACGAACTGAGTCTTTTCAAAATAAACTTTTAAATCGGATCGCGAATCGCACCAAACGATTCGTTTACGAATTAGAATGATCCGATTGCAGCTGTTCTGGAGTCGACCACTCACTGATTCAAATGAACCGTTTGCGAGTCAGTAAGAACCGGTAGATCTTGTGAGCGCGCGTGCGTCTGGATGTTGCTAAAAGTTAATTATTAATGTCGAAATTTTGGATTAATTATTGTAACTGAAAATCATATTTAGGTCAAAATTGTCAGTTGTTTGGGAACTAAATCCGTTGAAAAGAGTGATCTTTTTAAGCCCACTGAAATGCTCGAGTGCAGACATTATTTTTTTATAAATAAAGTCCAAATATTTTTATTCAACCACCTATATATATAAGGTTACATCTGGGGACAAAAGTAAGGATGTGATGTTCAGAACATGGTACTGGAGTAATAATTATCAAAGAGGGGAAGAGCACCCCGTTTGGCCAGGGGTGTTTACACCACAGACGAGATTTGAGAAGGAAAAAATCATTATGAAAATACAATTATATTTTCCTTAAAATATTCTTCCTAACTTCAGGCCTTTTTATCATGTCATATATAACTGTGATGTTCTGTAAAACAACAAACTTTAAAATACTTTTTTCTTACTGGTGAAAATCAGATGGTCAACTCTGTTTTCTCAGGTACATCACAGTGTAAGCTTCACAGTGAACATTACTCTCGTCAACGTAGTCCATATCAACAACAAAAATATATCTTGACTCCATATAGTGGTTATTTTGGAAAAAATCCTAGGTATTTTGAGCAGTAGGATTATTTTAAAACAATATGTGCTGATATAAAATTAAATTAAGTAGCCTATATAAAATTTCAAACATCTATCTTTCAGTACTTTTTTGCTTAAGTACATAAAAAATTGAGTACTTTTGTACTTTCACTTGAGTAAAATTGAAAAAGGAGTACTTTTACTGGAGTAATATTTTACTGTATCTGTACTTTTACTCAAGTACTTGATTTGTGTACTTCGTCCACCACTGGTCCCGCTCTTTGACGGTGCTGCCTCCCTCCAGAGACGAGCTGCAGCAGGGGAAGGCTACAGTGCTGTGTGTGGCCAGTAAGGGATTCCCCTCTGACTGGAAACTGAGCTGGAAGGTGGACGGCAGCAGCAGGAGCTCTGGTGTCAATCTGAGTCCCAGTCAGCTGCAGAAGGATGGACTGTACAGCTGGAGCAGCAGCCTGAGCCTCACTGAGAGTGAGTGGAGCAGTGCAACAACCGTCAGCTGTGACGCCACGCACCCGTCCCACAGTGCAGTCACCAAGAGCTTCGACACACAGCAGTGTAATGAGGGCCAGTTAAAAACATACTCTGACATAGATTATAGGCATGCATAATCACTCATTCATACTTAAACAACCACACATACACAGTTTTACTAATGGACAAACACGACTGTGTACTAATTCACTTTTTATGTTAATCTTTCTTTAAGCCTGCTTTAACAAGTTCAGTAAGATAATTTTTTTATAAAAGCATGTTATTTTAAATAAAAGCTCTTTGAAATCATTAATTGTGTATTGTTATTTTGTCCTTATTTAATGTTATTTCTCTCTTTTACCATAGTATTTAATTTATTGTATTTTCCTTTCATTGGTTTAGATGCTTTAATCAGTGACATGGATGGAATTAAACATCAGCATCAGCTATATCTGTGTCAGTGAATAATGACTGACAGCATCAACATCTGCAGAAGCTCAAAGCTGCAGTGCTGCTGTTTCATCCAGTGAGATCTTTATATGATGATTTAACACAGTCCTTGGTCCCAGAGACTTCCTTATATTGACTCTGACAGTTATAAACTCCTGAATCTTCAGGCTGGACTCCACTGATGCTCGTGCTGCATTTAAACAGTTATTCCAGCCTCTGAATCTGCTTTTGAATCTTGACAATTGAGACAAAGATGATTGGAGATAAGTGACATAAGGCTAGCTTTTCTTCATTTATATTCTTTTCAGCTGAAATAATGACAATTATGATTTCATGAACAGACTGAATAATTAAAATCTTACCGACTGTTGTTTAAAATGGTAAAAATTATGGCACATAGTTTGAAATGTATAGTTTTGTGTTATTGTCTTCAGGATTAAAACAATTAAAAGGATAAATGTTTGGTTACAAACAATCCAGTATGTTTATTAAAACTTAATTCATACTGAACTAACTAGGGAGTAAGAGTATTTATCATATTGATATTGTGAACTCAGCATTCACATATTTTCAATGTGTCAGACTGAGGGAGGTTTTTGTACGATGCTGTTTCACCGTGTGAACACTCCACCCCTATAAGCCCCCATACAGTAATAATCTCCTGCATCCTCAGACTGGACTCCACGTATGTTCAGTGTAAATACATATCCAGAATAAGTTCCACTGAATCGATCTGAGACTCCAGACTGACGTCGACTGGCTGTGTAGATCAGGAGTTTAGGAGCTTCTCCAGTTTTCTGCAGATACCAGCTCATGTCATCATCAACTCCGCTGGTCCCAGTGCAGCTGATAGAGACAGATTCTCCTGCTTTAACAGACAGAGACTCAGGAGACTGAACCTCTTCATGAGACACTGAGAGAGAGTGCAAAAACAAATATTACAATACTGCAAAATACAAACGAAGACCAGTTTTCATCTTCTATAAAACCATCTTAATATAATAAAGCTAAAAAGCAAAGCACAAATTAAAATTATAGAAAATAAATTCAAAGCAATTAATTCTGTTATGTCAAAAATATATTCCTGAACCTTGAGCAAGCAGACAGAATGTGCCCAGAGTTAGAATAAGAGAAATCATAGTTTCTTCTGTGTGTGTGTGTCAGTGTCACACACTAATAATCATCAGTGGAGTTTTATGCGCAGCGTTCAGTTAATATGCAAAACACTTTCAAAAACACATTCAGACGCATCCTGGAATTTACCATCATCATATATTTTGCAGCATTTAATTAACTGACATTAATAAAATATAAATAATTAATTTCAAATGATGTCATGTCTAAGCAAAACTAAACTAATATACATAAGATAATACTATGATATACTAAGATAAGTCTCACAGTGTTATAGTGAGTGTTGGTGTCAGTGTCAGTTTTAGTGCAGGAGGTTTTTGTTCAGCTGCTGATTGAGTTTGTATCACTGTGGCGCACGTTCGGTGGAGGCACCCGACTCTCAGTTGGAAGTAAGTAAATCTCTTTCGATTTCTATTTCTATTTCTATTTCTATTAATTAATTAGTTATTAATAATAAGAAGAACCGACCATTAGAAGAAGAGTAAATAAAATAAAAAAGAGGCAATCCTCAGACTATGTTTTGCCTTGTGTGACAGCATCTCTTCTAAATGATTTAAAATTATTTGGTTTACCTTTTTATCTGTTTGAGCGGTAAATAAATAAATATGCATTTTATAGACTATGTTTATGAACTTTATGTGAAATAGAAATATGTCTAACTACTGTTTCAGATGAAAGTTATAAGTACTGTAAAATGGGTCATTTAACAAATAAAAATCTGTATTGTTGGGCTGTGTAATTATGAACTGAATATGAATTTCTTTAATTATTACATTTGTCATGAGTAGAAAAATTATAAAATTATTTATATTATTATGTTTTATTATTATTATGTATAAAATAAAACACCTCAATTTTAGAGAAATACTTATAACACTCAAAATATATTGCTCAGAATATAAACCTGAAAGGTAGATATAAATCCAATATATACATTTAAGTCTAGTATAGACTTATAGTTATAAACCTTGATTTTTATGAACACTGAATATATGAATATGAATACTGATACTAATGTGTTTTAACAGGCTGTTGAACTTCAGATCTGCTTCACAACTTTGAATTCAACATTACAATAAATAATAATGTGCTTGCTTTACTTAAAATGATAAGTTTAGTTGGATATTTAAGTTATTTCACAGACATTAACACAACTCAAAGACATTGATATATCTAATTGCAGCATTATTTCACAGTAGTGATTAAGTTTTTTAATGACTTTTTTGAGTGTCACATGAGATAGAGATGTGTTTTCTTCTGGTGTGGTTTACAATCTACAAGTAGTTATATCTGTAAGTAACACGTTTTTAACAAATAATTTAATAATATGGATTATGTTGACAAAAACCATATAATATAACATTATCTATAATTAATAATTAATAAGGTATGTGTGATTGCTGGTAAAATGTGTCTTTTATGGAGCGTTGCATTTGAGATGTGCTTGATTAACTGTGAATCTCTTAAAGGGAAGTGAAAGACAGTCAGAAAGACTGATAGAGCTGTTTTTCAGAAGAGTGAAACCTCACAGTTTCCATCTGTGTCTCTCTTTAGCTGCGTCTCGTCCCGCTCTGACGGTGCTGCCTCCCTCCAGAGACGAGCTGCAGCAGGGGAAGGCTACAGTGCTGTGTGTGGCCAGTAAGGGATTCCCCTCTGACTGGAAGCTGAGCTGGAAGGTGGACGGCAGCAGCAGGAGCTCTGGTGTCAATCTGAGTCCCAGTCAGCTGCAGAAGGATGGACTGTACAGCTGGAGCAGCAGCCTGAGCCTCACTGAGAGTGAGTGGAGCAGTGCAACAACCGTCAGCTGTGACGCCACGCACCCGTCCCACAGTGCAGTCACCAAGAGCTTCGACACACAGCAGTGTAATGAATAAATTACACACACATGCTGATATATTGCTCATATTTTCTTATCCTTTTTAATTCTACAGCTGCAATGCTATAAATGTTTTGTTGAAAAAATTTTCTTGCTGCCAAATAAAAGCATTTTGTCGTAAATATGGTGCTGAATTATTACTAAAATATGAAATACTGTGTGATGTATTTAGGTGTGATGTGATGAACAGGCTAGAGAATATGTTTATATTGAAATATCAGTTACAGCAAAAGATACATTTATTTTAACATGACATTTTAACCATTATATTTTAATTTAATAAAATATTTTATTTATTTTATTTAATATTCGTTTTTTCTCTATTATTAGAGAAATCACATTGATAATAATATGGCTTTACTGATTTTTTTTTTTTTAGCTTATTTTACTTAATTGCATTAAAATTGGGCTAATAGTCTAAAGTCTTTAAATGGGTGTCAAGATTTATGCTCTTAAACAGGATGAAAGAAAAAATTAGCAGTTCATCACAGAATCATAGACAGAAAGTGTAGATTGATTAAATATGTTGTTCATAATGAGAAATTAATTTCTTATTTAATCTAAATTAGTATATAATTGCAGAGTACGTTCACTGTGCCGTCAGACTGCAAAGTTTTTGTTCGATGCTGTTTCACTGTGTGAACACGGTGTTAGATTTAACAGAGGAAAACATAACTTCTATCTACATACATGCAAATATATATGCACATTGTACAAGACAAAATTTTAATACTAAACAATGAAAACAACAAAAACATTTGGTTTGGAAAACGTGGTGTGTATACAACGCTGGACATTGAAGATTAATTTAAACTAGTAATATTTAAAATATTATTATATTCTGAATATCCTTGATATTCTGAAATGTGTAATGCTATTTAAATTAGAGTTTTAGTATTTACAATATTCATTTTTAGGAGGAAAGTTTAACTTTTCTCCTAAAATAAAACTAACGACATCTTAAGCCAAAGCTGATATCTCAATGAGATATAAGAGAATTGCCCCTTAGTTTCCTGAGCACAGTGTCCTCTATTAGAACTTGTGGGCAGCACATCAGTGTGAAGCACGACGGCACCTGAGACGGCATGGGTTTGAATCCTATCTAGAGGTACTTTCCTGCTCCTGTTCTACTCATATTTTTCCAATTGTTTCCGGTCTCCATTACAACAAAAACAGCAACCTCTGAGTGGTAAAACACTCTTATAATGGAGGCTTGCAAGAGATTACAGATAGACAATAAAGAGATCTCCCATGTTTCCCTCCCATTGTCATTTTGGATTCCTTTCATTCAGAACTTTCTCATGTATCAGTTATTTCTCATAAAGATTTTAGGAGAAATCTGAGATATTTGAAATACTGTTAATACTAAAATAAGAGATTTGAGAATCTCATCTAAGCATCCTGAGCTCAGGAAGAGCAACCACTGAGCAATACATCTTTCCTATGTGTCAGGAGATGAGAGACTGAGAAAGATCAAAAGTGTTATTTTAAATGCATGTTTAAAAGAAAAAGCACAAGCTTTGCAAAGATACATACCAAATTCCTTGACAGTGTAGAAAAAACAGATTTAACATTGTGCAAGCAGACCCAGTGAAGCCAGTATTAGTAAATCAGACGTGATTGAGCACTTATACAGGAACAGGAACAGGAACAGGAACTTGAAATACTAGGACCGCAAGGAAACCAGGTGACAGAAAGTAAGGACTCCATAACACAAACAGAAACAGACCGGTTTAAATAGGCAGGATATTGACTATGAAAGCGAAGACACCTGAGTGCAATTTACAGGTGTGCAATTACTTTGATGAAGCGACAAGGCCTTGTGGGAATTGTAGTGCCTGAGGTGAGATGCCTGAGTTAATTGAGTTATTATTATTAATTAATTTCAATTGCTTCAGTATTTAATTAATTTTACTTTGATGTTATTATTTTAGGTACTTAGATTTTTCATAAACCAGAGAAAAACCTTTTGTGATTGCTCCAAACAAAAACAAAACAAGAATAAAAGGGTTCATGGACTAATCATGAAAAGTTGATTTGTCCACAGTGAGATTTTCTTCATCGAGGTTGGATGCATTGCATTTGGACTGTAGTTCATGTGGAAATCTGATGATTTCTGAAAAAAAAAAAATGATATAAACAGTTCAGTAGCCTTTAAGAGTCACTGTGTATGTTTGTGTGTAAAGTCCATGAGGTGAATGATGATCTTTAACATCATCATCTGGAGAAGCTCTATGCTGCAGTGCTGCGATCTCACCCGACACACAGAAAACTGAATCATATAAAACTGATAAGCATATTTAAAGGGGGGGGGGGGGGATTAAAGAGTTGGATTCCCATGCTAAACATGGACAAAGTTTCAAAAATTAAGTTGTACGTTTGAAGGAGTATTTCTGTTCAAAAATACTCCTTCCGGTTTGTCACAAGTTTCGGAAAGTTTTTTTCGAGTATGGCTCTGTGTGACGTTAGATGGAGCGGAATTTCCTTATATGGGTCCTAAGACACTTCTGCCGGAAGAGCGCGCGCTCCCGTATAGCAGAGCACTGAGAGCACAACAGACGTTCACTGATCAGAGCGAGAGCGTCGCGAAATGTCACAAAAGGAGTGTGTTTTTGGTTGCCAGGGCAAGACAACCCTGCACAGATTACCAAAAGAGAAACAGCATTAAGGGACCAGTGCATGGAGTTTATTTTTACAGAGCATCAACGGAGTTATGCAAGTGTTTTTGTTTGTTCCCTGCATTTCGAAGATGCTTGTTTTACAAACAAGGCCCAGTTTGACGCCAGAGTTGAACATCGTTTATTTCTAAGGATAATGCAGTCCCAACGAAAAGGCTCACGATCGTGTGTTGGAACCGCATGCGGTGAGTAAAACTGCTTCAAATATCTCTGTGTTGTTAACTTAGCTATCAGCGTGTAACGTTAAGCACATCAAGTAAACAACATGCGATGTTGTCATCAAACTGCACTTTCCACATGTACAGCTTAGAAAAAAAAAAAAAGAAAAAAAAAAGATGACAAAGTGGTATTTAGTCATTTTTTCAAAACCGCTAAGCAAATATATTGTAATGAATTTTGCCACCGCTAGGGGCCACTGGTAATGCAGACTAAAACCTATTCTGCCACCACCTTTAATTTCACCCCGGTCTGGTCCGGGAGGAGCACTCAAAACACTCGAGACCAAGAATTATCAAAGAATACACTTTTTATTAACAATAGCAGCCATTTGGCATTGTCTCACTTAAATATCCTGATTACACACACTGGTCATATTTCATTAAACCGTGACACACATTTAAAAGAGAACCCAAGTACTCACTCCAAATTCACAGCACACAATAAATTAGGTGAAATCTCATACACAGCACACTTAATTAGAAACTCCAAACCTAAAATCACATGCTCTATGTGAAACAACCAGCACAGGCAATCAACATACTTCAGGAGGACAGTAATCACAAATGACTGAGTACAACCATAACCCACACAACTCCGTAATAATAAAATAACTTCGGACTTCCCTGTCCACGTCCAACGACACCCTGCCGTCACTGTGAGGACTCAACCTTCCCCTCCGCGGAAATGCTGAGAAGGTTTCTTTCAAACAGCCTGCCAAGTCCACCTACACTCGCTTCCCTATCTATCTAAGTTTACCCCCCACTGTCTACCTCCGGGCCAATAAGTGGGACCCCGGTTTTCTTCACGCCGGTGGTGCTAGCCAACCACGAACGCAACGGATCCCTTGCTTTTGTGAACCCAGCAGGCTTTACAAACACAGCGTCCCAGTCTCTTTCACAGTTCATTATTAGGCATCAGCGCGTCCTCACCTTTCCCCGCCCCCGTATTTAAAAGCCTCCCAAAATTGTTCATTGTCCACAGGTGTACTCACAGACATCGTTCCTTCCGTAGCAATGACGTCACACCAGAGGTCGGGATCGTTGCGTCACGTCGCAATGCATTGTGGGAATCGCGGTACAGAAGTAGATGTACTGTATAGTAGGCATTAGGTAACGTTGGTCATTTGGTCATTAATTTTGATTATTTTTTGGAAAATGGTTCAGTATTGCTGTATTGTGAACTGCTGTAATCGGTTTCATGATCGACAGGGCAAACGCCTCGTGAATCATATTAGTTTTCAACATTTTCGTACTTGGAAAAAAAACACAAGGTGTCTGAAATCACCAAGAGGCGTCAGATGGCTTGGGTCGCCGCTGTACGGAGGGAAACCATCACCTTCGATAATATTATAATACATAGTTATGGTGAGACATGTTGTGTATGGTCTCTCTCTCTCTCTCACATACACACACACACAAACTCAGACACAAACACATTACGTTTTCTCTAGTTTTTGGCCAGTAAGGGAGTCAGTTTAGTGTCTGTATTTTTTGTTTAAACATTTTCTTTTGACCCAATCCTGAACTTAATTTGCTTTTTGATATTTTTGTGCTGACTGTATTTAACAAATTTGAACAACTTGTTTAAAAAAAAAAAAAAAAAACTGGAACGAACTTCAAAATAGGAAGTTAAGCGTCTTGTTTTGGTGAATGGTGGGTTGTGTCTGAGGTGAATGTTCGTCAATATTATACCGGATTACAGAACTACCGGAGGAAAACAGTGGATTTTTGCAAGTATGATAGGTGAGTAATTACTCCTGAAGTGTAACAAACCCGCATAGACAAGCTTCATAGCTCGCAGAATCTGATAAGTGTGTGTGTGTGTCACCACTGATGCTTGGTTAATGTTAACATTTCCTTAGTGAAAAAGATTGTTTTCTCCACGTTTAATTTGCAGATCCATTTATGATCTGCAGGTGAGCCTCCAGTGACTTTTTAAAAAGTGAAAGTGACATTTTTAAATTGATCGGAGGTGTATGCGCTCACTCCACAGACCCGGTAGGAGAAATTATCAGGGAAACGGAGGCTTGGTAAACTTTCATGTGTTCATAGGGATCGATTCCGCCTACAACCTCTTTTTTTTTTTTAAGTAGCGTTGTTTGGCTTCATTATTAAGTTTGTCCGTATAGGTATAGGCAACTTTTTTTGTCACGTTCTATAACTTTTTCTGGAGACTGGCTATTATCTTATTACAAACCTGCTTTGCGATGCCTCTAAAATGGCCGCCGTTACCCACAATGCACCATTCCATGACGTCTACGCCCGAGCTCTATAGAATCATAATCATTACAATATACAGTTTCAGTACATACCACATAGAGACGTTGTTGCTGATTAAATTCTGATTCTGGATCATAAATATACGCTGAATCTGACTGTTAGCCATGGTTTGTTTTGGTCTGTTTTTTCCCTCACGTAAAGTCACAGTTTCTAGCGCTCTCAACGCAAAAGCCTACTGGCGCTTGTGATTCTTTAGCTCCGCCCACACATCACGCCTCCAGCCGGTCGTGTTTTTCTGGTACAGACTATCTATCACAACATTTCTTACTGTTGCACTACAAGGACTTTTAGTTGGACATTTAGTTGATCATAAACAATGACAAGAAAGGACTTGATAAATTCTACAAATTTCTGTATACTTACTCCAGATGCAGGTTGTGAGCATCCAAATAATGAAGGCTATTAAAGTCATGTTTACTTTCAGGATCTGTTGTCATGCAGGAGAGCTGTCAGTCATAAAATAATAGTCACACATATATAAATATAAAGACCTCCTGAGCCCTGAAGCTTGCAGTTCAAAGCATCTTCACAATGTAAATGCTCTTTCTGAGAACAAGAGACTCTCATACTGTCCAAGAACATTTTTTAACATATTAACTCATCTGATGAGATCTCAGTTAATGATAAATACAAGTTATTAATAAATAGAACTTCAATTCAATTCAATCCAAGTTTATTTGTATAGTGCTTTTTACAATACAAATCATTACAAAGCAACTTTACAGAAAAATAACGTTTCTACAATATTTAGTAGTAGCTGTCAGTGGAGACTGTCAGTTTGTTAGCATATGACAGGATTTTTCAGAAAAATTAAAAGATGTAGTCAGCCAGACGATGAACATTATTAACAGCAGTTATTATATGATGCAGTCAAACTTGTAGCAATATTTGTTTATTCAGGGTTGGCATCATCTGAGGTCCTCTGAGGGTCAGTATCATCTCTATTCATTGGATCCAGACTGGAGCTTGTGTAAATCCTAGTTACCACGGGACCTTTAGTGAAGGAGGTAGAGCTTTAGTTTAGAACTAATATTATTGTTCTGCTGTAACACTGGGGATAACAGGGTTAATGTAGAGTCATTATGCAGTTTAAAAAATTTAAATTCTTGTCTTCACACTCCAAATTTTGATAGAATTACAGTAGGCAGAGGTCACTGTTCAGGTTTAAAGAAATATTTAGGTACATGTGGCTTTTAGAGTTACTGCAGCACTCAAGAGGAAACTTCAGTGGTTTATAAGCACCCCTAGGGGTGTGCCGGTTTCAGAATTGGTGATGACGGTTATGACGTGAGTCAAATGTGACGGTTCATAACATAACCGTCGGGGGGGGGGGGGGGGGGGGGTTAACTCCGTGTCAGCGCGCGCTCTGATCGGTAAAGGGGCAGAGATTTCAGACCTCCATTTATTAAGGAGATCTGTCACAAAACTCATCATCCGCGCCAACGTTTTTTGATCAAATTTCAAAGCAGCAATGCAATGCTTTGCTGATGCGAGCCGCAAAAAAAAAGCCATTGCCATTTGCCCATTAGCTCCGCCCACTACCGGAGAAACTGGTATGTCTTCTGCTTGTTCGAAAATGAATATGAATAATTCTAAATTAAATCCATTATTTTGACAGGAGAAGACAACAAAGAATAGTTTACATATAAGGTGTTGTTTAAGCGTGGTAAGACTCTCGCGCTCTCTCTCTTTGCATGTGTGAGAAACAGCACTATCAGTAAAGTGACGGTGAGTCGTGTGCCTTCACAAAGAGTTTACAGAGTGTCAAATACAGGTGCGCTGTGTGTCCATTGAGATGAGCTGAAAAGTTCAGATCGCTTGAAGGAGAGAGAACTCTGAAGCTCAGATGCTGAAATTAATGCAAGCGTCATGCGCTTCAGTCTATGTAGTAAACAAACCTGCACGTCTCTGCCATTCATTAATTCACACAGAGACGCGCAGAACATGGATTTATATTTTAAACAACTTTTGCGGCTTAACATTTACAGATACTTGTCCATATGGAGATTTGATTTGATTATTTTATGCTAACTTTGGCAAATTCCATGACTGTCCATATTAAAATGCAAGTTTCATTTTCATGACTGGATTTCGAGATTCTGTCCTTGTTTTTTGCTTCATGGAAATCATAGAGCAAATTTCAAAGCCGCACCCGCCCGCCATCACTGCTTGTTTTGCGGTCTATGGCGATGCAATGCTTTGCTGATACGAGCCGCAAAAAAAAGCCATTGTCTGTTCTAGAAAGGATGCAGCAAAGATATTTAATGCTAAAGTATGAGGCATAGGCCTACGATGAGATGCGCTCTCACAGTGCAGTGCAAGTGAACGCGGCGCGCTGGTGCTTCCATGTCACGGTTATCATTGTCTGCTTTACTTGCTTTTTATTTATTAAAATACATGCAATTGGTTGATGAAACATTTATTAAAATTAAGATAAAATTTGTACAAAACGAAATTCCTTTTTAAGAAAGGTTTTCTACAAAGCAAAATTTAATGAAGTGGTAAATATCATGTCTGACGATTTACAAAACTTCATTAAGTGGTAAAAACCATGTCTTCCAATATATTGCGCATCTTATGATCCTATCTAAAAAATGAAAATAATTTTTGATAAAAAATGTTGGTAAAAAATATTTTAATGACACGGTTTTGGCGGTTATAGAGTTCTAATGACGGTGTTCAACTATAACCGTCGGTCTCACGGTTATATACGAACCGTCACACCCCTAAGCACCCCTAACTTTGACCTTTTACTCTTAACTTTTGCCGATGAAGAGTCGGGCTTGCCCGGGATTTGAACCTATGATCTCTCGCCCCCAAAGCAAATACCCCACATGTCTGCACTGCTGACATCAAGCAGAATATTGTTATACTGTAACAGGTCTATAACAAGACCAGAAATCATGCAGAAATCAAACCTTGTCCCATTTCAGAACAAAACAGCACACGTTATAAAAACATTTATTAAGGTACTACTCTGTCTGATAAACATAAAACATAAATCACATTTTAAAGCAGGTACAGCGTAGCCTATTGGTTTTTCCTTGAACCACGTTTTATCAAGTGTTTCTTTATTTCTTTCTAAATCACATCTGGTATCCCTGAACCACGTTGATGTTCCCGTTAACTATTCGGTTATGTTAAGAAAATAATATTTTAATTAAGCAACATTGCCTATGTCTAAAGTCCTATATAAATGACTAACGTAGACCAGCTACCTGAAGATATTTTTTTCAAGAATATATTCATAGTCCTATTTTGATGTGATTCAGTTTTCAGAACACATGGACATCAGTCAGTCTGTTTAATTATTTGCAGCCTTTCAAACACTACTATAATGTCAAACTAGTTGCTACTTTGCTGGTATTATTCTAATTATATTCAGAGGTGTAATTAGAGTTACATAGGTGCCCTTTACAACACCGTAGTGACAGTATTCTAATGGACACCTCTGTAACAACAGGTTTACGCCACCAGATGGCGCTGTTAATCAGTAGACGTCACCAAAATAAGCATCTCAAACACACTGTATAGGGAATTCTATGCAACGTGGCACAAAATTCTAGGTTTTGCCTGAAATTTCTATGGCTCGTTGGTCTAGGGGTATGATTCTCGCTTAGGGTGCGAGAGGTCCCGGGTTCAAATCCCGGACGAGCCCATCTTTTGCACTGTATGATCTTTTACTAACCACATAAGGAGAATCACTGCAATAATTCATACAATACTTTACACCACAAATGAGTATTGGTTTCAGTCTTTTAAGTATATATTTCTATTATATAAATTATTATTACCATATTTGCAATTATAAGAAAACCACTGGATGTAATCTTAAGGCTCATTGTAGACACAATCTCATTGCATAATCTAAAGATTCTGAAAATCAAATCAATAGTGAAATAAAGACAACAGATGCCATTTTTAATTTAATACTGTAATATATACTCTTTATAAAAAGACATTTGTGACATAAAAATGAAAACACAATATAAGCTAAAAATATTTCACACTGGTACAAGTCGAGAGGGAATATGCATATTTGCACTTTATGCACAACATCTTCATTCTGTTTTGGAGCGCACCACATTTATATAGTCATAGATGGCGTTTTATTACAGTGTTAGATCTACTACCTCTCCTTACAGGGGTTAAATACAACCCAGCATTGGGGGAAATATGGACATTGGGATTGGGTTGTTTTTGACCCAGCGGTTGGGTAACTGCCCTACCTTCTGGGCAGTTACCCAACCGCTGGGTCAAAAACAACCCAATCGCTGGGTTTGTCCATATTTAACCCAACATTTTGGCTTCACATACTTAGAGTAGCATGACTGTTACCATGTTTTTAATAGACTAAGATGCATATTAGCTAAACACACATGTGAAATAATCTCCAGTCATCTGTGTTAAGAATTTTTTTTTTACCCAAACGGCATAATCAAGGTTGGGGAAGTCGATTTCACATGCATGTTTGGCATTTCAGCATTGTGAGCCACACAACAGCACAAGTCTGATGAAAAGAAGCATCATCCAAACACTTTGAGCCAGAGTTGGATGCAACTAATCAGCGTTCACACTTATGTATTCCAGTTTGAATATACTTCGTTTTCAGACGTTCTTGTCTAACTCATGCAGGCTGGAACGGTGACTAAATTACTAAATATAACTTGTGATGAAAACCCCTGCAACCCCTGACACTGAATGCGTAAAGCTTGTACTTTTCGTAATAATTTACAAAATCGATTTACGTATGAAGCGGCAAGGAAGCGATAACGTAAGATAAGGCGGATCAGAGTTGTAGCTAACATCTGAGATGAAAAGACGTTCTTAAAGCGTTCACGAAAGTTAAATCAGCGTTAATCGTAAGTGAAAATAAAAACAGGTGCTTGTGTGGTATCATAAAGTGTTTAAAAAAAATCGCAGTGTGCATAGTACACACTCTCGTCCTAGGCGCGTGTGGTTCTAGCTCAGCAGTATAACAGTCAGCTGTCAGAGTTAGCATATAAAACCATAGCTTAGTCTTGCTGGGCCAGTGTTGGAAGGGTAACAAGGCGGACGTACGGGACAGACAGGACACTGCTGAAGTAGCGCCGCAGGTAACCGTACACCAGCCTTTTGCCGCTAACCTCCTTTTACAAAGCTGGCATGGGAGATAATCTCCTCACCGCATTATGTCATGCAGCCCCCGGAGGATTACAGACATGCCTGTGAGACGTGACTCCGCAAACTTCTCTATTGAAGGCCAAAAGGGTCAAAAACACGTTCATTTTTACACAAACAGGTTAAAACAAATTTATTTAACCTCTTGTTGATGTGTTTTTGGCCATCCATATTCCTTAAGCGTGTACGCGTGCGTCCCCACAGGTGCTCAGTCCGGGCCTGGCCTGTCACTTTTAGGGGTTTAACATGGCTCAAGAACAGCACAGTGATTTGAAAAGGCAGTTATTAAGCTTCGGGCTATACTAAAAGCTAGGTACGTTCGCAAAGAAACACGACCTGGAGTCAGTGTAAGAAACAAATAACAACCCTCCTGAATTGTGCTCAAGGTGGGGTACACCATACCAAAGAGGCCTGGGTCAAGTTTTAGTGGCCTTTTAAGGCCCAAGTCAAGTTTCTGATGGTTCCGAATATAAACTACACACAATCAATATGGCATTTCAACACCGGGAGCGAAATACGTGCCTCCTGAAAGGAAAAAAATGCAAATTCAGTGGACTAAAACAAACCATTGTCTTCCTAAACAGAACAAGTGATTTGGATTCAAATGATATGGATAATTCTCAAAAGATTGTGGTTAATTATTAACCCTTGAGCCATAAACTCTGATTTCTACGTTCTGTTCATTCAGATTTAAAGGGACAGTTTACTCAAAAATAAAAATTGTTATCTGTATGACTCTGTAGTCATTCAGTAATCAGCAGCGTCCAAATGCTGTTTTGGACCACACTGATTTTCACTGTCAGGACAAAAAAAATTAAAAATCTTCCAAATATCTTATTTTGTGTCCCACTGAAAAACAGAAGTCATACACATTTGGAACTATGGTCAGGACGACCATTTCTGACAAATGATGACATTTAATTTGTGAGCAAACTGTCCCTTTAAACTACAGTGCAACTCTATGGCATAATGTCATTTATGACAGAAATACTTGTCTGTCAGTTTGGAAACAAATATGGTGATTGAATTCCACTAATAAAGCAAGTTCAATGAGAAAAATGGAGCTTCATTATAAGAAGGTGACTGTCTACACATTTTTTGTTTTTCAAAACACATTTTCTGTTGTAATCAACAATGTGCGACAGATGAAGCTCAACGATGGAGTCTTACTTCTATTTAACCCAGAACATTCCTTTAAGGCAAAGCTTGATTAGAACTCTAAGCGTAACTAATTCTTATGCTGGTAAAGCACAGCAATCAAGTATAATTTATTGAAGTGCAAGTCTGCTACCCCTTGCTTCTAGTCCCTCCTCCCTGACATGGAGATGTAAGAAAGACCGGGTTACATTATTTAGCTGAGGATGTGTCACCTCACATGGTCATTACTATCATCAGCACTGCACTAATCCCATCATTACACAGGGAATCCCCAGGAAGAGTTTAGAAGAGGAGAAAAATGAAACATGAAATGTAGGAGGAAGGCAAATGGGTAACAGTTGTTGCGATAAGCTCAGGATGAAGCGGATCACCTGCTTTCAGCTTGAGAGTGCAAAATGTTCAGGTAGGAAATAACATAATACAAATCAATCGTCATCAAGTAACTTTTAGCAAAGCAAGTCCTCGCAGACAAACCACATGAAATGACCGTCCCGATCCATTTAGTTTGTCTAGTGTCACGTCCTGAATGATCAAGTTCATGAATATCACCACAGAGACTGTTTAAAAAAAAAAAAAAAAACTCAGGCAACCTTGTCAAATCCAAAGGACAGGGTGTCCGGGAAGTTGATCTTCTCCCATTATTATTCCCAAACGTTTCCATGCTAATCCCATAGCAGTGGGTCATGCCCGTTGGTTGCGTCAGCTTATTGTGAAAATCACTGGATATTATTATTATTTTTTAAACTCCAGTTTCTCAGTTACTTTTATTTATGCGTGTTGTTTGTTAGGATCTGGAGGGGTCATAAGGCCACCATGGTGCAGGGATGTTTGAGTTTGCAGGGCAGGACGCCCCTGTTGAGCTGGTAGAACTCTACCAGATGGATCAGGTCTGTGAACTTGGTAGAGCCATCATCAAGGCTAAAAAAGACCTGGCCGTCCTCCTCAAACTACCAGAGGGAAAGAGGTGAGAATAAGAGATTTTTTTAAACAAACTCTCCCGTCAAGCAGACAATCTTACAAATATAAATGTGGCATAATGTTGAGGTGACTGGGGTAAACTGTAAATAACTAAAGTGAAATTCCATTCACAATTTTTAAATATATTTTTATATTTACTACTTATATTTCTATAGTTTAATAAAAAAAAAAAATCAGTATTTTATTTATATATAATATTAAAATATTATCCAATGCAAATCCACTGACATGCACAAAACATAAATATAATATACAATAAAAAATCAGCATTTTATATAAATAATATTAAAATGTTATACAATGCAAATTCACTAACATGCACAAAATATAAATATGTATAATATACAATATTTAAATATTAAAAAAAAATTCACAAAGTTTGCCCTGCTCTTTATTCTTGTATAAGCATTAATACATACAAAAGTGTTTATTAGGAACTCACAGGTAAAATCTGGAAGTGTTTAATCTTCTGATGATGGCACAACGTGAGAACAAATGCTTTCGGGTTGCTCTGGCTGTCTCTCAACAGGAATAACCTGCGAGACATAAGACTGTGATTCATTTCACTGCCCACAGTAATTAATATTGCCTATAAATGTGGAAAGTGTCATACCCATCAACTTGGCCCTGCTGCATAATCATCCTGTGGGACTCCTCTCTCATAATGCGGCCATGGAACCATAACTGTGTCCTATGGATCACTTAGGACAAAAAACGCAAAGTTCACATTTAACGGCATGAAATATTGTTATTTCAATTAAAGTAGCACTTAAATCAACTGGTGTTGAAGGTGCTAAACTGTAAGTAAATGCTGCGAAGCTCACCTGAGCTTAACGGCGAGGGATGTAGGGGACTGGGGCTTCCCAAAACATTCATTCTCTGACTCCGTTTCTGTACAGAGATTTTAAATATTGTTATAAATGCAAAAAAAAAAAAATGTAAACCCCTAATTAATTGCTCGAATATACATGCATCTAACTACTCACTCTCCAAGTGTTTCCCTCCTCCATGGCAGCGCTCTGAGCCTCCACAGGGTTGTCAATCACACGACCCGTCCTTCCTGAGAAATCCATGGCCACCAGTGAATTCTCAGACACACTCCGCTATAGTAAAAACAATAAGAAATCATTTATGTGTAGAAATAACACAACCTGCTATGATCAGCATTAAACCTCTCTAATTAAACCACTAAAGCCTTATTAAATAGATTCTAAATGAATCCCTACAGCAATCCATGGTCATACGTTTTCCCTGCATGAAAGTTCCCAAGGCGTAAAGGAACCTATAGCCGCACGCTTCATAAGCACGCTACTGTTGTGAGCAGATGAAGTGAATTCTCAGTAAGAGCATTTGTCAAGAGCACATGGGGTGCATGTAATGCCAGGTGAACTCACAGAAGCGTGAAAACAGCACATTTATACCATAAAGTGCACTAGAGAGTCAGCACTGAGTAACATATTAATGTGCTTCTTACCACAGGTGTGGTGAAGTTTGATATGGCAGTCTTTCTCTGGAGTGGGCTCTTGTAGTTCTGATATAGGAGAATTCCAAACTGGGGGGAAAAAAGTATCTGGGTTAACAACAAGAATGGACAAAAGTGTGTGTTTGTGTGTGTGTGGGGGGGGGGGGGGGGTATCTGAGGGACAGCTTGTTCAAAACAAATCTCTAGTTATTAATTATGAAAATCTATAATGTTCATAAATGACAATCCTTTCATATAGTTTTATAATGAGATTCCAGAACACACAAGATAAAAAATAAAATCTGGTGCATTCTTATTGGATTGTGGATTGTGTGACACTGAAGACAGGATTAATGGCTGCTAATGATTCAGCATTACCATTAGAGGAATACATCACTTTTTTTTTTTTTGGTAATATTTCCTAATTGTTCTGTTTTTTCTTTATACCTTGAGTAGTCTGAAAGCAGTCATCCAGCACGTTCGGCTCTGCTCGTCCTCGGCACACAGCATCTTCAGCTCCTTCAGTTCGGTCCTGCCCTTACTCGGCTGTCAATCAAGCAAGATATCTACTGTCAAATCAAGGCACTATCATGCTCTGTACCAGGTGAGCCGTGAGTAGTTATTTAAAGGGGAAAATCAATGATTTTGAAATTGTGCCAGCCATGCCTCCTCTGTTATCAATGTCAAAGATTTTGTTAATTTACTAGCCTGCATTCTGCTCACCTTAATACAGAATTGGTAGTCTGTGGGCGCGTTGTGCATCTTTCTGCCCGTCGTCACAGTGAAAATATTGCTGTCCTCTAAGTCCGACAGTAATTGCAGGTGCCTTGGCTCCTAAACAACACAATTATAAATTCATCACAATACAACTCACAAAGACAGACCTACATAGTGACCGCTATAAACAATGAGAACAGTTATCCTGAAATTCTTTATTTGCCATTTATTCTAAACAAGTTTGATGGATTTGTATTATTCGCATTACAAATTGAGAAAATGTTAAAAGGGACAAATTAACATAAATGTGTTTGTTTGTTTGTTTATGGTACTTCTATTAAAGCCTTTTCACACTGAATGCAAAAATTTGGAGCGAATGTTTGCCATGATAATGCTTTTGATTTGAAAAAAAAAAATCGATCCCTGTGGGGCTATATATAGTCTTTGTTTCTGGTGTAGAACCAAACTTTATTTATCTTAATTTACTGCTGTAAACTGAGCAACGGACCTTATATGAGATGCATATCTAAAGAAAACTGTACTGCTCGTTGGCGCCACCTAGCTGCAATCAGTTTGTGCTCCGTGTGAAAGCACCGTTCGTTTGCGTTTCGTCTCACTTTTTCATATTACACTCAGTATGAAAAAGCCTTAAATGAGTAAATAACAATAATATAATAATAATTACTATAATTAATAGTGATAAAATTTAAATTAAGCTCTTTGTAATATTACAATTTGAAATGATAAAAAAAAAAAAAAAATGTATCCCAGGCTTTCAATGTGTACTTAAACGTTTGGACTGCACTGTATTTATATGCAAGCAAAGTTAGGAATAATAGATGCATAACAGCTGTCTTTAGCTGTAAAAACACTGATATGCGCACAAATACATGTCAGATCTTAAGACTTTAATTAATATTCTATTAAAGACAAGCTTGCCTTTGACATTCCTTTAGTAGAGCAGTACAATCCAGAACGGCGCAAGAACATATAGAGCTTTTTCCAGGACTTGCGGCCCGTGTCTTTCATATAAAGGAAGCCCTGGATCTCTGGACAGCTGCTGGAATTCAAGAAATTCTGCAAAGGAGGTGGGGGGGGGCAGAGGACCATCTGGAAAATGAGTTCTTCAAACCTGGATGCCTTTCATGCTTTAATAACATGGCCTTTTTAGTATCACAAGACATGAGTATGAATTTCAAAAGCTGTTTGAATGCACTAAAATGCTCTTTCAGCTGAAAAAGAGTGAAGCACGGGTTCAAAATGTGGTCTTATCCAGATTTTGCTGTGTCACTGATCCATCTGCATCTCTTCCTCACCTGTAAGAGCTGTGACGGTGGGATAGAGCCATTCGTTTCCTGACACCACGCTACCATCTGCTCCGGAAAGAAGTTCTGTGAGAGGAAGATAAAAGATGAGAGGTAAAAAAAGACTGTCTGCACTGAACACATGCCAGCAGTGCACAAGAAACGTAATGGAACAACCAGTGCGTGTATGAACTAGGGTTTGAATGATTAGTAAAGAAGCCATTTATAATTCATCTATTTTTAGGATCACCTGACCAAGATCAGATGCCTTCCCTAGTACGCAGTTACATAAGATGATTGTTACTAGACTGAGAACAAAAGAAAGGAACCAACTGAATTTCTTACCAAGGTTTGAACGTGCAACTTTTACATACATATTCATATACATAATCATGTACATGTATAAAATGATAAATCAGTATATTACAATGATTTCTGAAGGATTATGTGAAAATGAAGACTGGAGTAATTATGCTGAAAATACAGCTTTGCATCACAGGAATAAATTACGTTTGAATGTATATTAAAATAGAAAAGCGTTATTTTACATTATAATATTTCACAACATTTTTTTCCTGTATTTTTGATCAAATAAATGTAGCCTTGATGATAAGGAACTCCTGTAAAACATTAAAAAATCATTCTGATCTGTGATTTAACCAGTAGTGTGTTTGTGTGTATATTATATATATATATATATATATATATATATATATATATATATATATATATACACATACATACATATATACATATATATACATGTATATATATATATATATATATATATATATATATATATATATATATATATATATATATATATATATATATATATATATATATATATATATATATATATATATGTGTGTGTGTGTGTGTGTGTGTATGTATGCATGTATGTGTACAGTTACTCATACAAGTTGAGCAAAAGAAACATGGTAATTAATAAGAAATGCCCGCGCGCACACACACACACACAAGCTGAAACTCATCTAAAGCTAATGAGTTGCACTAAGCACTTGCCAAAGCCACGGATTACCAAAAGCAGGTTAAGTGCTCTGTCAAACAGACTTGGTCTAACTGGCCCAAAGATGCCTCAAGCACTGACACAGACTGTACATACCGTACTAAAGCACAGGCTCAAATAAGATTAAGCTTTTGCATGAACATTTTTTCCAGCGTACAAAAAGTCCATGGCTTAGAGAGCGGGATAAAATGTTTCACAGTGTTCACACCGTAAGACGCTTATACGACACCGGTTCAAATGTACTTGCCAGAATGCCATCAGTTAAAAGGTGTTGAGCACTGGCTTATAAGAAAAAAGCAGGTTTCTTGCTTAGTGAGGTGAAACACGTACAAGCTGTGCTAGAATGGGAGCTTTTTCTCACATATGGAACACAGGAATGTGGGAACTTCACCTTTTTTTTTAGATATTTACATATTTAAGGGATTTATAGCTTTATAGCCTTTCATTTTAAAGGATTTAAGCTTGAAGTGGTGATCTTGAGAAGCAAGGAAACACATGGGTGGGCTGAAGGAGAACGGTTGCTCTCTGTGACAACTCACCAGTGGGTTTCTGAAGAACTCGTACTTGGCATAGTTCTTCCTGAAGAGAAACTTGCTCTCTGGAGACATGCAGGCCTGCACAGGAACAACCAGTTCATGATCTTCTAGGCACCTTTCTGTATTCAAACACAGATGACATCAAAATGGGGTTAGTTACTGGCAAAGTGGCCATTACTGCGTTAATCGATTTTCACAAAATCACTTTAAGATTGCTAAACACTTTGTATAAGAGTCATATGGGATGTGTTGAGACCTCTGAAGCTGGAGTATATTAAAAAGACTGTCAAGGGGAATCTTTTTTTGCTAACCACTAACCCATAGTAATTAAAACATGTAGTAAAAAAATACAATTAAAGTTAGTCTTTAATAAATTGTAATAAATATATGGAAATGCTTATAATTAACTACTTGCATTATATATATGCATGCATATGTATATATGTTTGTGCATTGGTGTGTGTGTTTAAATAAGGTTTATATTTTCATGCTCTAATACTCGTCTTAATAATAATCCCAATACACCAGAAATATGCACTAATCGGTTGTACATTTAAATGTAAAATTTACATTCATGCATTTGGCAAAAGCTTTTATCCAAATTGTCTGACAAGTGAATTAAAGCTATAAATTTTTTTTCAATTATGCATGTTCCCTGGGAATTAAACCTATGATCTTGGTGTTGCTGAAGGCATGCTCTACCAGTTAAACAACAGGATCAGACACGTTGAAAATTGTCATATGTTATATTTCAATATCCAGCACTATGTGATGCCCAATAATGAGAAAACGAGCCAAACTATCTGTACACTGTAATGTCTGTGCAGTATAGCAGTACTCATATATCAAAGACAAAGCACTGGCTCAAACCCCATCTAACGTATCTATTGTGTATTTGATCCCTCACCCTCTAATTCACTCCACCGAGAAGAGCACAAGAGAAGGAGAGCGAGCATGACTCTGTGCAAGAAAGAGAAAGTGAGAGGCATTGCAGAGGGATGAGGTCATGTATTTAGCCTGATTGCACAGAGGGCTGATGGCAGCAAAGTCAGCAGAGTCTCTCTGCTAATGGCTTACATAAAAGCAACGTTTCTAGAAGGTTTCCGTAATGTTGACACCCTAACATCTCCGCAAGCGATGAGGGGAACACATCCAACTACACCAAATAATACTTGGCCTCAACAGAGATGTCAGCTGACCAAAACAGACCACACCCTGTCGTATTATGACATCATACCGTGTGATGCGCACAATCAGCTTCTATGCAAAAGTCACGACTTTCTTTTACAGTGGACAAATTAAAATAAAGACCTGATTGTGTCAGCCCAAATTATTTCAGAAGCTCAATAAAGGGATTTTTAACATCCTACGAGAGCAATGACTGCATCTGTAAAGGTCAGGCAGTTAAATCTGTTTAGTATGATTTAGACAAGGGTTAATCTGTAATCTGCCTGAGAAATAGGCGGCCACACGTGTCCTCATTGACTGCCTGTGAGATTAAGCACTAGTTCTTCGCAAACCTTGTATTTTTTCTTCGCAAACCTTGTATTTTTTCTATGCCCCCTTCCTAAACTATCTGCATTGTGTGTACTTTTTTCTTTCCCTTCAGGTTATACGTTCTATGAGCAGCTGTGCATACAAAATGTAGAGCCGTACGTGATGTATAAAGTCATTTTTGAGAGCTGAAGTGTTAATAGGAGAACAAATATGTGTGTGTATATAAGACTGGGCTTGCTGAAAGGTGATTTCCTGTTACACAAAGTGCAGTGCACTGGGAACCTAATGTCTCTGGACAGAACAGCCTTTGCTCTTAGACTGAGTGTGTGCCGCATGCACAAGTCATATGGACTTAGCAAATTAATGTACACGCATGTTTGCTTACCCAGACCAAGCAGGGAATGATGCTCCACTAGAGACCAGCAGTTGTCATCCAGGCAGTGGTTCTTGTAGACCAGGAACTGACACACATCTCTGGCCGTCATGTCGGCCGGGACTTCCACAACTCTTCCCACGCCATCCTCGCTGAAAACCTTGATGATCTATTGAAGACACACACAGAATGTCAATTACAGATGCATACGTTGCTTACTCTGACCTCAAGGTGATGTTCTCGAGAAGTATAATTTGTCAAACAATTACAGACCGACTTTCACACAATCCTTCAGCCGGGATAATTACACAGCTTGTGTTCGACAACTTAGCCTCAAATTGTAATGCTCCAGAGTGAACCGTTTAAACAAATGTATGGGCGTCATACACAAAGTTCTCAGTTATGTACAAATTATGCTGATGCTTGATGGAGGGAAAAAAAAGTTTATTTGCACTTCTTTTTTCAAGTTTTTGTCACTGCAAACCATGCATATCTCTGTTTATGTGGTCTTTAGCTCAATCCACATTGACTCTTATCGTGCCCTGCGCTCATAAGCATGACTGACTTGAACACGCACGCACAAGAGGATATACTCCATTAAGAGGCAGAATTCACGTGAATGCCGAAGCCAACGGACCAGAAGAGAAAAGAAGAGGAAAGGGAGAAATATTTCCAATTTCCGTGCACGCAAAACAAGAAATTATAGAAATGTATTTACATGTGCAAGTGCAACTAAACATACGCATTCATGCACAAAAGCATACATTTGCAGCTTTAATTATTATAGACACTTTTTGAAAAACTACAAGCACAGAGGAAGCAATTTATGCACGAAGATGATTCGCATGACTCAATTTGAAATGTTTTAGACCGGCATCTGCAAGATGTGTAAGGTTTTCTTGGAAAAAGAAGTTAGTGTCAGACTTACCTCTACTGCCTGATACAAACAACAATCCGGCGAACACGATGGCATTTTCACTCTGAGACAACCTCTGCTCACTCACACGGTGAGAGAGAGTGAGAGAGTGAGTTAGAAACAGAGAAAGAGAGAGAATGAGGGAGGAGAGAAGGGGAGGAGGAAAGAAAGTGAGAGGATGAGAGGAGTTGAGATTGGGCAAAGGGTTGAGATGAGACTGAAACGAGAGAGGGAGAGAGAACAGAAGGGAGAGCGACTCAGCTGACAAGCAGCTTGTGTCTTACAATACTCGAGTGGATTAAGTTGCGAGAAAGATGACTGGAGAGAGGGCTTTCATTTGTCAATAAAATCTATATAATGGTTTTCCCTTCATTCCAAATATAACTAATTATTCTATGGAACAAAAGTGATACATGGGAAAGGACAGTCTCAACAAAGAATTATTGCTGAATCTTAATTCAAATATAGTTAATGTCAGTGATGGCAAACCTCCTAGAAAATGTGACTGTAATAAGTGTATTTAACGGTCATTTAACCATGAAATGTTTTCTACAAACCCTATAGCTGCTTTACAATGAGTTAAAGACAAATAATAATAATAATAAAATGTAATGTAATGGTTTTACTTTATTTTAGTTTTTAAAGTACAATAAAAACTAAAATTTTCAAATGGAACAATAATAAATTACATGAAAACTGTAAAGTAAAACAACTAGTAAATAATTATTGTGGATTTCATTAAATTTGTATTATTATATATCAGGCTTAGAGAAACTCGCATTACAAACCATTAATAACAACAATTCTTCCTCTATATATCCCCGTCCATCTCTTCCTCCCTCTCTTAACTTACCTTCCATCATCTCTCCTTTTGTCTCTCCCTCTCTCTTTCCACAGCCTCGCTCCCTCTTTCTCCCCCACATCAAACTTCGACTTGGCTTCTGTCAAAGTTTCAAATTCTCTCTGGTTCTCAGAAAGCCTTGAGACACAGCCCCACATCCAGCTCTCACGACACACACACAGAGTGATATTTTGTTCTCGTTCTTTTTTCTTTACTCCCATTTCCCCCCTGAAGTTTAGCTTTGAACTCCACAGCCAAAGAAAACCGTTCCTTCTCTTTTTCTCAAAACTCAGCATATCACAACTGGAGAGTGTTTCTTAAACACACACAACAGAGGCCAAATCCCAGCGAAATCCCTCCTCCCACAACACTTCCTCAGTAAAACTAGTGATTTTCTCTCTAAGAGTCAACATTATCAAAACCTTACAATTTCTCACTATTTGAAGTATGTTCGTGTTCATTTTAAGAGTGGTTAAGTATAAAAACTTACATAAGTATATAGTATATATAACTTATATAAAACTTACTATATATCTTGTGTTCCTGCGGCTCAAGTGGTAGAGCATTGCATTAGCAGCACAAGGTTGTGGGTTCGATTCCCAGGGAACACATGTTAGATAAAAAATGTTAGCCTGAATGCACTGTAAGTCGCATTGGATAAAAGCGTCTGTTAAATGCATAAAATCAAGAACACACACCATTCTGTCCTCAGACAAAAGAGAACAGTATCATGTAATCTGACTCGACACCATGAAGAAAAGGATGTTGGGGGTTGAGTTATTAGTAAGACCATTATAGAAGTTAAAGCATTGTTTCATTGCTCATTCTTAGTTATACATGTACCATTCTACTGCTGCAAATGCCATTTTTTACAAAGCTTTATGATGTAAGAGCATTTACCCAATGTTGTTCAAACGCATCGTCACAAATGTTTGCTCTGAACTGCTCCATCCCGCCTCTATAGGTCATATGGGAGCATCTCTAAATGTAAAAAAAAAACAAGTTTTTCCAAACATTCACATGACAACATCACAACAAAGTGTTTGTTTGGAGTCAATAGAGGGTTGTTCAAGCATTGTTCCCAGTTTATATAACGAGGGAAGAGGTAATCCAAAAATAGAACAGAGTCACAGTATATGGCCAGTAATTCTGATACATTAGGTTCTGTGATTATATATGCACAGATATAGAGAGAGTTATACACAGGAATACAGTTAAATAGACAGAATGGTTAGACAGACAGATACACAGTTATAGTTAGACAAGTATACAGATAAATATAATTAGACAGCAAGGAATATGGTTAGGCATGTATACAGTTAGAAATGTGTATAGTTATAAACAGGTGCATAATTAGATATATCGTTTAAAGGGGTCTGTTTAACAATTGTTTAACAATTAACAATTGTTTTCATTCAGAAATGCTGCTGAAGCCCGAAATACAGGAGATTTTCTCCTAGTTCTTTCACATTTAATTTCCTTTTTGCTTGAATAATTTATTTTCTACAATTAGCGATGCTTGTATAGGCCAACTCAGACTTTTTCTGCAGTTTACACCAATTTTATTGAGTCTATACGGTTTAAACAAAATAAGTTAGTTAGTTAGTTCTCTTTTATTGTCTCCCTTAGGAGAAATTTGACATAAGCAACTGGGAGAGCGGATCAAAACAAACACACAAAAAAAAAGGAAAAAAAAAAAAGTTACCTAGACCGGGGCCTATAATAAATGTTTGTGTTTTATTATTACTATTAATATTATTAGCCTATTGAACGATCCTCCTTCTATTGCTAAAATAACAATCAAATTGGAGCAGCAGCACTTTTATTGTCTCCACGTTCAGAATAAATATTTAATCCTGCGAAGATTTCAGTCTGACTCATTAGCGATAACAAACGCACATATTTATATTATTCAGTAATAATATCAAATGTATCAATGCAATGATAATTTTCCACATTCATTACTGTTAAATCAATTAAGTAAATGGGGAAAATGTACTAAGTAGTCGTAGTGTATTGCAGCAGGTGCACAATAAATTTTCATAAGTGGCAAGGTATTACTGCTGGTGGGAGGGGCCCCATAGCCTACCTTGCGGGAGATGAGCGGCACGCCACTGAGCACTATAAATTGTTCTTCACGAGCACAGTAACTGAGATTTAAAGAAAAATAATGCTCAAACTATAACACAGATTTAATACACTATGCATTGATATCTCTTTCCTTCTGTGCTTTGAACTTTTCTATGTGGAGCGCTGTGCCTGTGCGCTGTGACCCCATGTTGCTTCAAGCACATCATTCTGCACAAGGGATGCACATAAACTTTGTGCCACTCTGGATTGGAGCCTTTCGAATCATAATAATTTTGCGCAGTGACAGATTATTCATAGTTTTTCTTGTTTGTCTTGCTGCCTCATTACTGTGCTTTAATTTTAAAATAAATGTCATTTAATTTTATAGTTGGCCCTATATATTGATATATAAATACATTACTTTTTCATGAATGTATTTTACAACAATAAAAAGAGCAATGTGTAACATTTTACCAGATTTAGTCCTACACTGAAGTTTTATTTGTTTCCGACTAAATGTTTTTTTTTCGCTAAAAGTTTAGATTTTATAAAATTATTATACATTTATGATTTTTCTAGAGTAACATTTGCTACCGAATTATCTAAACTAGTTGATAATAGTATTTTGTAATAGATTAAGATAATATATATTTTTTCATTATAAGAAAGCGGTCTATATTTAGTATTGTGTGTAAGACACAAAAGAGTGATGATCAGTTCAACACACATTGAGGTACAGAAATACTACACCGAGAAAAACAAAACAAAAAAACAAACAAATGCAATGGTATCAGATCGATATCGGCCGATACTGCGAATTTTTGGTTTCGGATCAGTTCTGAAAAAGTTGTATCGAACCCCCCCGGATGGACGAATGGATGGATTGATGGTAAGACAGGTAGACAGATAGTAAGATATACAGACGTTAGACAGTAAAAGTGTAATACAGATAGAAAGTTATAAAGGCTCTCAAAGGGAAAGTAAGACATACAAAGAGAAATAATAAGTGCAATGCAAATCAGTGTCAAACTTATGTGCATCTGAAAACTGCAGAGAGAGAGAGAACAGACCATGCTCACAAGCACACAGATGCATGTATGCATGCATGAGCATATGTGGGTGAGAAACCAATTAAATTGAGTGACTACATTGTATGGACACTATTAAGCAAGACTGACCTCCACAGTGAAAGATCAAAGACTTTGGAAACAAGAAGCTATCACAACTGAATAACCGGAAATGGTCCATCTAACATAAACATCCATACATCTAAATGGAAATCATGTTTAATAATGTACAACTCGGCATGATAAAACCCTAAGATAAGTTAGAAAAGTGCAAGAGACAAACTAGGAGAAACCTGTGGCTGTGTGGAAAAACGGCCCCCGCAAGTTCATTTGTAAACAACCCTGTGTGCTGCGATCACTCACCTCGCTCTTATTACCTTACTTGACAGAGCAAATTAGATTTTAACCCCACACAGGCCTGACAGACATGCATTTACACTCAGATGCAGGCATTATTACCACCCACAGTTTATTGAACTCTGTGACCCAGTGACATCACAAACATGCTGTAAAAATCCACATTAAGAGGCAAAAATATAACCAGCCCTGACATACATTCACACATGCCTTTGTTTAGAGATCTCAGGGGATAAACGTCACTGACAGATTTGGAAGTTTCAGGTTTCATGGAGAGGAACCAGTCTGTGTGTGAAATACAGAGAGAGACACATGTTTGTGCAACAAGATGTGTTTGACGGTTTATCAGCAAGTGGAAACAACCCCAGAATGAATAAAGAAAAAAAACAGTGAAGAACAGGATACACGATAACACAATATTACATATGCATATCAAAAAGTAGAGTACAACCATCCACATTAACATAAGTTAATCAGTTTTCCAGATTAACGGCATTAAAAAGTATTTAATGCAATTAACGCAGGGGGTCATTTTAGTATAATCAATTTAAAATATATAAACAGGGTTTATACAGAGATTCTTAAATTGAATTTACTACCTTTTTACCACCTATTTTACTACCATCACAATATTTTTACTACCAACACGGCTTCAAACTTCAACTGTAGCAGTGTTAAGTGTTAAGTGACAAGTAAAGACATGAAATATCTTTCCATAATTAATTAATAACATATTTAATCACAATTTAATGAGGCAATTATAACTTAATTTCAACACTGGGAGGGAGAGATAGAGAATCAGAGAGAGCGAGAAAGAGAAAGCCAGGAGAGGTTCTGTAGGTGTATGTGTGTGTGCATGTGTGTTAGGGCAAGTGAGTGAGCTACATTCAAGTAAGAGGGAACTCTACCATAGGACTTGGACTAATCAAGATATCACAACAGGCCTTGGTCCACAGGATTTACTCAATGTCAAAGAGTAACAATTACATAAAAATTAGAAGACAGACTGGACCTTTAGAATGAACAGCTACACAATGTGTAATAATAAAGTGCAATTGTACACTATAATAACAGTATTTCATAAAAAAAAACAAATAACATCTATTAGTGCAAATTAGTGCTGGGCAACGATTAAGTATTTTAATCGCGATTAATCTCATGATTTTTCTGCGATTAATCACGATTAATCGCAACATGCGCAAAATTCAATAATGAAATCAAATGTAGTGTATTGTGTAATTTTATTCTTTCAAAGTTCTGCTGTATGAACAAAAGTGCAATAACATTTGGTTTGTCAAAACTTTAAACAAATAAAGTGCTTTTTTACAGCAGTTAAAAGTTAGTAGCAGTTAACATTTCTTGTAAATCTTAACTTAAACATTAATGTAATCAAATTAAATATAACATTAACGTATAAATAAAACATTAAAACATTAATGTTTTATTAAATAAAGTTTTGTTTAGTTTGCAAAAACATATATATATATATTATTATGTCCAGAACCTCGTTAATAACATTTTAACTGGCCCCTTCCGAGCAACAACATCAATCTCCTTTAAGAGACTGAGAATCTCAGTCCAAAAAAATAATAAAATTAAATAAAATCTTTCAGTGATGCAGGTTGAGTGGACAAAATTAACTGCATTTATCCATTTGTTTGGGCAGGTGATTTGCTGGCATCAACGGTGTGCATTGCATTTAAGTGATACTTCAGACTCGAAGTGCTCCGATGATAAGAAAATTCAGCTTTGCAGTGGTTACAAATAGCTTTAGTTCTATTAACTCCACTGTGTGGAAGAGGTTTAAAATATAAATGTCCATTTAAGATTTCGTTACCTTTTTCCATTTTTCAGTCCGCACCTGATATTTTCTGTTTCGCGCTGTAGCTCTCTTAGGCACACAACAAATGCTTTCATTGGTTGAGACGCGTGATGACGCTCATCCCAAGCAGCCGCAGTAGCCTACTGATAAACATCCCATCCCTCCTGTGACCCATGGTTTGTGTTGTATTCGGTTGTTTTATTACAGTCTATCTATGTGTATTCAAACGCAGTGAGCAACGGACTTTTAAAATAAAAAGTATGTTAACGCGCAATAAATTAATTGTTGGCATTAATTAATTAATGCGTTAACGCGATAAAAACGCATGAACTTGCCCAGCCCTAATACATATATATATATATATATATACTTGAAATACACAAGTTTAAATTCAGAATTAGCATAAAAAACTGAAACCCAGGCTCTGGCACACAAACCGAATCAAACTGGTGTTGAGTGTACACTAGGGTGGAGACAGGATCCACACACACAGACATATCAACTCCGCTGCGACAGTGTCTCGTTTCACAGCACAAAACTTTAATGGGTCACCTGGGAGGAAATTTTTGGCAAAGGTTCTGCTAAATGGGGCATTTGAGTTTATTTGACTGTGTGAACTAAGAATACAAAGTGGTTCTCACACAGAGCGTGACTCAGGTGACAGGTAAACAAACATATGGATTGTCAGTGGTGTGATAGATCTAAAAAGTGTTTAAACGTGCATCATCTACTTAACCGCATGAACAAAACGGGGAAAGTAATGACTTCTCACCCTTCCAAAGTCAAAGTTTCTTTCTCCTTACAAATCATGCCTCGGATGGTAGGTCTAACAGGTAGCAAGGTATAGCAAAGGAGCCATGCTAACTCAACAATAAAACGAGTGGATATGTAACACACCCGATCCAAAACTACCCTAATATTGGGTTTATATTAAACACAACATTCTGGAAGACAGATATGCAATCCAAATAACTGTTAATTATTACATGTGCTAATACATTTAAACCTTTTTAATTATTGAAAACAAATCATTTAATGTAGTTATCAGTTAATGTACTGTCAAGAAAATGAATAAATCTTAAACATTCAAAGTTAGAAAATTAAATGTTAATTTTTAAAGCCAATACCAATGCTTTAATATTAATTAATTGAAACTTACACTAATGCATTTTTAAAATGTAATAAATGCTGTGAAATTATTATTCATTAAATCCATGTTAGCTAATGAATCAACTAAGATTAATTGTATATAAAAACACCTATAGATATATCAAGTTAATTATTTGTGAAAAATACTAGTGGTTTTTCAGTGTGTATATGACTACATAAAAAATATGAGAATTCAATATTTATATATTTCTCATGGCCTGACAATGCCCTGTTCACAAACATTCAATTTTACAGGTTTCGGTTCCAGCTACTTTCTGCTGACTCACTGGGATTTTGGGCATTACACCCAGTAAAGCTCCTTCATCATTGTTAAAAATGCTAAATAAATGTGAATTAAACTGTGACCTTTGCTACTTACAGTCTTACCTTGAACACATAAATGTGACTGACCATGCCTCGAATACGAAACAACTGTGTGTGTCAGGTAAACAAGAATTAGAAAGAAATAGGTAGTGTTTCAATTGAAATTTGTTTTAGCAGTTCTCGTATAGAAACTATAGCACACACCCATGTATTCATATGTGAAAAGTCACACGGTAAATTCTGTGGAACAAACTTCTTAAGACATCCTTCTCATCTTGAATGAGCTTTGGATGGATGGGAAATGGGAGACCGCAAACAAGACAAACGCTTTGTGCAAACAAGCAAGGAAACCAGACGCCTAACACACAACCCAAACAGTCAGCCATTGCATATGTAATGTAATATGGCAGAGACAAATTAAGGATTGTATAATGTTTTACACTGTCTTTACACGCAAAACTAGACAGCCATTTGAAGAGAACAAGAAAGATGACAGAGAAATTCGATTTTTCCTATCAGGCAAAGCATTCATGGAAAATTTTGTCAGCTGACCGCATCATCCTGAGGACAAGACTGACTAAAAAAAAAAAAGTGTTGTCTCATGCTGCTTGAAGCAGTTGAGTTCAGTTATAAGATAACAAATGTCAGCCAATCATCAAAGCAAAGCTAGTTAGCGGGCGTCTAAGCTTGTCTGAACTGCAGTTTAAAGAGGAAGTGAGGACATGGTATACAAAGGTTCCTTTTACAACTTACATGCTTAAAAATGAACAAAAACTCAAAATTAAACCAATAAAATAAATGTAATTTCAATTATTAAAAATCTATAATAGCATCTCAAAGATACTAAAATAACACTGATTAGTACTAAATGTTATGTATATGTTATGGTGATGATCCAAAAAAGAGATAGGCTTGTGTAACAGTAAAGATGGGTCATGTGATATCATCATTCTCAAAGAAAACCATATCCAAGAGTCTGAACATTCTGTTCTCTGTCAGCATACAAATTTATACCAGCATGTAAATATAAGACATGATATATGCCATTAAATGAAGCTGTATTGTTTTGTTGTTAGTGTATGTTCCAAAAATCCAGACGGTCTTAAAATAAAGATGACTAATACATTAGGTGTTACTATCGCTCACACATGAACACACAGATGTGTCTGGGTTGGTTTTGTGTGTGTTGCAAGACCTCAATCAATTGTCACTTTATGGTCTGAATTTACGAGAGTCTTGAGGGCCTGGTGTCGTTTCGCGCTGTACACAAACTCACAGACACACACCCCCTGCGGCTCCGCGCTCTGGCTCACCGCCATTAATCACTCGCTCGCAGAATCCAGCGTAGGTCACGGCAGGTTCAGCGCTTGAAACTCGAGTTACTACATCAGAGATGGATCACTCGTGCACAGAATGCCGTATTAGTATTCGTACGTGCTTGAGGGGAAAGCTGACACACATAAATAAAGAAAAGAGTAAATAAGAAAACCTAGCGAATCCTAATTATTCCCACTGCGGCGGACCTGTGCGCTCTTGCCGTTTTAAACAGACATATACACAACTCTAAGTTAACACACAAGCTTAAAGTTGACGTGCAACCAAAATTGACCCCATTTATTTTCTTAATGTTTATTTTGGGTCTTACGGGAGATTCATCAATGCTCATCACTCTGGAAAACATTTACACATGTATTTGGGAGATGCAAAGCAACCTACAAGGCATTCAAAATACACATTTTTATCTGTCCATGCATTCCATGGGAATCAAAGCTTCAACAACAGTGCTATGCTTTACTAGTTTAGCTACTGATATAATAAAAAGAATAATTGAAATATTTAATTTTAATGATTAAATAGATGATTACATTAATTGAATGATTAGAAATGAAATAATTTTAAATATATATATATTAGGGCTGTCAAATGATTAACATTTTTAATCAAATTAATCAGAATTTTCAGTGGATTAATCATGATTAATCACTATTTGCAATTACACCTGAATCCTAACGATTTATTTTTTTCTGAAATGCGTACCAAAAGATAAATAACAGGACACAGATACATAATTTTCATGTATTGATTCATCAATATGTGGTTCTTTTTTTTCCTCATTTTCAAAAGTTTAACATTTACTTAATCAAATTTACCTGAGCACTATATCAAACCATGCCATTTAACTACAGATACTGTAAGAGTTTTAGGTGAACCAGTGGTTAAATATAGCCACATATCTATGAAATTATGCATAGAGAAACTCGAAAGAATGAACTCAGAAACACAAACATGCGCCCTCTGCACTCTGGGCACTCTTGTTTTTAGGAGGTGTTCATTTGCTCTGCCACAATACTTTAGGATCGATATTTTCACATTCTGAAGGCTTCAAGTGCCAGTAAAACCGAGGAAAAATGCAAATGCTTTTTCAAACAGCTGTAATTTTCGCTGCATTGCATGTATGCATTCTACGCATGCACAGTGTGAAACACAGGACTCTATAACAGGAAGAAGCTCCGGTATCAACTACCAAAGTCGTCTCTGTTTATCGAGCTTGGCATGAATGTATTTGAGAGTAACTGGGGTAAAACCTTAAGCTTCTTCTGTGTTTTCGTCGCAGCGCTCACCGCTGTTTTTTACTATCTTGAGAATTCAGAGATCGACGACACTTTCCTGACCTAAATAATTTGTCACAATGCGCATGCGTGAAATGCGTTAAAAAATTTGACGTAATTAACGACAAACAACTAATTAACGTCGTTAACGCGCTATTTTAGGGGTGTAACGGTTCACAAAATTCACGGTTCGGTTCGATACGATACACTGATGTCACGGTTCGGTTCGGTTCGGTTCGATACGTTTTAGATACAGCAAAATGTAAAAACATCTCAACTTTTCAGAATGCCGCAAGCGCACCGCGGGTCATGTGACAAGAACTAACCAATCAGCTTCATCCTTTCCCGTAACAACGTTGAGAGCTCAGCCAAGATGAAGGATCAGCTGATCATAGTTGTATATGGATTGCAATTTTGAAATAAATTTAGTAGCAGAGCTACTGCAAGCGATTTTTAGAGCTGCAAATCCATTTATCCTTCGCTGAAATTTCCGCGTCTCATGGAGAGAGCACGTCATTGTTGCTTAGCAAAGACAGACGCCTCATGAGCGCTTCTGCCCAAGCGCTTTGGAAAGGAGGAGAAAGACGCGCTTAGCGTTTTCCACGCGTTTTTAGGCACGATATGTGAACGGCCCCTAAGGCGCTCGCTCACTCAGCACGCGCTGAAGGCTCGTTGCAAAATGTCGAAAGCCTTTAACAGACCAGAAATATAAGATCCTAAAATAACCAACAGGTCTGGTGTTTGGGTTGGATTCCCTGTAAGCTATAGTTTCTAAATGCTGCAGGGATAGTTTGCTGCGTGCATGTTTCTCCTTTTTTTCGTCTTTTCCCAGATTTTTTTTTTTTTTTTATTCCCGCTGGTGTACCCTGTCATGTTGCAGATGCGACATACCGTTGTTTTTTTATCCACCACTCTCTTGCCATCACCATTATAGCTTAAAGGGAATCCGAAGTGCACCCAAACACCAGACCTGTTGGTTATTGGAGGATCTTCTCATTTCTAGTCTGTTAAACGCATTGGCTATTTTGCAACGAGCCTTCAGCGTGTACTGAGTGAGCGAGCGCCTGACTGAGTAGTACCCTAACATAAACATATAAGATGGTGTTTTTTTCTTCTTCGGGAGTGTCAGGGGCGTTGCCTGTTACGTTGTTTGGGTTATTGGGCTACCTTGTTGAACGCATATCATTATATTTCTCTCTCTCTCTTTTTTTTTTTTTCAAATATAATTAATTACTCCAACGAACCGTTCGGTATACATAATGCGTACCGCGTACCGAACCGAAAGCGTCGTACCGAACGGTTCAATACGAATACGCGTATCGTTACACCCCTAATATATATATATATGAAAATTTAACCGATTTAACCTTTTTTAATTCATTGAATTCATATTTCAGAATTTATTATATATTTACTGTTTTATAACTTAAAATCTAACTTCTTACAAATATTTCTCTTACTAGATATATTTCTGAAAAAGTTGTGTTGGTTTGATATTTTGCTACTTATTGCACACAAATAACACACAAGTGTGGCCAAGTACTTTTTGCGGTGACAGTAGAGTAAATTGTAAATTCATGCAACATACAAATGCATTCACTTGTCCAGAAACTTCTAACTGCTGCGCATTTGAGCAAGAGAGCGTATGATTTCAGTTGCAGATGCAGGCAGAGAGTAATCTTATCTATTCTGAGGGCAGTGCCAGTATAAATACAAAGACGCTCAAACGAACACATACAGAAAAGACCTCTGTGGAGAATGCAAAAGAAATTATAAAAGATTTCATCTTTGTGAAGCATACTGACAGATCTCAAGCACCTGATTATAATCACACTAATGCACTGTCCGTTTCACAAACACAGCAGCAGCATTTATTCCATTCCCACGCTCCGCAAGAGACTACATTGAGCATTGCATGTTGTGCCTACAGTATGTCATGCCCGCCAATGTCTGAGCAGAGTCTGATACCCGCCGGTCACTAAGGGTCAGACGATCCTCGTGAGATTATTTAGAAACCCAACATGTGCATAACCCATCTACAGCATCCTACAGTAGTAATATCAATGCCCAAAAAGCACTGCCAACCATAATAGGCCACGCTTACTGGAAATGTGTGCTCCAAACTCTAGAAAACAACATAACTGACATCAGTTTCTGGGAACAAAGTTTAAACGAAGGTCAAAAACACTAGGGCTGGGTGGTAAAACAGAATATACTGCGTGACTGTAGAAATATCAACACGTAGAGATTTTGCCACATGCCTAGGGATATCAGTGGAAATGACTGCTGTACATTATTTAGATGCAACTGCAAATTGTCACGTTAATATTAGACTTCATCTGATGTACATGAGCTAATTGACTTGGAATATGGCTCACAATCAGGGTCTGGAGTCTGTTAATAATATCATTTTTCTGTTTTTACTCATTTGAGTGTGTTAGTGCACTGATGCCAGACGTATTCGTTTGTTATGAATGGCCTTATCTTTTGGTCTGTGTCCACGAAGTTCCAAATAAAAAGTAATAAATCACACAGAATTCACTGGATTATTTATAAATTGGCAGCACCACATGACTGTTTCTATATAAACCATTTTTTAAATTTAATTTCCAGGAATTATAACTATAATATAATAAACATGTTTTCATGGAATATGAATTATTACTACGAAATTATGAATCATTCGGAGAAAGAATTAAAAGCTATTTTAATGACAGACATCTGCCTCTACTTTTTATTATATACACAGATATATCTATGGAATCCGGATCATGGCTTCCACATAAATATAAAGCAGCACAACTTTTTTTTATCTTTGATAGCATACATTAATAAATGAATGAATAACTTAACTGTAGTACCAAAATTGACCTGACCTCTCAGGATGTCCTATACGTCTTGATAATGGAAATCTTACCTCAGCAGACTGTCTTGGGTTCAAACCTCAAAGCTAAAGCCGCGTCCTGTTTTCGGATTTTTTTCAGTTGTTCTAGACCCTAATGTGCTTGCGCATGCCAACGAGCATAAATAAAGTTATTTTCTTTCCTTTGGAAAGGGAGCTTAAAGCAAGGCATTCTGGGAAATGACAGAAAGGATAGGAAAGAGGAAGGAAGGGCTTTGACTGCTGGCACAGACCTGGACAAATATACACATCCACACACTCGCAAGTGGAAACGCAAGTGGCGTGTGAAAGGAAAGCAGCACTCAATCCAAGAAAAGAGTGTCCGCTCAGAGGATGCTAAGGAAAGATATGACGGCCAAAAAAAGAGACTGACACTTTTCCGTTCAGGATTTCACACTTGGGACAATGCTTGACAAATGCTCATATCTCGTAGGTCGCTAATTATACAACAATAATGCACGCGTGAAAAAGTACAGGATTTACAAACAACCCCTCTGGCTGACCCCGTGAAGTCCAGAGAGTGTGTGTGGGGAGTACAGGAGATTAAAGAGGAAACGCTCTGTACGACTGCAACCTGATAAGCTTGTGAGAGTCGTTAGTTCTTTACTAAAACATAGCGAGCTTCTCCACTGTAGTGTCTACATTGGCTGTTACTTTCTAAGACAGCATCCAAGTTGAAATGTAATCTTTAGCGAGTGATTTGAAGCAATCCTTACGGGAACATTGCTGCTTCTCAAGCACACTCTGAGGCTTTAAACACAAAGAAAAATCGAGTCCATTAGCTCTTTGATTTGGTGAAGCGGAGTGCTATGCCTGTATTCTTTGATTGGATTGGTCAAGTATTTTGACACTGATGAGCACTGTTGGATCACTGAGGCAGACCAGTCTTTAAAAACCTTAACAAAGCAATTAGTAATGGAGAGAAGCATCAAGCATAGCAAATATTACAGAGCACAATTTGGGTGTATCTGATTACTAAGTGGACATGTCTCACTCAATGTCTATGGTGGTTACAGCCAGAGAGGAACAAACAAGGACAAGGGAGGTACAGTATACTTTCGACTTCGGTGTTTGTGTACCTTACTTAGAGAGTCTGATGTTATCAATGACTTAAGTGAAAAACTATACACTGCAGCAAAAGTGCCACATGCCGCAAAAAAAAGCGCCAATGAAACAACATTTAAATGCAAAAGAATCTCCAATCATTTCAGTTTCTCTCAACTTCGATGGTTTCTCGTACAAACCTACATGAGAACAGACTAGGATAAGTCTCATACCTGCAATAAATCACTCAGGTAGCATTCCATGTGTGTCTGATGGGTAATAGCTACAGGGCTCAGATTGCAGTGTCTGTTTTCAACTCTTACATGTGGCTCCGATGGCTGTGGCAGGGATCCAGGGCTCAGCACAGGAGATCCCGAGGGGCTGCAGAGCTCAGGGAACGGGTTCGGAATTGCTGGCAAAGACGCTGGACGAACTTGCAACTCTTCTTCCTGAAGTCGCCTACAAGGTGAGACACAAAGAGGCAAGAAAAAAATGAGGTTGTACTTATACTTTTGTACTGAACTCACCTTTAAAATGCAATGCACCTCGTTTCATTAAGATATCATTAATTTATTAGCCATGCAGTATTCCTGACATCATCCGTGTTTTAATCAATACGACGCTGAGCAGGGAACTAAAGCCCTAAAGTTCCCTGAAAACTTCAGAACTGTAATGCGATAGGCTAATGAAAAATAAATCAGAAGAATCATTATGGCTTCTACTACAGAATATATGAATGAAACCAAGTGATTTGAAACCCACGTAGCCAACCGAGAAGCGGTTCATGAACTCTCATAGTGTTTGGCAGAGTTCAGCAGACAGACACATAGACTGCAGATGCTAAACTCGTCTTCGGGTCTTTGATCTACATCAATAAGACCGGGAATAATACATGACTGCCTCAGCACAGTTAGAGCGACCATAATAACTGAGAGAATTTTTTAAATCCGAACCGTAGCAGGGGGTGGGCCGTTCAGGGTTCATGGCCAAGTCAGAACGAAAGAAGACTGCGTGCTTGTGTTAGTGTGTAGAGACGGGAACCTCTGAGTGAACCCATCTCGGTGTGTGTATGTGTGTGAAACTACACCCTGCTGTCATAGAGATCAGAAAAGAGTGGATGAAAGACGGCAAATGATACAGAAGCCCTGCAGAAAGGTGAGGTGTAAAAGAGCGGAGCAGAAAAAGCAGTCGGAGAGGATTCTGAAAGATGACTTTAAAATGAAGCAAGCGTAGATAAACTTTTTTATGTTATTAAAAATCACACAAAATTTAATTCAGAGCCCTAGATATAATCAATGACTTGATAATTACAATGTGTGATACAAGAAGGGTTTCAACAGCTTTTGACCAAATCAGTTTCAGTTAGTATAATTTCATTAAAGATGAAATAATGAAATATTAGAGCATATCTCAGCACAGCTACACTACCGTTCGAATGGTAGTTAGTAATATTTTATTAAAGAAATTAATACTTGTTTATCGAGGTTTCAAATGCTTTAAACTGATAATAAATGACAGTAAAGAATTTTAAATTAAAGAAAATTAAATGCTGCTCTTTTGAGTATTAAGCAGCACAACTATTTTCAATATTTATTTCTATATAAATATTGATGATATTTATAAATATTTATGAATAGTTAAACTATTCATTTCAATTTAAACTAATTATATTTCACAACATTTCTATATTTTGATACTTCATTGTTTCTTAAGGTAATGCAGAAAAATTGCAGAACACATTCGAAATTTGCTTGATTTTCAAGTCTGGATTTTCAAGTCATAATTCCGCTGATGTTGTCATATTTTCATAACCAGTTAAAACACACTTAAATTAGTGAATATACAATATAATATAATGTATGTAAATATGCATTACCTGACGGCCTGTATGTGCATTGGCTGTGATCGCCGGAGCTTGTGGGCAGGAGTGTGGGGGGCGGTCACTTTATTAATAGGGGCCCGTGGCAGTGGGGCCACTCTGTTGCCATGGAGTCCACTGCCATCAGTGCTGTGCAAGAGGGGGGCTGAGTCCGCATGCTGGGTGCCACAGGTTGCATAGATGCTCTCATAGGAAGAAAGAGAGGCCATGTCATTCACCAGAGCCTCCAGATCTACATCATCCTCTGCAGCAAAAGTAAAAAAAAAAAAAATACATGCATGGTAAGAGAAAGAGATTGAGTCCTTTTGAAACAATTGTTTCAGCAGAAGCCACAATACTAACACTAGCCTCAGAAATACACTCCATTCAAGTACAAAAGGATGCTGTAATTAATCATTGAATATTATGCATATTAACTGAGAGACTGTGTATAATATTTATGCTATAATTTGTCTAGCTGAAGAACCTTTTAATAAGCAAAAATTTAAAATAAATGATTACATCCTCTACCATTTAAAAGTTCAGGTTCAGGTTTTTCTTTTTAAATATTATTTTCTTTCAGTAAGGATGCATTAATTAATCATACTGACCAAACTGAACATATTAGAATGGTTTCTATAAGATATTATAGACTAAAATGGAAAACAGCCATTTTAAATTGTAATAATATTTCACAATATTATTTTTTTCATTAAGTATATTCTTGCTTAAGAGACCTAAGAACAGTATTATTATTTTTAATCTTGAAATTCAAACTCCTGAAAGGTAATTTGTATATACATAACACCATATAAGTCATTCAAATGAAAAACAATATTATGTAAATTTCTTATATAGGCTATTCTAAAATAAAACTTCACGTTGCACTGAACCAGGGCACCACCACATACACTTTTTATTAGGGAATTTATTGATTCATTTTAATTTCACAATTTCACTTTAAATCAATTATGTCAAAACCATTAAATCAATCATGTCAAGTTTGGAAGTAGTAAGGCATTCTCACACTAACACCACTACGTTTGACCGTCGGCAAGATTGTGGAATGTCATTTTAATTTCACACCAGACATAATGGGATGCATGTCATCCAAAATGTTCCATTTTTGACTCATAGAACATTCTTCCAAAAGTCTTGGGGATCAGCCAGGTGCTCTTTGGCAGATGAGAGATGCGCGTTTATGTTCTTGGTTAGCAGTGGTTTCCACATTGCTCCTCTCCCAGCCCACATTTCTTTGGAAGAGTTTTTTCGGATCCACTGTGGCTTTCTGGATGATTTTAAGCCGAGCCTTTGGACACACTTTGACAGATCGACCACAGAACATTCACCACCATGTCCACTTGTTTTCCATATGCATTATGGTTAAGTGGTGTTCCAGAATTTCAGAAACTGATATAACTTTATGTCGATGTAGTTACTAGTTACCAGTTTTCCATTATGTTTCAAGAAATTTCCTTTTAAGTATGGTTCGTTTAATTGAATATATAAGCATCTTGAGATGGTGTAGCATAGCGATTTAGAATCTTGGAAAGTAATCAAAGATTAAATGGTCTTATTTGAACAGTAGTTGCATAAACTGTATGAGAACAATGCACTTAATATACAATGCCACTAACAATAAGTAGCCACGAGATGGCAGTATCAAATTAAATGACTAAAGACCAAAGCGATCTGTGCTTTTGGTCACATTTCAGTGTTCCCTGATCTGACTGAATCCCTCTAATCTGACTCCGAGCAAATCATCTTGAGTCAATAACCCCATAACTTTACTCACTGACATCCAAAACCAAACAGTCCACCAATCTTGCTCACACACAACAAACTAGCACAATACACTCTGTTCTGTGGGAGGAACAGCAGGTGGTTTGTGGAATTGCTCTGTAATAACGGTACATGCCTGTTAAATGAAGCAAGCTGGACAGGTTCAATAGCTGGCATGTATTTTCACTAACTTGGTTGATGACTGAAATGCTTTAACCTACTGATTCTCATCTGCCTTTGCCTCATGACCTCAAGTGGTACCCTTCACAGTGCCAAAACTTCATTTTATTATTAGCATTTAGCGTTGTTTTTTATTATTTTTTTCCTGCCGTCCACAACCTTATCAAAACAGCCCTGAGACACATTTTTGGGTCATGACCCATTAGTTGAGAAGCACTTTGTGCAATCAAGACCCATAAAAACTATGCTTTTAAGGCCCTACAGTGGTGATCTCAAACAACTGGTGCGAGCAAATCATGCTAAATGTAATGCTAGTGAAGTGTGGGTCACCAAAGTGCTTTTCCTTCATCAGTACCAACACTGCTGAAATATGCTGTCCCTTATTGATCCAAACTTGTTAAGCAAAGAGAAGGCAGCGAGATGTAAGAAAAGTAAACGTTTATCGACTAGCTAAAAAGAATATTTAGCTAAACTAGCTCCCCGAGGAGTTTTAAATTCTATTAGAATAGAGAAGTCCAAACCACAACTATAATGAAAACAATGCAACACTTTCACTTAACTTTTATCAACTGCAAACAGATGTTAACGAATATCTAGTTGTGATGAAACCGAAGAGGCCACATATTTTCATTTTGATAAACATATTTGCAAAAAAACAAAAACAAATTAAAGGCAGGAAATGTATTCATTGGTTGTTGATTGGATATTGAGATGTAGGTCTATCCACTACATTAAAAAAGTGGAGGGAGATGAATGTGTTTCAAGCCAATTTTAACTAAGCTAGCTAGCAAATATTAGTTTAGCAATACCCGAGTTACCTTAGCAACTGAGGAAGTGACCAATCAGAGAGGCAGATTCAAAAACAGATTTAAATCAATGTTCTGCTCCTGACATCCTGTAGAAAACCAGCAGCGTTCGAACCGCTGTGCATTCCATACATACCCCAGCCCCACACACTTCCGCGTGTGTCCGAGTGTAAGAGTTCCTGAATGTAAGAAGAGAGCTCGGCAAGTGCCCTGTGCATGAAAGAAGTCTCCTCAAACTCAAACGTGTACATAAAATAAGATGAATAGCACTGTAAAACGATGCTAGATCCAGATCTACAAGTACAAGATCTTCAAGTACAGTGAGTACAAGGGATTGTCAAAGAGCATCTTCCCATTTACCGCTCTCAGTGCTAAATGGTCCGAATATGCTTTGAGTGCTGTTTTGTGAATATGCAAGAGTTTTTGTTTTTTCTTTCCAAACACTCCCTTCCTCTTTTCTCCATTTCACATTCCTCAAAGTCGCCTTACTAACAAACACAAAAATGTTCATATTATACCATGGTACATGTAAAAGAACATGCTATTACCATAGTAACATAAAAAAAATGATGTAATTACTTTGGTATGACCAGACATCATGACATTACCACAGTACATGTTGACATCATAGGTTATTTTTTATATGTTATCATGGTGATAACATGTGCTACAAAGGTAAACTCATTTTATTGAGGCTAACGTAAAAATAAACTAAAAAAACATGACATTAACTATCTACATGTAATAGAACATGCTACTACCATGGTATTTTAAAAATTACATTACTATAGTTCATGGTGATGCTATAGGCTCTTGTATGTTACCGTCCTCTTCTCACACTTGTTGCACACTCGCAAATTATAAATCCTCAATGCATCACATTCAAGTTAAACTATTGACTGCATGCTGCATTGTTTTCAGGGCGGGTTTTAGAAAGAGAGGTGTGTCTAATTGACCCTTTGCAAAGACCTGACCCCCTTACTTACTGTTGCTATTAAAGCAAGAAATAAACATGAATGTACATTAGAAGGTATTTTATTTAAACTGTGGGAAGATGTTAATACACGCTATTTTAAATTCAAGTCCACCCACAGTAATCTACTCTCAGTTTCGGCTGATTCTGCAACATGATCGTTCAGACCACCTGTCAATCAAGCTCCCTGCAAAGGGTCTAATTTAGTGGACAAGTCTGACAAACATTCCAGAACGCTCCTTACAACCATACGTTCTCTCTGGTTTATCAGTTATTTTTTATAATCAATACCTTGATTATTAATATCAGACCTTGTCAAACAAATAACAATAATAAAGAATACAGTGCAAATAAATGGTCAGTTAGGCTACGTTCACACTGCAGGGCTTAATGCTCAATTCCGATTAAAAAAAAAATAAATGAAGTGAAAAGAAGTGACCCTCATGCGCAGAAGAGTACTCAACGGTGAACGACGACACTCGTTGTTTGCGAAAGTAGCTAACGTTAAACATGGATGTCAACAACAGTGTAGTCAACAGCGGAGCTCTTTTTTGCAATAAAGTTATTTTCCCAACGGAGCCAGCACAATTACAATCTTCTCGTTTTAAGAAGAAAATTAAAAAGAAGGAGGAGAGCAAGGTTTTTGGCCATCACGTTTTGTGAAGCAGTGTTAGCAACGTCGGTACAGAGAAACGTGTGGGTTCGGAGTCGCAGCCAGGAGTGGTGGGATACTGATGTGAGTGGCTCTTCTCGTTCCCGCCTACTTCAATGCAGAATTATGACGTTTGTAGTGTATAAATGACGTACGGGTCGGATACATGTGGCCTGGCCGTTCAGACGGAGGTCACATTTCAAAAGATCGGATACGTATCGGATTTAGGACCACATACCCAAGTGGCCTGGGTCACATTTGAAAAAGATCGGATCTGTGTCGGAAGTGGGTAGTTTCTGCCTGCAGTGTGAACGTAGCCTTAGCTACATCAAAACATTCATTAGCAATCCATAAGGAAGAGTCCTAGCTAGCAGGGATTTTTTTCAATAGAGGATACACAGATCTCTTCAGTGCCCAATACTGTCAGACAGACTGTCTCTTTCCTGTTGCTTTTCTTTCAGCTGTACTTCCTCACTTTGGAACTGTGTTTCAGAAGACGGTCCAACCTCATGTGCCCAACTCTCTCTCTCTCTCTCTCTCTCTCTCTGTGTGTGTACTGAATATAGGTCACCTCATATAACTCCAGCCTCAACTTATAGAGCACAATCAGGCATGTAAGTGCAAGCACCCACCCAGTGGCTTGCCACAGTTGACCAGAAACCAACACAACAAGAAAGATTTATAGGCTTTTACACTGTGTGTGTGTGTGTATCCTCAAGTGTGTGTCTGTGTATGTATGGGATACAGGAGTACTGCCATCTCGCCCTGCCCAGTAGGAAGCCATCATCAGTCCCTACGAGGAAATTGGCTTAATACGCAGACTAAATAATGTCTTACTGAGCACGTAAAAATGCAGAAAAGTTTATGTGAGGATTCAGAGTAGAGGAAAGAAAACATCAATACCTCAGAATATAAACAGTAGAAGTTAATAAAAAGTCTGCATCAAGACTCGGTTTACTTAGCAATAGCATACATATTTGTCCCGAGAAGTTAACTAAATATGCCAAACTGTCCCTTTGATCTCAGTCTGATGATGCTTTCATTTGGGAAAAAAATAAATCATTTTCATTACGGTTTTCCTGGATGCAGGGGTTTTAAAACAAGTTTACACCAAAGTGTTTTTTTTCCTCAAGGGACTCGATTCCTAAAATACAAAGGCAGCTATATTTATGCATAAAGGATAAACATATATATATATATATATGTGTGTGTGTGTGAGTGAGTGAATGTGTGTATATGTACATATATAAACTTTCTGACATCCTAGGGTCTCATTGGACCCAGTTCCCAAGTGGCAGGGTTAAAGTAAATTAGTATTTAGATCTTTATATATAAACAATAGACAGTCAAGATGTTGTATCCATAAATCAATGTCAGCATTCCTTACAACCCTGACCAGCCCACAGTGTATGTCTACACACAAGAGCCTGCTGTGGCTTTCTGAAAAATCTATATGCTTCATACTAGTGACACGTTAAAGCAAGGCTGCATCTGGAGAGCAGGACATAGACACACACACACACACACACACACACACACACAAGATCTGCAGCCAACAGCCTTGCTCACAGCTATAAAACGGTTAGAAATTCGGGGAAGGCCCTGGCTTGCATAGCTCGTGGAGGATATACAGCGCTAAGTGCACACAACCACCGCAGCTACAAGAAGGGTCGCCAGTAACCTCTGTGACCTTACAGAACCCAGTGACCTCCGCTATGCTACTGAGGACAAACGCTGCCTGTGCAATCCAATTAGATATTGCCACTTAAAATGCAACATAACTAAAGCAATTGAATGTACATGAACAAAAGGATAGAAAGACCCTTTAATAACCCACCTGGGTGATTGAGAGAATTCCGATTGGACGACTGCTGGAAGCTTGAACCGATGAGATTTGATGGCCTGCGAGAGGGGGTGCGGTCAACATTGCCCTGAAGAGAAAAAAAAATGGAGAAGGTCAGACAGCTCAAGTAGTAACATAAAAATGATATATAAAGAGATGCATCTCTGCCACTTTATGCCATGACCAATACTTTCAGGCTATAGTCTGCTTCTAATGTGGACACTTCTAATATTTAATGGAACCATTCACCACCCCCATCTCCCCGCCCCCAAAATGGGATTTTGTCATAAATTGCTCACCCTTATAATGTTCTTGTATGATTTACTTCTAATAAAAAAAAAAAAAAGTATAATTTAAATAAATAAATACTGGTCACTCTTCAAAATAATAAAATAGAGAATCTGAATCTGATAGTTTTATTAGTTGATCCAGTTTACAAAACTAACTGAACCAGTTTTGACTTTGACTTAATGGTCGAGTAAGAATGGTAGAATATCAGTAAATAAGTTTTGTTTCGATTTCTCCCATAAAACTATATATAAAAGCATATATTGCATGTGGACTGAATGCAAAAACAGAATCAATTTGGCAGAAAATATATGTAATTCATGTCTTTGACAGTAGCAATTACATGCATATATGTTTATGAAAGTCCCATCCATCATTCCCAATGCATCAACATAGAATACTGAACGAAAAAGGGCAACTATGCACACAGCAACAGCTCTGGTGCTCTCAAACCACACTCACAATCTCACACCATATAATTCAAAGCAGAATGCACAAAGATGGAAGAAGTAGTCCAAGAAAAAAAATAATAAAAATAAAGCCACATTTTCAATTTCCAGTTTTCTAGGAAACCTAAGAAAATAGAAGCCGAGTTTCCAGGAACTAGCCTCTGCCAGAGGTCTCCATGCTCTCTTTTCTTCCTGTCTTCTTTCTATTTCTCTCTTCTGCTCTCTCTTAACACTGCACCAAGCCAGCCTGCTCTCAGAAAAGAGAAAAACATCTATAAAAACAAGAAGGGAAATTTACAGCTCTGAGAAAGCTTCTCTAATGCTTCAGCCAGTGTTCTGTTAGTTAATCTTGAGCAGTGTTAAAAGACCAAAAAAAAGTCAACAAATGCTGCACACCAACACCAACAGAAGGTTTGCATATTTAAACGGTTTAATTTGGACCATATTACTTTAAATTCAAACTGTAAAGTCTTTTCACTCTCTTCAAGGAAGCTCAAAAGTGGAACGCACCAGGATCTGTAGCAGGGGATGACAGAGGAATGCGAGAGGGTGTGTGTGTATATATATATATATATATATATATATATATATATATATATATATGTGTGTGTGCTGTACTTGGATGGGCTCCAGGCCTTGTGTCCGTTATGTAAACCTTAACCCCCAGCTGATTCCACGGGGCAACAAAGGCAGCGAATTTCTTAGAGAGGCAGGTCACGTGACCCAATTATAGCTATTGACTAGGCTAAAGAGTGGTTAGAAATCCAAAGCATTTTAAAGTTGACCTCTGAACCCGAAAGCTATAACTTGGCCATTCTAGGCGCTGATGTGATACACAAACATAAACACAACTGCTCAACTTTCCCATTTGGCTCTTGGTGACCAGACACCCAGTTATAAACCTGAAACACAATTCCAAGTCTCCTTTTGACCTATGACCTCTGACCCTAATTGTCATCCTCATCAACTACAAGCAACTTAAGACTTGCAACTCCGCACGGAACTAATCCCTAACCATACCTAAAGAGGAAAAGACATAACGAATAACCAACCGACCTAACTAAATTTGCATTATTGATACTAAGAAAAATGAAACAAAGATGTACACTTCTCAGGAAAAAAAAAATCTATAAGAATACATATAGAGAAACACTGAGTAAAGGGGACATGAACTGAGAAACCAAAATTTCCTTGATCTTTTGACATAAGTCATTGTACTATAAAGACATCCTGTAAGTTTCAGAACTCAAAACTGTGTCATTAGTCTAAAAATAGCTTATATTGAAGGCAGTTTGCCAAAAACAACTACTTGTGGAATGTATGACTTTATGATGTAATAGTGTGGGTAAGCACCGCCTCCACAGAGGAAGATCTACGCCTGCTCCTACACTGCTGCCTGTTTAGCCCCGCCCACCGATTCGAGCATGCAGTGTTTACAAGAGGAGGCAAATACGGGTCTACGCAGAAACCAAACAAAGATGCTCTGAAGACAACAAAACGATGTGCAGTGGCAAGTAGTGGAAAAGATTTGCCTTCCTTCTGATCCCAATGTAAGGAAAGGGTGAATGAAATTTATCTTTAATGAACATCCAGACTGTGTAAGGAAGAACTTGGTCCTTTGTTCTCTTAATTTTACCGCAAATTAATTAACAAACAAGGCACAATTTGATTTGCTATTTTCAAAAATATTGAATCCGCCAGTAATGTAGCAACATACATGTGAGTAACTGTTTTCATTACGTGATCACTATTGCTTTTTCCTCTTCTTACAGATCATTTGATATTTATCGAGTTGTTTATGCCTTTTTGACAAACCACAGCAGCATCCATCTGTGAGGATCATACACTGTCAAACATACACAGCTGTTAGCCAATCATAGCAGTGTGCTGAGTCTACATTGCGCCATGCCTATTCAAACAGAGTATTCCAATGAGGGGGTTAAAAACAGACAGAAAAAATCTAACTACTAAAGTATGAGGTTTTTTTTTTTTTTTTTTACGTAAGAATCTTAATAACATTGTAAGTGGACCTCAGAGAACAGTACAAAAACAAAGGCAGTTCATGACCCCTTTAAAATTCTGGCCAATTACAATAAGCTACTAAATATTATCATGTCATAGCGATAAATGGATAATATAAAATTCTATGATACTGTCTAAATGTATAAACAAACCTTAAAATTTAATGTATTTGTAATTTTAGCATCATTATAAATGTAGACTGGGGAACAAATAAAAGTGAATACGTGTAGGACTAAATCTGGTAAAATTTTACACATTGCTTTTTGTATTGTTGCAAAAACATTAATAAAAAAAGTACATATATTTATTTATAAATACATTCTATAAAAAGACATGTATAGCACAGTAATGGAGGCAGAAACATATGATAGATAGGACAGATCAAGAAAGGCTATTAATAATCTTTCATTGCGCAAAAGTATTATAATATGAAAATGCTCCAATACAGAGTGGTACAAAGCGGTTATGCACATCCCGTGTGCAGAATAATGCTCTTGAAGCAATACGGAGTCACAGCGCATAGTGCTCTGCATAGAAAAGTTTAAAACACAAATGCAAGAGATACTGATGCATAGTAGATTATATCTGTACGATATAGTATCGGATTGGTGCATCCCTAAATACAAATGTGCTAATGGTGACTCGAGTTCGAATCCCATCTCATGGTCCTTTGCCAAGCCCTCTGCCCTCTATCTCCATCCAATGCTGTCTACTCTATACTATCCTGTCCAAATAAAGGCATAACAAAGTCTATAAAAAAACAATAATAGATTAATAAATTAACATACACATTAATACATATCTGTTGCATTACATTTTACTATTCGTTTGCATTCATTTTTATCATTAACCTTGGCTTAATTTTAATTTAAAGACATTTCATTTTTTAATGTTTTATTAATGTTTTTCAAGATTTAATTTAAAATATTTTGGTCATATTATTAATGAATAAAAGTGAACGGAGACTACGGTCCCTTTAATGCCTCAAAAAGAAAAAGAGCAAAACCACAGTGCAAGCCAGGGTGCCTGAGTTGTGTATGCCTGAAGTGAATATTTGGGCTGCGTTACCCCCCTGCTTGGGAAGATCCAGGCCAGGTGCCTGTGGCTCTGAGAAACCCCCTGCAGAGTTATATACGGCCACAGACAGAGGGCGGCCCAAACCCTGCCTTCACCGTATACACTCAAGCTCTGCCACGTTCACAAGCACCAGCCACTTGTACAACCATCCCAGGTGGGGGCAGGGAAGAAGGGGGAGGGTCTGAGAAAGAAAGTGCTGGATAGTTTGTCCAATTTAAATGAAAGGAATCATATTAAAGAGACTGAGAAGACAAGCAGAGTCCAATTTAGAGAGAGGGCTGACTGCATAGCCCGGGTATAAATAGCAACAGCCGCCACTTTGAATGTCAGCTGTGCAGCACCATGGCAATGCCATGGCGACGAAAGACATGCGGACATGCCACAGAACCCTCGGGAACCGATGTGCTGAAGCGATGAGTCCCTTTGTGCTGGTTCAGGTGGATTTGTGCATGTGAGCGCTCAGGTTTGCATGCAGATTCCGCTCGAGGAGCCATTACAGCACGGTCAGGAAACACTGACACAGTGCCCTGCTGAACTGGAAAACTTTGTAGACTCCATTGCTTCAGAAGGAGCAATACAGATACTTCTATACTAGGCTTTACCTGGTAGTTTGGATGATGGGGGAAGTAGTCTGGGCATCCAGCTAAAGCCATACTCAAGAGTCCCCACAAATGGTGTGAGCTGTCACATGCACCTCCAAACCTCTGTGCAACAGCCTGAGAGAAAAACAGAGAGAGACTTTAATATCGCAAAAATATACCTCAGTGAAAAGCACTACATTTATATAAAAAGTAGTATTTTGTATTTGTGAGTAAATCAGTGTTTTCTAAATTACTAATTTCAACAACAGCAAAGAAATCACTCACAGCTCTTGATTGAAAAGCTTTTTTAACTTTTGTAAAGAATAATCTTTAATTTATACAGTCCAATATGCAATGCTGCCCTCATCAGAACGCTCTGTTGGAATAGGCATGGCGGATTAAACGCCCACTGCTATGATTGGCTAACACTTGTGTCATGTTTGACAGCCTACATGCTTTACAGATGGACGCTGCTGTGATTTAGATTAAAACTGCATAAATACTCCATACATGTCAAAAGATTTGTATTAAGACACAAAGCAATAGTGACCACACTAAAAACAGTTACTCACACGACAATGGTGCGACATTACTGTCAGAACATTTTAGACTAACAAAAAAGTCCTGAAACAAAAAAAGTCCTGAAAGAGTCCTGAAACAAACTGACAGAATGTTTTATAGCACATTGGCCTCTTTAATGTATTTTGACGTCTCAGTTCATGACCTCTTTAAAGTCTGAAATGGAAATAGCAACATCATTTCTTCCATACTATATATTTACAATTACATTTATGTATTTAGCAGATGCTTTTATCCAAAGCGACTTACAGTGCATTCAGGCTATACATTTTTTACCAGTATGTGGATTTCCTGGGAATTGAACCCACAACCATTTGTGCAAACACAATGCTCTACCACTGAGCCACATGAACACTATGACATGGGTACAGATTGGCTGAATTTGAACTTGTTAAAAAAAAAATTTAAGAATAACAAGCTACATTTTTTTTTTTTAAATTGGTAGGCGGATTTCCATTTTATGCTGACTTGAAGGCGAAAACAATGTTTTTCAACTCATCATGCTCCTGCAATGCAAATTATAGTATACTTTATAGTAGTGCTGTCAAAATTAGCGCGTTAACGCATTCGATTAATTTGAAATATTTAACGCGTTAAAAAAAAATAACGCAATTAACGCGGTTGCAGTTTTTTTTTTATTTCCAGTTGTGGCCTATGTGTGTTCAACGTGCAAAGAAATATGGATAAGACCAAGGAAGGACTTTTAGACGGAAAGTTTCAGTATAAAACTCTGCCGGATTACTCTTCAGTCTGCCACAAGAAACATTACTCTTCATTTAGTCTGCCACAAGAAACAGCAACATTAAAATCATGAACTCAAATGTCATTGTTTAAAAAAAAAAAAAAACAATGACTGTAACAGTGCGTAAATCAGACCTTTCTGTAACGCTAACGTTAATAAGCTTAAACGAAATAACGAAATAATTGTGTAGCGGAGTATTTTTTGTACACAGTGCCGCGAACTGTCAATCACTCCTGTACGCGTGCATCACTATCCTCCTCGCAGCTGCAGCAACTTGCGCTCTCTCTCTTCATCAAGCTTTAAAACAAAAAGGGGACAAAAAGATCATATTGTCTTTGTGCATAGGCTTTAGATTAATTAGATAAATGAATTTCTAAATTTGTGCCTTGCCGTCTACGGTATTTTTTTAGAACTTAGAAAAAAGATGCTGCAGCCAATGAGCAGCCGGCGGGGGCTGCAGGACGACTCAACCTCCGCAGACAGTTTTTAATGTTTATCAGACAATAAATACTCAAGATTTTGCTTTAGTATAACTCACAACGAGTTTCACACACCTTCTCCGGCCACGTTGAGCTGATGATACTTAACAGTGGGAAAAGCGACACATGCGCTATTCACTTGAATAACTTAAGGGTGAATGGGTAATGTAGTTTCTGCTCTCGGTGGGATGAATTAGGAAGCTTGCATTGTGAAGGGCGCTCTGAAAATCGGCAGTGCAGGTAAAAGATTAAAACCTCTATTAAAACAGATGTCCAAATGAGCGTACCGGTACGCTACAAGCACGTTCTGGGCGCACGGAAAGGTGGCGATACGCTCAAGAGCTATATTTGGAAGTGGCGGTACTGAGTACTGGTGCATACCGGCCCACTTAAAGCACTGGCAATGACTATACTTTGGAATTTTTTTTGCAGTCCACTTAGAATTCAACATGGAAATCATTTTTGTTTTTTATTGGCATTGATTGTTTTGAAATTCAAATGGTACTTACATGCCTGTGTTTTTATTTCTGTAATAAATATGGCTTTCAAGCCAACAGTTAATTTGGAGAATATTGATGGTTTATTGCAGGTATGTTGTTTACATGAGAAAATCTGTGTTACAAGTTAAACAAAAATTCCAATAAACAATCATATTTTGAATTTAAATAGTTTCTTTGTCTTGAGTTTACATTAATTATTTACATTTTACATTTACATATCCAAAAAGTTTCAGTCTTTTAATTGCGATTAATCGCGATTAATCGCGATTAATTTAAAAAAATTGTGCGATTAATTAGTTAATTTTTTTTAATCGATTGACAGCACTACTTTATAGATATACTTTTTTATCATTTCGTCACTGCTGGGCAGCTCAGTTAACTGCGGTAGTGGCCTGGATCACAAATGACAAATAATCAGGATGGGTCGAAATAGAACAGAGCAAAATCAAAGGGACACCCTTGTCCATATTATACTTTTTATAAACATTAAACTGGTTCCTACAATCAAAATTGATAATGAATGGATAAAACATCCTTTAAAAATTTGGACCAAAATTACAAAAATGTTTGGAGGTCCAGAATCTATTTCCAGGGCCATGCCTAACAGGTTAACCTGCTCCCCCCATTTTGGAACACATAGCTGAAAATCACCTACCTAACTTAAAATGGTAACAGTTCCTGACAAAAGTGTGCTACACACATCTTTGGAAAGAAGACACTTTAGGCTTTACTATACATAATCCAGAGTTGTTAATGCTTAAAAAGATTAAAAGTTATAGACACTGCCTTTGTACCACACTGAATGTTTTTTTTATTTCATATACAGATACATGAAATCAGTCCTTAAGAAATCCAGAAAGTAATTGGTTGAAATTAAGTTTATTTCAAATCTGAAGATACCATTTAAACTGAGATTCCTGCAGCCATTTTTCTGAGACTATGTCTAGTCGCCCTGAATAAACCTGTTCAAAGAACTGACTCAACAGATCTTTGGTAGCAATACCCTGCTCAGAAATGTATCTACAGAGATACATAAGTTAAGTGGAGCTCAAGGCAAGAAATGGGGCCTAAACCAACTAAGAGAAAGGGAACGAGGCTGACAGCGCATGGTTCTTACCATACAGGATTTTAGAAAGTGCACAGAATGCTTAGCGTGCACATTTACAACAATGTGGATCTTAGAAAGTGATTAGAAACTCAACTTGTGCACTTACCATAGCATGGATTTAGAAACACAATTGCTTAAGGGGTAACTGAAGCTGTATTGAACCAGCCTAGGAGCCCTACTGTGGCACGCACACAGAACAGACTCCGAAGCTCAGATCGAGAGGCGCGTGCTCATATGAAATCCCCAAGGGCACTGCTACTCAAAGGAGCTCAAACGAGTGGAGGACTCACTGAGAAAAGTCCACAGATCCTCAATCGGGAGCAGCAGGCTCAAAGACAACCCAAATAGAGCAAGTGGCCCAACTACCTGATGTCACTACCATAGAGCTCAAGAGCGGAGGGTTCAACCCCTACCAAAGGAAGAGAGGGAGCATGCCACGAAGCATGTACTCAGAAGAGTACTAGCCCATGAGAAGGACCCACAGGTCCTGAGGTTGCAGTGTTATACTGGGGATCCACCACACACCCTTTACAGCATTTGTTCTGGCTTTTGTTTCACACAGAGCTTGTTCCAGGACCAAACCCAGCAATGTTACTAGGTTCCCAACCCAGGATCGATCCCGGAATCAATCCTGGGGTGTGTTTGAATTCACACAGTAGGCAATTTTCCAGGACCAACTTTCAGTGTGAAGCCTTTTCATCACTATAATCAGTCAACAGCAGGAGGCCCTGACTTAGCCAAACTTAAAAAGTCAGAAAACAGAACAGGTCAGAGTAGTGCTACAGAAAAAGTCTAGTATTGAATACAAAAAACCTAGCAGTAGGGTAGATGAAATGGACTGTACTGGAGGAAAAGTCAGAAGAGCCGTGTACAGTAGATGGCTCAGGTTTTACTCTGGTCCAGACAAGAGCATTGAGAAAGCCTAGTCTGGATCACCTCCCTCAAATCTTGCCTGTCACCCTTAAACCCATGCCCCTCTTGAGCCCTACCCGCAGGTGGGGGAGGGGCGCAAGTCACGACACTAGTCTTCTGAGCCCACCTTTGATCCTTAGAATGAGATAGGCCAGGGCCCCTTTGTTGCTCGGACCTGGACCTTTGTGAAATAAAGGATTTAAAGGCAGCCGAGCGCATCTTGGAATCCTTAAACTTAAAATCAATTTTTATTTTTCAAATATCGGCATCGGCCAATACGTTTTTCTGTTTGGCTGATGTGTTCACTGAAGAGGTGCAATCGTAAAATTGTGATTTAAAATTATGCTGTGCTTTATGCATTTTGCCCACTTTCATATTCATATCATTTTCACTGTGTGCTGTATGTAAAATGTACCTTGACTTTATTTGAAAAAATATGATTCCCATTTATTTTTTAATCCATTTTCAAAATATTTCAACTTTCTTGATTAATTAAAATAAAAAATATATATATCAGCTTTATATCTGCCATCAACCACACTTTTTCAATATATCGGAATCGGCTGTCAAAAAACACGTATCTTTTATGTTAGATTAAGAAGTTTAAATACATTTGAAAAACTACACTTTTTGCTCAAAAGACCTACCATTTCATATTGTCATGTGACCACGAAAATAGCAGATCAAGATCATATTACCATTGATAATATCGTTACATCCCTATCAAGCACTGACAGGTATGGGCAGTTTGTGACTGTAATACTTTGTCCCCTGTAGTACTTTGACAGCCAGCTTGTTTGGCACAGCATATTTCATGACAGAATCTACTACTTAAAATAGCACTTCACAATTTCAAACTCATCTCGGAAGAGCTGTGAGAAGGGAGCTGTGCCATAGTAGTGCTTAAAAAGTGAGCAGAAACAAAACTGACCAGGAAAGAGCTAGAGAAAGACAAAGAGTTAACTGAAATAGTTTTGATTTCCATTCCAAAACATTTTGATCCAACAAGCAACAAGCTGACAGTTTACTTTAGCGCCACATGACACTGCAAACTGAGAAACAGTAAGCCCAAATGTGTGGTGCTCAACGCTGGATTCAAGACTCAACCCTGGAGCTGCTGAACAGCATGAGCACAGCTCCAAAACCTCAAATTAACATCCAGCAATGAAAGACTGTTCAGGCCCGCTACGCATCAATGGCCAAGCTCATTATTCTGACAGAGAAGAAAAGCGACACACATTCATGCACATACACAGAGATTCTTGCTGATGATTGAGAGCACACTCTTAGGTTGCCTCTGTTAGGCCAGCAAAGGTGGTTCAATCAGGTGCATTGGTCTTTCCCTGAAAGACTTGATTAACCTTAGGAAAGCCTGTAAAGTTAGACTCAGTAGCCAAAGAAGTCAAGTTCTTGTGTTCAAAAACAGATTATTAGGCATGATAAAATTGGTGGTAATTGTCAGCCTTCTCTGTTAAAAGAACATGGTATTGTCTAAAACTTCTGGACATGCTAAACACTTCACACTAAACTCGTGTCATAATCTGCAAATGTCATTTACTTGGTTGACAACAATGAAGTCATTTTTAACAGCAAATACTGATGAAATCGTTACGGTTGAAGTTGTAAGGCCTACGTGAAGTCCAGATGCATGACAAATCGACTTTCTGTAACTGCCTCATTACTTTTTAAGTTCACCAGGGTTCATTCTCTGCATCATATGGTGATTCGATGAATAAAAAAGACAGATGCCCTAACTTGATGTTGAAATCCATTGCAAAAAAAAAAGGAGATTTTACAAGTTCAAGTGGTTCCAGTTTATTTATCTTCACCTCCCATAGTTTTGAGTGCTGATTGACAGAGGCTCTATTGTTTTCAGTTACGTAATCCAACCTGTTATTGTTAAGATATCAGACACTACATAAAGCTGCCACATACCGATATGGTCCACCAGTGTTTTGGGTAGCACTCCGCACAAGAACCGACAAGAACCGATGTGTGTATAGAGCAAAGCAAAATCAGATTTAATAATGAAAAAAATATACACAAAGCTGTTAAACTCATTGTTTAGAGATGGGTGAAATGCTTGATGTACCAAGGTCTTATCAGGGAGGCAAATTAAGAGGGTGAACAAATCCCAGCACTGCCTCTCATGTCTTCCAAGGAATTTCAAGGCCTAGAGTGTCCTGTCCTCATCCTCCCTTTAGTATGTACACAAACACAGGTCAAATGCCCCTCTTTCCTTAATAATAGTCATACCATTCTTTCTGGAAGGTGAACAAGACAACCACTCTGAAACCTTTTTTTTGTTTTCATCAAGAGTCACCCAGCACCATTGGATATTTTCCTTTGCAAGGTCAGCCAGGTCAAATAAATAAAAAAAACCCAACAAGATAAAGGTACCTTGAGCTTCATGTCTACTCCAACTTTGGCTATTCTAAATGCAAACAAGTACTATAATGTTTACTGGGAAATGCCTCATCTAGCTCCTCTTTGCATCGTTTTGTACAGGGTTACAGCTGGGCTAATCAATATGTTGGCGTGAAAAGTGGTACATACATGTAGAATTCAGTGACTTCAGTATCCACTTGGATGATAATGCCACAGAAAGAAACATGGAAGTCTGTGAAGCTGTACTCGCAGTAGTGTATCTGTCTGTTATGTAAGGCCCAATGAGTGATAAATTCTGGATGATACAGATAAGACAATAACCAATAAATGACCTATATTTTTTCTAAATAAATTGTTCCGAGGTCTTCAGCCCTGCCTTTGCAGAGCAACATTCCTGCACACTTCAATTCCTACACAACACACCTGCTTGTAATTTTTTAACCAACCATGAACACCTTGATTAGCTGGTTCAGGAGTGTTTGACAGGGGTTAGTGCTGAATGCTGAAGGACTGCAGGACCCTTTTTTTCTTATTTTAAATGCTACAGGTAAATTTCATACAATTGTAATGTAACATTTAAGAATGCCCCCCCCCCCCATGTAAGGTGGTTTGAGTACCCAGAAAAGTGCTATATAACTGTGACAAATTATGTCAAATTAAATATCCAATATATCGATCAATAAATTAAAACCTCTAATGTAGTCTTATACATGATTTACTGATAGACAAATAACTGTTTCTGATAGAGATGCACTGAAAATTTGTCAATTCCCTTGGAACTGGAATAATGGAGGAATATCATATGAAGTCCACTTTGCAGGGCACTTACATTTGAATAAGACAACACTTGAAGGCTGCTGCCTGAACAAGAGATCTCCTCACCAAAGTGAAAGTGTTGGCTGGTGTCACTATTTCGCGAACACAGTGGCAGATCTTCACCAAATTCGGGGGATCCCTTCAGCTTGTAGAGCCCTCTCGAACGCCATGCTCTGTGTTTCAGTAACCAACTGGGATTGCTAGATCGGGGGCTATCGATGAGGGGGTGGCCTCATTCGAAACAGGGCTTCGAAATGTACACTCGACTTGGCGTTCAAGATTGTTCCCTCGAGCTGAAGGGATCCCCTGAATTTGGTGCGAATCCACCGTGCCGTTATTGAGATATGCCCATTCAGCATCTCAGTGGTTTTCCATACACTTAAACTTTAAAGCATTTCATCCAGATCACCAGTACCAAACAATGGAACATGCTCTGCTGGACAAACCACAAAATTACATAATTTACAAGCATTTTATCTGGGTTTTCGAATTAAAAAAATATAATTATTATATCTGTGGCATATCTGCCGATAATGATGTATCTGTGACAGGCTCATATCGGCCACTAAAATCAGCAAAACTATATATCAATCAGGCTCTAGTGTTGATGCACATTACCATGAACAAAACTGATGTTACACTAGCAATATGTAAAAGTTGTTCTGTTGAAATACTGAATTCTTTATTGAATTTCAGGTTTGGGTGTTTTGGCAAAAATAATAACAACAACAACAATTTTGTTGCATCACTAAACCAAACTAAAGTTAAAAACCACTTAAGTTAAAGACATCAGTATTTCTTTAATAACCACATACCCTACTAAAAATTCCAATACAACTTAGTTCAGTCTGACAGGCAGAAATTACCAGAGTCTTCCACTACACCCAAAACTTTGAAGGAATGTTGCTTGAAGACAAGATCCATTTTCTACACATCAAACTAGGTTGGTTTTTGGTCCATTTGTTTTATCATTATTAACCAATACTGCATATTTATCATTGGATACTTAATTTTTCCTACATTGAAATTCTGACTAATAGGTGGAATCAGGTCAAAGGTCAACATAAAATAGTTCAAAGGATACAAGTTAGACAAAAAGTTAAGCTTTCGCTGTGAAAGAAAGTTAGAATGTTGGACTAGCAACCATCAGGGCTGACCTGTTCATAATGCTGAGCCGCAGAAGAATACAGTGGACAAAAAGAGGAGTGGTGCATTGTGATGTATTGAATTGCATGGAAGGACGTTAAGCTTTGGAAGCTAGCAGTGGTACGGTGGGGAGATCAAAAGAACTAGTGCCCTGTGACGGACTGACAGTCCATCGGAGGCAGCTGGGTATGTGTGTGTTCCAAGACTCCAAAATCAGGTCAGAATCTATCTAATATGGACCACCCGTGTGACCACACACAAACAAAAGAGCTAGCGAGAAAATGAAAAATCAGACTGGAGACTGAGTCTGAAGCGCAACAAAAACCAAAACGTGTTCCCGCTAACTGTCTATGCAAGCCAGCAGAGTTTGATCGGTTATGACAGTTCATATGTAGTTTTAGTGAACTCCTGCTTTAAATAAAACAGCTTTGGATTGACCAAAACCACTTTTGTATAGACTTCAGCAAGTCTGACCAAAACAAACACATGGGGTCTTGGATCAGTCACCAATGGTTAAATTAAGAGCACATGTAACACTAGTCTTTCAGTCAAAATGTTTGCACTTTTGCTTATTCTCTCTTTCTCCCCTAAGACTCCATTTGGCCAACGCTAATAATAGTTCATAAACTTCTTTCACATCATTTCTTTCTCTCTCTCTTACACAGTTTTGAAGCAAGATAACTGCTGTTTCACAGGATTGTAGAGTGCATGCTGATTTGCTTATTTTTAGGATGAATGCTTACATTTGGTGCCTAAGATTGAGGGAGCATAGCCAGATTAAGTAGGAAGGTGGGAGACAATTTGCAACATCAGAGAAATGAGAGGAAAAAGAGAGAAATTAAGAGACATTAGAAGTTCAATGATATCACTTTTTCTTTCAAAATATAGAAATGAAATTAAAACTTTTGGTTGTTTTGTTGTCGCAAACCTCTGTGTGAATTCTTCTTAACGTCACATCAAGATACATCTCAAACAAACTATACACCTAATTCTACAACTATACCTCTAATCTGACATGTCATCTTGGCTTAAAGATAAAACCAATGCCCAAAAATATGGGGATAAGTGGAAAAAAAGGTTCAATCTGTGCCATCTGAACCAGAATATGTTGGCGTGTTTGATGTTATCAAGTGTCTCCTTATTCTTACCTCCCTTAGTGAACACCAGATGTATGAAATTGTGAACTGAAATGACATTAAATTGAACCCTCTAGCCCTGAAGGCAGCAATTTGGAGTTGTCGTCTTGCTTCATTGCTTTTTGCAGAATCTCTGCCAAATAAAACCCACACATATCTAGTTGAGAGGTGTCTGAGAGAAGGAGAATGACAAACTCATATATGTGTGCCTGAACATGCCTTTAAAAATCCAACCCATGCACTCGGCCAGTCTATTGTTAGAGAACCATTGAACAACTTCCCTTCCTTCCTTGAAAAAAGAAAACAGATACACCTCCTCCTTTGTGTTAGTTTATGTGTCAAAGAAAGAGAGCGTTCTCGTACAAGATTATTACATAACTTTTCTGGACAATTTCTTTGGACAACTGTTTGAAATGAAAAACAGCTAATTAGCATTTTATGACACATGCAAATCAAACATTTGGACAGTCCCATAATGTAAGATTATGTTGCAGTTTATGGTCTAATAGCACATCGACATCAAGCATTTTAGACTCAAATGAGCTAAATATATGGTAAATATATGGTCTATATATATATATATATATATATATATATATATATATATATATATATATATATAATATATAATATATATAATATATATATATAGCTAAATATATGGTCCGAAACACATGTAAACACAAAGGTAAGGCCAAATGTACAACATCTGCATCAAAATTCAGTATAGGAATCATAGGGCTTTCCCAGAAATCATGTCAGATTTTAGAATAACTCAAATCAGAAATTAATGTAATAAAATTCTATCAAAAGGTTTGTTTACATGGTCTTTTTAGAGGTGGCATAAATGCAATCCAATATCTGAGCCTATACATTAAAGGGGTCATATGATGCGATTTAAAAATTTCCTTTCTTTTTGGAGTGTTACAAGCTCTGGTGCATAATGTAGATCTGTCAAGTTGCACAGACTAAAGTCTCAAATACAAAGAGATAAGTTAAGAGTCAACCACTCCTACCTAAAATGGCTCATTCTAACACACCCCCACATGTCTACGTCACCATGTGGGAAGATTGTATAATGCAGCTCAAATGTTCATGCACTGAAAGGAGGGGTAACTTTTATTCTCACTTTATAAATGCGAGTTTTGATCAGTGTAGAGTAGCGCTTGTTGTTTATCGTTTCTCTAATCACAAATGCAGACATGGGTTTTATGTTTACTAGGCACGATACGCAACGAGTAAAAAGACAGTACAAGTAATTATAATCAGTAATAATGTTCCCACTGGATGCGACAATTGCCTCATTTGTAATGGGTTTTACTGGTTTTGTCTTGTTGCGCCAGGACACACAGCATCACTGTATGGTAATGGGCGTAATATTTGTTTCACACGCTTGAGGAATTCAGCCAATCACAATGCACTGGATAGCTGGCCAATCAGCATACACCTCACTTTTCAGAACAATGAGTTTTGTAAAAATCTATACATTTCAGAAAGGCAGGGCATATAGGAGCAACAATGATTTACAGCATGTGGGAAATCATGTTTTTTCAACCTTAAACACATCGCATTACTCCAAAATAATATTATTTTTAGCTACTTCATATGACCACTTTAAATAAAAAACAAACAAACGTGGTAACTTTTCATTGATCAAACTAACCTGCATATTTATCTTTAACAGCCAAATGAACATCCAGTCATTACCATAGCGCAGTAACTTTTACTTCTCTTCATAACCGCTCCAGTTGATTCAGAATCACTACAAAGAACCGATTCATTCGCTGCTCTGGAATCGGGCAAAGTAGCGGATGTTGATTCGCTTAAAAAAAAGATTAAAAAAAATCCACAGATTGACAAAAAAAGGTCCAGGGTTGAAGAGCAAGTGTATGAAAGCTCCCACCACACCTCACAAGATGCATTCAATTGGCGAACAGGACTATGAACGGGTGTGCGTTTTTTATTTATTTTATTCACTTTAAGTTAAAGACTTGTGTTTTGCGCTTTTTAGTAGCGGTTATTTAACGAATATTAGTGCGTTAAAAACTGTCAACAGTTCAGAACAGTTCGCATCGTTCGATTTCCTTCATGAAAATCACATCATGTAAATCATTCGGTTCCAGTAATTTTTTTTAAACGGTTCTCGATTCCCAGCCCTAAGGAAAAGATGTCTACACCGTAAGCACGAACTAGAAGTAAATCTATAAATACGATCTAAAAATAAATGCACTCTTGAAGTTGTTTGTAAACACCGTGCGCAAAGTTTACCGGTATTGGCTGCAAACCAGACTCTATGATCAAAACTAGTTTCACTCATAAAACTTATAAGCATGCATGCATCTCATTCATAAATATCAAGTTTCCTTTAAATCGACCCTATTATGAAATATATGAGCTACTCCTTTGTTGATGGGTATGTTTTGGCAGTGAATTACATTACAAAACGCTTAATAAATGCATATTCGTAAATTACATCCGTATATCTATAGATATAGCATGAGCACGAAACCATGTTTTCAACACAGCCCCCATCCATCCATCCAAACAGTCTGGAATACTCACCTCCAAATCGGTATTCTTCACGGGGAAAGAACGGCAAAATGGAATTAAAAGAAACGGTGTTTGACTAGATTGTTTTCTGTACACGTTGGAATGACAAAAAAGTGCACAGGGTTAAACGTTTGCGTTGTGATCCTGCATGTTGTACGAGGTTAGAGCCGCGTCCGCACAAGTTGGGCTCAGCTGACTGCTTCAAACACGAGGGTGAGGAACTCTTCCAGCCCCGCCCCTTTACGCACAAGACACACCTCCTTATTTACAACCCGCCTATTTTAACCCATTGTCCTAAAATTCAGAAGGAATTGTTCACAGCGATTGTTCAGCTAATTAAATTGAAAGTTGTTAGTCAGCGAAAATTACGTGATCTATAACCTTTATACAGTGCATGTCGTTAAAAAGACTAAGGACTGGTTTCACAGACAGGGATTAGACTACCAGTATTAGGTAGTTAATTAGGACATTTAAGTAATTTTTCATAAACGTGCATTAGAAAACACATTACTGGTGTGCATCTTGAGACAAAACAAAGGCACTGATATATTTAATGATCAATCAGTTCAAGTTTCTTTCAGTTGATACAGCTCATACTTACATTTTAGTCTGGGACTAGGTTTAAGCCTTGTCTGTGAAATCGGGGGTATAAATTTATCCCTCTCTCTGTGTTAAATTCAGCATCTAATCTGATATGTAATCATGCAAGGTGAACCACAACACTGATATGTGATATGGCCTCATATTGTCCTCTCTTTGAGCTGAAATTCCCATCACATTCCACCACGGTACCTTCTGTCCATGTATTACATCACACGAGACTTACATTGCATCTGATGATTTATGATATTGCCTGGTAATTAGGTTACATCTTCTAAACATATGCTATCTCTCTGAAATTGCTATACAGTACAAAATCAATCTGAGGCTATCATCACTTCCAGAAGCCGAGGAGTCACACATTGGAGACCAGGAAAGCATTTCCAGGAGCAATGGACACTGGGTGTTGACAGGATCAGGGTGGGCTTGGGATTACATATAGCCATCTCATGAAACGTGGCCCTCAGCCAAACCTGGCGGGACACACCTCTGGAAATCCAGGAGAAGCGGTTATAAGATGCTCCTATGGGACCAATACTGATTGTACAATTCAGATGGAGACAGCATTACTTTTGTCTGGTGAAACCTTATATAGGAAAGATATCTGAAGATGTATTCATGGAGATTTTTTGTCTGTTTGTTTGTTTTGGTCAGTGACATCAGATATCAGACATCTTCTTGAGTGACACAGAATCATGATGGGTGGCTCAATCTTGAACTATAGGTACTTAAGATACTGATGCTGACAAACATTGTTGATATTGATACAAAAATATATTTGTTTTCTTTTACTTATTTGAACACAGGGATCAATGCTGAAAGGTCAAATGTTAAAGTCAGGTTTATTTTCATCTTACATAACACCGCAGAATGATGATTTCTTCATGAATCAGCAGTATAAGAATAACTTCTACTGTATATTGTTACTATTACTTGAAGATGAACTTATACATGATCCATATTATGGTACAACAGACAGATAAATAAATAACAGCACCGAATTGCATATTTCTGCTCAGTTTTGGTCTTCTGAATAAAATGTTTCCTGTTTTTCCTTCTCAGACATGAACACCATGCTATATCATACAATATAACCCATAAAATCCTGACGTATGGATGTAGATGATACAAACATAAAACATTTATGCAATCTCTTTTACATTTTCTTTTATATTTTGTCTAATGGGTCAACAAACGTTGATGTTTTTTTTTTTACATCATATGTCAGCTTTACGGGGTTAATAAATAAAAAAATAGTAATAATAATAATTATCTAATCATTTACATTTTAGGCCTGTCTTACAAATGGCTTTTAAACGGTAAACTGGTAATATCCATTTTATCTTTGGATATCACAGAAAGCAGTTAATTTAAAAGAGGTATAAGTGGTATCGATATAAGAAATAACTGGTCTTGGATTGGAAACAAAATGTGGTTTTACTCATCCCTAACATAAAAAGTCATTGAAAGTTCTCTAAATTGAAATTTCCCACTGAAAATCTCCAATGAAAATGGTTTAACCACATAAACAGACTCATTTCCTACACTGGGAAGCCACGTTATGTAAAAATTCCACTGGTTACTTTTGACAAATCTTTGGAAGATACAGATGTTTCGTGGACCCTGGTTCTGTTTTTCTCCTCTAAGGGAAAATATTAAGTGAGTGACTTTCAGTATTACCACATAGGAGAGCCACACTTAACCTCCCCTGTAAACACAAATTAGACATTAGCCATGCTTAAGGGTCTGACAAGAAAACATTTGCACTACTTTAACTTTCTCAAATACGTTGACTGGTAAGCCACAAAGGGCAGTGCATTACCAGAGCTATTCAAGCTATTTGGGGTGGTCAATGGCCCACAGAGATATGTGTCAGCATCTACAAAGTGCTGAAGTATGCATGCACATATGGATGTTATGGAATGAAACATTCCAAGAGTGTTGCTATGCATTACTAGCAACAGTTGTTACAAAGCCCAGCCTTCAGCCAAATATTGGCATGCTGGAGAATCGTGCTTCTGTGGTGTTAGTGTTTGACATCTCTGTAACGATATTAAAACTCCATATACATCGGGAAGAAGGAGGCGGGAACCGGCGGACAATCAAAACATTTTAATAATTGAAAAATAAATACAAAACAGCGCACCAGCCCCTCGCGGACGACTGGTGCGCATAAATAAAAGCAAACACATAAAATAATGTCCCAGGCCTGGTCCTCTCTCCTCCTTCACGGTTGTCGCTCCAGTTTTATATCCTTCCATCTCCTACATGGGACTCGATACTGGCGGTGGGGCGCAGGTGCAGCTCATCTTCAATCACTACACCTGGCCTCACTCCTCGTTCCCACGCCTCTCGGCCCCGCCCCACTCGCCACAATCTCATTTGAAGGTTTTCATACAATCCATTCACTCTACTGTGCTACCGGTACTTGAAAGACTTGGTGCGTTCAAGTCATGATGGAAAGATTGTATTTACAAGTTGAATGCACATAAATGCCACTGCAGAGTAATGATTACTCATAAATCTTTTTCGAGATGTAGATGAGTTTGTTTTTTCATCAGAACAGATTTGAAGCAATGTTGCATTATATCCCTTGCTCACCAATGGATCTGCTGCATTGAATGGGTGCTGTCAGAAGATCTTCTTGAGCTCATAAAACCTTTACAATAATCTACAACTAATCCATATGACTCCAGTCCATCATTTAACATTTTGCAAAGTGAAAAGGTGTATGTTTGTATAAAAACAAATCCATCCAGAGATTTTAACCTCAAACCGTTCCCAACAACTTAAATATTTTAAATATATAAAGCGTCCTCTATCCATAATATAGCTCTCTCCATTGAAAATGTCTGAATCATGTAAGAAATATGCACATATCAATACCGTTTACAAGCTCTAACAGTCCAAAACTGCTCTAAATAATTATGTTGGCAGATTTTGATGTGAGAGGAATTTTTCACTACAGGAAGTGTTATTATGGATTATTGACTTGTATTTTGACCACTTCAAATGCCTTTAAGTTGGATCTATTTATTAGAACCATGCAACTTTTTTTTCATTTCCCAAGGCATCAGATGATGGACTGGAGCAATGTGGATTATCTGTGGATTACTGTGATGCTGTACTCTGTACTGTACTGATTTATCAGCTGTCATTCTGACGGCACCCATTCACTGAAGAGGATCAGAGAATTTTTTCAAACCTGTTCTGATGAAGAAACAAACTCATCTACACCTTGGATAACCTGAGGGTGAGGAAATTTTCAGCAAATTAGAATTTTTGGATAAACTATTGCTTTAAAGAAAGTTCATAGTTTACTGCTTGTAATTTGTGGTGGCATTCATGTGTGTTTAACTCGTCATTTCTTTAGCCCTGAATTTCCGAGTTGGGGGCATATCAGTGAGAAAATATGGCATGCAATGGATGTGGTCAGTATAGATGATACATTTGTTGAAATTAATGCTTTTTTTTATTAAAATAAAACTAGCATGTACAAAATATGATAGTATTCTGTAAATGATTCACCTTCCTGAATTGAATAATAAAAAAAAAAAACACCTGAAAAAAAATACACACCTGAAGTCCATTATGTATCATTTTGTAGAAGCAGAGTTCAAATAATGAAATATTGCTGTGTTTTTCAAAGAAAAGGTGCATCTCTGACCAAAGTGATTTGAATGCACCATTTGATTATGCACAACTAAACTCAAGCGAAAAGGTGATTAGCTGTAAAGACTCTGTGCCAACCTACAATCAAAAGGTAATGCAAGCATGCACCACTGCCTTTAATCAGGAGAATAATCTTTAAGGGCCTAATTTAATCTCTTTGTTCAAGTTTTAATTAGACATTAGTAGTCAGAAGGAATTGGACGCAAGTTTGTGAGCAACTAACTGTGCTGCATCTAAAAATCCCATATCGGTGTGTGCGCTGACACACAAAGAGGTTTCTATCTGCTTTCTGGCCACCCAGCTCCAGACTGATCACTCTCCAAAATTCTTTTCTCTCCACTAAAGTTTATAGCCTTAAAAATGTGCGGCATACAGCATTTCCTCCAAGATACAAGACTACTAGTCCGTTAGGAGATCAAAGTATTTTTAGCCGTTCCACTAATCCACAGAACATGATCTTTCTCCCTCTAATAACTTGGAATTCTTCTCATTCCTGTTGGTGTCTGGCAGAGGGAAACTCAGGAGGCTTCAAACCCACATTGTTCTCGTGCTCGGGCACGAGGCCTGCAGAAATAGAGAGCTAAATGGTCGAGGCCAGTGTTTGACTTGGTTTGTGAAAGGGAGACACTGTACCACCCTGCCTGCCATCTGGCTAAACCAGGCCTTTAAGAATAGAGTACTGAGAAACACAAGAACACCATCACTGTTTTTCTGACAGGAAAAGAACACAACACACTTTCTAGTGCACCTGCAAGTCATTTCACAATACGGCTGAAAAAGATGCCATAAAAAAAAAGAGAGAGACTTGTGCAATAATCAGTTCAGGAGTTAGATTTTCACCCGAAAGGAAATTCCTCCATGTATTACGGTCTCCAAGACTAATTTTTTTTTTGCCTGTTGACATATTATCCATCTTTGAAGTTTCACAATAAGGATTTATGGCAGGCTTTGTTGGAGTTCTGGCTGTTATTTTATACATTTAATCCAAGCCAAGTAATCATATTTATCATAAGACATAAATAACCTCTCATAAGCTGTGTAAGCATTTTTCATTTTTGGAGCATCAAGATACTCCTCCACATTATGTTCTTTATTATACTTGTGGAAATTATATTACAACAATATCAGGGCAATATATAGGGAGCAGGTAATGAGTGGCAACTGTGGCTGATGAACAATTACCGTAGACGCCCACATTAAAAACGATCAGTACTGATGAGAGACACACAAAACTCACCCACATAGTGATTAACAGAGACAACGGATTTACCAACAGTGACAGATTCTAGATGATCCTAGAAATGCCAAGATGAATATTTTTATTTGGAAATGATTTACAGCCTTAATGTTTTATCTATTTATTTATAAGTAAATAAGCACCTTATGTAGCTCAACTGATCCAGAAAATGGTTGGATTCATTATTTATTTTTTTATATTATTACCAAAATTAGGTAGGATTTTTTATTCAAGTAGGTACATGCTTTCTCTTATATAAATAGTTAAATTTTTTATTAAAAAATATTTAAAAAAGGTAAACAATTGATGCAATGCACTTGCTAATGTGAAACAATCAGAAAGTTATCAGAAAAATATCACATTCACTCTAGTCAGCGAGTGAAATTCTTGTTTGTTTATAGATTGTGTTACCTGGATGTGTTACCTGGATTTGTGCATATCTGCGACATACAAATGTGACGCGCTCTTCCAGAAACTCTTCAGCTGGTGATTTCTCACAGGAGGTTTCCCACTCCTTCCCCACTGCACACTCAGAGGTTATCAGCATGTGAATAAGTGTGACTTTACACAAACTATCTCACATCATTCACATTAGCACAGGACAGATGGTTATCGCCTGTTATTTCCTTGCTCTCCACCACCAGCTCTTGCAGTGGCTGATCCTTTGGCCTGGTGTGCTGGCCAACTCTGACTCATCCTGTATCTGTAAGAGCACACATCAACAACACAAAGTTACACAAGAAATGCATCTGACTTACAATGCATTTTAATAAAAAAGATGCTAATTAAGTCTTGTGATTGGTTTATCAGGATTTTTACAGCTGACATTTCAGTATGGACAGCAGTAGCGCCTCTCTGTTCAAATGTTGAAATACTTTTAGCCTTACGTTACACTATATCAGTGACAATAAAAGTTTCACAAACACCACCATAACCAAAATGGTTCCATGTCCAGTCAGAATCTGCATTTGTAGCCTTTCATGCAGTACTTACAATTTTTTTAAATGTCCTAATATTTTGATACTATTCTTTATGTAGCTATATATATTGTATTTACCAGAAGACTAGCTCATTCAAGCCGCTCCACATGCGCACAATAAAGAGCTGACATGATAAATGGATTACATGTAAATATGTCAATTAGTAATATTTTTAGATTTCTGTCTTATAAATTACATGTAAGTGTGTGAAAAAAACCTCTGCAAACGATTTAGTGTTTGAGTGAACTGTGGAAACAATCTGCTCAAACCAAACAATTCAAAACCTTTGTGGATAGTGGATAGGAAACACACTACATGATTCCTGAAATATTATCAGTAAGAAATCTAAACACAGAGTTGTGATTAGAAAAATGAAAGCATCATTACTTGGTCTAAAATATTGCAATTACACAGACTTAGTTAATAAACGAACAAAGTATGAATGCATACAGACATCTTAGTTACAATAGAAATAATAAAAATTGTAATAATAATCAGTAGTAGTAGGCTAGTACAAGCAATATGATATTTTTACATTTTTGTTTGGGTTGGGTGTATAATACTACAACTTATTCTAATAATAGTGTGTGTGTGTGGGGGGGGGGGGTGTTATATTCAAACTATTATTATCCACTTGCAAAATACACTGTATGTATTGTGTACAACTGTTGCAAATGTAACTGATCTTTCTAAGATGGATAAGATGTCATGATGTTACATTTGCCACGCAGCACACGTAGCTGGGAAATAGTGCTGAGGCAGGGCAGAACATTCTAAAGGAGCAAGACGTGTCTTTCTCGGGAACACAGTGTACCGATGCATGTGTGTGCTTGTGTAAGAGAGATAGGCTTTCAAAGTTGTTTTAGTGAGATATCTATCCCCAACGGTCGCTTAAGACTCTCTAAACAAAAGCTATAGGTTTCAAAATAAACCTCATAGCACTCGATATAACGGAACAAGCACACACGCTAGCAAATCTCAACTGGGGGTTGAAAATAATGGCAGAACAGAGGGCTTCAGTAAACAGAAACAGCAGATAAGGACTATGCTGACGAAGCTACACTGATTAGAATTTCCCTATTTCACTCCTTGTTCTTCCCATCATCTCAAACGTAATGCATCACATCACACTATCAACAGTAGGTCAGATGGTTTGCATTCAGTCAGAAAATGATAAAGATGTGTTTGTCTGTATTAGTTAATCAAACATACATTAACAAAAAGACCAAACATCTTTCAGGAAACTAGTTATAAGCAAAACAAAATGGATGTCAGTGTTTTTAATCGGGTTCATACTGTCTTTCTCATTCACACAGCTATTTAAGTCTATATTTTAGTGTAGTCTGTAAAGGGTATTGCTTATACACCTGGTCAAGCCCCTTTGAAATAGAAACATTTAACATAAACTGAAATCTTTGGTTGTACATTGTTTCCTGAGGCCAGTGTGAAAACAGACAGCAAAAAGGCCTATATATTGTGCTAATAGACACAGATCTCACTGTGATCTTTATCTTTGCAGTAACGGTCACATCTGTTCCACAAATTTCTTTCAATGAGGTAGTCACAGGTTATGACCCCAGTTCTCCTCCCTCACATTAATTTATTGTCAGACTCTCAATTTAACAGAAGCTTTTCAGTAAAGGTCATCGTGTCGTCTTTGCTGTAAATGCAACACCACCTGAGCCTCCTAACACGCCAATGCAAAAAGCAAATGAAGAGGTCTACAGTGTTCAAGACCGTTTATAGATAGGAAGCCACAGAAAATCTGTTATGCGACAGAGACCTCTGGTGGAAAGTTTAGGCAGATTCATGACGTCTAGAAGCATTGCATTATCATACGTATTCAATGCACTTTTTGATATATATATTTAAATCTTAATGTATAAATATATTAAACTATGTATCTAGTAGGCTGACCGTAACAGTGTAGACAATGTATTTATTCGTTCATTTATTTATTTGGAATAGCCTATATATAAACATTTCATATCAAATTACATTCCGCTCTCGAATATGGCGTGTTACCTCTATTAAACTTCTGGCAGTAACAACTTAAGGTCGAACAGGTTATATTTAGAACGTAATCGTGTAGATGCCAATAACCATGAACGGTTACTGAGTAATAATTGGACCGTTCTTCATGTATATTAATGAGTAAATCCGCGGAGATTGATAGTGAAGGTTGAGAAATACTGATCTTATTCAAATCCCTTAAGTTAATACTGTAATAAGGAGACCATCTTTGAAACAATTACGAAAGTCGTGAATGTACAAGGTATGTTTTGATCGGCATTATGACGCATTGTGTCCCGATGATCCCGCGTTTATGTGCGGATATGAGCAAATAGCCTACTAACTACTACGGGTAGGTAGGCTATATTTACTTGCCTGTTGCCTGTGACAAGAATTTCTGTCTCAATGGAACTGAAAGTATAGCTTGGGTGAATTGCGCTTTTAGATGCATTCTGTTTTATATGTACGTCTATCAAATGCTTTTATAAGCATCCTACATTTGGGGAAAAGGTAAAACGCTCGTGTTGCAAACTTATGTTAGGGCACAATCTCTTTAATTTTGTTTCAACAAAAATAAGTGTAGGCTACACCCAGCAAACAGAGGACGTCCCCAGGACGTTCCGAACGTCCGTTTAGGTCCGGGGTACGTTCACGGACGGACGTTCGGAGGACGTCCACTTACGTCCGTATTTGGTCCTCTTTTTGACGAGCCAGTTTGCGTTGCGAAAGTCCCTGTTTTCGTCCAAGTCAACACTTGAAAAATCCAGTCATTTATCCTTTATCATCAGACCTGACCAGAGTTGGGCAGTTTAATGTTACTAAATTTAATTGCAAAATAAATGTAAGTGTAATCTGTTACAGTTTCTGAAAAAAAGCTAAATTAAATTACACTTACATTACATAAGTCACTGTAACAGTTATACTACATATTACATTTAATATAGGGTAAATTGTAATCTGTAACCTATTACATTTCCAAAGTAACCTTCTCAACACATGACCTGACACCTTGCAACTCAGACAAAGAGAGCTGACAAAATTAAACTAAAATATATAAGCCCATATTGAATTTTAAAGGGTATCCTTCCTTAAAACAAAATACTTTTTTTTTTTTACTGTGATAATAGAATGCAAAAAATTTTTTTTGCAATTTATATTATTATTATTTACTGTAGTATAATAGATTTGAAAACATAGTAAAATGAAGTTAATGTTAAATTAATAATTGTAATTTCTGGAAAATGAAAATTGGAGTAACTTATCTAATTAAAAATGTAATCAAATCAGGAGTCTGTCTTCAGAATTTAAACATCAGAATCATGATATAATATAATTGAACATATAGCTACAATTAGGTTTATGCATTCCCAATGAATTAAGAAAATAAGGATACATCCCAGGAGCTCTAGAATGTTATTCTACAGTGATGAATGCAGCCAAGGAAAACATGAAGAAAACAAAGTGGAAAATAACACAGACAAATAAATTTATTCTTTCCATTTACGTATTAAACTGTTATGTAAGCCGACAAGAAAAGTTATTTAGGAAATGTATAATTTAAGTTATTGCATTTAAGACTGCTATACTACATGCAGCCTAAAAAAAGAAGAAAAAAAGAAAAAAAAATGGTCATAGCCACATTGGGGGATAGGATCCAAGCAGTGGGGCAGGGTTTCATATTTTTTTGAAGCACCCCTGGGCGCCACCATTGGCTAGCGGACCCCTACCTGCTGTTAGCATTCCACTGACTCCCATTCATTTTGGCGTCACTTTGACAGCGAATAACTTTACATCTGAGGCGTTTAAAGACTCCATTTGTCCATTAATTATTTCTAAAGAAACACGAAAATGTATAAAAGGCTGTATCTAACGTTATGGTCCCGTAGAAGCAGTTTAGGCTAATGATTGCGTCATAACCAGCGACTCTCTGTCGCACAGTGGATAAATTACCGTATGGACAGGAGGAGAAGCTCCCTGGCAATCTTTTACTGTCTATGAGGCTATCGGGGGAACGTGGAGACATAAAGTCAAGGGAGTTAATTAATCAGAATACTTACCAAAATGTGCTCCTGTTCACGCTGACACAGCGATTAGAAGACTTACAGGATTCTCACATGACATCTACGTCATCAATCTCAGATTGAATCTGCGCAGTACGCCCGACCCCCAGGAAATGCGTGCTTGTAATTGACTTAATTTTTCTCCGTTGAATCCAATGGGGTCGCTGTGTCCATTTCTTTTACTGTCTATGGATCCAAGCAGGTGTCAATCAACTGACAACATGATCGAATCACTTTAGGGCACGCAGCATGTATCCATGGCAAAGATCAGCTGCATAGTGACAGTTAACGGTCATCCCGGTGATTTCCACAGACACGGCCTTGAGTTTTCGCTTTTGTTTGGGCGAAAAGGTATTTATACTTTTATATTATTAGACATTATAGCTACGAAAAGGTATTTATCTACGAAAAGGATACGTCTGACTATTTGGTTGGTCCGCTCGGCCTGGCCGTTAGTCTGCGGACGAAAGCCGGAGGAGAGACTAACCGACGCTCCAGTTAAGCGACAAAGCTCCCTCCAAAAGAGCGAGGAAAATTGGGGACCCCTATGGGAGACGATGTCCGTGGGGAGCCCATGGATTTCAAAAATCTGGTCGACGACAATTTGGGTTGTCTCTTTAGCGGACGGGAGCTTGGGTAAAGGGATAAAGCGGGCGGCTTTAGAGAACCGGTCAACGACTGTAAGTATCACGGAGTATCCCTCAGAGGGAGGAAGACCAGTGATAAAGTCCATGGCGATGTGTGACCATGGACACGACTGGGGCGTAGTAATCCCGCAGGGGGCGAATTACCAGACTTAGTCTGGGCGCAGACAGAGCATGAAGCGATGAAATGGCGTATTTCACGCTCACGAGAGGGCCACCAGAACCTTTGGTGGATAGCTGCGATGGTGCCCCTAACGCCAGGATGGGCGAACAATTTGGAGGCATGACCCCATTTGAGGACGGCGAGACGAGCGGAAGGGGGAATGAATAACAGACCCCTAGGACAAAGATGGGGAGTGACAGTGTGGGCCAGAGAGCGTTTGACCAATCGTTCGACTCCCCAGACAGCTGCACCCACCACCATGCTCTGAGGAAGGATTTCCTCCTCCGTGGGAACATCCTCTGGTGAAGCGAACTGCCGCGAAAGCGCGTCTGGTTTAAGGTTTTTCAAACCGGGATGATAGGAGATAGAAAAGTCAAAGCTAGTGAAAAAAAAGAGCTCAGCGAGCCTGTCGAGCGTTGAGTCTCTTAGCCGAACGAATGTACTCTAAATTTCTGTGATCTGTCCACACAATGAACGGGACAGGAGCGCCCTCAAGCCAGTGACGCCACTCTCCTAAGGCAAGGCGGATCGCTAATAATTCGCGATTACCGACATCGTAATTGCGTTCGGCAGGGGTTAGGCGATGTGAATAATAAGCGCAGGGGTGGACTTTCTCATCAGAGAGTGAGTGCTGGGAGAGGACGGCTCCCATGCCCACCTCTGACGCGTCAACCTCTACAATGAATTGTCTGGAGATGTTGGGGGTCTTTGATATAGGTGCGGATGTAAAAAGGAATTTTAGGTGATCAAAGGCGGCTTGAGCTTCCTCAGTCCAAAGAAAACGGACCTTGGCAGACGTGAGAGCAGTTAACAGGGCGGCGATAAGGCTATAGTTACGGAAAAATCGACTGTAAAAATTAGCAAAGCCCAAAAAATGTTGAAGCGCAACCACGAATCAGGGACTGGCAACTCGGTGACCACCCTGACCTTAGAGGGATCCATGCCAATGCCCTCCGCAGAAATTATAGACCCCGAAAAGGAAATCGATTGAGCGTGAAACATACACTTCTCGGCCTTGACGAATAGTCGATTCCCGAGAAGTCGCTGGAGGACCTGACGAACGTGCTGGGTATGTACTTGGAGAGAGGGGGAAAAATTTAAATATCATCGAGATAGACAAAGATTAAAATGTTCAACATATCCCTGAGAACATCGTTAATTAATGCCTGGAACACGGCGGGAGCGTTGACTAAACCGAAGGGAAGGACACCATTTACAAAGTGACCTAAGGGTGTGTTAAACGCCGTCTTCCACTCGTCCCCCTCCTTTATGCGGACAAGATGGTAAGCATTACGAAGGTCTAGTTTCGAAAAGATCGAAGATCGCAGAATCTCGAAGGCGGATGACATGAGCGGCAGAGGATAACGGTTCTTGACCGTGATGTCATTCAGCCCTTGATAATGTACACAGAGGCGTAAAGAACCGTCCTTCTTTTTAACAAAGAAAAAACCCACACTGGCAGGGGAGGAGGAAGGGACGATGGTCCCTGCCTCTAGCGAATCGGATAGACACTTCTCTAGAGCCTCGCGCTCAGGGATAGAGAGAGAATAAAGTCTCCCACGAGGGGGCGTGGTACCCGGCAGAAGGTCGATACTGCAATCGTAGGGTCGATGGGGAGGAAGAGAAGTGGCCCTGGAACAACTGAAAACCGCTCGCAGATCATGGTACTCCTCCGGAACCCCAGACAATTCACCTGGCTCCTCCTGAGAAACAGAGACAGAAGAGACAGGGGGAATAGCAGACATTAAACACTTAGCATGACACGCCAAAGTCCAAGAAAGGATTGAACTTTTAGACAAGTTAATCTGTGGGCTATGTTCAACTAACCAGGGATGACTTAAAACAACAGGGGAATGAAAAACAAAAAAGGAAATTTTCTCTTGATGATTTCCAGAAATGGTGAGACTCACCGGAGCTGTGGCAAAGCGCACTCTAGAGAGGATACTATCATCAAGGACATAGACAGGTATGAAGTCCCTGCGTTCTATGAGTGGAATCCCCTGATCACGAGCCCAGGCTTCATCCACAAAGTTCCCCTCGGCTCCTGAGTCAACCAAGGCTGTGCAAGAGGCAGAGGAACCCGCCCAGTGGAGAAGGGCAGAGAAAGTAGTGCATGTGCGTGACGGAGGGTCTAGGGTTGAAGCGCTCCCCAGTAACCCTCTCTCTACTGGTGAGCGCTGGCTTTTACCGGACAGGTGGAGACCAGGTGAGAGGCAGATTCGCAGTACATGCACAGACGAGACATGATGCAGCGTTGGCGTTCGGCCGCGGAGATACGGCGTCCACCCAACTACATGGGCTCAGAGTCAGCGCTGGGGGGCGGTGTAGGGGCGGAGGAAAGAGGTCCTTCCTGGTAGCGACTGCGGCGACGTACCTCAAAGCGCTTCTCCACTCGGATGGCCAAGTGGATCAGAGGGTCCAGACGGGTGGGAACTTCGCGTGCGAGGATCTCATCCTTGATATTGGCACGGAGCCCTTCTAGGAAACGGGCGACCAAGGCTGATTCGTTCCAGTCGCAGGAAGCGGATAAGGTGTGAAACTCGACCGAGAAATCTGCTGCTGTCCCTCTTCCTTGATGCAGAGTGGACAGCTGCCGGGAAGCCCCCGCCCCGTACGCAGAACGGTTGAAGACCCGCAGCATTTCCTCCCTGAAGAGGGAATAACGAGTGAGGCAGTTGGCGTCGGAGTTCCATACCGCTGTTCCCCATTCTCGTGCCCGGCTGGACAGCAGGGAGATGACGAAGGCGATGCGGGAGCGTTCACTGGCATATGTGGACGACTGTAACGAGAAGACAACCACGCCCTGGGCTCACCGGCATAACATGGTGGGTTGTTGATTCTGGGCTCTTGCGCGTCCTGCTCTCTGGATGACTCGAGGCGAAGGTGAAGAAGCTCCTACGACATCTCAGTCATACGAGCCGCGAGGGAGTCCATTGCGTTGCGATCGGCGGTCAGCTCCTCCTCATGACGGCCTAGCATGGCTCCCTGGAGTTAGAGTGTGGACTGAAGGGGACTCTTCTTTGCTGGGTCCATTAGTTGTCAGTATTCTGTCAGTAATAAGGAGAGAGGACCCAAAAGCAGAAGGTGATTTTGACAGTTTAATGAAGAATCTCAGTAATCAGAAGGAACCACAGGTAGCGGTCGAGGCAGTATGATCAAACACAAAGTCTCTGGGTAATAACTCCAACTGATAATAGTCTCAGCCCCACAGGAACAGAAAGTCTTTCAACAGAGAAGCAACAGAACACTGCGGTCTCGGCCGGCCACGGGAAAACCCCGGGAGGCAGAGAGAGAGAGTGGCTGGGTGCATTCAGAGCACGGATACACCAACCGTGGACCACTCACGTAACTGGAGGATGAACAGAGCAGAGGCAAGGTGTTAAGGCTATTAATCAGGTTCACACTTCAGACGGGACATGACACGACAGGACTATACAGAGGTAAGGAGGATGGTTTTGGATACGTAACATCAGGCAATAATCTGACAAAGAACAGAGGAAGGGAAAGTCTAGAAATAGAGCGTCTAATCAGCGAAGGTAGGAAACCGGTGCGGAGAGAGCACAGGAATGAGGTAATGGAAAGCAGCTGAAGGTGAGTGGGATAATGAGCTAGAGTGTGAGTGCGTGTAATGAGAGGCTAATGAGAGAGAGAGAGAATACCAGGATCATGACAATCGGACTAACCACAGCTGACAACCAGAGAAACGCGGGCACACACCCATCCACCAACACACGCACACACACACACGCACGCGAAAAGAGCATTGCATATTTACAATTGTTGAATTTAAATACAACGTGTCTGTTGTCTTTGATTAGCCTAAAAGTCAAATAAAATGACATTCAGAGGGGGACATTCACAGAGGCCATTTAGGGGACGTCCTGGGGACATTTATTTTGTTAGCTGGACATAGGATATTATTTTAATTACTAGATAGTGTTTGATTTTGAACCTTTCTCCTGTTTAATTTGCCTTCCCCTTCCAAAAGTAACGCAACATCATGGCCTCAGATGCCACAATGCTTTAGGCGACTTATGATAGCCTACTATTTGACTGTAGGCCTACCTGTTAGTTGGAGATTTTGCATCCATTCATTCTCGAGCACAAGCAGAAACAGTATGTATAAGGCTGCTCAGAGTTTTAGTCTTAAAGGGTTACTCCATCCCAAATTTAGAATTTTGTCATTAATCACTTACACTTATGTCGTTCCAAACCCGTAAAAGCTTTGTTCATCTTCAGAACACAATTTAAGATAATTTGATGAAAACAAGGAGGCTTGAGAATGTCACATAGACTGCCATATAAATAACAGGGTTTGGGACCAAAAACTATGCTTTGAAACGAAACATTAAACCTTAACAAAGTGTCCCATCAGTTGTAGAACCCCTTCAATCCAAAGGGCCCTTTGAAATGGCACTGACATGTCAAGAGATTATATAGATTGAGACATGCTACATGATATTAGGCTACCATATACCATACCAACTCCCACAGGGAATACCTTAACAATCTCGTCTGAAAAAACTGCATTGCAGAAGTCGTTAAAGTACAATGTATTTTCTCAATTTTGAATAATAATTGTTGTTCCTGATTGTGTTCATGTGTAGCGTTGTGTATTAAATTAATATTTTGTCAATGATCAGATATCAACAAATGAAAAATTGCGAACCGCGATCATCATGATTCTTTTGCTGGGTAGTAGGTACATACAAAATATTTTTTACATCTTATGTTTGTGGTCTATCACATTTTGAAAATCTTATGAGGATAAAAAAATACTAGATTTAACTGTTTTGCTCCTATAGTGTGTGGTGTGCCATGATGTGACACACCACACACGAACAGATTTTCAACCAGAGTCTCAACTGTGAACACAAAAAAATCTCACAAAATCTTGCGAGACTTCAGAATAAGCATGGCGGACAGTATGCATGAAGAAACTGCAATTATAGTATTTGGAATGGTTTTATACATGACATATTGTATAAACAAATCAACAAGCTGATCCTCCATCTCTGCTGTCAACATCAATTTCACTTTGCTGTTCCATGACTCCTTCTGTCTTCCATCATCTCACTTTCTGATTGGATAATGTTTCGTTTCACGTGATAATCTCCAGAGCGTTCGCACGTTTGTCCTCTGGGATCCCCCCACACCTCAGGATTCCTGATTGTAAATATTAAACATGTTGAACCATCAAGATAATCAGGACATGGTTAGGATTGTCAGAAAGGGGGGAATAGGCCCCAAATTAGCCCAATAAGCTTTTGGTGTGTACCCAACTTGTCGCGATAGGCGGCATGAGAGGACTTTTTATTAATTTCCCACTTATGCTGGGTACACACCAAAAGATAATCGGGCTGATTTTAGGCCGATTTCCTCGCTTCTGACAATCCTAGCTATGTCCCGATTATCTTGACGGTTCTACAGATTATCTTATCAGATTTTCCCTTGGTGTGAGGTGTGTTAAGAGTCCTCGAACCTGATCGTAAGAAACTCGGAGCTGCCCCGATAGCGAATCGTAAATATTCCACATGTTTAATATTTACGATCAGAAATCCTGATGTGTGGGGGGAACCCAGAGGACAAAAGCGTGCACGCTCTGGAGATTATCACGTGAAACAAAACAATATCCAGTCAGAAAGCAATGATCACGTTCTCAAAGAGTGATGTAAGATCTGATAACAATTACTTAAAGTGTATTTAATAAGGCAATTTTAAAGAGAAAATGATCTCCTTTCCAAGAGAGACTGAGAACAACAATTATATATATGTGTGATTTTGAGACCATTGCTCACCTCTGTAACTTGTACAGACCATGTCCCCGCTGTCTCCAGGACCTTTTCTTTATTTATTTATTTTTTTTGGTGAAATTTCGGTGAATATCATTCCAAACATTATCATTGCAATTTCTTCCCGCACATTGTCTGCAATGCTTATTCTGAAGTCTCGTGAGATTTCCTGTGTTCACAGTCGAGACTCGGGTTGAAAATCTGTTTGTCACATCATGGCACACCACACACTATAGGAGCAAAACGGTTAAATCTAGGATTTTTTTATCCTCATGTTTGTGGTCTATCACATTTTGAAAATCTTATAAGATGTAAAAAATCTTTTGGTGTGTACACAGCATTAAGCAAGTTAACTGAATAATGGAAATTTATGGTATTTTTATAAACTCGTGAATTAAAATGTGGTGGACTGAGTCACTGCAGGCTGAATTGGAATTGTGATTTTCACATGAAGTGTCGTGTGATGGAGTATTCGGCTGTGAGAAAAACGGCTTTCAGTCCTGCAAGCCTTAAGACTCACTCTCAGCTTGAGACAGCTGAAATGGATCTTGTAAAATGTGCAATCGAATCGCCGATCACTTTTGAGAAACTTAAAAGAGGAACCACAGAAAGACAAATATCCCTTTTTTTCAGACTATTCTACATTATAAAACAAGTTTCTCCATTATGAGGAGAATAAGAAACTGGCTGCGATCTAGCACACGGAGAAATCTTTGGCCGAAAATGTATCAGAAGACTTGAAAGAAAGGTCATCTGCAATTCGGAAAAACAGGCGGCTTTTCTGAATTTGGTTTATTGTTTGTTTGTTTTATTCTTTGTACAGTAGTTATTGATCATTCTAAATGTATTTTTAATATATAATATTACATAAATGCATGAAATGTAGGGTATAACTTAAAAAAGTGCACGTGAGTCGTCATGGGTGACCCACCCCTCCCCCTCAAACCTCCGCCCTTGAACTTTATGATAATAAATAGCAGCGAAAGTGAAAGTATTTCTTGGGTGGCCCTCCTTTGGTTTTCCGTCCAGTGGAAAAGTTTACAAGCCTATCTGCTGTAAGGACATTCTTGCTGTATAGATTGCTCCAGAAGAATTTGGTAAGAAAAATACAGGTCATTGCGATGCATTTCTACTCTTGATATTAGTATTCTCCTAGTTATATTCTGCAATAATCCGATTTTCTGGTAGCCATTAACGTCTATGAATCAATATTTCATAATAAAAACATGGATATAAATAAAACATTAACTGTGAGCTGGCAGAATATATTGTTAGCTATTGTTTCCAATATTTATCAAATCTCTTTAAATACTGACGTAGTGATGCATTGGTCAGATTTTTGTTCTTCTTTTAGCAAACATATCTAACATTGAAAATACCTAACGATTCAAGTTTTACATTATAATGTAGCTGTATTGAATGTGTTTCAAACTTCTATTCCTACAGCTGTGAATATCACATCTGTGAAGGCAAAACAGCACTTCTCCTTTTGGTCATTTATCCTAAATATTCCTTCATATCGTGCCTGGAAGCTTGGTTTGAAGAAAGGTAAGATTTCTGTTTTATTATATTGTAATTTTGCAATTATTTTAAATAATTCAAGGATCACAATAACAACCCTTTATTTCGAAAGCAGTGATGTCTGGTACAAAGGGGAAATATGCAGATAAATGGCCCAGATAGCCAAGCTGGAGTGACAAAGGTTGTTACAATTTCAGTCATAAATGCTTTAAAATATTTCCATATGACATATAGGTGCTTCGCAATGAATTAGAATGTCGTGAAAAAGTTCATTTATTTCAGTAATTCAACTGAAATTGTGAAACTTGTGTATTAAATCAATTCAGTGCACGCAAGATTGAAATATTTTAAGTCTTTTGTTCTTTTAATTGTAATGATTTTGGCTCACATTTAACAAAACCCTACCAATTCACTATCTTAACAAATTTTAATACTTCATAAGACCAATAAAAAAAAAAAACTGTTCATGTACTCAATACTTGGTAGGGGCTCCTTTTGCTTCAACTACTGCCTCAATTTGGCGTGGCATGGATGTGATCAGTTTGTGGCACTGCTGAGGTGGTCTGGAAGCCCAGGTTTCTTTTACAGTGGGCTTCAGCTCATCTGCATTGTTTGGTCTCTTGTTTCTTATTTTCCTCTTGACAATACCCCATATATTCCCTATGGGGTTCAGGTCTGGTGAGTTTGCTGGCCAGTCAAGCACACCAACACCTTGGTCATTTAACCAACTTTTGGTGTTTTTGGCAGTGTGGGAAGGTGCCGAATCCTTCGGGAAAATGAAATCAGCATCTTCAAAAAGCTGGTCAGCAGAAGGAAGCATGAAGTGCTCCAAAATTTCTTAGTAAACGGGTGCAGTGACTTTGGTTTCCAAAAAACACAATGGACCAACACCAGCAGATGATATTGCACCTCAAATCATCACAGACTTTGGAAACTTAACACTGGACTACAAGTAACTTGGGCTATGAGCCTCTCCACCCTTTCTCCAGACTCTAGGACCGTGGTTTCCAAATGAAATTCATAACTTGCTCTCATCTGAAAAGAGGACTTTGGACTATTGGGCAACAGTCCAGTTCTTCTTCTCCTTAGCCCAGGCTGTAATGATGAGACAGAGACGTTCGGATCCATGTGCAGAACTTTAATGATGAGAATGGTCAGACAGGCAATGATCAGTAATGGCGTCAGGTATGTAGGGATAATCAGAATCGATTACAGAAACAAGCAGATGTCGGGGGCAAGCAGCAGAGAATCAGAGTCGGTATAAACAATCCAAAGGTCAGGTACGGAAGGAAAACACAAGGAAAACGCTCGGAAATGTCATACTGGCTAAACAAGACTTCGCAGTGAGTGAGAGTGAGTGTGCTGCTTATATGCCTCTACTGAAGCTCATGGGCACTCCATCTAATGATCGTGACACAGGCCTCTGAAGATTGTATGTGGTTCAGCAAAATCCTTGACACGTCTGTGTGTGGTGGCTCTTGATGCCTTGAACCTAGCTTCAGTCCATTACTTGTGAAGTTCACTAAAATTCTTGAATCAATTTCGCTTGACAATCCTCATAAGGCTCCAGTTCTCTCAGTTGGTTGTGCATCTTTTTTTTCTCCACACTTTTTCCTTCAACTCAACTTTCTGTTAACATGCTTGGATACATCACTCTGTGAACAGCCAGCCTATTTTGGCAATGAATGTTTGTGGCTCCTTGTGAGAGTGTCAGTGATTGTCTTCTGGAAAACTGTCAGATCAGGAGTCTTCCCCATGATTGTGTAGCCTAGCGAACCAAACTGAGAGACCATTTGGAAGGCTCGGGAAACCTTTGCAGGTGTTTTGAGTTTTTTAATTTATTCTAATTTATTGAGATAGTGGATTAGTGGGTTTTTGTTAAATATGAGCCAAATCATCACAATTAAAAGAACCAAATACTTAAACTACTTCAGTCTGTCTGCACTGAATTTATTTAATACCTGAGTTTCACAGAGAAGCACCTATAAAATTAATATGATTGGAGATTGTTAAAGTGAATAAGGACAAATCATTCTATGAAATGTAAATGTAATTAATAAATTCATACAAAACATCTAAAGTTAAGGTTTCATTGTGACAAAATAAAAAATGGGAGTTTCAGCTGAAATGGATCTGTTAACATGGAACATTAAAAGTGTTTATCTTTTCACTGTTTAACTGTCACATAATTTAGCCTTCATGATCTGACACACTTCAGATTTAGCTGCAGCCATGTAGTGGGGTGAAGATGCATATTATCTTTGAAATTATAATAACAAGATAAATGGGAAAAAAAGAAAGATTGCTTTGGATAGATTCCTTATCAGGTTATTTGTAGGCTTCATAGGTCATACATTAGACATATTATATTTATTGCAGGTGTTTCTTCATTTTTGCATTTGTAAGGACTATTTATAACTTTAAAATACTTTTTATAACTAAGTTGACACGTTTCTTTTTTTAGATGGCTACATTTGAAGATTATTGTGTAATAACCCAGGAAGACTTGGAGGGTCTTAAAGATTGCATATCTACCCAGGATCTCCCATCAGCAGTAAAAACGATCAAGGAGTACTTTAAACAGCAGGATCTTGTAGAACTAAACATTGGTGTGACGGGAGAGTCTGGCTCTGGAAAGTCCACATTTGTCAATGCGTTCAGGGGTTTAGGAGATGAAGAAGAGGGCTCAGCTAAAACTGGTGTAGTGGAGACCACTACAGAACCAGAGGTTTACCTTCACCCAAAATACAAAAATGTGAAAGTGTGGGATCTGCCTGGCATTGGAACGCCAAACTTTAAAGCTGATGAGTATCTTGAACGGGTTGAGTTTAAGCGTTATGATTTTTTCATCATCATTGCTTCAGATCGGTTCAGAGAATGCCACACTCAGCTGGCCAAAGAGATCATGAGGATGGGGAAAACGTTTTATTTTGTTCGTTCCAAGATTGACTTCTGCATTACTGCTGAGAAGAGGAAGAAGAGCTTTGACCAGAAAACGACTCTGGAGACAATACGAGAGGACTGTGAAAAGGGTTAGTTATTCTGTTCTCATGACAATGTTTTTAACAACAAAGAGATGTAGATGTTCTCTTTAAAATTATTATATTAACCAAGTATATTTTTCTCATGTAAAAACAATTTTTAATGTAATTATTAATATAAAAATCATCATGTCCTGTCCGGATTCTGTTTAGGTCTGAGAAAGATCGGTATAAAAGATCCTGTTGTGTTTCTGATCTCTGGATGGGAGCTCGGAAAGTATGATTTAAATGTTCTGCAGGAGAGGATGGAGAAGGAGCTTCCACAGCATAAGAGACGAGTGCTGATGTTGGCTTTGCCAAATATTACACTGGAGATTAATGAGAAAAAGAAGAAAGCTCTAGAGGAAAACATTGGAAAAGTTGCCTTCCTGTCTGCTTGTGTGGCAGCTATTCCTCTCCCTGGACTTTCGATCGCTGCAGATATAGCCATCATAGCAGACGAGCTGAGAAAGTACTACCGTGCATTCGGTCTGGATGATCCATCACTGCAGAGGCTCTGTGAAAGATCTGGGAAGACCATCGAGGAGCTGAAGAGTCTAATGAAGTCTCCCCTCCATCAAGGCATAAACCCAAGTTCAATATTAACCTTGCTAGGTGCTGCATCCCTTCTTATATCAGAAGATGCCATTGAATTACTTGTGAGCTTCATACCAATTGTTGGCACTTTGGTGGCAGGAGGTTTGTCTTATCTGACAGTCTCAAGAATGCTCAAGAGAGCTCTGAATGACATAGCTGAGGATGCTAAGAATGTGCTGATGGCTTCATTGGAGACTGAAGTGTAACTGTAAAAAACGATGATAATATTCAACATCATTATAACTAACTGCTTTTGGGGTATTTGAAGACAAGTATATTTGTTTATCACATTTAATGGCAAAATATCTAATCAACATTTATTATACAGATTTATCTTTACATGTATTTACTAACAGTTAATTATATCGAAAGCAACTTATATTTGAGGAGAAATACAAACAAATTATTAAATGTTTACGATTTGATGTATTAATAATTGTAACATTTAGATAAATAACTGTAGTTACTGTTGTTTTCAATATACTACTGTTTTTGTTGTATATTACACATTATAAAAAGAATGCCATGAAATATTGAGTGTAACGTCATATTTATAAATCGTATTCAATGGATGCCACTTTACAAAGCCCTCCCTGAACCTACCGCTAAAAATAGCCAATAAAATGTATTTTATTTCCACTTGTCAAATAGCCTATTTCTTTTATTTTTATTGAAAATAAATGCCTTTTCAATATGATATGTGATGGGAAAAGGAGAAGGGCTGTGCACTCCACTTTTAGACATGCAAACTAGCCCTACGCACTTCCCCTCAGTGGAGTCTCTGCTGTCATTTTGATGTGCGTTTCACTTTATGAAGTGGGAAAGGGAAGATTATATGGACAGACTCTCGAACCTTTGATTTTGCCAGAGGGAGCAAGTCTGCTTCATATGCACACTTAATATATTCATACAAATCATCCCAAACCCAAACAACTCTATAATATATATATTATTATTATTTTTATTTTTTTATGTTCATAACATCCCAAGGATTCCTATATACATATAGAATGATGCACCAAACTAATTATTAAGGGAAAATTTTAAACAATTAACTAACTTGACATTTGCTCTGACACAGTTAAACTGAGTTCTTGTCATATTTTATTACCATGTTCTAAAGTATATAGCGAATAAACTGTGATAATGTGAGAAATGTTGAAGGTGTCATTTTGGTTCGACTCTATATTTAACTTTCCTCTGTGTCATGGCTGTTAAATATGTAATTTGCAAACCTTGTGATCGTATTTCTACCTCCAGCTGGATTATGAAAATGTATTAATTGGAGAGGGGATAAAACATAATTTTGGGAGTCAGCACTGACCAATATTGCATTGTGACTAATTCAGATTTTCTGCAGTTACAGACCAGCACTTCTGCTGTTTTGATTATCAGTCCAATACCAAACTGCACATTTACCAATGCATTATTTTTGTAGTCTTCAGTCTTTTTAATGACTGCAGGTCCTTTCATGCCATGTTCACCTATGTTCTAACAAAAGAAGCATTTTCTTGCCTCTTAGTGTAGTCACAATGGTTGTTCATAACAGTGAAAGTGAAAGCGGGTGAAAGTGTTTGGGTGTATCCCAGTCGGATCATATATCTGTCTGGTTTGGTTTTTAGGTGTATACATTCACAGATTTTGATACTTTGAGTTGCATCTTGTCAGAGCCATCTTGCTCCAAAATAGTTATATATATATAGGTCCCATTAGTAATTCTCTAACTGAAACTTTCTCTAAATAGCATTAGCACCCCTGAAGAAACAACTGAGCATCAAGTTTTGAATCAGAAGGACAAAGGTAAGAATTATATATCTATGATGATATATCCAAAGTTCTGTCATGAAACTCTAGATGGCACTGTCCAATAGGTTCTAGCCACTGATCTATGTATAATCTATTATAGATCAGTGGTTCTAACTCAATCTGACATAATGACATCATTATTCATATGGCACAGCTGATCGGTTACTTTTCATTTCAGCAGCTAGTGAGCTTGCTGCTTTACATTAAAATACTTGCCTAGTGCTTGCTGTAGCAGTTGCAGTGTGCTTCAGAAAGTATCTGTAATTAGCATCTATATCACAGAACATACTGCGGGGTCTGCCTTAGTAATTTCAAAATATGTATACATTGTATCCGGTGTTGGACATATGTAGCTGCGTAACATTAATGTCCGTGTTCTTAACTTCTTTTATTTCTAAGGTCGATGTTTTCATTTGCTATGCTGTGTGTGTGGTTGATTTCAGCAGCACACAGTGTCAGAGACAAACTTTTTTATTGCTCTTAATGGCTTTACTATACAATAAGATTACAAAAGTTATGTCATTGACAGTTATCAAATTACTTAAAGGGGTCATATGATGTGATTTCAAGTTTTCCTTGGAGTGTTACAAGCAGGGTTCTAAATTAACACCCGCCAACCCGCCAAATGCGGGTTAAAATTCATTTTGGCGGGTGTTAATTAAAACTTACTAGCCAGTTTGGCTGGTGATGCATGACATGAGGCTCTGTTCTCGGTCATTTATCCCCCTGGCAGCACTTCCTACATTTCCCATGAACACTGTGCTGTAATGCTACGTGATGAAGTTTCATATGCTCATTGGCTGCACGCAGTTTGCAGTGAAACCAGCGCGAAAAAACATGGAAAGGAATAGAGCGTCCATCAGAAAACACAAGAAAGAAAAACGAATGGAGCCACAGCATGGAGCATAGACTGAAAGAGGAGGGAGTTAGCGGTTAAAGAAAAAAATTAAGATGAAACTAAATGCGGCGGTGATTGGGACAGATTTCTGGTGGCGAAAAGAGAAACGAGGCAGGGGATGAGGATATTACGGAGCCCCGCACGTCACCTGTAGGAGAAAAATCAATCCGTGACGACAGTTTTGCAATTCGTCCCCTCAGTTTATAAACCGTACTCACGAATTCATAAACTGTTCCCTCGGTTCAACAAATCGTACCCACGGATTAACAAACCGTGCCCACGAATTCCCAATCCGTGCACTCAGATTTTGTAAACCGTACCCTCGGTTTTTGAATCCGTACCCACGAATTCATATTAATCCGTGCGCACGCTTTCGCAATCAGTTCCCTCTTATTTGTAAATTGACGCGCATTTGTAGCTCCGCCCCCACCAGCAGATTCATTTCTGTTTATTAAACATTATTTTTCATAGTATCCAATGAGTCTTTGAGCGTTTATTTTACATTAATCACCAATAGGATAAGACACAGCCGCCTGTGTTTTATGGCCAAAAACAATAAAGGCTAAAAAGAAGAAAATAAGGGTAAAAAGCAAAACAAAACAAATAATATGCCGGTTATGTTTTCATTCCTTTTCTCTCTAACTGAATGCAATGTTATTTTTGGCCTCATTATTTAATAATAACATTAACAGAGAAACTTGCATCTAACTCAGGCAGGTGGGGTGGATGGAGCTTAGTATAATAAAATAACAAAAATAAGTCTTCATGCATATTAAGAAAGAATTGTACACAAGCATTTACAAAACTGTCAAAGTTTATTTAAAAATAAAGCAATTCATGAATTATTTTCTTGTACTCATTTATTTAGCCTACAAATTAAAATTATAAAAATAACTTTATTTTTATCAATAATATATATTATCATACAGGTTATGCATAAGAATCTTTTATCCAAAACAATTTACAACCGAGGAAAAAATTACTCCAGAGTTAGTCACAATGCCAGGTTTATTGTACAATAATAATCAAGTGCGATTATAAGATTATTCTTTTTTTATTATTAAACCTATTCCACATAATAATATTCAATAAAACTGTGTGTTAACAGGAGCTTGCTGCATGAATCCGTGAGTATGGTTAGATCCGTGGGAACGGATTGCGAAAGCGTGCGCATGGATTATGAATTTGTGGGTACGGATTCAAAAACTGAGGGTACGGTTTACAAAATCGATTTTGTTAAACCGAGGGAACAGTTTATAAATTCGTGAGTACGGTTTATAAACTGAGGGGATGGATTGCAAAACCATCGCCACGGATTGATTTTTTTTCTCCTACAGGTGACGTCCGGGGCTCCTTATGATATCGACAGAGAAACAAAGAAAATAAAATGTAATGCCAAATGGCAGAAGAATGTCGTAATGCTTTGTCAGGATTGCCGCATGTAAGTTACGCGAAAGAAAAAAAACAAAACAAGCAATTTCGTGGTGAGAACTAATCTTTTTAAATTTGAGTCAGTGTATATTTTGTTGTATGCATTGTACTTTATATGTGTTTTTCATGCCATCAGTTTTAATAAAATGATCAAATTCATTCAGTGGCACTCATCATTTGTTATTTTTACCGAAAAAAAAATGGCTAGTGGAAATTCTGATTGGCTGGTAACTTTAGAAAGTTACTAGCCACATTGGCTGGTGATCAAAAAAGTTAATTTAGAACCCTGGTTACAAGCTGTTTGTGAATAGATAAGATCCCTAAAGTTGCAAAGACTAAAGGCTCAAACCCAAAGAGATATTCTTTTTAAAAGATAAGGCTGGTCCATGCCCTCCTAAAATGGCTTGTATAAACACGGCCCAATATGTCTACATCACGATGTGGGAAGGTTTGCATAATGCCGCCCAAATGTTCATGCAAAGAAAAAAAGCGTAACTTTATTGTTGCTGCCACCATCGCCGCCATGTTGTGGAGACGCTGTGTGTTTCAGTGTAAAAGCGAAAACTTTGTATACAGGCACACATAAAATATGTTTTATATATATGCAGTGTACATGACTCTTTGGAGCAGCCGTGGTACATAGGTCTTGGCGATAGATCTACTTGCTTGGGGGGTATTTTGCTCCCTATCAAACATCGTATAGATTTTAAAATATTGCTTATTACTTATAAAGCCCTGAAGGGTTTAGCACCTCAGTATTTGAATGAGCTCCTTTTACATTATAATCCTCTATGTACGCTACGTTCTCAAAACTCAGGCAATTTGATAATACCTAGAATATCAAAATCATCTGCGGGCGGCAGATCCTTTTCCTATTTGGCGCCTAAACTCTGGAATAACCTACCTAACATTGTTCGGGAGGCAGACACAGTCTTGCAGTTTAAATCTAGATTAAAGACCCATCTCTTTAACCTGGCATACACATAACATACTAATATGCTTTTAATATCCATATCTTTTAAAGGATTTTTAGTCTGCATTAATAAGGTAAACCGGAACTGGAAACACTTCACATAACACCCTATGTACTTGCTACATCATTAGAAGAATGGCATCTACGCTAATATTTGTCTGTTTCTTTCTTATTCCGAGGTCACCGTGGCCACCAGATCCAGTCTGTATCCAGATCAGAGGGTCACTGCAGTCATCCGGATCCAGTACGTATCCAGACCAGATGGTGGATCAGCACCTAGAAAGGACCTCTACTGGCCTGAAAGACAGCAGAGACCAGGACAACTAGAGCCCCAGATACAGATCCCCTGTAAAGACCTTTTCTCAGAGGACCACCAGGACAAGACCACAGGAAACAGATGATTCTTCTGCACAATCTGACTTTGCTGCAGCCTGGAGTTGAACTACTGGTTTCGTCTGGTCAGAGGAGAACTGGCCCCCCAACTGAGCCTGGTTTCTCCCAAGGTTTTTTTCTCCATTCTGTCACCGTTGGAGTTTCGGTTCCTTGCCGCTGTCGCCTCTGGCTTGCTTAGTTGGGGTCACTTCATCTACAGCGATATCATTGACTTAATTGACATGCACAGACACTATTTAACTGAACAGAGATGACATCACTGAATTCAATGATGAACTGCCTTTAACTATCATTTTTCATTATTGACACACTGTTTTCCTAATGAATGTTGTTCAGTTGCTTTGACGCAATGTATTTTGTTTAAAGTGCTATATAAATAAAGGTGACTTGAATTGACTTGACTCTATCCTGTCCTGTTTTCATTCTTTTCATGTGTGTATGCATGTCTGCTGATGCAGCAGTTTTATATTCTTACCCTCAGCAGCATGCATTTATTGCCTTATATTGTTAATTTCTTGTGTCTCATGCTTCGTTGGGGGTTATTTCAAATATATGTGCAGCAGCAGTATTTCATACATGCTCACAGCAGCATGTCTGTGGATGTATTGAGGTCTGCCACAGCAGCAGCAGCATGGCAGATCTATTCCACCAAGCCCAAACATATTAACATTGTCATGTACATTATTATGCTAAACACTCAGAGAGTTGTCATGACAGAACTTCGCATTTGTACTTGAGTTACATGCAACAACAGATAAGCCAATCATAAGGCTTTTTTATGTTTGTATATGCAAACACATTTTTAGATGTCATCTGCTGATAACTTTGTAGATGAGTTGAAAAAACCTCAAGAAATTATTTCTGCTCAAGATATTTCAATACACACTGTTGGTATTTCTTTTTTTAGATGGCTACATTTGAAGATTATGATGTAATAACCCAGAAGGACTTGGAGGGTCTTAAAGATTGCATATCTACCCAGGATCTCCCATCAGCAGTAGACACAATCAAGGATTACTTTAAACAGCAGGATCTTGTAGAACTAAACATTGGTGTGACGGGAGAGTCTGGCTCTGGAAAGTCCACGTTTGTCAACGCGTTCAGGGGTTTAGGAGATGAAGAAGAGGGCTGTGCTAAAACTGGTGTAGTGGAGACCACTGCAGAACCAGAGGTTTACCTTCACCCAAAATACAAAAATGTGAAAGTTTGGGATCTTCCTGGCATTGGATCACCAAACTTTAAAGCTGATGAGTATCTTGAACAGGTTGAGTTTAAGCGTTATGATTTTTTCATCATCATTGCTTCAGATCGGTTCAGAGAATGCCACACTCAGCTGGCCAAAGAGATCATGAGGATGGGGAAAACGTTTTATTTTGTTCGTTCCAAGATTGACTTGAGCATTCAGGCTGAAAAGAGAAAGAAAAACTTTGACCTGAAAAAGACACTGGAGACCATCCGAGAAGACTGTGAAAAAGGTTGGTTTATTTGTTTAATTAACAGGCAATTACAGTTACATTTTCAAGGTTGTCATTAACATTGTGCTTAATTGTAGATATATCTTTGGCCATCTGAAATTAATATTACATGATTGTAGAATTTATGATAATACGCATATTGTACATGAATAATATTTAATGATTACATAATTCACTATTCCTTTTTCTAGGTCTGAGAAAGATCGGTATAGAAGAACCTGTTGTGTTTCTGATCTCTGGATGGGAGCTCGGAAAGTATGATTTAAATGATTTGCAGGAGAGGATGGAGAAGGAGCTTCCACAGCATAAGAGACGAGTGCTGATGTTGGCTTTGCCAAATATTACACTGGAGATTAATGAGAAAAAGAAGAAAGCTCTCGAGGAAGACATTGGAAAAGTTGCCTTCCTGTCTGCTTGTGTGGCAGCTATTCCTATTCCTGGTCTTTCAATTGCTGTGGATTTAGCCATCATAGCAGTTGAGATAGAGAAATACTGCAATGCCTTTGGTCTTGATAGGGAGTCTTTGGAGAAGCTCTGTGAAAAATATGGGAAGAGATTAGAGACTGTAGAGGGTATGATTAAGTCAGCTTGGTATAAAGGAATATGTACAGGTTCTGTGGTAACCTTACTAAGAGATGTATCCTTTCTGATGACAGAAGATGCTGTTGAATCTGTTTTTAGGTTTGTACCCCTTTTAGGTTCTATAGCTGCAGGAGCAATGTCCTTTTGGTCTGTGTCAACAGTGCTGAAGAGTGCTCTGAATGAAATAGCAGAAGATGCCAGGAATGTGCTGATGAGTTTGCTAGAGACTGAAGTGTAATCAGACAGATTTTAATGTACCAGATATTTAAACTGGTTGCCAGGTTTATAACACTGAATACTTAAAAGGTAATTCTTTTAATGGACAATTTTAATGGACAATTATGATAAATGTGTGTTATATTGATTTTTGCTTTAGATGAGTGACCTGAGAAAAGCAGTATTCTAAATCCATATTAAACAATAAATACTAAAACAATACCAAATAAGAAGACTGAAAAATATATATAACTGAATTTAGAAGCTACATTAAGAACAATTCTGGCTTTTTTTCTCAAAATTACTTGATGTGAAAGTAACATTATATGTGGCCAAGTATGGTAATTGATACCTAGAATTTGTGATCTGCATTTAACCCATCCTAGTGCACACAGTGAGTAGTGAACATACACACACACACAAAGTAGCGGGCAGCCATTTGCTGTGGCACCAATGGAGCAATGAGGGGTTCAGTGACTTGCTCAAGCACCTCAGGTGTTGGTACTGATGTTGGGTTACAAGTCTGACTTTCTAAACATTAGGCCACAACTGACATAAATTCCATATTGGCTATTGTCAGTTATAAAGTCAGAATTTGTGATACATGAACTCCTGTGTAGAACTAAGAAAATAAATAAATAAACATGGAGTGCTTACAATAATATTATATCAACATTCATGATGTTCTCTTATTTTATATTGTCTGCACAATTGTCAAGTACAGTGAGTTTTATCTGGTTGATCCATTTTGTTCCTCCAAGTCCAAAATGAGCAAGATCATGGTATTGTACCATCTGAAATATATGTACCGTATACTGTCATTTTTCCAGTACTAGTGTGCAACCCTAGAAAGCAACATCTATAACACATAAAGTCTTCATATGACCGTTCTCATTGAATCATTATTTCTATTCTCATTCAGTAGATCCATAACAAAATGTATTTTTCCAAACCATTTGCAATTTTTTAAAGGATTTATTCCTAGAGGTAATGAGACAATTGTTCCATTTAAGTATTTTATGTGGAGAAAAATTGTAATCAAAACAACTTTTCCAAGCCAATAATGCCATTGTAATTGCACAATATTTTGAAACATACAATAAAGTGTAGGTTTGGGTAATTTTGTAACTTTGGGGCTCCATACAGCATTTCACTTTGGTTGTGGACACACTTACAAAGTGATTGCTTTATGGCATGGGAGACAGCTAAATATGGCAGATTATTATTATTATTATTTTTTTTTTTTTCAAGCTCAGGCACAGCTGATCCAAAGTTGAATCTGAGGACCTGAGAGAGTCCTGGCCCAAAACTTATATAAGCCCAATGGAAGACGAGGAAAATGAACAGTAGAGCCAAATTCAAAAACGGGAAACAGCTACTTCCAGGTTCCTCCATGCACTCCTGTCATCTTTGGTGAAACAGGAGAACAATGTTCAGATTATTATGCCATGATTCTGCATTTCACGTCACACTTTTGTCATATTTGTTCTGCAGTTAAACATTTATTAAGAGTTAGTAAATACACCAGCACTGTAGAAGAATACATTATAGGCTACAAATGAATTATTTTTATTATAATTGTTATATATATATATATATATATATATATATATATATATATATATATATATATATATATATATATATATATATATATATATATATATATATAGTTCATTAGACTTCTTCAGGCCGAAGCAGTAGGTGGCGCTGTGGGTTTTAGAGTGTTTCCGTATACACTGTGGCCACGTCATGCTAGCGGAAGACTGAAATCATCTGCGCATGCGTTCAACTGTCTTCGTTATTTTGAGGTTCAGACCAGCGGACGAAGGTAAAGTGGCTGCTAAATATTTTCTCTTTCGAAAAACTGAATATGCTGCGAATGACACATTACAATATGTTCTGTCTTTTTGCTGTATGTCATACGCAAGCAGTCGACGCTGTCTGTATAATAACCTAATTTAGGGCGATTGTGAAGTAACGTTAAACGTAATCGATGTTTGTCACATTTTTTATATATAATAGATTAATTGAGCTTAGTCTATCAATAATTGTTTTTACTATAGTGCATTAGAAACAGTTATTTGTGTTTGGTACAATAATTATGATGAAATTAATTAGTTTGTTGTGGGCTTGTTGTACACGTAAGCATAATGAATGAATGAAGTGTCCTAGTTTTAAGTAACTCTGAATTTTTAAAGGTGTTTTAGATTTATTTATAGGATTGTTTAATATAGATCTGTAAATTGCAAACATAAGCATTATTTGAAAAAATCATTCATTCAATGCTGCACCGTCGGAGAATTTTTTTTTTTATTAAAACTCCTTGTTTTTTACCTTGTATTCTAGCCTACATTACTGTTTGAGTGAATATAGATTGTTTTTGTTTTATTTAATCTTTTAAAACTTGTTGAAATCGTTTTCTTACAATAGTATTATCTTTTCTCTTGTATGTATCATTTTATGCAACAAAATGAGATGTTCGTTTACTCATTAAATATGCCATTTCCTTGGGCAGATGAGGCTGCTCTGTGTATTTGCTTTGGTTGCTGTGGTGGCTTTGGTGGCAGGAGAAGAAGGAGCTCGTCTGTTAGCCTCCAAATCCCTGCTGAACCGATACGCTGTGGAGGGACGAGATCTCACCCTGCAGTACAACATCTACAACGTGGGCACCAGGTATTATTCTCTCTGTCTCAGAAGTTCAGCACATCACTATTTAACAGATGGCGGGTATATGGTTTACCACTGTCAGTCTTCGTAGTATTCGAATCTATAAAAATATATATTTCTTTTAGTGCTGCCCTGGAGGTTGAGCTGTCTGATGACTCGTTCCCCCCTGAAGATTTCGGCATTGTCTCAGGAATGCTCAATGTGAAATGGGATCGTATTGCCCCGTATCCTCCTCAATAAGCAATCGCTGTCCTGTGTACTGTACTTTTTTGTTGATCTCGAGAGAGGTTTTTTTTTTTTTTTTTTCATTGAGTTTTCATATTGACTTTGTTCTATGCAGTAATATGTATGCTATTTTGTTTTGATTTTTACTTTATAAGTGCATTCTGAGTACTTTGCACACTTTCAGTAATCCCATTAAGACTTCAATCAATCTCTTCTGTCTCTTACTGATGGCACCTAACATCATTAGTATGGTCTCAGGATGGGATGCTTTATTTTTGTTCTTTAGTAGATTATGTTCCTTAACTCATCCTCTCCACAGTGCCAGTAATGTTTCTCACACTGTGGTTCTGCGGCCTCTTAAAGCAGGATACTTCAACTTCACCTCTGCTTCTGTTAGTTACCTGGCCCAGGAGGGTGGACAGGTCGTGGTGAGTGGAGTCCCATGCTACCTTTCATATACGCAGTCGGCATAAGGAAATGTTGTTTTTGTTTATCTTACTGTGCCTAAATGAGCGATTATCTTGAAGATTTTTTTTTTTTGACCATGTTAATGCCAAAAATCAATATTTGGCTAAATGTTCTCTTCTTACAGACCATGTAAATGTAGTTACTGGCTGTTAGCTAAGACTTTTTTCGCATTGCTCAGGTTGGTTACACAAGTGCTCCGGGTCAGGGAGGCATCCTTGCCCAGAGAGAGTTTGACAGACGCTTTTCTCCACATTACGTAAGTGTTTTAATCTAGAAAATTCTGTATAATGGTCTTTAATGTATGATAGCCTGTGCTGTTATCTAATCTGAAATCTAATCTGTTTGTCTTTTAAAGCTGGACTGGGCAGCCTTTGGTGTCATGACCCTTCCCTCCATTGGCATTCCTCTGCTCCTTTGGTACTCCAGCAAGAGGAAGTACGACTCACCAAAGAGCAAAAAGAACTGAGTTATCTAATACAAGACAAAAACAGATCAGGGATCATTGTGTGAATGGGGGGTGGGGGGGTTAAGTGAATTATGGTGGAGTTGAGAATGTTGGTTTTGAATAAATTACCCATATTGGGGTAAATGGTCAATGATTTAATCAGTTTTTAAGTGATGTTGGTCTTCATCAGAACATTTATTTGAGGGATAAGCATCAAATAGGAGGTTCACCAACTGCTTTTGGTATTTAAAGTGGCCATTCCATGGTGGCTTCAGGTGCACCACCTTTTTTTGTAATGATTCTCAAATGCTAAACAGAACTGCACAATTCTTCATGATCAATGTGGGGCTTGTTTGTGGAAATAAAAAAAGGGTTTTATAGAGATGCTCTGTGTGTCTGGTCACTCACCGAAATATAATTTCCTCTTTGTGTCTGCTTGCTTTTTCTGTGATCTTCTTCTCGTGCTGTGGTTAGTGCATTCATAGTCTTTTATAGTAATCTCATCAGCTAAATAGTTCAAGCTAGTTATATTATGATTGGTCAAAGCTCACTGGAAGCTATCCCTAATCATTTGGTAATTCAAAATGCTAAATTTCTGCTAAATGCTAAAATTCACTAAAACAAAATCTGTGGTAGGTAATCCTAATAATATATTTGATTAAAAATGGAGTCATTTACTGTGCAATTATAACTTTGAATGAGTGACTGATTCTATGGAGAAAAAAAACATACAATTTAAATAAATGAAAAATATATAAACATGATAAACATGCATACAGTAGTAGTCATGGGGAGATCACTACTAACAAGCCTTATAAATGTATATACAGCTTTTAAGCAGTGTAATGTTTTGATACACATATGTGTCATCCTAATATCACAATGCTGTTTTTTTATCTCGTTATTAAGAGTATTTACAAATGAAACAATCTTTTGGTGAAGTCAGGGTCTATATAATCCTGAGGTCAGCGTTTGTGAATTGGTGGGGGCAGACAAGCTCTAGAGCTGGTCGGTCTTTCTGGAATCTGCTCATAAATGGAGCTGGAGGAAGCATTCAGAATTAGCTGCTCTGAATGATGAAAACCGAAGTGTTGAGGTGGAGTCATCAGTGGGGACACGCCAAAACTCTGAGGGAAAAATCATCAAATGTAGCATTTTTATAACAGATTGTGCACTATATACTACACAGGGAAATCTTCATAAAATATTCTCATAATGGATATTAACCTGCCCTCTGAGCTCTGGATGCATAGGACCATGAGCAGATCTTGGGGGTGGTCTTAGAGGAAGACTAGGCTCGGGTCTTGGTACAGCAAAGCCATCTTGGGCACCCCTGATGTTCACCTCTGAATATAGATGATTCCTTGGAAGGTTCACTGAAGAAAAGGACAAAAGATGCACCAAATAAGCATTTACATTCATAATATATATTATTGTAGTGACTCTAGTGCATGGTTCTTTTGAACAACGAGACACAAAATGTTCACAACTAGTTAATCCTGAGCCAGTTCTGATGCTTGTTTTCCTCATTTCTCACCTTCATCCCCTGCCGCCTGCCTCCTCCACCCCACGGCATAGCAGTCAATCTCTTCTGGACGACTGCGTGTGTGGGGGGGTTCTTCGTAAGTGTGCATGGGCTCCAGTTTCCAGTATTTCGGGTCTGCTGCTGTTGTGTCAAAGTTTGGGATGGATGGAGGGGTAAAGGCTGCTGTTGCTCCCTGGAGGTCAGGTTGGGCACTGAAGTTAGGGGTATTTTCTGATACTGCTCTTGGCGGTTTAATAACTCGAGCATACTGGACATCCACAGGAGAAAGTTGATCCCCTGTTAGATTAAGATTTGAGGGGTTTTCAGCAACCTCAGAACTTCCATTCTAGAGGGAGGAAAATAGAAAGGTGTCCTGTTAGGGTTTAATTTTAGAAATTTGACATTAAACACTTACATAAAAAAAAAAAAAAAGTCAAACTCAAACTAAACTCTTTCTCTCTTTACCCTTAAGAAAATAATAATGTTTTCTTATCTTTTTTTTTTTTTTTTTTTTTGCTGTATTAGCATTTGTATGACCTCAGTTTTCCTAAAAATGACATGAATAAACTGTGGTTAGTGTAGCAAATCCATGGTTAATTTGTGGTTACCATGGTTTAACTAGTAACCATGTTTTATGTTGTAGGCCTAGACTATTTGTAGTAAAATCATGGTTAATTTTAGTAAGGGAAACCTTACCTTTGTGTAATACACACATCACACAAATACAACAGTATGGCAAAAGGCAACAGAAGCTTTGTAGTGAAGTTTTGTTATCTAGTAAATGTGAGTTGTTTCTGGAGTTAGTTACCTCACCTAGTTGATTCAGGAATCGGATTAGCCGCGTGGTTTTTGATTCACAAATTGAAACGGTTTAAGCGAATCATTTACTAAATCAGACTGCACTTGTCCCGTAGCATGTTTCTTTTACTGTCTATGCCATGGTTTGTTCGTGCTGTGTGCAATGGCAAGTCGACAAAATATGTTTTTCTATGCATTATGTCAACGTAGCAACGTAGCTATACTGTCTTGTCACACGTAAACAGATTTGGTTTATATGAAGGTTGTTTATAATTGGGTAAAATTCTATTGACGGTGTAAAATCGGAGCTAATTCTGGAATATTCTTAGAGTTTGCTTAGCCTACTGTTGTTAAGGTGAGAAACGATTTTTAGCTTGTTGCTGCTCGGTCTCTATGATGTTCTTCGTGGTTGTTAGGGTGTGAGGGTGCTTACTAACCAAAAGAGGATGCTTAACCATAACTTTTTTTTATCCACAGATAGACTGTGAAATAAGTCTATATATGGTATATAGGATTTTTTTTTTTTTTTATCTCTCAAAGCATGTAAGCAATGTGTGAGAGAAAAAAAGAGATTTTGCTTTTTGCTTTCAATGCCTGTAATCTACTCACTTCTATCCCAGGAGGCGCTGTTTCACTTCCACACTTGCATTCTGGCAGCGAGTGGGTCTTTTTTAGTGGCTTTCTCACGGCTGCATACTGCACAGGCTCTTCTGTAGCAGAAGCGGTCTGTTTGGATGGGTTTGTGGGTAATGAATCCACAACAGCTGGACCGATGGCCATGGGCAGTTTTGTCTTTTCCTCTCGATCTATTGCTTTTCCATTTCTCTCTTCTTCCTCATCCTTCACCCGCCACCCATTAATTTCCGCAAAAACCCCATCTGGCTATACAGCAAGAAAAAAATAACAGCATATGAAGTGAGAAGTAAAATCATCTCTAATATCTCCTCTTCTGTATTAAAATCATGAAGATTCGCTAGGGTAAATGTACCTGAATACAAGGTATGGTCAACATCTCATTAAAAGGCCCCACAGGATTATGGGTGTAGTAGCTGATTAGGTCGTCCAAGCTTCTATGCCGGCTGTGTTCTCCAGCAATTAGATATACACTACCAGATGATCCATACTCCTCCTCTTCAATTATGAAATGACGACACCGGTCTTCTCCTCTGGGGTTTTAATGAATTTGTTATTTTGTGAGTGAGTGATATTAGAGATGTCATTGCATTAGATTGCATCTGTAGGTAAGATACACTAGTATTTTACTGATATACCTGTATTTTAAAATGAACAGAAGCACACCGTTCAAGCTAAATATTCTTTTTACGTTTAGGTCTTAAATAAAAATAGTTTTGCAAATGAAAAATGGCCCATTAAAGGGAAGTTAGTTTTGAGAAATTAAAAGAAAGTCTATATGAGTGATTTGTTTAAACATCATACAGGAACAAAAGAAATAACTATTTTATTAGCGAGTCATTGAATCATTCACACAACCAGTTTGTTCAAAGTCTGACAAACTCAACTCACAATTTATTTTTTTAATCCAACACAATCATATTTCAAAGGCCCGTTTACACCAAGGATGATAACTACAACTATACAGTTTCTATACAGTTTTCTAATTTTATGAGAATAGGTCTAGCAATAACAGCAATGTGGAACAATAACTTTGGAATCACTTTTAGATTTTTTTTCTTTTCTGGCAGACTAGCAATAAGGACATTGACAGCCAATCAAAATGTTTTTTTTTTTTTTTTTAAGCAGCTGGCAACAAAACTATCTTATCTTGAATTGGTGTGGATGCTAATCGTTCTTTATAGTTATGCACTATATTGTTAAGAATGACACTAGTGTTCAAAATAAAGTACCTGTAAGACAGCACAAAGCCAATCTTTGACTCGCTCAGCCTCAACAGGAAACAGCCTTGTGGCTTATCCTGCAACAGCTGTTCCGCTTCCCTGAGAGAGTGAGAAAGATGGGTTGTGTGAAAATGTAAGCTGAATAGTATATGTATTTGACACAGTTTCACATCTGTGTTTGTGCAACTATGCGTGTGCACCTGTTTTTCTGTTATGTTTTTGGAAGAATATTTAGATGTGGCTGTAACCTGCGTGTAGCGAAACCATGGAGCCAGCGGGGAAGAGGCTGTCCGGGCCTGTGCAGTCGTGGCAGCTGCATTCTTTCAAACCACAGCAGAGTGTGAGCGCGCAGAGATGGAGTCAGAGCCTCCAGGGGCCTCACGGGACCCAAAACCAGAGCAGGATCCATCCGCTTCACTGTCGTCTTTAACAGAGGGAATCCAAGTAGGATGTCACTTAGATGTCATTTAAAAAACATTTGATAAATATTTCAAAAGATGAAATACTATTTGATATGTGTCTCTGTGATGCCTAACAATGTTTTCATAGTTTTACTTACTAGTGTTGTGAAACTACAATAATCTCTTAATGAACATAAACACGGAAATAGACAGCGTTCCAAAAAATTATAATTTGTAGATAATGAGAATAAATGCTCTACAAAAATTTAAAACAGCTTGACGTGATTTTGAAAATGACTTCAGAAGCCCCCGCAAATCACTTTGGTTAAAGACGTGATCATGTCACATTAGACATCGCTACTCTCTCATTGATTATTTGAGAATGCTTTAAAATATTGTACATAATAAATTTGGCCTGAAAATGAAAAGCGTTGTCAGTTTTGACCTTGTTTTTGATCGACTGACCAACCTGCTATTTCTCTGCTTCAAAAAGCTCTTTATAGATAATGTAGAACAGCCAAACCGCTGATAGAAGTGTGTGTTTTTTTTTGAACAAGAAGAAATTGTAGCACATGAACATGAACATTTTGCCTTTGAGGACATTATATATATATATATTACAAAATCTGTGGTTCTAAGTTGTGCAGACATTTTTCCGTCATGTGTACACATTTATTACTTGACAGATTCACCTCATTTTCCTTCTGCTGGTCCTGTTGTGCTGTGGGACGACACTTGATGCTCCGCCGGGGTTTTATGGGAGGTTTCTTGGTTGTGGGATGGTTCTCTGGAGCTACAGATGGACGGGGACTTGGTCTTGGGTAATGGAAAGAAAGCGCGCTCAATCGCTCTTCTCTCTGCTGAGATTCAGCATCTGTACAACAATAAAATTATTGAAAAACTCATCAACAGTAAATGAAAGATGGATGTGATCAAATTAAACTTGTTAAAACGATTCTCTTTATAGTTCTTTCAACCTTGATCGGACTTCTAACTGCCTTTTTAATGTATTTATCTTTAAATACATTTAGATATTTAATATTAGCTTGTAGATGATAGCATCTAAATATAAATATAGATGTCGGTGTGCAAAATTTAAAGGTTGAGATACAGTTAGAATCACACCAGTACAGTCAGGCTCAAAATAACTCTGAACGGAAATGTCATGTTCTCTACAAACACCCCAGAAATACAGAGCACAAGATACCAAACGATCAACAAAACTATAATGTTAAAAATATTAAAAGCTCTGTTTAACAATAATGCTGTCGAAAGATTATAGAATAGCCATGCTGTCAGAATTTAGTAGTAGAATATCATGTATATTTGGACTGTAATTTTATACTAAACAAAGTCTAGTAAATTTCTGTTCTTTTAAACTAACTCTCAAGTCTACATTAATGCTAGATTGGCTGTAGTCCATTTTAACATATTAAAACAAAATAAGCACAGCTTGCGCACCATATAGCTTCATTCTGACACTAAACCTAAAAAATAGATTTACCTTCACGAAACAATTAATTAAATAAGTTTAACCTTGTCAAAATAACATCTGTATCTGAACTTCTAATAAATACGGACATTTTAAGATTTTAAAAGAAAGTCAGAAGAAACAAGTAAAAACAACTTCTTAAAACCAGGTTGTGCTTTGTTTTTTGTAATAAAACCCAGCTGATTTCTATCTAGAAATTTTTTTATATATAAGTTCCAAAGGTGTTGAAAAACACCTATAAAAATAATAGCTGACCTTTAATCTTTTGGTAGTCAAAGTCCATTCTCAAGTGCAGGATGTAAAATGCTACCTCTTCCTATCTCTACTTGAGTGTTTCTGCCTCATCCTGTTTAATGCATGTGTGAGTGCGAGAGAAAGAGAGCGGAAAAGGTCATAGGCAAAGAACTGATTGTGAACGGTTAGTGATTGTGTGCAGATTTTGCTTTTAGAATGCTTGTGAAATATTTAACTGATAAACATCCTGACAAATTTCTTGTTAAAAGTTGCCGTGCACTGAAAAAAAGAAAAATAATAATAATAGTGTAGAAACCAAATTGCATCAGAAATTCACAGGAAATTTCACAAACTATTACAAAGAAACAAAAAGTCACACATTGAATTAAGCATGAGATTTTGAAGTAGAAAAAAAATGAAATTTTCTTTTGCACTTACAATAATTACTTTGAAAAGTAGTTTTTTTTTACAGAGTGCACCAATTTGTTGTTGTCTCAAAATGTTTTTTAAGCAATAAGAGTATGTAATTATGGTGTTCCTTAAAACAAAAGCATGTTTTAACAAAGCTTGCAGAATTGATATGTAAAAGTAGAGCTCCTCTCAAATCGATTGACTTTTTAATCATAATGTCATGTTACTGCAGATTTATTGGGTTTCTGTAGTTTTATTTTATTTTAGATTTTTGAATGCCTGTCTATAAAACAAAACTATTGTTGTTTTAAACTGTCTGTAAAATGTTTCCCTCTTCTACACAAATTGTGAACATTTGTATATGTGTATCCTGTATTTGTGCATGTCCTTTTTTTATCTTTTATGTTTTATGTTTGAGCACAGTGAGTGCGTTGTTTGTGTGAGACAGAGATAAAGAGTGAGAACATGTTTGTGTGAGAGAGGGAGAAAGAGAGAGAGAGAGAGAGAGAGAGAAGAGGCAGTTGTGTCACATGACTTGCTCACCACACAGGATGAGAAAGAACGACCACAATGAAGGTGAGGAAAAAAGAAAGAGAAGACAAAAGAAATGAACAAACGGTAAGCAGAATACTCTGCCCAGTTCCCACAAGCTGTTCTTTAAATTTGGCACATTCCTTTACAGTGTTTTGGGATACATAATGAGCTTTCTTCTTTGTCTTTTCATTCTTTCTTTTTTTCTTTTTTTCATTTAGGTCTATATTATTTTTTTATTTTAAGATGATTATTTTTTATCTTCAGTTCAAAATAATTCTCAAACTAATTTGTGTCCATTGTTCTAATTTTATTTTATTTTGCAAAGATTGACTAGCTGACAGTTGCAGGACACATCCACTAGATGGCGCAAGTACATTTACAGTGAGAATGAAATTCGGAATAAGACAGGAACAAAAATGACCTGTCAATCGCTAACAATAGTCATGCAAAAGTCATGCATAGCATACCACATTACATACAACGGTTTTATTTAATGTGATTGTCGTGTACATTATTACATCCTATTTTGATTTAAAACGTATGCTTCAAAACTGTTGATTAAATAAGAACAGCTGTCCAGCCATTAGATCTGAGCCGAGCCCACTTTAATTTTTGCCACCAATATTGCAATGCAACTGCATTTAACCCATCCGAAGTGCGCGCGCACACACATACACTGTGAACACACACCCAGAGCAGTGGGCAGCCATTTATGCTGCGGCCCCCGGGAAGCAGTTGGGGGTTCGATGCGTCGTGGTATTGAGGTTGGAGAGAGAACTGTACATGCACTCCCCCCACCTACAATTCCTTCCAGCCTGAGACTCGAACTCACAACCCTTCGATTGCGAATCCAACTCTCTAACCATCAGGCTACGACTTCCCCATTAATTAATTCTCTATTAATTTTCCGACTTGCTACTCTTGCTTAAATGCACAAAAGTCTTTTGTGTTGCAGAAACTCATCAACTGAACCTCAATCTCTCACCTGTTATTTCCTGAGGTTAATGGAGCTGCAGAGAGAGATAGCTAGTTACCTATACCCCCGTTTTCATGTTGTTGGTGTGTTGCGGCAAGCAGTTTTAACATATAGTACTTAAAATACACTGATGTATGTTAGTACGAATATATGTTTAAGTAATCCAGTGATTATCAATATATAGAATCTTACTATTAAACTGCTGGTTATTAAAATGCTAAGTAATCCATTGGCAATCAATATAGTTGAATGTTATTATTAAACTGCTGGTTTTCTCAGACCAGATAAAGAATGGTTACTGGACATCACTTGACTTTTAAAGGTCCCGTTTTATGCGCTTTTTTGAAGCTTTGATTGTGTTTACAGTGTGCAATATAACATGTGTTCATGTGTCGCGTGTAAAAAAACAGTATTTTTCCCACAATTCACCTCTGTATACAGCTGTTTTCACTGTCATAAAAACGGGCTGATGACTTCCTTGTTCTATAAAGTCCCTCCTTCAGAGATACATAATGAGTTCTGATTGAGCCAGCGGTTCCTGTGTTGTGATTCGACACCAGCTGAGCACATGTGGCTCTCCTGCAAATGCGATTGGACTAGTTTTGAGAAGCAAGTGGGCAGGAGCATGTGCTGGAGATGTACTTATAATCACAGGAGCGGTTTACTGACGAGATGCTCATGAAAATCGCATTAGTTTTTTTGCACAGCCCTAAAATCTAGTTAACAAAGCTAAACAGCGTTGCCCTTTGTGTAATAAGTTACAGAAACTGTTAAACGCACAAACTTAAATAATAAAATACACTTACCGGTTGTGGTCCATAAACAACGCCTTCTCCAGACAAAGATGGAACTGCTCCATCTTTCAAAAATAATCTTTGTGCAAATCCGGCATTAAACTGATTGAGATTGAGAAAGTTGTCCTCAGCAAGCTGTCCTCAGAAAAAATTTGCTACACATAGTTTAACATGTGGATTATAATTTCCGGGAACCAAGTTAAACATATAAATTTTAACCATTAATCTCCAAGTACAGCGTCCCTGGGAAGGCCAAACAAAGATGATTGGACTCAGAGATTAAATTAACAGGGTTTCAACGACATGGCGACAAAAACAAACAGCTCTTCCTTCTTCTCCGTGGGAGCGCAACAAGACCACGCCCCCTTTTTGTGAATTCATGTGGGCGGAGGTTTGTCAAAAAAACTGTTTTAGTGACGTCATTACAGCAGGAACTAGAGGGATGTAGTCCATACGGGGCGTTTTTTGTAGGAGAATTCTGTTAAATCAAATATCTCGCTTGGCATTGAACTTTGAGCTTTAGAATTTTACAGATATTATTTATACTCTAACAACAACATTACACACTAACTAAAGTTTAAAACATGGGATCACGAAGAAGGGGACATTTTACTTTTAATTAGATGGTACTTGTTTATAAGTGTTTTTTGTTGTTGTTGTTATTGTTGTTTTGTTTTAGTTTTTCCTGTGAGTAAATAGATTTTGTTGTAAAAACTGATTCACATTTATATGTGGTTCATATTTCAAGTTGTAACTAGAATGTATTTCCATTTCTGAAACCCATTCCAGTTTTCCTAATATTAGTTACTACAGCTTTTATGTTTTTTTTTCTTCACTACTGGAACAAGTAGGCAAGTTGTTTTAGTAGGATTGATAGTATGATTGATTGTTCACAAGAAATTTTGAGTAGTTCATAAAAAGAGTTAGTGTATAGTGTTAAAATGGCTTGCCACACGCGGGGACTGCACTGACATGGTCAACATGAGCGTTTCCTCATTTCAGTACTAGTGCGTCCGCAGTGAGCGGAGCTCTGGAGGAAATAACCTACCGTCCGTCAAACAGACACCACGCAGCTTCATGACGGATCTATGTCAGGTAGGCTACGTTCCATAATTCAACCGATTCTTCATGTTACAGGGGAATTGACATAGAATTTACTATTCTAAATGAAAGCAGAGGGATAAGAGAAAATATATATTTTTTTTCAATATATGTCGCAGTGCATGATAGAAGTTACTAATACAAGGAAATGTAGCCTACACTAATGTAAACGTTGCATCATTATTGTGACACTTCAGGGCTTCCTATGTGCGGAGCTCAGAGACCCTAGCAGTGGAATATTAAACAGACACGACGCTCGAGAATGAGACACGAACAAGTTTTCACACGCAGGTCTCGCTCGTGTTCTGCACAGAGTCGACAGGAGACGCTCGATTATACTGTATTTTTTAAAATTGTATGCGATTTCGTTTCATTTCATGTGAAATTAATTGTTGTTGTTGTCAGACCAAAACAAAACGGAGAAAAAAAATTGGAGGTTTAAATGTTAATTTTTATTCACATTTGCTTTTCAAATTTCTCAAGACTGCTGCAGTCTAAAAACCTTGTGCGAGTTTCAAAACTGGCAGTTGACAGCCACATACTTTATTAATGAAATAACCAAGAAACACAGATTGTTGCATACCTTGTTAGTGATATCCAGGTGGTTAGCACCTAGATGTAACAGGGTCTGGCTAGCAAACCTCACAGGCCCCGAGGGCAAACAATTAGACCGGATCTTTTTTTTTTCTAGGTGTAGTTTTTTTTTTTTTTTAGAACGCATAGATTTAGCTGAAAGCTGTGCAGGAAAGTAGGCGTAACTGATTCCATGTGTTAGTTTTTCCTCCTTTTGTAAAATAAGTTTTCAGGCAACGCAAAATGTGATTTATTTGATAACATTTGATTAAAAAGTTTTATTCAAGTCAGAGTTGTATATTGGGATTTAAAGTTGGATCAATATCATTACCATTTTAAAGTGTAGGTAAGCAAGGTATAGGCCTATGTCATAACATTATATATTTTGTGCGTGTGCGCGCGCATAAAGTGAAGCTGAGTTTAAATCATAGTTAAAATAGTGGGTTATGTGTTTGCTGTGGTGGTTTGCATATGAAGAGTTCCAATGGAAAAGCGTTTTAAAGCCATCTTGGTCAAAAATGAGATAACATACTGATTGAATGCTCTCCACGATTAGAATTTGTTCATCAAGTACAGTACTTTCACCTCAAATGTGCTAAAACCCAGGCTCAACCCATTAAGAATTAGGCTACCTAGATAGAATCCTGTTCATAAAAAAAAATAAAAAAACTCAAACGTACTTAGAGGCTTTTGAATTTGAACTCTCTCTCTCTATATATAGACATATATACATATACTTAGACATTCTTTACCCATGATTTTCTTACCATTCCTCATTGTTTTCCTCTTTTATGTTGCTCTAAATCTGTAGCCCCGGGACTTTGATCTTAATCAAGGATGTGATCACTGTTTTGGGCGTTTCATGGCTGGAGATCTGATCCTAGATCCAGCAGGAAGTTTTCAGGTTTTGGAATTGCTCTTCAAGTTCTTTCTTTGATCTGGTACAGATGGGAATGAAAGCAAGCTCACGCTCAAATTTCAGAACTCAGTCACTTAAACCCGCAGGCGCAGTCACACATTTGACTCAGCTGATTTTACAAAATAAAGTAGCTAACATAAGGGGATGGAAGATGTAGTCTATGTACTTTTAAGCTAAAATACTGCAAAATGCAGTAATGATGCAAAGAAAACAACCAAACTCAGGCTGAAACTAATTGTTAAGCATAGTTTTACTGGCTATGTGTAATTTGACACAGCTGAGTGAGTGTTGCTCCACTGAAGCAAAAAGGGTTTTTTTTTGTTTTGCAATGAAGGCTATGGTTCTTCTCTGTGGCTTTTTCCCTGGTATGTTAAGAAGCCGAAGTGAGATGGGTGGGGTGACATTTTGGAAAAGAACTGATAATCAAATGCAGGCTTTCCATCTCGGTTCCGTTCCCTCAGAACATAGTTGAAGTGCACTTTAAACAACGCAACTGACATGTGCTCCAAACACTTTGAATATCCAGTGTGCTCTGTCAACTTCAGTTTGGCACACGTGCTGTTGTAGTCTTGATCATCACAGTGCAATGCAGATGGGTTCTGGAGCACAAGATGTGTGTTGTGATTTGAAAATAATTAAAAAAATCTTGCGGAAGGCATGTATTAAAGGGAAAACATGATCAACAAAGCATTATTCATGATCGAATTAGTGTGATAAACAAAACAAAAAATAAATTTGACTTCTTATATCCATAACTCGAACAGTGCAACTCGACGTGATTTGCAGCACTTTTCGTAATTACATTACAGCATTTTATTTAAAAAATGGAGTGCTTCTTTATTTACCCTCAAAAAATGGAAGTGAAATGTGTCAACATGCCCCGTAGGTGGAGTACATTGTAACATCTGAAGGGAACCTTGCAAACACTGACCAGCAGCAAGTTTAGTTTTACTTTTCTTTTTATTTTGTTTTCATTTTGAAAAGCTTATATCTTTGCTGTTTACCTCATGTTATGCTATGGAGGCTCTCTTTTATTTTTTGATTGTATATTATTCCTCTGTGTTTACTTAATGTTCTTTAAATTATTATTATATATCCTAATACAGCATGTAGTGTAGGCCTATGCCATGCCTCATCTTATTCATTTTTGTTAATAAACATGTTGTAAGCTCGTTTGTCAGTTAATCTTACTGTTTTATTGTTGTTGTGCATTTTAATAAAAAATAACAATGACTCATCTGTATTCTTTAGTCTTAAAAGGTGAAAGGTGTATGAAGCCTATAGATGTCAGCAAGACAGACAATTATCTTTTATTGTAAAACCTGACAAGATTGCGATGTCGAAAGTGAAAGCATTCAAAGCCGGGCTTATAGCAAAAGAGGGACTCCATTCACAAAATTCAAATCACAAATAATACTACTGATTAAAAAGAAAGGGTTAACCACTTTCGTTTCTATACCTATTAACTGTGGTAAAAGTTCATCAGCAATTCAGCATGCATTGATTAATAGCATGTTGTAGCAAAAAAAAAAAAAAAAATGCTCTTTCTACCAACTCAGAAACTTCAGTCAGTGGGAAGAATGAGGCTGAAGCCCTGAATTGCCCAGCTCCCCATCAGTGATCTAGCACCCCCTCAGCACCTCCATTCAAAATCTTCTGATGCCGCCCCTGGTACATTGATGTATTTTTAAAAAGCGAAAATTAAGAAACTGGAAAAAATGTGAGCACTGTTGTATATTTATAGGTGCTGTTTCTTATTGTGTGCATCCTGTATTTTTGTGCTCAATAAACATATTTGAAAAAAAAAAAAAAGCGAAAATTAAATTAATTTTTTTAGACTCTAAACCCAGTCCCCAAGTAAATTAAGTTATTAAATAAAAAAGAAAACAGCAAAAAGATTTGCGCGGTTTCCTCATGACTTTTTAAAGCAAAGTTACACCCCTGGTGTGTGGCATGTGTCTTCTAGATACAAATGTTTGATTGTATCTGTGTTAGATAAATAACTTTTTTAAAGATACTCCCGGAGTCCCTTGATTGTTTTTCCTATTTTGGCTTCTAAGCACTGATCTCTGTTTTGCTGACTTGTTGTTCCAGATACTGTTTGACTATGATTAAAAACAGCTGAATTACTTTTTCTAAAGATAACGTGTTTGGTCCGTTTCTGTGTGAAACTACCAGCCATGATGTTAGATAGCTGCTTGTTAGGGTGTCTTTATATGGTTGCTAGGGTATTGCTAAGGTGTTCTTGGTTGTTGCCATTGCTATATGATCGCTACAGTGTTTTGGTTTGTTGCTTAGGCATTTCAGGGAGGTTGCAAGGAAATCACTTAGTGCCAAGAGTTGCTCCTAGTAACAAAATTCTAAGAAAATTCTTAGAAATGTGGGTGTTTCTTGAAATTAAACAAAAGATCCTAGTATAGAAAAAAAGTTATTCAGAAAGCATCTTAACACTTAAAAGAGGTCTTTACATCCAAAATTGTTAGGAGTACGAACAATGACTTTTGAGAGACCTTAAGAGTTTGAACATGAAGAGGGAGAAGAAATGTGTTGCACAATGCTTGACAGTGAATTGATAAGACTCCACACATTAGATTGCGCAGGGATCACATTTGTGACCAGTCTTATTAGAGACAAACTAACATCTCCGACACTGCGCAGGAAAAGCCATATTGCCAGAAATAAAAGTAATCACTAAATTAACATATTTGGCAACTGAAAAAATCCATCCAATTATGCAGCAGTGATGATTTGGGTCTCTCATAACCTTCTAGAAAAGTGATCACATAAAGAATTAGAACACTTTGAACCTTGTCACTGTTCATTTCATATAAAATTAAGCATGACATGATGTTAAATAAAACAAATATATATATATATATAGAATATGTGTGTGAGAGAGAACAGTAAAACAGGAAAATTACGCCTGTAATTTTTTAATTGAAGGATGGTTGTGTGGCAAGAAGTGGTCAGGGGTTCGAAGATTAACAATAAGAGAAATCCTATCCACCTTTTTCCTGATGTAAAAATGGACACTGCGATTTGTAAATTCTATGGATCTAGCTTTAATCTGTTATCTTAATTAAGAACACACTGGTTTGTACTACAAGCAGTTTTACTGTTTACTGCAAATTGTTATTCTCCTCATTATTTACCTATAGCGGCTAATGAAACAGAAGTCTCACCCATAGGCTTACTTCCATGTTGAGGAAAAAGGTGGATAGTAAACTACGCCACCCGGAATACATCAGGACATAACAGCCCTGAGCAAAGGGACACAGGTTCGTTGCCAAAGGCAGGGTGAGCATGAAGATAAACAGATATCATCAGTGAATCACTTTATTAGCATACAATAAAACACAACACTTCACAAAAGGTCTCAAACATCACAAGTCTGTACCAGTAACATACAAAACAATAAAGTACAATACAATAAGATAACAAAGAAGAAGGTGGCCAGCAAAGACACCCAGATTTCTACCCCACACTCAATAGCCATGACACACACTCTAGTGAAAAACCAAACATGTCTCACACTCTCACTCACTCTGCCACACACACACACTTACTCTCTCTCTCTCTCTCTCTCTCTCTCTCTCTCTCTCTCTCTCTCTCTCTCACACACACACACACACACACACCAAAACAAGAGCAGAGCAGCAGTGTAGTCCCAAGCAACCAAACACTTCCCCCTTTTATATGCACAACACAGTCACTCATTGGCTCATAAAACTGACCAATCATGTTTAAGTACAAACACCTTTATGTTACCTGTTTAGGTAACGTAAGCCAATCGTGCTGGGTCTATACCTCACTCTGCTACACTAGCAACAGGGTCAGCCACGCCTCCTCATTAAAAAAAGTCTTTGTCTTTTTCCTCTCAGTTGCTCTCATATTGGTCCTGAATTGCTTATAAGATAAGACTCCTAGTCATAATTTTTTATGCTTAACTAAGCTCTCTCTGAGAGGATTCTTAAAATCTTTAAGAATAAGGGCCCTGGTTCTTAGGGCATTGCTGGGTGGTTGTTTGAATTTGTTCTGGGTGGTTGCAGGCACTGCTGGGTGGCTGCTAGGGTATTCTAGTTACTAAGGTATTGCTAGGTGGTTGCGAGGGTGTTGGGGGTTGCTAGGTCATTGCTAGGTAGTTATTATAATGTGTTCTGTGGGGTTGCTAGGGTGGTTGCTAGGGTGTTCTATTTCTTTAGGCATTGCTAGGTAGTTGCTAGGGGGTTTGGGTTGCTAGGACATTGCTAGGTGGTTGCTAGGGTGATTTGATTTGTTGCTTGCGCTTTGCTAGGTGGTTGCTATGGTGTTCTGTAGGGGTGCACCGATCAAAATCGGCCGATAATTAATGTGCATCTGGTTAGTAAAGCCGTTTCTCTTATCAGCGATAAATTCCATCAGGAGCGTGATTTCACACAGAGCCGCTGTTAACTGACTAGCTGCACAAATCCATGTTCATTATCAGCATTTATTTGCACAGCAAGTCAGTTAACAGCGGCTCTGTGTAGTAACAGCTGCTCTATGTGAAATCACGCTCCTGATGGAATTTATCGCTGATGAGAGAACCGGCTTTACTGACGAGATGCACATTTGATCGGCCGATCGTGATCGGTGCACTCCTAGTGTTCTGGGTGGTTGTTAGGGTGTTTTTGTGAAACAGGCTTTTGTGCTCGGGCTATATTGTATGATGTTTAATGTTTAAGAACATTACAGTTTGGTTGCTAGGATGATTTTATTTATTGTCAGGCGATTCATTTGTTGTCCTTAGGGTCCTCCAAATGGTTGTAAGGGTATTATGGATGGTTTCTAGGGCATTTCAGGTGCATTTCTACATGGTTGTTAGAATAGTCCAGATAGTTGCTAGGGTGCTCTTTGTTTGTCAGGGCATTGCTATATGGTTGCAAGGATATTTTGGTTTGTTGCTAGGACATTGCTAGGTGGTTGCCAGGGTGTTCTGTGTGGTTAATAGGGCATTGTAAGGGTGCTCTTGATTGTTGTTGCCAGGGCTTTGTTGTATTGTTGTAAGGATGTTCAGGCAATGTTTCTAGGGCTGTTGCTAGTGTGCTCAAGTGTGAAATTTGCTACTTCAGATCTATAGTTTGTTCATTAAAATAAAATAAATAATAGCGATACTTAGTCTATGAGACAGAGACTAAATGTTTTTTTTTTTTTATGAGTGTTTGCTCACCTGCAGATGCAACAGATTTGTCCAGCTTGTATTCAAATCAGATAAACTGCCAGTTTGCAGTTGCTCTCACATTCCATATTTTCCACATTCGCAACACATTAATATTATTTACATTGATTTCAAAGCAATGTGAAATAATACACCTTCAATATCACACCATTTAGATTCATATCTCACATTTTCTCCACTGAAATGGATAAATGATAGATTATATGGGAGACCGGCAGACGGATATAACAAAACAAGACCTTGTTTGCCTTGTTACTCCATAAATAATCTTTCTCCTCCCATCTCCTCCTCATTCATTTGGACATTTCTTCCTCTCATAGTGACAAACTGTGCAAGCCATTGAAAACTAATTACACCACAACTCAGTGTGGTGAATGGACTCATTATTTAAGAATTCATTAATATAATCATGGAAGGGGAACTGAGGTCTGGGCTGTTTTCCACGCTATGTTCATGCTCTATGTTGCACATTGTGACCTAATGATTTCTCCACACTTGGCTGGAGTTTAAAGGACTGTCTTGTTTACATCTGTTTGAACTGCAACATTCTTTCTCATGTATGTAGTTCTGGCGTAGCAGATGGGTTTGGATTCCAGTTTAACCTTTGGGGACTCGTAAATGATTTCCAGATATCTCTGTTCCCAGCTAGTATAGTTGTGCTGTCAGAGCAGCCGTTAAAGTCATGAAATGCTTAAATGTAAATGATTATGCAAGTTTAGTTGAATGCTGAAAGAAATGTTTTCCGTTTGTTTAGAGAAATAGGCCACTTACTACCATCCTGTGTTTTATAGGTGTGGATCTAATGCTAACTCCAGAATGAGCACTATACAGTAGCCCATAGCTTTCCTTTGGACATTGAAAGAGAGAAGACACTGAAGAGACAGAGAGACAGCACCATGGCCGTATTCAAGCTGGATAATGTTGAAGACCTTTATGAGATTGGAAATATTTTGGGAAGGTAAAGAGAGTCACAGCTGTTTATTGTCTTATTCTCTTAACTGAAAAAGAAAAAAGATGTATCAGATGACAGAATCATGCTATATACTATTATATATTATATATACTATCAAGATTGTTGTTCTTTTTTTATTCAGCATGGATTCATTAAAGTCAGTTAAACAGCAAAAACTTTTACATTGTTACAAAAAATAATAATAATAGTAATTTAAATAAATACTGTTCTTTTGAGCTTTTTATTCAGTGAAGAATCCTGAAAAAAAAAAAGAATATCATAATGAAATGTTTATTGAGAAAATCAGTATATTAGAACGATTTCTGAAGGATCATGTCAGACTAAAGACTGGAGTAATGATGCTGAAAATTCAGCTTTTACATCTTAGGAACAAATTACATTTTAAAATATAGATTTTTTTTTATGTAATTGTAATAATATTATACACTGTTAAAAAAAAAAGAAAAAAATTACCAACCCCAGATTCTGAATGGTTGTGTATACCAAAACATTGATCTAACAATAATATAATATAAAAATAATATGACATTTTTGATATATATTGGTATTTAAATATTATTTTAAAGGCACTTCAAATAATATTTTGGTATTATTAACATGGCAACATTTCCAAAATATTCATTTTGTAAATGTTCAAACACAAAAATAATTAATTAAGGTTCCTTTTTTCTATTTTAATGTGGTTATATTGCTTAATTATTACATTAAAATGAATCTACATGAAAAACTTTAAATAAAAAATTATAAATATCATATAAATTAACAAAAAAATGAATTAATTAAAATAATTTACAGTGCCATATATACTACATTTTTAATAAGTATGTACATTATACAATAGGTTCACTATACAGTCATTGCACTGTATATATGATTATCAGTTTTGACACTTTTTACGAACACAGTTGAATAACTACCTAGTTCTTATCTTAATATATATGTCCATTGATTCTGTCTGTTGTCATCCTAGTGGTCATTTCGGGCAGGTGCGTGAGGTGCGGGAACGGGCCACTGGTGTTCTGTGGGCCGGGAAGTTCCTCAAGCTGAAGAAAGGTGCAGGAAGCAGGCTGGGCCTGGAGAGGAAGAGTGTGGAGAAGGAGGTGGAGATCCTACAGAGCCTTCAGCATCAAAACATCATGGCTCTCAAAGATGTTTTTGAGAGCAGGGCAGAGGTGGTCCTCATCGTTGAACTGTGAGTATTTATAAAAAAAAAAAAAAAAAAAAAAAAATATATATATATATATATATATATATATATATATATATATATATATATATTTTTTTTTTTTTTTTTTTTTTTTTTGGCATAACACCTGAATGAAGGTGTTGAGAGATTGTGTTCAATAAATGAAGGATGATTCTATATTGAAAATAACATAAAGTTATAAAATGATTAATATCACCTTGTGATATGTCCATCATATTTCACCTAAAAGTAAAAAACATAAAATATATTTTTAAATTATACATTGTTTAACATATTTTACTCCCAAATTCACATTGCATTATGTTTTTATAAAAATCAACTATAAATAAATTTAATCACAGTTTCACTTTACAATTGAAATACTATATTTAATATATATATTTAAAAAATTTGCATTAAATGAGATTACGAGTTTTTCATTGTTCTTTGATCTGTGGATCACTCTTCTTTCTTGTGGATCTTATCTTTTTTTTGTATAAAGCATAAAGGGTGGCGAGCTCTTTGATTTCATCGCTGAGAAAGAAAACCTCACCGAGACGGAAGCCATCGAGTTCATGAAGCAGATTCTGGAAGGTGTCAGCTACATGCACCTAAAAAACATTGCCCATTTTGACCTGAAGGTAGGGAGGAAGCGCATTTTTATTATAGCCTCCATGTTAGTCAGAAAGCCGAACCAATCAACCACATGCACGGTTTCAAATGACCTTCCATAGTTAATTTTAACTGTGTGTAGCAAATATGCCACTTCCTATAAAGATTTCAAAATGGTAATGTGGAAGTAGACTGTGTACCTTTCACACCCAAGCTGTCACCTCTGACCAAAATGAACTTGACACTTCGAACGCAACAAAATGTATGCAGACAAATATTTTGAATGCGTTCACACTGTGAAAATCCCTTAGATCCACTAAATGTATTATATATTTAAATGTCTGTAATATTTATTCATACTGTGCCATTAAACCTTAATGAGCTTCTGAAAGAAGTCTGTGTAGAAAAATAGCTTGGTTTCAACACGGGTTTTAAAAATGTACAACCTAATAAACTAAACACATCATTTACAATAACAATAAATAAACCTGTGTTGTGTATAAGGCAAAAGGCATGTTCTTATCTTCCTTCTTGTTCTTCAGCCGGAAAATATCATGTTGTTGGACAAGCTCGCTCCCAATCCAGACATCAAGATCATTGATTTTGGCATGGCCCATCACTTCAATCAAGGAGAAGAGTATAAGAGTTTAGGTGGAACCCCTCAGTATATTGGTGAGTGGTTCAGTCTGTGTGGTTTTGAGTTCAAGTGAATTGTGTTTAAATTTAAATGCCATAAATCTACGCAGACCTGAATGATTGTCCAATACCACAAGCATGAGATTTACTCTACTATTGAGGTCAGAATTTAAGATAAAACGTTTTATTATGCTCAATGAAGGTTGCATTAATTTCATCCAAAATACAGTAAACACTGTGTTATTCTTAAATATTTTTCCAATTTTAAAGAACCATTTTCTATGAAATGTATTTATAACTTTGATGCAAAGCTGAGTTAACAGCATCATTAATCCAGAAATTATTTTTATGTTTATTTGCTGCTCAAGAAACATTTCTTTTTATTATCAAATGTTATAAACATTTATACTTTTTTTCAGAATTATTTGATGGATAAAAACTTCAAAATAATAGAATTAATTTAGAAATAGGTTTGTGACAGTTTAATCTATTTAATGCATCCTTGCTGAACAAAAGTTATAATTTCTGTAAAAAATAATATCCTATTGACGGTATTGTTTACTTAAAGGGACTGTTCGCTGACAAACAAGTCTGTCATTAATTACTCGTTCCAAACCCGTAAGACACTAAAGATATTTTTAATGAAATCCAAGAGCACTAGAGCAATAGAGTTCCCTTCAGATTTCTGTACTGTTAAACCGGTTTTGTTATTATTTAAGCAGCTACAATAATTGTGTCAACAGCTGGGTACTGACTGATAATAATAGTGCCTGCATTTACATACCTGTGTACAGTATGTTTTGGGAAGCATGTGTGCGCATGTTGAGTTCGCATCTGCTCGAGTGTGTGTTTGACTCAACACCTGCTTCTGTCTCTGCATGCATTATTTTCCTGCTTTTGGCAATATGCACATTTTTTTTTTTTCTAGCGGTCTCCATGGAGACTAACTTCAGATGAAATGGCAGAGCCGACTAAGTTCAGCTGAAAATTGAGTGGACAGGAACAGAAATAACTATTGTGAGATCACACATGTAATGTCACTGCTGATGTACTGCAGAAATGCCCTTGAGTCTTTTAACAGCTCATCAATTCCTTTAACCTGAAGGAAACATAGTGAAATGTGACACACACACACACAAACACACATTATCTGGCTACACTTATCAGTGTTCTTTTAAATACTGACCTTGACAGAATGCAGATGCACACATTTTTTTGTCCGTGTGGCCTGAAACTGTGTACTTCACTAGACTAGAGACCAATATTATTTTTTAAGAGCAATGCCAATAGAAATCATTTTTACTGCAAAACAGAATTGGTTTTAGTTCTGATTTTGGACACAGTAATAAATACATGAATCATATGAACAGTAAAAGTATGCACAATATAAATATTGAATTATGAATTATAAAAATATATTAAATAAATACAATAAATACAATGAATTTTAAAATATTAAATAATAATAACAGAAAAAATAATATTATACTAGTTGTTTAGAGATGTAAAGTCTTTATATACATTTACGTAATATGAATATAAAATTATATTATAAATGATGTATTCAGTAAATTAAATTAAATAGTTTAATAATATAATAGTAAATGATAATGATATTAATATGAAGAAAAAAAAATTATGATATAAATATTTTCTATAAATTAAGATATAAGAAGATTAAAATACATTTTTTTTTTCCTGTAAATATAGTTGTACCTTGCTGAATAAATGTTAATGTACAGAGAAAACTGGTATAATAACAACCAAGTATTATTTCCCATGAGACTAGGCACTTGATATTAAGCAGACCCTCTTGTTCAAAGTGACTAGCACTTTACTTATCATGAGGACGTCCTTTGTGAACAACTGGAGCTTAAGTGTTTTTCTAAGCACATCTGGTGATAGGCTGAGTTGTGATTTCAGCCGTACTTTTAGATGAACCTTTTTAGCTGCCAAAATCCTCAATAGTTAAATGATCCCCACCACTTTGTCATTTAAGACAAATTTTCATTTAATAGACAAACACGTCTGTCCACTTTAAAGGGGCAAAATACAATTTCCTACTGTAATTTACTCACCCACATATTGTTCCAAACATGTTGGTTTCAAAAGTCATGAGGGTGAAGAAGTCATGAAAGCATTTATTTATTTATGTTTTTAGCTAAACTTTTTCTTTGTGTGGTTTTCAACAACTAGAGATTAACAGGAGATGCCTTTATGCCTAGTTTGTTTGCTAGCCAGCTATTTTAAATCATCCCCCGCTGGGTTTGTATCAAATTAAAGTGAAGCTTTGTTTGTATGAAACTCAGTAGGGAACAGAGCACATTCTGCTGTGGTTCATGGGAGGACGTGAACATGTGCTGCTGGTCTCAAAGAATGCACTTAATGGTCTAATTTTGTCAGTTCAGATATGTCTGCTGCTGTCCGGCCAAAGCTTTCTGAAATGTCTGATTAATGCAATAAAATTAGTTTAGCGCGCTGCTGCAACTAAAAAAAAATCCTGAAGTATTGAGCAGAGCCAACAGAAGAGTTGGAGATTTTTATTTTTACTTGATTTAAGCCTTTGTTACTCTCCATCTGTTTCAGCCCCTGAGATTATCAATTACGAGCCTCTCAGTACAGCAGCAGATATGTGGTAAGTCTTATCAAGTTAAATTAGCAACACAAACACTGATACATATATGGAAATATATAGTGTTGGAGTGCATAAGGGAATTCACAGGCAGATTCAGACTTGATTTGTCTTTCTCAGACATCCCCTGGTGCTCATTAAGCTGTGTGCATCCGTCTCAGATGTATTTAAAAACAGTCTAAAATAGCCAACAGTTGTTGTTTTTTGGGTTTTTTTGCATGTTAAATTGCTTAGAATTCTAAATACCAGTTTTAAGATTCAGTTAATGATGATTAATCTTGTTCTTGTGATATTTTTCAGGAGCATTGGTGTCATTACCTACATTCTGTAAGTAATCTTCCATTGTCAATCATATGATAAGACTCCTGACAGTCAAATCCTTTAAGAATCAGTCTGCGACCCAAAGTGCTGCTCCCAATTTTCAGATTTTAACCAGGACATGAATTACCTTTGAAATAAAGCCTCCCCGTTTGACAAGTAATGTGCTTTTTCAGGTTTATAGGTCAGGTCCTGTGGGATGAGATCAGTCATGTCAGAAATAAAGCACACCAGATATGGAGTAGATAACCAACAGCCTGTCTAGTAATAGCCTTTATCTCCACACAGGGATAAAGCAGTTAATCTTTATGGTGGTGTGCATATTTTTTTAAATGTTAACATATTTTTTGTATCCTAGATTACTGTGCATAGATATTGCTGTAAAAATATATGTAGAAATGTTTGTATTTTTATGGAAATTACTAAAATAAAGACAATTCTTATTCATGTATATTTATGCCATTAGTTTGAGCGGCCTGTCACCGTTCCAAGGCGAGACGGATGAAGAGACGCTGAGGAACATCGTGGCAATGAACTACGAGTTTGAGCCTAGCTACTTCAGCCAAACCACCAACATGGCTAAAGACTTCATCCAGAAACTGCTAGTTAAAGAACAGAGGTAGCAATAATCTGATTAATTATATTAGAATAATCGGGATTATAAATTGGTTTAGAGTAGGCGAAAGTTTCCCAAAACATTTTGTATTATTGTACTTTTATTTTGTAGAATATTTATCCATTATTTTGTTTATACATTTTAATGTATGAATACACTTTTTATATATTTTTTTAGATTTTTTTCATCAAAAAGATTGAAATATTCCCAGATTGCTCTGCTTTGAGGGAGTAATATAAACTGTATTTCAGATTCAATTCTATTTTAATTTAATCTTTAACTGTCTAACCTAACTTTTGCCAAATTGATCATTTATAAGGGTTAAATATTCCTTATACTAATTTTGTGCATTTGTATTTAGTGAAAGAATGACAGCAGAAGAGTGTCTCGTTCACCCCTGGATTAAGGTGAGATGCGTGAACTCACCAGTTTCCTCATAGGCCTATTACATTTCATGACGTGATTAGTTTTCATTTTACCTTGATCATTTCAGTAACTGTTTTCCACATCCATTTTATTTTTTAGCCTCTCAATAGAACTCAAATAGCCAAGAGGAACCGCTCCTCCATCAACATGAAGAACTTTAAGAAATTCAACGCGAGGAGGAAATGGAAGGTTGGTATTCATGTCACTGCTGTGGTTTTTTTTAACATGGTCAGAGAAACTAGCTATTGGCTGGAGTGTGTAGACTGTCGTTACCCACAGACCAACTTTTTCAGTCACTACCTGTGTGTCTCAATGCATACTTTGTCTTTTTGTATTTTTGTCTCCCTCAGTCATTCTCTGTCCCCGCTGCAGTATTAATGAACATCTAGCTTTGCTATTTTGTCATATTGGCCTCTCATTTCTGCATTTAACTGGCAGCTGTTTACATGATACATGCGCTTCACTCTCTCTTAAAGGGATAGTTCAGCCAAAAATATATATTTGTTTCTTTACAAGAATTTAAACAGAGATGTTTTTTTGACACAGGACTTAAAGAAAAGCACAAAAAAAGACTTAAATGTTCCTTTAAATGTCTGAACGGTTGCTAACGCTACCTTAGCTGACTCAAATGACTCACTTCTCTAAACTAACAGACCTATGAGTAAAGAGAGACACCTGCTGAGTCATTATGTAACTCTGTCATGATGCCCTTTTTGATGCTTTTTTTTCTGTCTGGATTGTGATGAATATTTTGTACAGATAAGCTGTGATATTTCTGAACTATTACCTAGCTAGTTGTTCTTCTCGCCACACAGATGTCGTTTAACATGGTTTCGGCTTGTAATCGGTTTTGTCGACTGCAGTTACTGTGTAAGGCCCACGGTCCGGAGCAACAAGAACTGGTAAAAAAATCTCTTGAAAAACACTATTTTAAAAGCTTTATTTTAAAAGATTATTTCTAATTACTGTATTGAGAAGGACATAGATAAGGTGCTTAAATATAAAAAAATAATGCAATGGTTCTTTACTTTCCTTTTTTTTTCAAAATCAGAGAGACTGTGAGAGTGATCAAGAGGACACAGGCACAAAACCTGCTTCTCTCTTACGCAGACGTCTGAGTAGCAGTTCATAAATGTTATCGGTAGAGGGAGTCACAAACCACAAGCATCTCCCTGTAACGAAGCAGCAGCGCTCATTCAACCTGCAGTACTTTGTACTGCTAACAGGGGGAGAAACAAGCCGCAATCCACAGGCTTTCTTTCCCTATTCAAAGGCCTTGAACCTCAGTGCATGCAATTACCCAACCACCAGCTGCGTATCCAGTTACAGTGGATGACCACATCTGAAAGAGGAATGGGGCCAAGAGATCATTGTGGTTTCTATGCTAATATGCAAGTGTGTTCATCGAGTTCTACCTCTGATAGTATGAGTGTGATGCTTCTACCTGAAGTACTGTTGACAGGATCTTGAAGGATGTTCCTACAACATTTCCTTAAACAAATAGTTTTTTTTTTCCTCCGGTCATATTTCAGTAGGATATATACATGCTATATACACTACTGTTCAAAAGTTTGGGCAGGCTTTTCTTTTAAAGAAATTAATACTTTTATTCAGCAAGGATGCATCAGATTCAGAATTGATAGTAAGGACATTTCTATTGTAACAAAAGTCTATTTAAAATGAATGCAATTCTTTCTACAAAAATAGTACACAACTGTTTTCAATATTCAATATTGATGTTTAATGAGCAACAAATCAGCATATTAGAATAAATTCTGAAGGACCATGTGACGATGAAGCGTGGAGTAATGGATGATGAAAGATTAGAGAAATTAAAACATTTTACCAACCCTAAAGTTTTTAAACAGTATTGTTTAAGCTAGTGCTGGGCAACGCTTAATCACATCCAAAATAAACATTTTTGTGTTCATAATATATGTGTGCATACTGTGTATATTTATTATGTATATATAAATACACACAGGCATGTATATAGTTAAGAAAAATTTTTGATTATATGTTAAATATATTTATATACAATAGAAATTATTTGAATATAAATATATACATGTAAATACATTTTCTAAATATATACTGTATGTGTCTTTATATAATATACGTAATAATTATACAGTACACACAGATATGTTATATAAAAACTTTTAATTTTAATGTGATTAATCATTGCTCAACACTAGTTTGAATAAAAAGTGTATTCTAATATATTAAAGCCCTGTTTATACTTGGTACTAACATCTAGCTCAAAAACATTTTAGCAGCTTGTAATGAGAGTTCAAAGGAAGGTCTCTGACAATATGCATCACTTTGTTAGTTAGAAATGTTCAAATGCAGATTATTTAGAAATACACTGAGTATGCAGTCTTTTTACATTACACTACAGATGCAACATGGTCACATGCATTTCTGACTACCTCTGAATGTGTTTTGAGTCAACCGATCATGAAACATTTTGAACCCCATTTAGTACTGACAACATGTGATTAAATCAGCCGAGACGGATCTTAAAACCAGGTGTAAACAGGGGTCATAGTTGAATGTACTAAAAGGAAAACAAGCAAGCCAAATTATAAGGGAGGGCTTTCGGGCTGATGCCTTAAAATACATATTTTCTCAAAAACTGATCTAGACCAATACATTTTCTGTCCTAAATTAGACTTCCAGAGACCAAACCTTATTCCCTTTATTGATACCATAGTGAGATTGCATCTATCTCTGTATCTCTAAATAATAGTTGAAAATATTAAAAGAGTGCACGTTTAATATCTAGTATCCATCTTCTTCATTATGGACATCTCTGAACATCAATGGTATGCATTTATGACAGATATATATACGGCTGTTATAAATCGTGTTTGACATGTAAAGCAGTTAACTGTTTTACAACGTATTGACTTTCCTCATCGAGTTTAATCAACAGAGATTTAATGTGAAGAGACACTTTAAATGTACTTGAATGGTGTCATGCAGTGTTGAGCTTTATGAAATACTGCGTCAATTATTCTAGACACTAATTGTTGCCTTTACTTTCAGAGTTTCAAGAAACTATATATAGTTAAATGAGTCTTTTCAAAGTATACTGGTCTTCCTTGTAGATTTAAAGTCACTGCTTAGTCTTCCATTATTCAAACATTACAACATTTTACACTCTGGCCTATAGAACTTGTAATATGAATATCGCACAGATTAATAATATATATCATTGTCATGATATATTTTGTAAACTATACCTGACTTGCAAGAATGTTGCTGTGTCTTCAGTTATGTAACATTTGCCTGAGGGTTGTAATTCCTTTAATATGATGTAGGTCTATCGCAATTTAATGTATCATATATGTCAACAGACCACTTTTTGTATCAGTACCATTTGTTGTTGTTTTTTTATGTTTATTCGTTTTTTTAAAATGCAGCATTTCAGATTAGTGAGTGAGATGTCTTCTGAACAAGTCTGTTTATCAAGTCGTCTTATGCAGTATTTGTGTGTTTCATTTGCATCTGTGTATTTGTGAACAATGATTTGGTGCATACTTGTTTTTTTATATTATTTGAAACTATTACTATATACTATTGTCTTAGTTACGATAAGAAAATAAACAATTTGGTGCATGCAGTTTTTCCTATACAGTTTGTTAGTTTAATGCATGCCCTTGGTTTGTTTGATACTGCTTGGTGTAAATTAAAAGCAGTTTGTCCTTTAAATATGTCTGATCAAATTTGTTTTAACACATAATTCTGGTTTTCAATTATCACGGAAAAACCTGGAAATATCAGGGAATTTCAGAAGTGTGATGTCCAGAGCAGGAAGATCAATTATTAAATTGATAAAACACCAACAATAAGAAACGTATGTAGCTCTTCACAATTGTTTGAAAAAGGTAGGAAAATTAATCAGTCAAACAGTGTATAGGAACCCTGACATAAGATCTATTATCGACAAGGTATCAAATAGATATCTTTATTAACCCCATTAGCAAGACCTAACCTTCCTTCATTGTCTTAAATGTACACGTGGAGTGTGTTGTCTATATTATATGGCCATAAATGCAGTCCCATAGAAGAACACCTGAGCCTGTGGTGTCGTCACCAATGTGGGCGTGGCGACGGCGCTGGTCACAGCAGAGGCCGCGAGAGCGAGCGCAGTAATTCCCGGTGTACGAGCGCATTATGATGTACTTTACCGGAGTTCGTCCGGTAACGTCATGAGTGGGAACGTCTCGGAAACCATCTGGTCTAGATAAGATGAACACACCAAGAGGATTTTTTATGTTTTTGAAGACAAAGTCAACTTCGAGGAGCGTTTGTTTGGATGAAATTAACAGAAAAAACATTAGGATATAATATAAACATAACACACAACGGACAGGTAAGTTACTAAAAGTAATTAAACACTGTTTTAATTAAGTGGGAACAGGCATTGAGACTGTATGGGATATGAAAAGAAAAAAAGACCGTTTAACGTTTAAAAAAAAAAGTGCCATTACTTTGTCCAAGGACTCTTTAATGTCAATAAACGGACAAGAAAATGTACATTTGCTGCCATTATACACTGTTTTTTTTTTTCAAAGTCTTTCAAAAATGTAAAATTTTAAAATGTTTATTTATTCCTTATGTTATTAAATACTTAATAGTGTTCTTTTGTGCGCGTTACCGGTTCTGTATTCATTCTGTAAACAAAGACAGCAGTTAAGAGTAAAGAAAAGGATTAGGAGCAGGAAATGCTGTTTGGATGTTGAGAATGTGTAACCGAGTGTGCGAAAGAAAGCTCTTTGTGTCTGGCCCTATATCTGTAATCTCCAGGGGCCCCTGTGCTACCTGAGACCTTTTGTGAGGGCCTGCTGCTTTTCTTACCTATAGAGTTCTGTTTAAAAACATGACTTCATGGAGAGAGAATGAGCAAAGAGGATTGAACCAGGGAAAGCAGAGGTGAGGGGTGAAACGGACACAGAAAAGATCATACTAAGTAGGATCAGGATCTTTTTTTGCGGTGGAGATGGCGAAAGTGACAGATGAATGTAAAACATCAAAGAGACAAACATGGGTCAGTTTATAAAGCATTAAATAATACATAGGCATCTTAAATCAGTGTTCATATATATAGCCTATAAAAATACTAAATTATTTTTAAATAAATGTTATTTTATATTGTAATAATTTAAATATTTGTATTTATTAAAAATACTATTATTATTACAATTTATTTTTAATTAAAAAAAATACTGATACTATAGCAATAAAATGGCATATTTGGCAATAAGAAAATAGGAAAATATTTATCATAGGTCAGCAAACCCAGTGAATGTGTGTGGCCTGAGTCTGAAGTGTGTTAACAGCACAGTTGTTGTTGTTAACTGTGTCATTACGTGGGGGGAAGTACCATAAAAGTCAATGTGTCGTAAACAAGGAACCTCTCGTTATTTCATGCTGCAATTATGATGGGAATGCTTTCTCTGTAACTTTAAATCACTTCCATTTAATTTTGCTGATCTAGAGATCAGACCTGAGATTCTGAGGAACAATTGATCTGATTGCAAATGCATTGATTTCTCACAGAGAGGCATTTGAAGCGAGGTCATTCCCTGCATTCAAGTGTAATTGCTTTTGAGCTTTTGACCTTTTAGAAATTCTTGGTCTAATGATTTTACAATGATTATTCAAACATTATCTACTGTATATATTAGAGAACTTGAAGTGCTTTTAATCGGTTAATCTTGAGTTGATCAAAGTCTGCCGTGACAGGAAACCTCTTAACCTCAGCAAACAGAGATCTAGTCATTAGTATGAGCTGCTCAGCATGCAAAAGAGTCCTGTGTTACTCAGAACCCCCCTCTGAGAATACATGCGGCCTTCTTCACAGCGAATAAGAAAAGGAAGAGGGGATAAATAGAATTGGGGTGACAAATGGGAGGGGGTGAAGGGCATGTTTATAGTCACTTTGGTGACTGACAGCACACAAGGTGGTGAGGGGGGTAAACATCTTGGAAATGAGAGGGCAGAAGGAAAATGAAAGAAACAGGGTTCTTCTAAACTATTTTTGCGACGTTGTTTATATTAAAGATTAAATGTTTATTTAAAAGGACATATTCTACCCAAAAATGAAAATTCTGTTAATTCATTTAACCCTCACGTCTTTCCAAAATTGTACAATTTTTCTTTTTTCTGTGGAACACACAAGAAGATATTTTAAAGATCGTTGGTGACCAAACAGCTTGATCCCATTGACTTTTATTTAAACGAAACTAAACAAAACCTGCAACTGCTTGATTACCAACATTCTTCTTCATATCTTCCGTGTTCCACAGAAGAAAGCAAGTCATACGGGTTTGGAATGATACAAGGGTTAGAATTTTTATATTTTGCTGGACTATCCCTTTAATTAATACTTTATCTTTGATATAAACAATAGAGGTTTGCAATGACATGAGGGTGAATGTATGAGAGAAATGTCATTTTGGGTGGACTATCCCTTTAAAATAAAGCAGTGTGAACATTCTTAAAAATATATTTCTGTTAGAAGAAATAAGTCATAAAGATTTGAAACAAGATGAGTGAGTACAAAATTACAGTTTGGATTTTCCTGGTGAACTGTCACTTTAAAATGTAAGGTTCATTGGCTTCTTTGATGCCCCAGATCACAAAATTAATTCTTCAGTACAATTCAGAGGCTCCACTGAAATGTCAAAAGTGCTTTTCCTCTGTTTCGGGTGCTAATCCAGTTGCTAATGGTGACAACCTTCGGGTGAGTCATGAACTGAATACAGTGTGCCAGTGATGCACCTGCAATCACCACACACTCGAACACATGCGTAAGTATACACACTTGTATGCAGCTGCCGACCTGTACTTTAGTCATTGTAGACTGTACTTTCTCCTATTGTCCGGCATGTTTACTCTTTGGGAGAGGGACCCAGTGTGAACATGACATCAGTAGATTATGAAAGAAGGGAGGGGAATATCAAAAGATAGGCTGTAAGAAAATCACAGGACATTTAAAAGAAAGCTTGGAAAGAAAGTTGTTGCCTTTCAGCCATCACAACAAAATGTTGCGTGATTCTTAGAGAGTAATGAACAATACATGCTTTGTTTTACTAGATGCAGGTTTTATTATGTATGTATATATTATGTAGGTTTCTTACTTTTGAACTTAAGGTCATTTGTCAACAATACTACTAACATGAAATAATGCATCTTATTCTTATAATAATAATAATAATTATTATTATTATTTTTTTTTTTGTATGTTTTTTTACATATTTATTTTTGGCATTTTCTGCCTTTATTTTGATAGGATAGTATAATGACAGGAAGCAAAATGTGGGGGGTGGAGGTGGGAAAGTTCCATGAGATGGGACTCAAACTCGGGATGCCTGAAGAGCAACGCCAAAAAAAAAAGTTTTTTTTTTTTTCTTCAGGAATTTATCAAAATATTTAAAAAGGTTTGCTGCATGGTTAAAATAGGCCTAAGCTACGCATTAAAAAAAGTGTTTTTAGAGAAAAAAAAAGTGCCTAAGGCACACCTGTGCAATAATCATGCTGTCTAATCAGCAGCTTGATATGCCACACCTGTGAGGTGGATGCATTATCTCGGCAAAGGAGAAGTGCTCACTAACACAGATTTAAACCGATTTGTGAACAATATTTGAGAGAAATAGGCCTTTCGTGTACATAGAAAAAGTCTTAGATCTTTGAGATCAGCTCATGAAAAATGGGGGCAAAAACAAAAGTGTTGCGTTTATAATTTTGTTCAGTGTAATTAAAAATTATATAATATAGGCAAATATTTTTTGTCATCAAATCCCCACAACCCTTATTACATCTAAGTATATAAGGTTAAGCAATATAAGCTAAAAGCATTCAACCATCTCCGCAACATGGGCATGAGTGGTATTTGAGGCAGACTATTTGTTTATTTGACCAATAGCAGCTGGACTGAAGTGTTCAGGAAACCTGTCTGAAAACAGTAATTATTCTTTCAGCCATGCCACTGCAGGGTTAGCAGTGTAGAAAACCTCTGTTGAGCAATGAATCAGGAGGTAATTTGATCTATCCATTGTTTGGGGCTAGACTCTAAAGTTAGGGTGGTGTAAGAGTTGGTGGAAGAGGGGTGAAAGAGTAAATGTATCACAGAGAGGACTGTAAAAGAGGCCCGGGAGTGGTGGAGGAGTGAAAGACTAAAAAAGGGGGGGGGTCGGAGGGTGTATAAAAGAAAGAAAGTTGCTGTTCTCATGTGTCTAGAGGAAAAAAGCGCTGACTGCCTTCATGGTGACGTAATGTGATTATTGTATCATCAGTAATCTTGTGATGATCTTGTGGAATTTTAAAAGCTATGACATCTGTGTCGAGCAGATGTACACAGAGACCAAAATAATGCCACACCTGCCAAAGGTCAAAATTTTGCAGCCAAAATATCAAAACTGTATTTTCCATTATTTTTATTAATAAATGTGTATTTGTTCCTATGACAGGTGTAATTATATATAGATTTTATCCCTGCATACTTGCAACTCGTGTTCTGAAAAAAAAAAACCTTTCGGCATCCTGGATAAACCAGAATTTCCACTAACATTTTCTTCTGTTGCCTTGAATCAGATCTTTTGAATCAGATCACTTATTTATTCAACGAATCAGTTGATCTATTTCGCAAAATACATATGATTCGTTCATGAAACGACTTGATTTGGTTCATGAGTTGAACTTTTTGACTCAGTGTTCCAGTTTCAGTGGAACTGCCCAGAAGATTGTCAGTAAATTATGACTTTAATATAATCCACAAGTTGTATGGACCACTTTTAAGATCCTTTTATAATGCTTTTGTTTCTTTTTTGAAGTTTGTCAAATACAGCCCTTTGGTTTAGAACAACGTGAGTTTGAATAAAAGACATGCTGTGTTTAAGAACAAATATTCATATTTCATAAGCATTATATATAGTGCAATAACAGTTTTGTTGTTCGGAAACAAAACAATGAACTTTGACCTCTTCGATCGATACAGTCCCAGCCTCTACGTCCTCGTTTCTACAGTTCGTTCACTTTCTCTCATTGTACATGCTTGCACACAAAGGTGTGGAACAGGTGGTGGCAGCCTTATCTCAGCCTGTTGGCAGACTGCGTCTTTGTGATGTGTGCACTCATGGACAAATTATTTGCAGAGCATTACTTGCTTTTAATGTTTGCTGCAAACAGGGATAGAGAGACAGAAGCTATTTTACTTGAGAGGAAATGGTTTTATATGTGTGGTTCACAATGCATTCCTAGTAGAACAGACATAAAGAAAAGGATTGAAGCAGAACCACTCCAGACGATTTCAAAACAGTGTTATGTAATAAATGATAACCATAGAGACCGAGGGGAAGAAAGCAAGAGGGAGGTAAAATTAGAGATAAACGGTCTTGGAGTGAAAACATTCTCCAAAGCTCTTCCCAGCCCATCACGCACTTCCCATAAACTCCTTCATTTGTTTTTATGAATTGTGAAATAGCCTTGCTTTTACAATGGGGTGAATTTTCTCATGTGCTGGACTTTTATTGCAGTTATAAACTGAACTGTGATATGAGATCAGATACCATGCTTATTTACACTGCAAAAAAAAAAGACTCATGAAACACACCAGATAAAACTGCATAGAGTTACACAGTAGGGTAGACCCAAGTCATATCTAGTGACTTAAGGGTGGCTCTTTTGACTTTTTGCTTGAAAGCAGCCACCTAGTATCTAACACACCTTAGAAACTGGATAACAATGTGTTAAAAACTAATCAGCAAACCAAAGCAACAATGTAGTACACTGATATCAGTGTTGGGGAAGCTACTTTGAAACTGAAAAGTTAAAAAAAATATGAAGTAGTCATGCTACAGTTTTGAAAACTTTAAGTATACTATTAACTACAAACAAAAAAACTAGTTCATTAAAGTAATTGAACAATATACATATTTTAGAAGTAAAACATATACTATCCAATGGCATAATCAACCAACCTGTGTTTTTGGATACAGCACCATTTCTTGGGCATTTACAATTTGTGTATAAAATCAGATGAATAGTTACAGTATATACACATAATTTTGACTTTAGCCATGCTTTAGTGGTGGTTTGGATATGTAACCGATGTAATGGATATAACTTTTTATTATGATTACATTTTTTTTGAACCATTTATCCAAAAAAAATTTTCAGAAATTGTAATGTCATATTTTGATCTGTAGGGGGAGCAGTGAAGCTATAATCTGATTATGGGCCCTGAGGATTTTCCTGACCTTATGGACACGGTATGTATTTGTGAATACAGTATGTGTCTCTCTGAGTAAAGATCCATGTGTACCAATTATGTGCCAATAATTTAGCATCATTTTTTTGTTCTTACTTTCACTCATTACACACAGATGTCGAGCACTCCTCCTCCCTCTCCTCGTCCTGTCTGTTCCTCATTCTCACCTCCTTACTGCTCTCCACCGTTCGTGACCTTACGCTCCCCTGCCACTCGTCACCTGACTCAGCTCGACCCCTGGAGGAGACACAGCTGGGAACCTGGAGCTGTTGCACAGGGATATCCACCCAATGACACACGCAGGTAAAAAATTATTCATCTGTGCTGACATGTATTATCATGATGAATAAACTTAATATAATTTGTGTGTAGTTTCAGATATACAGGTGCATCTCAAAAAAATTGAATATTGTAAAAAAGTAAATTTTTTGTAACATTTCAAAAAGTGAAACTTTCATATATTCGAGATATCAAGTTTTTATCTTTTTTTATTTTGATGATTAGAGCTTACAGTACATGAAAGTCAAAAATCCAGTATCTCAGAATATTAAAATATTTCCTAAGATCTTTTTTTTTTTTTGCAATTGGCAAAACATAAAAGTATAAGTTCTTTAAAGTATGTTCATTAATGCATGCAAAACTTGGTCAGGGCTCATTTAGCACAAAATTCCAGCATCAGTGATGTGTGGCATGGTAGCGATTAGCCTGTGGCACTGCTGAGACACTATTGAGCCTTTAGCTCAACTGTTTTTCACCTTCCTCTTAAAAATATCCCATAGATTCCATATGGGGTTCAGGTCAGGCATGTTGGCTGGCCAATCAAGCACAGTAATATCATGGTCAGCAGACCACTTGGAAGTGGTTTTGGCTCTGTGGGCAGGTGCTAAAGTGCTGCTGGAAAAGAAACCAGCAATCAGAAGCTTGTCAGCTGATGGAAGCATTAAGTGCTCAGAAATCTTCTGGTAGACGGCTGCATTGACGTCACGGCACCCGAATCATCACTGACTTCAGAAACTTCCCAGTGGACTTCAAGCAACTTGGATTCTGTGCCTCTCCAGTCTTCCTCCAGACTCCAGACCTTGATTTCCAAATGAAATGCAAAATTTACTTTTATCTAAAAAGATGACTTTAGACCACTGAGCAGTAGCCAGACCTTCAGAATGACGGCTTGAAGGTCTGGAATTCATGGCAGTTTTCTTTGGCTAAGGAAACCATGTGGTTACTTGACCGATATGTCAAACAACCAATCAAGTATCATTCAGTGTCACGTTTAGGGGTGTGAAAAGGTCGCCACAATAGCAATTCAGTGTTTAAAACTCTCTGATATATTTTAAATATTCTATGCCGCAAATTTTCAATATTTCACATACTTTTGAAACTCGTCTTCACAGTTGTAAACACTACGGCTTTCTTCTTTTGTGAGGGGGTTTGGCACCACGACATCTTTATTTCCAGGCGGAATGTTAAAGAATGCGACACACGTTTCTCGGAAATCCTGTAGAATTCAACCAATCTGATGACGACTTTGACACTCCTGAAGTGTTTCCACTTTTGTGTCCCATATGCATCAGACGTTTAGACCATGGCTGAGACTACTGAGCAACAGTCCAGTTCTTTTTCTCCTTAGCCCAGGTAAGATGCTTCTGACGTTGTTTCTGTTTCAGAAGTGGCTTGGTAGCCCTTTTCCTGAAGACGTCTCAGCATGGACTCCAGCTTCAGTCCACTCCTTGTGAAGCTCTACCAAGTGTTTGAATCAGCTTTGCTTAACAGTATATTCAAGCTTGCGGTCATCACTGTCGCTTGTACACCTTTTCCTACCCAATTTCTTCCTTCCAGTAAACTTTTCAGTAATGACCTTCTGTGATTTACCCTCTTTGTGGAGGGTGTCAGTGATTGTCTTATGGACCATTGCCAAGTCAGAAATCTTCCCCATTATTAAAGTTTCAAAAAACAAGACATACCTGGAATTTATATTGTAGGATGATAATTTAATGAAACTCAAATGTTAATATTCTAATATTTTGAGAAACTGGATTTTAGACTTTCATTAGCTGTAAGCTCTAATCATGTTTTACCTAATGTTTTATATTACATGTAATGATTCTAGAATAAAGGAAAGTTCACTTTTTGAATTTTGATGCACCTGTAATTTTTATAATTAAAAATAGTAATTTAATATATTTTAATAATAATTTATTTTTACATATTTACATATTATTTTTAATAAATAACTCTTTTCTATTTTAATATATTTTAAAGTAAATAATTGTGATGGTAGAGCTGAATTTTCAGCAGCCATTACTCTAGTCTTCAGTGTTGCATGATCCTTCAGAAATAATTCTAATATGCTGATGTGTTGCTCAAGTGACATTTCACATTATTATCAGTGTCGAAAAACAGTTTTTTCTTCCACCCAAAAATGATAACTTTTGTGGAAAACCTGAAGCATTTTTAGGACTTTTTAATGAATAGAAAAAAACGCATTTATTTGAGACACAAGTAATTTGTAAAAGTATGAATCTCTTTAGTATATTTTGTACAGTCTAATGCATCCTTGTTGAGCTAAAGTATACATTTTTCAAAAACAAAATCTTAGTGATCCTACATTTTTTAACCATTTTATTGTAGTTTTTGTTTAATAATTATTTATTTTTTGCAGTAGTCTTTTAGGATGCACTAGTTGCATCAGAATTGTATACTATATATAAATGAACTAATGGACCATGTTAATTTATAACAAAATGCATATGCACGTTTATAAAAGCTTCCTGGTATGTGCATTTATTCTTATTCCAAATTGTGCTTTATTACTCTTTCTCTTTCACTCACATTCGTCCATGGCTGTCCTGATATAGGGCTTCTACTGTGTCCCTCTGTGGACTATTATTGTGAGATCACCACCAGCCAGTGCCAATGTACTCAGTGAGGAGACGGAGAGAAACACACGCACAGATAACAACACACACAGAATTACATAGGTCTCTCTAGTAAGGATCTAACATTACACTGCAGCGTGGGTCATTTTAAGGTTAGCGTTAAAGATGTCAACTTAAAATCATCCAACGGTAGATGAAAGAGTGAGATTGACATTTTTATATGTCTAATATTACGATTTTGTATATATTTCTGTTTACATATGTGTAGGTTTGTTTATATTATTGCAGATGTTCTATGGAACTTGTAATTTGTGGTACTTTATAATTATAGTGATCAGACAACAGGACAAAACACAAGTCTGACCTTCAGTTACTTACATTGTTGGATCATGTTATGCATTAACAATGTATGTGAATTAAATCTTTATTCTCAGTGTCAGTCTTGAAGATCTGGATCCGGATGAGATGTCCTTAGTGCTAAACGGTGCATTGAGGTCAAAAAGAGCTCGAGAAGCCCGCAGGTCTGTCACTCAAGCTTCCCTGACGTCACTTACCGAGGAGGAAGTTGGAGCAGAGCATCAGGAACATCATCAATCAGCGCTGGAGGTTAGAACACGCACACAGAGCTTCTGTGAGCTGCATTACTATGTTCTGTATACTTACAGTTAGTAGCCACCTTTTAAGCTATGAAAAAAAAATGAACGTAACTATAAAACTGAACGTAACTTTTTCAGAAACTATCAAAAATATGCCATTACAAAAGAAGAAAAGCACAATGAAAATGAAAAAAATTAACTCCGCCGCACAAATTTAATAGGCTCTTCAAATGGTTCATTCTTTGTTCATGTTTTTCAAATATTCGTTTTCGCTAATCGTAGATTCTGAATGCATTGCCACAGATTTCGCTTACGCTTCACAGTTTTCCGTTTGGTGTTTTGACACAAATCTCTCATGGGGGCGGGCTTAACAGTGATCTACTCTGATTGGATAGTGAGCCACTTGTCCTTCAAAGCAGCTTGAAGTAAGCTTTTGTTACTGAAGTAACCAATAACATCGATACAAGTTTTATTCATGTTACAGTGTGCAACAGTTCGTTGCGGGTTATTATTGTCATTCAGTAACACAATCTTATTTCAAGCTGTCTTTCAGACAGATCAAGATCAAGAGATCAAGATAGAGCAGCAAGTTTATTCACTGATAAGTGGAAAAACAACAAAATGAAGAGTTTCAGCTTCTATTTTTGTAACTTATTCAATAGAAATGTGAAATGTACTTTATGTTCAGAAAAATAACTCTACCTATGCAAACCACACAATACTGAACATTTACTTAAAGTGGAGTATATAATATATTTAGACAAAATTTTATACTTAAATTCTGCAATGGTGCATTAAATTATTAAAAAGTGGCACTTTTTTGTAACAATGTACAATGTCAAATAATTTCAGATAATTTCAAATAAATTGCTTGAAAATTCAGCTTCACACACACATCACAGAAATAAATTACTAATTATTCTTAACAATGATTATTAAAATATAAAAGTTATATTTCATAATACAGCTGTTTTTAACTGTATTTCTGTACATCTTTCAAAAACATGAAAAAAATATACTGGCCCTAAATTTTTGAACAGTAGTGTAAATTAAATATTGAGTTAATCAGATAACTGCTTTGTAAATTTCTCCCTCAGGTGCAATCCAATCAGATGCATGGCTGCAGTGTCTCCGCCCCCAGCCTGTGTATGATGCAGCAGATGCCCAGAAGCTCCGCCCCTCGCCCACGTTCCTACTGCCATGGTCAGTTGAGTGTGTTTGGGGTTTCCAGCTTGTTTACAAATTAATTCAAATGAAACATTCATTCATGTTTCCTATGTGGTTCTTCCCCTCACTTTTTTATATTCATTTTATTTTACAGTTTCCTCCCTAAACATAAGTTTTCAAATATTTTGTGTCCACTATGTTTCTATTTGGCTCTGAAACTGAAACCGATATTAAGACAACATTACTTCATGAACAGTCCAAGTTCTGTTTCCTCAAATCAGAACCTTTTTCTTGTCTTGTTCGGTGTGATCTAGAGAGTGTTTCGTACCACCAGATTGGAGGATCATCTCACAGGTGTGTCTCGGTCCTGGCTTGTTTGAATCATTAATATCCTAATATATTCAATTGTAAATATCCATACTTTTAATTTCTGATACAGTATAGACAGCGAGTTTGCTTCTCCGGATTGGGACATAGATAGAGGGCAAATAAAGGCTGAGGGGCACAAAAACAAAGAGGACGCCTCAGGAAATCGTCTGGAGCGTACACTGAGCTTCCTGCGCAAGATGACTGCTAAAAGCAAGGTAGGCGCCCAGCTTCCTGTCCACTCCTGAGCTTACTGTGTCATATGACCAGTTTCATTTCTGTTTGGCTGTTATTTTAATCTGTCTTAAGAAGAGATACCACTTGCATATGGCATAATGCTCCTTTTAGTTCAGGTGAGAGGGGACAGTGTAGTAAAACTGGACAATAGTCCCATTCCAGTCCAACAGAGGGCAGAGTGAGACAATCCTGCTGAACAGGAAACTGGAAAATTAAGCAAAAACCCTGTTCTCCCTTCTCCACTTGTTCTCTGTAAAATTCCAGTTACTGCCTTTATTATTAGCTCTCAAACTAATAATACTCGCTCTGTACTTTCGCTTAGCTCCTGGGTGAAATTCCACAGCTTGGTTTGTGCTGAGAATCAGATTCCAGCTTTTCATGAATCATAGGAGCCTGGCAAACACTGACTCACTTAGTAGTCAGCTAAAATGTCTCAGAAAGTGCGGCAGAGTCTGCAGGTTTGACGTCTTATCAAAGCCATAATCATTTCTTTAAATAAATTCAGAAAGGTTCCAGCAGTTTCATGCCTTTTTGTGTTTAAGAGACAGCCTTTCTACAGTAGAACACAAAAGATATTTTGAAGAATGTTGGTAACAGTATTGGTTAACATTGACTTCCGTTATATGGTCAAAAAAGCAGAGACATTTCTCAAAATATTGTCTTTTATGTTCCCCAAAACGTTCAGGGTGAACTATCCCTTCAGTTTTCAATTAATTGACATGATCTATGGTTTCAGAAACACTCACTGAACCATCAGAAAGTACTGTGCACCATTAGTTAACATGATCTTGGGAGAGTGAGATGCAATATTACAAATTGAAATAAAGCCCCTTTCGTAGTTGTTTTAAGGACGGATGGCAATCAAAAATACTGTCTTTGACCCAGTTCACTACTATGACACATGAGGAAGCAGGGTTTTATGCTTGAGTGATGATAGGTCTGAAGATGACATTTTTTTTTTGAGTCAGTATCGCAGTGCTTGTGAAACAAAGTCCTCGTTTGTTCACATTAGTGCTTGTCATGTTCATGGACTGTCAGATCTTTACAAGTCTTTTTCAAAGTAAAAAATAAAAAAGCAATTATGTTAACTTAGTATTCCTAAAAGATTTGAATTTGCTTTAACTACATTACAATTCAGAAGAAAAAATATAGTTATATCAGTAATATTTTTAATATTATTACAATTGAAAATAATTGTATAAAAAAGTATATAAAAAGCTGAATTTTCAGTAGCCATTACTTCAGTCTTTTTCCCCCATGCTTCTATAATGGATTGAAGTCCAAAAGAACAGATTTTATTTGAAATATATATTTTTTATAGTGTTTACTGTCACATTTGTTATATACATGTTACATTTTATGTATATGTGAGTATATATACATATATATAATTTTTTTATTTAATGTTTTCAATTTCCCATTGCAGACACATATAAAATATTAGCATTTTTATTATTTGCATTTAGAGGAAATTAAGTCACAATTGTGAATGAAAGATGCAATTAACTTTTTTTTTTATTATTATTTATTTTTGCCCTGACAAGGAAATAGGTTTTCATGTAAACTTTCCCATGTGTCATTTCAAACCAATATAAACCTATAAGATCAAGACTCATCACATTTACTGAGTTATCATTTAAACTCTTATCATCACAGCCAAAGGTCTGTTTGAATTGCCAGTCTTTCCATGACATCATGGGCACTAAACATCACACATGTGCTTTTTTAGATCTTAAGGGAGCTTCGACAGAATTGGCACTCGTGATTAGTCGTCCACTTTAGGGAATATTGTTTTCATGCCAGGCCCGCAGGCTCCAACACAAACAGTCCTGCAAAAGACGGGAGGAGTTTTATGAGACAGCCTGTTTTTTTGTAAAGCAAGCTGGACCGTTTGCTTAAATAGCAACGTCTTGTTTTTAAATAGCTGTTTAAAACCACATTACCAGATTTATAGTACAGTCTACAGTTTTCTCTAAATACGTGTTATATAAGTAACACGCTTCTGTCTGAGGTTTTGTTTAAAACGTTCTTCTGCATTATGTTTATGTCTTTGATAGATCACAACCATATGATCAGCTGGGAAGCACAGACAGACTTTCATGTGACTAGACTTCCTTGGAAGCGCTCTCTGTTTTTCTCTTTCTCTCTTTCTGTCAGATCCAAATGCTTATATGTGCATGCACACACACAAACAATCACACATGGGTCCAGTCAGCTGTTTGAAACCTGATCTGGTCCCATTCACACGTAGGGAGGAAGGAGCTTGGGAAGGGACAGACCACAGGCAAAAACTCAAAGCAGCATGACTGGGTTTTTTTTTTACTTTGTTAGCCTTTAGGTATTAATTCTTTACTGTTGAGAGGGAACTTTTTGATTGTATTGTACAACATTTTTAGCTTTGAAAAGGGATTTTAATCTTTAAGAAAAGGCATTATCTTATTATTAAACTTATTTGTAGCGAAAGCTGTGCAGCAAATATAAATATGATGATCATGTTTAGTAAAGCTTTTCTTTCTTTGTGGTACCACCACAGTGCAGGAAAATGTGTATCATTGTGGGCATGTTTTTGTGACATATCAGGACACAACTTTGTATAATGACATGGGTATGACACAGGTATTACAAGGAGAGGGTGACTTATGAGGACATAACCCATGTCCCCATTTTTCAAAACACTTATAAATCATACAGAATGAGTTTTTTTGAGAAAGTTAAAATGCACAAAGTTTCCTGTGAGGGTTAAGGTTAGGGGTAGGGTTGGTGAAGGGCGATAGAATATACAGTTTGTACAGTATAAAAACCATTACACCTATGGGATGTCCCCACTTTTCACAAAAACAAACATGTGTAAGTGTGTGCGTGTGTGTGTGTGTGTGTGTGTGTGTGTGATGATTATTAGCCGCAAAGTAAACAGTCTGGCAGAGTCATCTCATCGTCTGGCCTGTTTCCTCCTCCCATTATCTTTAACTCTCAGCCGTCCCCTCTGTTTTCCTTGTATCCTTCAGTTGCTCTTTCTGTCCCACGCATTATTAACTCGCATATTTCTCTTTTCTGCAACCCTTTACATTTACACCTTAACAGATAAACGTTAAGCATTACACATTACAATCTTTCCTTCTTACCAAAGTACCATAAAATACATTTAATAAAGTGGGAATTACCCAACGAGTGCAACGGGCACCTGTTCTTGAAATATTGCTGTTAGGATTTTTTACTGGCAGTCATTTTTCAACAACTGCGTCTCCCCTCGCTGTTGGCCATTTGCTGCACTGTTTACTCCAAGCTGTTGGGAGACTCATAAAGCCACAGAGGCGCCCGTAGGGTGGAGCACAGGGCCTTTTTTGAGGTTATAACGCCTTTGCACTGGTTTGGCAATCCCACTACAGGAGCAAACATCTGTGAAACATATCAGCAGGAGCCCCTCCCACACCCCTGTTGACAGACTGGGATCTGGACTGTTTTGAAATGGAAAGGTGAATGAGATTTTAAAGTAAGGGTGCAAATATTAGGTAAAGTTGTCTCCACATTTATGTCTATCTATCTATCTGTGTGTGTGTGTGTGTGTGTGTGTGTGTGTGTGTGTGTGTGTGTGTGTGTGTGTGCGCGTGCGTGCGTGCGTGTCTGTGTGTGTGTAAATGTTTATTGACAGTGTGACAAAAACAAAATATAACTTCCTAACTTCTATCTAACTGATGCTGCATCTCACTTAGCCAAAATTTGAAATACACTCATGAATAAAATTGTACACACACACACACATTCACCTTTAGGCTTCACGTTGTGTAGTGTGTCACAATCTGTGCTGAATGACAGGCCTCGTGGGCTTCAGCCTCCAGAACCTGGTCATTATCTCTGCAAAAACACACAGAGACACACAGTCCTCACTATAACTCCTACTGTCATAAACACGCGAAGAAAAACACATTTTCCCGTCTGCCGCAGAAAGCATCTCTGAAGAGAGCCTCCTCTATTGAGTGGTAACCCACAGCAACGCTCCCTCTCTCTTTCTCTTTCATTCTCTCTCTTTCTATCCATCTATTTCAGTGTAGAGTCATGGCCACATCTAACACCCACTATCATTGTAACTACCAGCTTCAGTGTAATGCAGATTCATGCAAAATGCATACAACACATAAATGAGGTCTATTTCTCTGATCATTTAATCTATAGCTATGTAAAATCACAAAATAACTTATTTGCTCTTAGATCAGGACACTCAGAGAGTTTCGTTTAATATCTACTTTGACTTAGATGTTTCTCTTAAAATAGGATGAAATGCTTAAATTACATTGAAAACAAATGCATGTACAAATGTTTATTTAAGTACATATTGAAATCTCTGGCACAATTTGAGACCTTGACATTTTACTCAGGAAAAAAATCTGATAAGCAGAAGACTTATCAAAAAAGAGTTTGTTTTAAATCTAATTCCTGAAATGTATTCTTTTTATATATAAAAAAAGAAAAATCTATTGAATAAACAGTTTAACCCTAATTTTTATCTTCTGATGTATGTGAGCTAATTATTATTATTATTTACCTAAAATTTGTTTTTTGTTTTTTGTTGTTTTAAAGCTACAAGTAATTAAGAAAAACAAAAATAGCAAGTTAGAGAATGTAAAAAAGGCATTAAAAAAAGTGGGATATAACTTTAAAAAGTGAAATTGCATTTATTTATTTATTACATTGAAAGTAATTGTGAAAAGGCAAAAATTCAAACATAATTTATTTGTTATTTTCAAATACATTGAAAGAAATTATAAAAAAGAAAATATAGCAAAAGTTAGAGATGTAAAAAAGTCGGGGGGGGGGGGATTATGTTTTATCATTTTAAAACATAAAATGTTATGTATGTGTGTGTATGTATGTATTTATGTACATATGCACATATTTATTTATGTATTCATTTAATTATTTTCTGAGATCAAATGAATGATGAATAACAAGATCAGCCTATTAGATCAGTCAGTGTCGTCAGTGTACTTGTTGAACTGGCACTGATTATGAAGTGGCATCTCGCTTATTAGCATTTGTTAGCATAGCTTGCAGCAGACCGCTCCAGTAACCTCAGCATTATACGAGTACAGAAGCAGCCCTCCAAAACTCACTGAAGACAGAGTATTCATCATTATTGATCTGGTCAGGAGTGCTGCAGGGGCTGAAATCTGACTGCTAATAAACAACAGAACTAATCCCATGCCACACATTTGTTATACCAACACAGGGAAGAAAGCTTGTGTGCATGAAATTAAAGAAATTGTTAGTAAGAGGGAGAGGTAGAAGAAGTGTTGAAACACTTGTGTGGAAGTCCGCCCACAGTGCAATCTGTCCTTCCTCAGAGACAGTGAACCACAGAGCGAGCAAGAGAGAAAGACTCGGAGAGAAAGAGAGAATGGTGCTTCACTATTTAAAGTTGAAGAGCTAGTGGATTTCACAGAAAGAGACGTCATATACTCGTTTTCTGCCAGAATAGTGATGGTGAATGGTGGAGGGATGGCTTTTTGAGAGCCGAATGTTTTTACTAAATGTCCACAAGCATAGTACATTGCAGTTTTTGAGAATTTATTTTAACTTACATAATCAAATAATTTAATAAAGCAGGCTTTGGTGTAACAGTCAAACCTTTTTATTTTTAACAAGCAATATTCATGGTATTCAATTATAAGCAATGCTAATACATGTATTTCTTTTATTTATATTATAGATATAGTTTTGTGTATATTTATATATATTAAATCATAGTAAATAGTGTATTTATATATTCATTATAAAATGTGTACACACAGTATTTATATGTATGTGTGTGTGTGTGTGTGTGTGTGTGTGTATAAAGTGTTTTATATATATAGGACACACTCAAAGAGGGTTCACAGATGAAAAATAAGAAACACTTTATTTGTAAAATAAATTCATCTCCAATACTCCAATCTTCTATCATTTCGGGCTTATCCATTGTTATTCGAATGCTAGTAAAAACTGCCAAATAAGGTTTGCACGTAGTTACGTTATGATACATAATATTCAGAGGGTGGGGACACTGGGGGATTCCCTCAGTCTATGTCTCTGCATCTGCTAAATGATTTTTTTATACCCAGTGAATTAGGAGTTAAAACTCCCACCCAGGTGACACTACTCCAATAACAGACTGTGCAAAATACCCAAATTATCTTTAAAATATTGCCAAGTAACATTGCAATTTTGCGAACAACAGTAAAATAAGAGAAGGACTTTAACTGTAAGCTACATGAGCATACACAAAATGAAGGGAACAGTAACATCTTAATATTAAAACGTTCAGAGGATATGTTTCTTTCTTTTCCTAACATTTGTTATTATTAAAATCTTATATAGTCAACATTATAGTCCAAACTTTTTTTTATTTACCACTGTATTTTGACAGTAAGGTATATATTCAAAATACATTGTCTATGACCAAAAATGTAAGAAGTTATATGTTTTCAGTAGAATTTAAAAAAATGTGCTCTGCTTTAGAACGCATAAAAATATATACTTAGTGGGTTTTTTTGGTTTTGTTTTTTGATTGAGTTGAGTTGGTTTGGCATCAAACACAATGTGATCTTCAGTAAGCGAGATCTGACAGGAACAGCAAATTTTCCGCTTAGGCGAGCGCTTAACGGACAGTTTAGCTCTCAAATAAAATCAGCAGCAGGCCAGTAAACCAATGAGAACTGAAGAGTCACAGCGACAGAGAGCAGGTGAGAAAGTGTCGGGGAATCCGCTTGCCGGGAAGCTTCCGTCACTGATGTAGATCCACCGTTTGTAGGGCCCAATTGTTCAAAATGTAGAGATTAAGACTTTTTGATTTATTTTTTTCACTTAAATAAATATTTTTGTAATCATACACAGAGTAAAGTACCAAAAAAAGGTAAAGTTGGGTACCGGTTAAAAAGTGAACGGTACCCAACCCTACTCTCGACCTCTGCTCATCTAACTCTCTTATCTGTTCCACAACCAGATTAAGTAGACCAGATTATGTCGTCTGAGCTACAGTCAGTATTGTTTGATGAATCCAAAATGACTAGATGGGACAGTACATCTGTTGCAAGATTTGACCTGCTTTAATCTTGATTTAATCTGCTGAGAGATTTGTCTAGCTTTAATCCATGCCACATATTTAAAAAAGAAAAAGGCTTTTGCGTGCTTCTGTGAGTGTTCCTGTATGGTATAAGAACCCAAAACCTTGCTGCCCACTGTAAACTTTCCAGGCTCCCCTCATAACCCAGCCAAAGACTAAGTACACTGTTGGCATGGCGACAGATGTGGCCAAGGCGGGAAAAGAATGTCCCCTCCTCTCCCTTCGGCTCTCTTCCCAAAAGAAAACGTCCACCATTTTCTGCCTTTCCCGGTACACAGAGGTGATCTACAGAGGTGCGTGCAGAGCCACTCCAATGCTGCAGGATTTAGAAACATTGGATACTTACAGATGTTATATGTTGTAACTAAGTGTCTTTATTATTAAATGTTAATTTGCATTATAAATGAACTATCCATCGTCTCATTTTCATTTAATGTAGTAAATGGTCTGATTTCATTCAAGGGTGTTTTTTGCTCGCTTATGCAGACCACAAGCTTTCCGAAAATTATTCTTAGTTCCTTCTAGTGGTACAGCCCTCTGTGAAAAAATGCTGAATAGGTGTAAGTGCCGAAGCTGATGTCATTGTTTGTTTGTAGGATATCAGCGACCGGGTTTGAGAGTCTCCAGTATTGTTGTTGCTTTAGTACCATTATTACATCATGACAGATGGTAGCATCTATTGTACTTAAACCACACAGAACAGATGTTTCCATCATATTAACTTGTGACAGGCCGAATATTAATATGCAGATATTTTGCATACACTTAAACTGACTGGTTATCCAAAGAAATTAATAGCCTACTAATTCTATGGGTATAACACTCACAAATATTATCATGATAATTCTATATTTAGAAATGTATGTGATATAATTTTATTATTATTATTATATTTATTATATTATATTTATTATTATTATTATTTTACACATCATAGCTGATAAAGCATTCTCAAGCAAAAATGATTTAAAAACATATAAACATGTCAGTTTTACAGTTTAAGTTGACACAACAACACGGTTTACTATTTAATGCATTTTAATTATTATTAATAACGATGATACAAGAAAGAAAGGGAAAAAATGCGTTTCCTCGTATAAATGAAAATATTTTTTCCTTGATTGGTTTAGAAATATTTACAATAAGATAAGTAAAAGATAAGATAAGAGACAAAATGCCCCTCATTTCAATTGAACCATATAAAGATTATAGTTATCTAGATTCTAAGCGGTCGGCAATACAGTCATCTTGCGCTTCCTGAACGAGGCAACACCGCTTTTCTGAAGGGGAGGAGAGAGAGAGAGAGAGAGAGAGAGAGAGAGAGAGAGACTTATTTCCCTCAAAGTTAACACACCGCGCAGTTCTGTGAATGTCTCCTCCCTTTAAAAACCGCTGCTATTAGACATAAACGGGGCCAAAGGAAACTTTTACCTAAATTAATGGGATATACACATTTTGCCGTAAGAAGATTCGCTTTTCCTCTGTACTAAAGACGATTAGAATATCGCAATGTCTCGAGTAGCGGATTTGTCGAAACTTCGCGAGGAGAGGATGAGAGAAATCAGTCAGAGGGTAAGTGCAACGACGCGAGAATTAGAAAAGCTCAGACGTGTGAAGGTTTCACTTTAATATTTGTAAGTCATGGTTCATAAGGGATTTTAGCGCTAATAGGGACTATAATATTGACTATACTCAAATATTAGGTTTTGAGAAGTATGTTGTAAGTCAGTTCAGTTCTTTTCAATACAACTTTTTGTATTTTGATAATAGCTAGCTAACGTTACATATTGTTTTAATACAAAATCAGTGGAACACTAATTCAGAAAAGCACTTAGTGTGTTTTGTGACCATAAAAATACATCAGCTATTAACATAGAGGTTGTATATAAATGTTGACAAGGAAATATGATGTCAACTTTGGTATGTTGCAAAGGCAGCACAGAAAGTTTAAGGCTGCTCAGATGCTGCATTCATATTTGCACTGAAGCCAAATGGCATCAGATCTACTTCTGAGAAGTTCAGGTGGGTTAGAGCTGGGTTAGACTTTAATACAGCTTTTATGTTTACACACAATCTGAAGTCAGCAGAGCCTGCTCAGAGCAGCAGCCTTAACTCTGCTGTATAGAGACACCTTGAGTAAGGGGTAGGATGTTTGCTTTTGGCACTGAATGTGCACCTTTTTTGTCCAATTATTAGCTTCAGTATGAGTTTGAGTTGTGTAGGTGTTACTGAGTGGGAATGTTGAACAACAGACTGTGTGTGTGCGCACATAGAGAAAAATTCAAGAGAAGGAGAGCCAAAAGAGAGGTTGCCATAGAAATAGCTCTCAGTTAAAGCATCAATTCCAGGTTCAGGTCCGAAGGCAAGATTTTTTAAACAGTGAGATGTGTTATTGCTCACACATAGACACACACAACATTTCACCACCTCTGCGTCTATTAAATGGTGATGTCATAGGTCAAACTGATGTCTAACACCAATTTAAGCATTTTAAATGTAAACAAGAAGTGTGGCCAAGGCCTAGTTTTCTATTCCTAGTATTTTTTTAATTGATATATTCCACCAGTCTTTGTACATTTTTGGCCATCAACAGTGCCCATTTAGCACATTAATAAGCAGACTCTGGTGCTATTTGCGAAATCCAGTCCACCAGCAACCCAAGAACAGAGACATGTTGTCACACTATGTGGGGTAAGTTGTTACATGGGAACCTGCTATTAAACAGCCTAAAAAATAAATAAAAAGAATTCACGAAATTGTAAAAATACAAAAATGTACATTGCGTCTTTTTAATTTAACCAAACCTTACAGTTGACATACACTCTCTGTGACAACTAGCCCCAGTGTCCCAAGTATTTGTCGACATTGCCTTTCAAAAGAATCCATATCACTCAATTGCTACTGTCCTGTATTGTAATTAGCTTTTGTGTAAAAGTGTTTGCGAAGAATGTCAGTGTCAACTAATCAGTCATGGTTCCCCATAGGCCAGCTGTATCCAGGCCATCGGGCCACAGCAGGCTGAACTAAATCTGGAGCTGGGACTATTTGAACTAGAGCACCGACGTTAAGTCCTGCCAGTCTCAGCCCATTTCCTTGACGGGAGATGACATTAAACTTTAGACATGATTGCTGAACTCAAACAACAGTGTGCTCAGGGCACATAGCACTCATGCTTTTGTACCGAAAGTTTGATTTAGTGTCAACTTTCAAGTGAACTACGACCACAGAGGTTGTTTTCTTTTTGCACTCTCAAATAAATTTCAGTAGGGTGACATGATATTTTATAAACGCAGACTTGGAAATGTTAGCTGCTCCTAGTTTGTGCTTCTGTGGTTTGTAATATACAGAGTCATACCAAAAAAAAGTGTCATTTTACCACATGGTTTGTTCTCCGACTTAGCATGAACTATTGCGACTTCCCAAATCTGCAGAGATGATCGCACATACACGTACCAAACAATGCAGAAACATCCTGGAAGGGCTGATTTTTGGGCAAACTAGGTCAATTTAGATTTGGTAATTTGATAGCAATATCCTGCAGGTTGTGGACTGCTACAGACACACACACTAACCTGTTTTTAACACATTTTCTGTTGCTTACTTCCAACACATGCCCGTGTTCCTATGGCAACCTTTACTCATGCATCGTGCAGATTAGAAAGAGGAAGTGCTCTCTCATTATTTCCTGCTTTGCATGTCAACAGAGAGGCCGATTTTCAGAAGAAGCGATCCCAAAACAGGGTCTGGTGTCCTCAGAGATGGAAAAAAATACGAGACATCTTATCTTAAAAATTCAGTTTAAATTTCAAATTCATTTTTTTTTAATCGTTCGTCTAGACGTTTAGCTGTCTCTTTCCCTCATTTTAGCAAATTAACCCATCATAAAACGTACATAAAAGAGGAAGATGGTCAGCTTGGGCTGAGTCGGGCTTCTGTAATAATGCTGACTAGAATATTAACCAACACCAGCTGCTGGTCAAATCTTTTATGATCAAGAACATTGCAGAAGTACACATCTCCGAATGTTTGATTGAGATAAACTGAGTTTACAGAGCTGTACTGGTAATTGAGTGAAATTAATGCTTGGACTTATTAAATTTAGCTGATTTAAAGCTGCAGTGTGTTTTTGGAGCCACTGGAAAATGTTTTGATGACATCACGGATTGGCTGATGGTACCACAAGGACGGACACTGTCTTAAACTAAACTCTAGCAAATATCCTGTCGGCATATGAGCAGTGACATCAAAGGGAGCAGAGAGGAACATATAAACTGGGAATATTTCATTATATTATGGAGGATCTTTTGCTAGTGGCTGCTTACAATGTAAAATGCCTCAGAAGGTTAGCTAAAAAAAACTTACTATGTTGAAATGAAATGAAAGTGAAATGACGTGACATACAGCAAAGTATGGTGACCCATACTCAGAATTTGTGCTCTGCATTTAACCCATCCAAAGTGCACACACACAACAGTGAACACACACACCGTGAACACACACCCGGAGCAGTGGGGTACAGTATGTTGTACTGTTGTAACTATGTTGTACCCATGTGCAAAAATGGCAGGGTGCAAACTAATATTGAAACAATTAAAAATCATTTTTGGTCATATAAATAAAGCTGATATAAAATATAAACATTAGATGGAAAAACGGAATTACAATTTTTTTTATTGAAAAAAAACTTGCTGAAACTTGCTGAAAATCAGCAAGTTTAGACTGAAATAAGTTTAAGTTGTAGTACTAGCATTACTTAAACTAAAATAAAAAGAAATTAAAGCTAAATAGAAATATTTAACGACTAATAATAAATTACAAAACAACAAAATCACTGAAACTGAAAAGAACTCAATTATAAAAAATATAATTCAAAATGTTGATTAATACCTGCATCCCCTAATTGCCAACACACATCAGTTGGCCTATTAGCAGATTGTGTCCTCAAAGATTCAGAGGGTGAAAGAGAGGACAAACGTAGAAAAATATAAATAAATTTATCAAACTAGGCATCTGTGTAACAAGGAATAGATGAGAAATGCGTCATTGTATGCTAAAACCACATGAGTGACTTTTTATAGTGGCTGATAGGGTTCATTTGTCTTTCCCTTAAACGCTGATTAGCAAAGGTTAGCTTTTCCAATGAAATCCACTTCACAGGCATGAATGTGCTGTATGTCTCCATGATGAAATCTTTTACCTGTCAAAACAGGCCTTCTAGACATTCAATGTGGCCATTGTTGGAAGCATGAGTTCTTCCTAAATAGTGTTGCAAGTTCTCTTTTGAATTGGTTGTTTCCCTGTTTGTGATCTCCGCTTGTACCAGTTCGGCAGATGAATCGGTTACACAATAGAAACTGAGCTGCAATAGTGTCATCATTGTCTGTGTGAGTTTCAATTGTTCTTTGACCAGCTCAAAGTTTGTTTGTTTGTTTCGTACAATGATACTATGCTAATTTTACTCTGGTGGAGATATTTGGAATATATACATATATAATGATGCCAACCAATAATTATCGTTTTCACCAATTGTTATGGTTTTTGTGTTTCGATTAGAATAAAGAGAAGGAGCGCATGAGGGAGCGGGAGAGAGAAGCCAGAGATCGAGAGGCGCGCTACAGTAATGGCCACCTCTTCAACTCTCTCACCGTGTCTGGAACCACGCTCTGCTCAGCCTGCAACAAGAGCATCACCGCTAAGGAGGCCCTCAGCTGCCCGAGTGAGTCACACACACACACACACACACACACATACACATACATCACACTCAAAACCCACAAAGTGCACCAGTAATCCTGTCTGCCAAGTTTATTTAAGCCAATAATGGATTGAAGTTGAATAGTTGTTAGGCTTTTGCCAGTCTAGGGGGCATTTAAACGACACCATTTTCAACTAAAAATGGAAAATGTTTTTATACATTTTGGCTGTTCGTTTACAGTTTTGGGTTTTGGGGGTCTGAATACACAAGCTTTTGAAAACAGTTTCAAAGTGCAAAAATTTAGGTGGGAGCCAATAGCCTTGTGGGCAGTGTGCTGACATATAGCGCCATTGCGCTACGAGCATCCTGAGTATAATTTCCCAGCTTATGGACCTTTCCCGTTCGGCCCCCTCTCTCCCACATCACTTCCTGTCGTTACTCAACTGCCCTATCAAAATAGAAGCAAACGCCAATAAATAAATGAAAACAAAGTGCGAGGTTTAAAAAAATAATACTATTATCATCTCTGTGTAAACTCAGAAAATGTGAATTTGTTGATGTCAGTGATGGCTATGTTGTCATTTGTATGCAAAACATTGCAAAAAAAACTTTTTAATACAGTCGCTGTCATGTAAACATACTCAAAGGAGTCAGTATGATATCATGGTTTTTGTTATCCCTTCATCACAATTCTATGGGATTTTTTTTATCTCATTTTATCACTAAAACAATTTAAAAAGTAATAGATGGTGTTTGTTCATCGATGATGATAGAATGTTGTGGATGTTTGTTGCCATGCATTTACTGTGGTGTTCTGTGCAGTTTTAGCATGTTCTTATGTGGTTGCTAGGGTGTTGAAATGTCTGGTAGTCTAAAAAGCTGATTCCGGAGTCTATAGTTTATTCTATTTTCTTCCCCTCATCTGATTTTTTTTCACTATTATCATAGGTTACGTTCACACTGGAGGAAAATGTGTCCCAAATCCAATTTTTTTGCTCATCCTGTATGTGATCATTTAGTGTGAACTGCACAAACCACATCTTAAATATTCTAAGAATCCTCTCGGAGAGCTCCTAATTTAGCATAAAAATGTCTAACTAGGAGTCTTAGCTTAAAAGTGATTCAGGACCAATCTGAGAACAAATCCGAGGGAGGAAAAGATAAAAACCTTTATCTTTGTGAGGAGGTGGGGCTGACCTCTATGCTAGCTATAACACAGTCTTTTGAAGACTGTGATTGGTTGGTTGAAAGTGAAAGTGACGTGACATTCAGCCAAGTATGGTGACCCATACTCAGAATTTGTGCTCTGCATTTAACCCATCCAAAGTGCACACACACAGCAGTGAACACATTCCTGGAGCAGTTTTACCATACTCACATCATCACTGCTGCATAGATGTATTTTTACAGTTACCAAATATGTTAATGTATTTAATGTTAATATGTTAACTTTCATTTCCTGCACTATGGCATTACTGCTTGGTGTCTGCGATGTTAGCTTGTCTCTAATAAGATTGGTAACAAACATCTTCTTTAATTTTAAAGATATTTTCTATAATTTTAAGAGGAAACACCCACATTTCTAAGTTAATGGGGGTAAATATTGCATTAGTGGGGTCACATCAACCCACAAAATTGAAAAACAATCCACAGCAAAAAGTAGCCCATTTCCGCAGGAAAACTGTGGATTTGGCAACACTTCTGCAGCGTGCTGTCATATGGAAGAAAACACAGCGGACATAAAGTAAGCGATAATGTGCTTATTTATAATGTGTTCTGCTGCAGAAGCCAGCCATATGTGCAGGTAATATGAAAAATAAAGACAAGGATGTGATGAAAGACAGCAGAGTTTTAACACTTACACTTCCACTGATTACTTGTCTTGATAATTTTGAGTATGTAAAATCTTTGAAGTTTCTCCCGTCAGTGTGGAATTACGCCGAATGTCGATCTAGAGTGACGTAAATGTTGCATGAATTCCGATGTGATTTGTTCACACTGCGGTCGCATTGCAAAACAGCTGACATGTATCGGATTAGTACCATATATGGAAGTGACACAAATCAAAATCAAAATTGAAAATATCAGAATCCATGTGGTTCGTGTTGTTCACACAGTTATGACAAAAACACAAGATCTGAGTTACATATGAGCAAAAACATCTGATTTGCTTGAAGTGTACGTAGCCTTCATTTCTGATTTGGGCCATACTGTATGTAGTACTATGACTGAACAGACTGAACAGCCTCTTACTTCACTTTAGATTGACATTAGTCATGATTCATCTCTTTCGAGATACACTTAAAATATTTTACATACTGGTATTTCTTAAAGTTGAGGTTGTCAGTGTAGAGTCCAGAGGGTTTTGAAGTGTATTACAAAGACCACTGTATATTAGGGCTATCAACGAATATTCTAAATTCGAATATGTATTCGAATTGGTAAAAAAAAAAGAATTTCGAAGGTGAAAATTAATATTAGAATAAAAAAAAATGTGGAAAAAAACGTCCACGGTAGTAGAGGCGTGGTTGTCTGTTTTGTGAGTGGGCGCTAGCGTGCCTGAAGGTTCAGGGACAGGTCCCAGGAGTCGCACTGTCTGGCACAGCATCACTGCTGAAAGCTGACGCGTCTTCATGGAAGATGCCAGCAAGTGCAGAGCCCAACTCGACTGCAGCAGAGAAAGTGAGGTAAAATTGTTGACGCGAGATAAAGTTGTATAAAAGCTATTTAAGATACAGTTAGCATACCATTCGACCACTAGCAACATGAGGTAAAATCTCAAAAATGTGCACCCAAATGAGCATGGCATAATGTGTGGATCTCCAGCTTAAGAGTCACGTCTTGGCACTTAACGTTACTTTGCATCGCCCGCCACAAGATCTTTGTCTGCAACACGACAAGAGGCCATAAAATAAAATAATTTCGTTCATTTGGACGAAGAGGGACATGAGACCGATCAGTATCGCGATGGGGCACGCTTCGGGAAGTTCTGTCAAACAGTGGATCCGAGGTTTGATTATTTATCGTTTCATGTCAAGGAAAAGGTCCATGTTTACCACACTCGGAGCATTCAATGTCAGTTCTATATGCTGTAAAACTTCAATTAATATTAATAATATTTGTTTCAATCACTGAATGGAGCCTGCTATATTTGGGACAACAGTCGCGACCTTAAATTGCTTGCACAAAAATGTGTATGTTCATTTAAACCATTATGCGGAGAGAACGTGAGGGTGAGAGAGCTGTCTTGGCCATTAGTTGATTTCCTTGTTTTTGTGTAGGTAATACGTTGTCATATATGTTTAAACTTAAATAGACTACCTATACAAGTAGTTATGTCTCTTTGTATTATTTTGTCCTGTTATTGACGTAATGTGCGTCATTGACAACATGCACAAACAGATGTTCGAATAGTTCGAATATTCATGTATTTTTTAGAGGGAATATTCGAACGTTATTTTTGAGCAATTTTGACAGCCCTACGGTACATAAGGTAAACTTATTGGGTTGTTTCATAAATTATAATAAAAAAACTTAATCCTTTTTAAGACTATCTTATAAATAGGTATTTAGCTTTGTGCTGAAATTTAATACTTACGATTATGGATCTGAACACACCCTTAATGATAAGTATGAGTGGTAGTAATTGTGATTGGACACTAACGGTTATAATTATAATAGCATTACCATTCTTGATTAATGTTTGCTTACATCCTCTGTTGATGAAAACCCTGAGAATAAATGCTCCTTACGAAACCCTAGGAGGAGCTTGTTTGCGATCTTGCCAATCAACGCAGAGGCTATAAAAAACAGCCGCTTACCTCACTCCTTCCGAAGATTTTTCCGGCTTTCTTCCCCCATCCCAACTCCCCCGCTCTCTTTCCATGATTGTCTCCAGGACTTCAAGCTTGAGACTAACATAAGCCTCTTTATTACTTACAAGCCACACCTGTCTGCCCATTGCCTCTTTCACATTACATCTATGTTCCAGCACTGAACTGCTTTCTTGAGTCTTATTATGTGCTGGAGAGTATGTTGAATATTTTTAGTGGCTGGCCTACCACAGCATGCCAAGATAACACACACACACACACACACACACACACATCTTGAAGTTAGAGGTCTGGATAGTTTCTTCATGGCAGGCGTTTTCACACATTCCACCACATTCACTCACACGCTGTAATATATGTGTGTGTATGTGTGTGTGTGTGTGTGTGTGTGTGTGTGTTTGTGTGTGTGTGTGTGTCTGTGTGCATCATATATGCCTACATGATGTAATGAATATAAATAACATTTTACAGACATTAATATCCATTCTTCTCATTCTTAATGGATACATTTGTTGCATAATGTTGATTACACAATTTTCGTTTTTTATAAAGTCATGGTTCCAGCAAGGAATTTACAATAAGAGCAAACAGGATGATGCGCTTCAAGGGATTAAAAGCAGTCAAGCGTTACATTAGCTTCAAAGTTGTCTAAATTGTTATGTTTGTGCTTATTTTTGAGTTTCAATTCAAAGTGGAGGAACTCATGGTTATTTGTCACATACTTCCAGTGTTTACATTTTCTCCCTTTCTACTTCTGTTTATAGTTTCTTGACTTTTGTTGTCCTGGAAGGGTTGAAGTATTGAATCAAACTTTACACAGTCAAGGATAGTAGTGATTTATCACACTAGTATCATATTAATATCTATAATGTTTAAGTCTTGTTGTTATACTATCCAAGAACTGTGTATTTTACCATTTTATTCTGTTGTGTTTCACTGTAACTATAATTGTAGCTGCTTTTTAAAGCTTGAAGAATGAAATAAAATTATTCTGCTACAAATGCTGTCAATACAGCTTAACGTGCATTAAACCTGAACGATTCTTATCAGCACATTTACATATAAATGCTGGTTACTCTCACACCCTTTCCTGTTTTGTTGTGCTCATCTCTCATTTCTTGTTCTCTGTTTTACTATTGTTTTTAACTTCTTCCTTATTTTGTCATCGTGGTCAGATTTCAAGACCAGACAATACTAGCCGCTCACTGATGAGCTGCTCTGTGATCAACTGCTCTGGTCTGGGTATTGATTGCACTGAGAGCTTGTGTGGGTGTTGGAACATGTAGTTTGTTCCTCTGTACACAGCAAGAGAGAACAAAGGCCATTTGAACTGAACACCTTTGAGTGGGATCAGATTTACATTAGGTCTTAAAGTGAGTTAGATAAATGTATAGACTATGGATAAAGATTTATCCATAGCCTGTTTTATTTAATGTTTCGTAGATGAAAAGGTAAAAGGAATAAGGGAATAATTTAAAATTAGCTTAGCTTAGTGGGTTGCCTGAATGAATAGCAGAGTAATCGTTTTAAGGGAGCACTGGATAAAGGGCCGGTTTCACCTTGATCAGATGCACATGTTAGTGGGCGTTTACATCATAAATGTTATTGCAATCAAAAACAGCTGGACGATGCGCAGCAGAATGGAACAGAACAGAACACAGGAGTCGCTGTGTGTTTTAATATATTTTTAGCTCGATACGCCCTCTTAAAAACAAAACTCTGCTCAACTGAGTCACAGTGCAACTGCAAAAGACATCTGTGTGCATTCATAAGGCTGTGCTAAAGTGTGTGTGTATGTGTGTGAGAGAGAATATAAAATATATACATATACTGTACACACACACACACATTAAGATATAGACTTTATATTCGTTTGATTGGGGTCAATAAAACTTTGAAAAAATTAAATTGATACTTTTATTCCACAAGCATTCATTCAATCAAGCCAAAGTGATAGAGGTTTAGAATGTGACATATATTTTCTAAGTAAATGCAGGTCTTTCTATGCATCAGAAATCCTGAAACAAATGTATAACTGCTTCCACAAAAATATTAAGCAGAACATCTGTTTTCAACATTGGTGATAATAATAGGAATTGCTATTTTAGCACCAGATCCGCATATTAGACTGATTTCTGAGGATTAAGTGTCATTGAAGTAGGGCTGCACAATTAATAAAATTTCTAATTGCGATTACAATTATGGATGACACAATTACTTAATCGTTCAAAGTGGCATTAATCGTTTTACAGTCCACTTATGTTATTCTGTATGCTTAAGATGAGTTTTTTCTTTCTACATGTTATCTTAAGGGTTTTTCCATTGTTTTAATTTAAGTTGTAGTATAACATTATAATACCTTTCACATTTTTACTATTGAAAAGCACTAAAAGTTTTTCAGTTCGAGTGTTTTAAGCTTATTTATGTTCATATAAAAATACATCAGACAATCGTAATTAATAATCGCAATTATGCAATTTCGAGAGAATAATCAAGAATTATGATTTTTGTCATAATCGTGCAGCCTTACATTGAAGACTGGATTAATGGCTGCTAAAAATAAAGCTTTGTACCACAGGCATAAATTACATTTTAAAATATATTCAAATAAAAAACATTAATGGCTTTTATGGACGTATTTTTAATAAAATAATTGCAGGCTTGATAAGATTTTTTGTAAAAACATCTAAAAATCTTACAGACCCCCAAATTCTGAATACAAAATTGAGCAAAAATGAACTAGCTTTAATTCTCCTTGAGAGCAATGAGATTTAATAAAGAGCAAACTGAGAGCTGCTTCTTAGATCTCGAATCTGTCTGTGTTCAGCTTTGCCAAGAAACCACCCTTATTTTATTTTTTTTAAATGGAAGTCTTAAAATTGACATTTCTACAGTAATTTATGTCTTTTTTTTTAAATCAAATGTTCCTCTACAAAGCTTCATCTCTGAGATGCTCTGCTGCTCCTTGGGTGATTGTTTTGACTCATGTAAGTGTGTGTTGTGGGGCATTTGGGCTAGGGAAACCCCGCCGGAGCCCCCGGCCCTCTTCCTTCCCAGCCACCCTCAAAACAGGAAGCAAAGCCGCTCTGAAACAATAGGGGTTCAGAGACAAAAGCAATACGCTGTAACCAGAGAAAATGTTCAGTGACTAGTAGCATGCTGTAAAGAAGATCTAGAACAAGCATTTTAACGCAAACATGGACAGGGGTCAAGATGGAGAGAAAGAGGGGCAAAAACTGGGTATGGTACATCTGAGATTTCCTTGATTATGTGCTGTAATATTGAAGGGGAGGTTAGAGTATGGATTAGAGGCATTGTTTTTTTTCCTTGCTGGAAAATCCCTTTGTAAGCTGCTTGCTTTGTTTGAAAACTCCGTGGTTGGTTTCTAGCTGCTTTAAGCTTATAGATAATATTAGAAAGAGCTACTTATCAGTCTATCATAGTCAAGATTGTTTTTGGAACATATTAGTAGGTCAACCAACTAATGACCAACTTGGACCAACCAGAAGTCAGATTGAAAGTTATGTGACTATGAAAAGATCACGATCATCATTATTACATTTGTGTGTACAGGTGATTGTATGATGCTTACACTGTCTGATGACGAGATAAGATAACAGTGTTGTTGTTTTTTTTCAGCCTGTAATGTCACCATCCACAACCGCTGCAGGGATACACTACCAAACTGTGTCAAAATGAAACAAAAGGTGGGATATTAGTGCACACACTTGTCACGCGGTTTACTTGGATCATAGGTATGCAGACACTGGCTTTGATTGATGATGATGATGATGATATGATGTTAAAGAAACGAATCAGAATGGGGTCAGTTTTCTTTAGATGGTTTATTAAAAAGATTTAGTCTAAATATGTCATACATTTGGTCTCTCTGTATGTGTGTCACAATAGCAACAGAAAATGGCGCTGATAAGGAACAACTCGGCCTATCAGAATGTGACCCTGAGGAATAGAGGTGAGGATGTGATGGAACCACTGCACTGTTTGCATCTGGTATCAGGGTGTTTCAGGTGATGTGTGTCCTGTGACCGGTTGTGATTAGATATCACTGAGAAGATTATGTGAATATGACTGACCACAGTTGAGCAATAGCAGGTCTAAACATGACATTGCTCTTTGTTCTGCCTCTCTGAAGTCCAATCAAAGGATCGGCCAAACTCTGCCATCTACCCATCAGACAGTCTTCGCCAGTCACTACTCGGGTCCCGTCGTGGGCGGTCTTCTCTCTTACTTTCCAAGAGCGTCTCCACCAATAACATTGCAGGGTGAGTGACAGAAATGACAGAGAGGTGCATAAAATGGGGCTCTTATCTGTGGGCTTCACCATCACAACACAAGTTCCTAGTTTATAAATACTCTAAAAAATCACGTTAATGTCATGAAATATCTACAGTATGTATAGAGCAAGACCTTTCACTGTGTTTTTTTTATCTTTTCTTCTGTGTGTGTGTGTTTGTGGCTGTTTTAGTTTAATGTAAGCAGTTCTGTTTGAATATTAGTCATTATGTTCCCTTTATTTGAATTCATTTATTATATTTTTATTTTAAATTCGTTATGTGTATTTTTTGTTTCTGTGGTGATTATGATGGCTGCCTCTCATTTTGTTGTTTTTTGTTTTTGCTTTTTTTTTTGTCTTTTGCATGTGATTGCATGCATATGTATCCATCTGTTTGTATGCATGCACATGGTCCATGTGTGTGTGTGCATGTGCGTGTAGGACTCTGAATGATGACTCTCCTCTGGGGCTGCGCAGGATCTTGTCTCAATCCACAGACTCACTCAACTTCAGGAGCAGAACCATGTCCATGGAGTCACTCAATGATGAGGGTATGCGGCACAACTGTTTCCAACATTAATAATAGGAAATGGTATCAAACTGAAGTTATAATACAGAAATGGTTCTTATTATTCTTTCTCCTGCTTTTAGGAGAGTGCTACTTCACCTCTCTGCTGGATGATCTGGAGTTTGAAGGTCGGGAATTTGAAGCAGATTCCTGGAGCATGGCGGTAGATTCCACCTACTTGCAAACCCACCGTAAAGATGTTATCAAGAGACAGGACGTCATCTACGGTTAGAAAAACACAGATCTAAGTCTAAAATCAAAGCACGTTTATGACTTTAAATGGGCCGTTGACTCTGAAACCTGAAAGATACTGTTAATTGCTCTCATATAAACAGTAATGCCTGTCCAGACACTATTTATTTTTTAAAGAATGAATATGGATATATGTCTGTATACTTTTAATATCTTATATTAAAATATATTGAAAGTCTATAAAATAACCAATAAATGGCCTATATTAAAATTCCACCTTTACAAAAACTTGACATTTATGCATCAGAGTTTTAGATGACATAAAAAAAATCATCTAAATATAAAAATGAAAGAACTGATCATGCACAGTGTTTTGCTGGCTGAACAATCGACACAAAGGTACGCAGATGGTAGAACAACAGATGGAATGAACTGTACTTCTGCGCCTCGCTACCTTGTTTTTCTTTACATCAAATTGAATAATTCATTTACTTGAGCTACATGTCCAACAGAGTCCCATTGAATGTTAACGACCTCTCCGATGTCATTTCAGAGCTGATCCAGACGGAGCTCCATCACGTTCGGACGCTGCGGATCATGGATGGTGTATTCAGGCGGGGTATGCTGGATGAGGTGCAGCTGGAGCCGGGGGTCGTGCATGCTCTGTTCCCTTGCCTGGAGCGCCTGTTGATGCTTCACACGCACTTCCTCACACAGCTCCTCGCACGCCGCACTCAAAGCCTGCAACCCGACAGCGCATACAATTTCACCATCAATCAGATCAGCGATGTGCTAATACAACAGGTAGGAATGCGATTGTTAGATTAGGTGGGCGGAACAGGGAATAAATGCATTTGGTTACATTAGACCTGAGTGAGTTTGTTTGTGAAAAGTGATTTTGGATGAATGTGTCTTGTTTTAATTGCCAGTTTAAAATGTGTCATATACATTAGAGCTTTCAATTAAATGCATTAAAATGAAACAAATTGGAATGGGTCTGTTTTTCAAACACTTTACTTTAAGCATATTTCATCGCAAATGCATGGTTTTGAATGAGAATCATAATGTCATGATGTAGAGGCATTGAAAAGTCAAAAAGAAAGAAAAAGTGACAAATGGAAATTGAAACGTCATTCTCGCCGAGTGTATGAGGGTGGGAGGCTGAAAGCTTTCAGGTTTCAAGGAGCAAAATGTTCACAGTGCAGTGTCTTTGTGTGTACGTCAGTTCTCAGGTCAGTCTGCTGACGAGATGCTGAAGGTGTATTCTGAGTTCTGCAGTCGTCATATGAAGGCCGTCAAACTCTACAAAGAGCTGCTGGCCAGAGACAAGAGACTGCAACACTTTATACGGGTAAGAACAAGAGAGACCGACGAGGGTGTTTGCCGTCGGGGTGTGTTTGGTGTTTGCATAACCGGGTCAGGTGTTGTCTTGTGTATTGCTAGTGGGAGGAAAGAGTGGTACTGAGTGATGAATGATGGTGGGCGGGTGCATTAATGGATTAAATGCCTGCAAACTCTCATAGATGTGTGAATCATCAGATTTCAAGGTATCATGATCATGTTTGGCTCTTGTGCATTATTTTAGTTGTAATAGCTTAGTATGGGGCTTTCATGATAACAAAACTAGTGACATGTCACGATTATTGATAACAAAGCAAAGCACATATGCTATTGAATGCACTCCTTATTTTAAAAAAAGTAAAATATTGTCAGAGCAGTGGTGTGGAAGATATTGGTCAGTGATTTCAGCATAAAAGGCTATTTTCATGGCAAAACAAAATTACAAGATTCTGACCAAAATTAAAATGTACACTATACTGTGTATTGCTACATTATTTATATATTTATTAAATATTACTATATTAGTTATATATGTATTATATATTACTAAAAAGAAAAATGTTAGTAAAATTTTGTCTTATACTATTTAATAATTTGATCAATAAATAACATTATTCATTTTAATAGTATTTATTTATGTTTTTTACATTTGTTTTCTCACCATGTCAGCATCAAAGGCTATTTTCATGCCAAGATCAAAGATTTTTAAAACAAAAAATATTATCTAAGATGAAAATTTGTACTATATTAAATATTGTCTAAATATAAAATAATCACAAATAAATGTAAATTTGCTTTAAAAGGTACAAGTGAATTTAGGCATTACAACAAAAATGGAAACATTTGAAAGGTTTGCGGTTACATTTTATTTTAGGGTGTCCTTGTTACAGTGTAATTATACATTTAAGTACCGTGTAAAATTAATTTACTACATGTACTACAATATGGTTAAAGTTTGGTTTAGGGTTACTTGTTTGTAATTATGTATAATTTATTTTTAATATAATAGTAAGTACATGTAACGTGTAACAAGGACACTGTAAAATAAAGTGTTATCAAGTTTTCAAGTATTTTTACAAAACGTGGTTATAGATTTACAGATTTGTACTTGGAAATTTGTATTTTAGTCATAAAATATTTTCTTGGTTAGATTTAAGCTCACATAAATTAGTTCTAGCTCATTAGACATGACGTTATGGTATCTGTAAAATCAGTTTCCTGAGCAGGTGCCTGGCTGACCGTGCATAACAGCTGCTGTAGATTTTGGACATAACTTTAGACTGTGTGTAGAAATATAGCACACAGAGGCAGAAACAGTTAACAGTCCATTTACTATTGTCTTTGTCACTCTCAGAGGGCGAGTCGGGGTCCTCTACTGCGTCGTCACGGGTTCCAGGAGTGCATCCTATTGGTCACTCAGCGCATCACCAAATACCCCGTCCTGTTGCAACGTATCTATGATAACACCAAAGGTAAGACACAAGTATATACATGTCGCCAGTGTCAATAATGTTTTTATTTAAACAGCTGCTCACCTCCGGGCCTTCCTCCCATGGTCTATAACTTTTCAGTGTCCTTTAAAAAAAAAAAAAAAAAAAGTTATAATAATAATATATATATATTATTATTATTATTATTATTATTATTATTATTTATTTTTATTTTGTTTGTAATTTAGCAAATTCTTTTATCCAAAGTGACTTACAAATGAGGATAATTGAAGCAATCAAAAACAACAAAAGAGCAATGATATGCAAATTCTTTAACAAGTCTCAATTATCTTAAAGGGATAGTTCACCCAAAAATAAAAATTATTACTCACCCTTGTGTAGTTTGAAACCCGTAAGATCTTCGTTCATCTTTGGAACACAATTTAAAGTTCTTTTGATGAAATCTGAAGTCTCTCTGACCCTCCCATAGACAGCAAGGTAACTACCACATTCAAGGTCCAGAAAAGTACCAAGATGATGTATTCTTTGCGCAAAAAAAGTATTCTCATTGCTTCATAACATTACAGATGAATCACTGATGTCACACAGACTACTTGTCTAGACTTTGAATGTGGTAGTTACCTTGCTGTCTACGGGAGGGTCAGAGAGCCCTCAGATTTCATCAAAAGTACTTTAAATTGTGCTCCGAAGATGAACAAAGGTCTAACCGGTTCATAAAAAAAAAATGTATTATATTCATGTGTGATAAAACGCCTCTGGCAATGGACTTTTTAGACTGACTATTGAATGTAACAATGCAGACAATCCAGAGGAAGCTGCAGGTCTGTCTCAGGCGCTGTCTTGTATACGGGAGCTGCTCTGTTCGGTGGACCAGCAGGTGTTAGAGCTTGAAAGGACACAGCGGCTGCAGGAGATCCGATCCAGGGTCGACCCACGGGCCGAGGCCAAACTCCGCTCCGGAGCCCTGTTTAGACCGGCCGAACTGCACCGCAGACAGCTGATACATGAAGGCACGCTGCTCTGGAAAACGCCCAGCTCTCGCCTCAAAGGTAGTGAAGACTGTGGCTGTTTATGAGGAAGTGTGATGTGATCCGTGTCTGTGTGAGAGGGACAGAGACACACGTGCTATTTTATTAGCTTACATGTAATGTGCTGTGGGTGTTTTAATGTTCAGAATTTCCCGTTTTCTTTGTGTTCTAGATGTTCAGGTTATGCTGATGACTGATATTCTAGTATTCTTGCAAGAGAAAGATCAACGGTTCATCTTTGCCAGTTTGGTAAGTTGCTTTGCAAATAAGTATTTAACTATTCCATGTAACTGTGATACTGGGAAGCGATTCGTTTGTAAAACTTTTCTTCTCATTCTCTCTGTAGGATAAATCTGCTGTGGTCTCGCTACAGAGTCTCTTGGTCCGAGACATAGCCAATCAGGAGCGAGGCTTGTTCCTGATCAGCAGTGAGTCCAGCCCACCTGAGATGTACGAGCTTTACGCTGCATCTAAAGATGACAGAAACACCTGGATTCGGCTCATACAGCAAACCATCAGCAGGTACATGCATGCAAATACACCAGTCCACACAGCACTCAAAGCTCCCAATGACTTTTTAGGCATCTCTGTTATTGTAGTTGAATGGAAAATCCCATGAAAGCACTTTTCTGTATTGTTCCTTTGTATTTTCTTTTGAATCAGGACATTTCGAAGGGATATGTCAGTTCTGTGGGAAGCTTGACTTGCCAATAGCCTTTGTTTACATTACAGCTCAGCAAAAACAAACTTTACTGCTCGAAGGGACTCCTTCCCAAATATATAAAAAAGATATAATTTATATCATCTTGAAAAAATATTAAGAGTTATTTTACAGAGGCAATAATGTCAAATTCCGTATTCATTTATTTATTATTAAGTACTAGTATTATTATGTATAATTATAATAAATAAGTTATTAATAGTAGTAATTGTTATTTTATTCTTCATATTAATATTAATAATAATAATAATAATAATGATGATGTGCTATTATATAATTTATATAATTATATATATATATATATATTATTATTATTATCATTAGTTATTGTTAGCTATTAATAATTATAATTAATAAATATTATTATATTTTACTTCTTTTTTTTTTACTTAATTTTTTTTTTTGCTAATACCCTTTTGCTGGGAGTCCCCGGACTGCAGCTTTAAAACAACCTAGTATACTTTCAAAATGGATAAAATAAATAAAATAAATCAGCAAAGAAATTACAAGCATTGGCAATATTTCCACTTTCATCCAAAAACTGCATAGAGTGACTTTTTTGGACTATTTTCCCTGAAAACATTTTAAATTTGTACTTGTTAAAAGCAGGGACACCAGTGTATAGATGACTGCAGTGTTAACTGACATCCACTAAAAGGCACTAAACTACCATTTCTTATGATCATTCTCCTTTACCTTCATTGTTTTGTCACACAGCTGTCCATCAAGAGAAGAATTCCCTCTCATCGAAACGGAGGACAAGGCCCTTCTGCGAAGACTCAAAGGTTTGCTTTAAACACAAACGCACTCACATTCACAAACACGTTTTCATTCAGATTGTTTTTTAAAAGATGAATCACTACAGTGTGTTGAGCACTAAAGGATTAAAAGAAGCATTTTAAAAAGGTCTTTCACCCATCTGTCAGATCAGTTGGTTACCTATCACAAGATATTTTCTCAAAACAAACGAGCTATCTAGAAAAAAAACTAGTTGTCTTGACATATACAGATTTGTATGTGTTTTGACATCTTTACTCAGAATTTGAAGGAGGAACAAAGCCACTTTCTTGAGTGTAAAGAAGCTGACGTTGGTGTTTTATTCAAACAAGCACTTTGTTCCTCCCGCTCTGTGTTTCAGCTGATATCCAGCAGAAGGACAGGGAGGTGTTAGAGCTGCTCCAGGAGCGGGTCACCCTGTTCTCTGACTTGGCGGAGGTCATGGGAGGTTATGAGGTCATGCTGCCGTCCTGTTCCAGAAACCTGTTCAGAGCCGAGTCTCCTCAGGCGCCTCACGGGGAACAGCTGCTCACACAGGCCATAACTGAGGGTAAGACAGATAGGATGTTACATTCAGGGCTAAAGCAGGGCGTTCCACCTGTATGAGGTTGGTTTTACCCTCTAGTGTGTATTTATTTCACCGCCCATGTTAATAGGTTAAAGTATTCACACTATGAGTAAGCAGTGCATGGCCACAGAAAAGAAGGTTAGAGTCCAAGACTGCTTTTGCCATGTGAGTCGATAAGGGGAGTTTTTTTTTTTTTGTATTATTTTTTATTTATTCATTTTTGTTTTGAAAAGCACAACTATAAAATGTTCAAATATTCAAATAAAAGCTTTGATGATGCCGCATCTTAGCAATTAATGAATCGGCACAGCATCTGAATAAATAAATGACAGATTTCATTACAGAAAACAGAAGTTTCAGACAGTATTTTTAGTTATATATGTTTAGTTCATAGAGATTAAAAATTTTAAATATCTTGGAAATATAAAAATATATATATTTCTAACATTTAAATTATGGTCTGAAAATGTTTCAGTTATCTGTATGAAAGCATTGAGGTTTTGGCATTGTAGCAATTAATAATGTTTTAAATATATCAAATATTGACCCATCCTCTGAATAAATGAATTAGTTGTTTTGTTTTTTATGTTTGTTTTTAGTTTGTGTAGATTAAATATCTTAAAATTAATTTACAATATATAAATAAAATAATAACCAAAAATTAAGATAATAAAATATAATAAAATTCATACTTGCTGCCAGAACATCTCTGTCTCTTTATATTTAAGAAGAAAAAAAAAGTTTCATATTCATATTTTTTTTCTTTTTTGGGGAAAAAGTTTCATATTCATATTTTTTTTCTTTTTTGGGGAAAAAGTTTCATATTCATATATTTTTTTTCTTTTTTGGAGAAGTTTACTGACCATTTTAGCTAAATCTTCAATGATATCTTGTAAAATGTCATGATGAACTCTTTCTCGTTCTCTGCAGTGGACAGATTGACAGAGCTGCTATTAGGATCCAATTTTGAGGTTCCTCTGCCCTGCAGTTCCAACGGCCATCACAGCCACACTGGAGCGCTAGTAATCAGTATGTGTCAAATACACAACACACGCTATGTAAATGAGTCTGCTTTTAGTGTGTCTGATTGGCCAAATATACCTTTAATCTGACCACTGTGCTTCCTCCATTCTTCTAGATGGACAAGAGGTATTAGTCAATGGCTCTCAGGAGAACCAAGCTGCTCAGGTACACTAAACTAATGTTGTTTTGTAAGAAAATATGCTTATATATCTATGTTAGTGAGTTGTTTATTACACTTCCTGACATCCAGCATTGCCTGCTTCTTAGAATTTAATGATTCACATAGTAACATAGTTATTTCACATCACATAACAGCACATAGTAAGATGGTTCCATGCTATTGCTGAGTTTTTATGTAATGCTGAACAAAAAAAATTAGTCATTTTCCGAGCCCATCTGAAACTCGCAGGTTTCCATAGCAACCTGAATCTACCAAAAACTCTCCATCACGACTCGCCACTGGTGCTTGAAAGCTGCGCTTTATCTCCCTTCTCACCGACACATAGCGAGACAGTGCTTTTCAACTTGTGCTGACAAATGAAAGCTTTTTGAATTAATTTAATGGTTCAGAATTTTGATTGTGTGTATAATGCAAAAACGTCCCTATTCTCTACAGGATGGGAATGGGAATCAAATGGAGGACAAGACACCAAGTGAGGTACTGACATTTAGGCATAACGTGTTCTCTGTAGGGATAGGCCGAGTGTATATCAACACATACATATGGGCTGATAATGATAACTGATTATTTAACATTTTAAACTGACTAGAGTGTCTGGCATATGAATAAAAACAAAGCACACTTACACACACAATAGCTTGCGATTAAAAGCTTATATATGGAATATGGATTTTGCAATACATAAAGACAATTTGGAAAAATTAGAAGTTCAAAAGTTTGGGATCAGTAACTGTATTATTATTATTATCAGATTAATACTTTAATTCAGCAAGGATGCATTAAGTAAAGACGTTTGTAATGTTACAAGAGCTTTTTATTGCAAATAAATGCTGTTCTTTTGAACATCGATCATGAATATGAAGAAAAAAAATTTAACAGTGCTGCACAACTATTTTCAACACTGTTATTATTAATAATAAATGTTTATTGAGCAACAAATCAGAATATTAGAATGATTTCTAATTTCTGAAACTGAAGACTGGAGTAACGGCTGCTAAAAAAATACATAAAAATAGACAACGGTTATTTTAAATTATAATCCAATTGCAAAGCATTGTCTGTGATTTTTCAATTTATATGCAAAATAATAAAAGAAATTGCCCTCCAATACTCTGTGCATTATTAGCCACCTATAAATATTACAAGGACACCCACATTTCCAGGCTTATATGGACTAGTGTGTGTATTTATTTATTTGTATTAATAGGCTAAAATGTCTCTTGTGTTTCAGGAGGTGTCACAGAGGCTGGTCAATCTCAGTGCTCAGTTACACGCTCTGCAGGTATGTGTGCATTGCAAAATACATTTGTCAGATATTCTTCTAAGCACTGACATCCAAACGGGATCTCAAATGAATTGTCAGTGAGGCCAAAAACTCATCCTCTCCTAGGGTGTGGTGATACGACAGGACTCCATCTTAGAGCTCTGCCTACGAGAGAGCTCCGTCTCCCCGGCCACCGCAGGGGTTCGTACGGTGCGCTCCCTGTCCCGGGATGGAGCGAGTGACTTTGGCTCTCTGGGAGACCTGGCCCTGCTTCAACGGCAGCACAGTCTGCTGCAGGAGGAGCTGGGACGCCTCAGGGGAGCCGAGGGTAGACTCAAGGACAGCGAGAGAGCCAGAGCCCAGCTGGAGAAACAGCTCAGGGATCTTAAGACCAATAGCGCCGCTCTAGGGGATGGAGCTGGAAGTGCAGGCTCTCAGGTGAGTTCATCTTATAGTATTTAGTAAGCTTTCAGGCTAAATCAGAATTGAAATTCATTTTTGCACCCAGAAGCAAAGATTGTCAAACACCACAAGGCGCATACTAAAGTATTCAAGAGCTACAATGTTGTAGCTCCCAAATCTCATTCGCTTCTGATTTCCTCTTTTCAAGGTCCCATCAACTCGCAGAGAGAGCGAAACCGACCCTAATACTGACACCCCATTGGCTAGCCAGGAATCTATGGACCAATCAGATGGCCTGCAGGAATGCAGCGATGTGGAAGTGGATGTGATATCTGATGATGATGATGATGATGATGACAATGATGATGACGAGGTGGATTCGAGGGTGTCTCCCCGTTCAGAAAGTCCCAGAGGTCTGTAAAATGACACGTATACAAAGATATAAATAAAATAAATAAATAAATAATTTATTTCTAACTGATATAATATAAAATGATAATACATAACAAAAATAAATGAATATATACATATACAAATATGATGTATGTGTTCATAATAAAGTAATATAAAATATTATATAATAATATGAATAAATGTACAATATATGTAAAAGATATTTATAATTAATATAATATATAATAAATATAATTGCATATATACAGATAAATATTATGTATTCGTAAGTAAATAATATATAATAATATTAATTTATATATATAAGTATATATAATTATCTGAATATACATACATATTTTATATTTTTATACAATTATATATATTTCAAATAATATGTGTATACATATATATATATATATAGATAGATAGATAGATAGATAGATAGATAGATAGATAGATAGATAGATAGATAGATAGAATAATTATTCATGTAAATATATTATATATATATATATATTATAATATGGTTACATATCAAATAAATCTGTAAATAATTATACATAAAAAATGTAAATGATTATATGAGGGAGAAGAAAACATACAAAAGGTTAGCACAATTTAGGAAACTGGTTGGCAGGGAGTTTGTTGCTCTGATTTTGTTTCTTTTTTCTATGAAGCAATTACATATTTATCAGACAGTCTGCGTAGATGTGCTTCACCTAGAACGCTGTCAACTTTGGCCCTTTGTAACACTAACAGCAGCCTACACACGATTATGCAACCAATGAGCACTACATACATAAACATTGAATTTATCACATTAAACCTTGCACACTCACTCACCCACACACACACAACTGTCAAATACACACTAAACTCTGTCAGGTAGGAGAACCTCTTTACACAACAATTTTCAAATGAGTCTATTATTTGTAGGCATGTGTGTTATAGGTGGATAATGGCAATAAATGCGGGTTGAGCATCTCAGCAAATGCTCTCAGAGCTTTAGTGTCATTCACAGAACACATTCCTTTTCTAAATACACTTAAACACACAGAAGGCCTGACTTTTAAAGTCCTTCGAGATAGAGATGTGAAAGGGTTTCTCAAACAGTATTGTTTTTTAATACAATAATTTAAACATTTATTCATTAAGGATTCATTAAATTGTTCAAAAGTGATAGTAAAGACAAATATATTAAATTAGATTATGATTTTGATTTCAAATCAATTCTATTTTGTTTGATATCTTCATTAAAGAACCCTGAAATGATCAGTTTTCGCAAAAATATTTAGCAGCATCTGTTTTTAGCATTAATAATAAAATAAGAGATGTCTCTTATTAGAATCATTTGTGAGAGATCATGTGACACTGAAGACTGGAGTAATGCCATCTGACAATTCAGCTTTGTCATCAAAGGAATAAATGACATTTTTAAATGTATTTAAATAGAATAGTACAAATATACGTTTTCATTTGATCATTTTCTTTTTTTAATGATTGCGTTCTCTTCATCTTCGACAGATCTGCACGACATTCCTGAAGAGAGTGAATCCTCCTCAGACCCTCGGGACCGTGTGGCCTCACACTGCTAATGTTTTTTCAATCCTCAACCCAAGACTGGCCCGTTGTCTGATGGAACTCTAGACTATAGACTCCATGAGCAGTCTTGCGTAGTTCGTGAATATTCATTTCATTATATACATACAGTATTTAGTTGTATCCAGTAATTTTGCTTACAGCTTCTGTGTGGCCGTTTATGACATGTTAATATTCAACACGTCTTCTCCTTGGAATCCAATCATATGGCTTTTGACATCCATGGACCAATAAGGAAATGCCAAAGCATCGTGATGGAGATGGAGTCCAGCAAATCATGGGACTTTGCACTTGATAGCGACATGAAACAGCCTTGGGAGTCTTTAAGAAGAAACATTCTTTAAGAATCTTAAAAATCAACCAAACATAACTGATCCAGCTCAAGGGTACCGGCAGAAATTGATGTACTGTATGTGAAAAGTCATCACAATGCTTTGTACCAATTCTACACATGCTGGAGCACGCAAAACCAGAATAGAGCTTCTGTTTTTTTTTCTTTATGTTTTTTAAGTGAAATTTGTGAGCGGTCATTGTAAAAAAAAAAAAAAAAGTCTCTTTCTTGCGCTTTATTTTAAGTTTATTTATTTTCCTTTATTTTAAATGGAAAGTTAAATTGTCTTTCGAGCATATCGAAGCAGTTAGAAAGAAGCCATAACTTGAAATATACCAACATAATAGACTGGGACCATAACTACTGGCTATAGAACAGAAAAAAACTATTTTCAGAGACTTGAGGGATTTTTTATGAAGGAATTATATTGCAGGAAATATATTTACATCTATAGCAGAGAACTTAATAAACCCAGGAAGGTTATTATGATTGAGTATTAGGATATTCTAAATGGTTCCTCAGCCCACAGTGTGTGTTAACGGGGAATATTTTGTAAATATTAGATTTATTGATCGGATCACCAAAATCTGCCAGTAACACGACAACTTCTGATGTGTCTTACTACAGTTTTGCTTATGTTTCAGTTTTGTTTAAGAATGTTTTTTGCAGTTACTTGACTGTGTGCCAAAATTTGCTTGGCTGAATATTGCTGAGATGTATTATGCTTTTAATTTAGTCAGTTCAACATTTCAGGAAGCAATGATTTAGAAATGATTGTAGGATGATGTTCTTCATGGTTGAAGGAACTATATAAGAAACATAGGATTTACCGAAGTCAGACATCAAAATGTTTGTATGGAAAATAAACGACAGAAACATACAGTGTTTCAGATTTACTGAAGTGGATATAGAATACTGTTGAAGAAATTAAAAGCGTTGATATACAACATCATCGGGATTGGTTTGTTCTTTTTCAAAAGTGGGATCAAAGGAACCACTGACCTAAAAATTAAAACTGTCATCATTTACTCAACCTTAAGTTGTTCCAAATCTGTAGAAACACAAATGAAGATTTCTTTAACCAAATAGTTGCTGGTAGCAATTGACTTCCACAGTATTTTTTTTTAATGTCTTTGTTCTTACATTCAGACGAATGTACATTAACATTAACTAATTTCTTTCAATTCGACACCAACATGCCAAAACATAAATTATGATTTGCCATGACCCATGACAGAGTGATGTTGATAGTGTTGAAATTATTCAGCCAAGTGATGATATCTCAGATCATTATTTAGTTCTGTGCAAACTTCTTATAGCCAAAATTGTAAATTCTACTTCTTGTTACAAGTATCGAAGAACCATCACTTCTACCACAAAAGATTGCTTTTTAAGTTATCTTCCTGATGTATCCAAATTCCTTAGCATATCCAAAACCTCAGAACAACTTGATGATGTAACAGAAACTATGGACTCTCTCTTTTCTAGCACTTTAAATACAGTTGCTCCTTTATGCTTAAGGAAGGTTAAGGAAAACAGTTTGACACCATGGTATAATGAGCATACTCGCACCCTAAAGAGAGCAGCCCGAAAAATGGAGCGCAGCTGGAGGAAAACAAAACTAGAGGTATTTCGTATTGCTTGGCGGGAAAGTAACATATCCTACAGAAAAGCATTAAAAACTGCTAGATCTGATTACTTTTCTTCTCTTTTAGAAGAAAACAAACAACCCCAGTTATTTATTCAATACAGTGGCTAAATTAACGAAAAATAAAGCCTCAACAAGTGTTGACATTTCCCAACACCACAGCAGTAATGACTTTATGAACTACTTTACTTCTAAAATCGATACTATTAGAGATAAAATTGCAACCATCCAGCCGTCAGCTACAGTATCACATCAGACAGTGCACTATAGACCCCATGAGGAACAGTTCCACTCATTCTCTACTATAGGAGAGGAAGAATTGTATAAACTTGTTAAATCATCTAAACCAACAACATGTATGTTAGACCCTATACCATCTAGGCTCCTAAAGAGGTGCTTCCAGAAGTCATAGGTCCTCTTTTGACTATTATTAATTCCTCATTGTCATTAGGATATGTCCCCAAAACTTTCAAACTGGCTGTTATTAAGCCTCTCATAAAAAAACCACAACTTGACCCCAAAGAACTAGTTAATTATAGACCAATCTCGAATCTCCCTTTTCTGTCCAACATACTAGAAAAGGTGGTATCCTCACAATTATATTCCTTCTTAGAGAAAAATGGTATATGTGAAGATTTGCAGTCAGGATTTAGACCGTATCATAGTACTGAGACTGCTCTCCTTAGAGTTACAAATGATCTGCTCTTATCATCTGATCGTGGGTGTATCTCTCTATTAGTTTTATTGGATCTTAGTGCTGCGTTTGACACAATTGACCACAGCATTCTTTTGCATACACTTGAACACTTTGTTGACATCAGTGGAAGTGCATTAGCATGGTTTAAATCGTACTTATATGACCGCCATCGGTTCGTAGCAGTGAATGAAAATGTATCATATCGATCACAAGTGCAGTATGGAGTACCTCAAGGCTCAGTACTAGGGCCGCTACTCTTCACGCTTTATATGTTACCCTTGGGAGATATCATCAGGAAACATGGTGTTAGCTTTCACTGTTATGCTGATGATACTCAGCTCTATATTTCTTCACGGCCCGGTGAAACACACCAATTTGAAAAACTAATGGAATGCATAGTCGATATAAAAAATTGGATGACGAGTAATTTCTTACTGCTAAATTCAGAAAAAACAGAGGTGTTAATTATAGGACCTAAAAACTCTGCTTATAATAACCTAGAACACTGTCTAAGACTTGATGGTTGCTCTGTCAATTCTTCGTCATCAGTTAGGAACCTAGGTGTGCTATTTGATCGCAATCTTTCCTTAGAAAGCCACGTTTCTAGCATTTGTAAAACTGCATTTTTCCATCTCAAAAATATATCTAAATTACGGCCTATGCTCTCAATGTCAAATGCAGAAATGTTAATCCATGCATTTATGACTTCAAGGTTAGATTATTGTAATGCTTTATTGGGTGGTTGCCCTGCACGCTTAGTAAACAAACTACAGCTAGTCCAAAATGCAGCAGCAAGAGTTCTTACTAGAACCAGGAAGTATGACCATATTAGCCCGGTCCTGTCATCGCTGCACTGGCTCCCTATCAAACATTGTATAGATTTTAAAATATTGCTTATTACTTATAAAGCCCTGAATGGTTTAGCACCTCAGTATTTGAATGAGCTCCTTTTACATTATACTCCTCTACGTCCGCTACGTTCTCAAAACTCAGGCAATTTGATAATACCTAGAGTATCAAAATCAACTGCGGGCGGCAGATCCTTTTCCTATTTGGCGCCTAAACTCTGGAATAACCTACCTAACATTGTTCGGGAGGCAGACACACTCTTGCAGTTTAAATCTAGATTAAAGACCCATTTCTTTAACCTGGCATACACATAACATACTAATATGCTTTTAATATCCAAATCCGTTAAAGGATTTTTAGGCTGCATTAATAAGGTAAACCGGAACCGGAAACACTTCACATAACATGTACCTTCTACATCATTAGAAGAATTGCATTTACGCTAATATTTGTCTGTTTCTCTCTTGTTCTGAGGTCACCGTGGCCACCAGATCCAGTCTGTATCCAGATCAGAGGGTCACTGCAGTCATCCGGATCCAGTACGTATCCAGACATGATGGTGGATCAGCACCTAGAAAGGACCTCTACTGGCCTGAAAGACAGCAGCTGCTGTCGCCTCTGGCTTGCTTAGTTGGGGTCACTTCATCTACAGCAATATCATTGACTTGATTGCAAATAAATGCACAGACACTATTTAAACTGAACAGAGATAACATCACTGAATTCAATGATGAACTGCCTTTAACTATCATTTTGCATTATTGAGACACTGTTTTCCAAATGAATGTTGTTCAGTTGCTTTGACGCAATGTATTTTGTTTAAAGCACTATATGTCATGATTCTGCCCTCGTGTCCTTGATTTTTCCTAGTCTTGAGGCAGGATCATGACAGACCCGTGTTTTGTGTACAAGCGCATGGCCTTGTCTTTGGGCCATGTGCTTGTGTTGTCTCGTTCCCTTGCCCCGCCCCCCTTGTTAACCTAGTCGTGTCTTGATTGTCCCATCTGTGCCACCTGTCGTGTCTTGATTGTTCCCCCTATTTAGATCTCCTAGTGTGCTCTGTCTTGCGTCGGTTCATTGTTTCACATATGTATTCCTACTGGTCAGTCTTGTGAGAAGTTTACCCTTGTAACCCCCTTTGAGAAGTCTTTGTATTAACGTGAGTGTTTGTTTGTAGTTAGTGTTTAAGAGTTTGTTTTTTCATGTCAATCCTGTCCTGTTAAGTTGTTTTGTTTCTGACATAGCCGTTGTTTTCCCCCTCGTGGGTTTTTGTTTTTCCCCTTTTTGCAAATAAACCTGTTTGTGTTGTAAATCCTGTCTGCACCTGAGTTCCTCCCTTGCAAACCGTGACAGAATGAACCGACCACGAAGGAACTCAGCAGACAGGAGGCAATGCTGGATGGCATCAGCCAGCGAGATTGTTTTGAGGGCTCTCGCCTTGTGGTGTTCCGGGGGACCAGGGGAGGTCGTTCCAGAGCGAGCGGGCGAGAGGAGGAGCCCCAGAGGTCCCCACCTACCCAGCTGCCGGCGATCCCGGAGGGTCGTGTCCTGGCCGTGGCAACCCTGGGGGATCAGTTAGGTCCCTCCCAAGATCCTGAGGTACCTCCCACTACCTTAAGTCTCCCCAACAAGCGAGGGAGACGGCTTTCATGGGAGTCAGCTTCAGAGTCTTCGGCGTCCGAGGCTGCCCTGCCCGAGACCAAACTCCAACCCGCCTCTGACCCAGCTGTAGCCTCTGCACCGCGCCCGAGGAGGAAGAGGAGGAAGAAGGGGCCTGCCGGTCCTGTGACCCTGTCTCCTCCCGTGCCAGCAGCGGTGAGCGCTGGCGTGCCCGTGCCAGCAGCGGAGAGAGCTGGCGTGCCCGAGCCAGCAGCGGTGAGCGTGCCCGAGCCAGCAGCGGTGAGCGTGCCCGAGCCAGCAGCGGTGAGCGTGCCCGAGCCAGCAGCGGAGAGCGCTGGCGTGCCCGAGCCAGCAGCGGTGGGCGTGCCCGAGCCAGCGGCGGTGAACGTGCCCGAGCCAGCAGCGGTGAGCGCTGGCGTGCCCGAGGCGGCAAAGAAGAAAGCCGTATTCAAGTCGGCAGTCGTGAGAGCGGAGGAGAGAGCCGCGGCCGACTCTGCAAAGACTCTTGTACAGTCGGTCTCATCTCATAAGGAGATGCCAATTGTCCTAGCTGCTAAAGCCTTTTCTGATTATTTGTCCCGTCTTGTCCAAATTTTAGAAATCCCCGTCAGTCCTGTCTTGTCCCCTGACCCTGTCCCCAGAAGTCCCAAGTGTCCAGCCGTTGTCTCCCCATGTCCTGTTGATGTGGCCCCGTGTCCTGTTGATGTGGCCCTGTGTCCTGCTGATGTAGTCATGTGTCCCGTTGATGTGGCCCCGTGTCCCGTTAATGTCCCCCCGTGTCCTGTGGTCCCCCCGCGTCCCGTAAGTCTTGCCCCGCGTCCCGTAAGTCTTGCCCCGCGTCCCGTAAGTCTTGCCCCGCGTCCCTTGTCTGCTCCTGTCATGTCCCCTGTCAGTTGTCCCGAGACCCCGCCCCTCACCACCCAGACCTGCCCGTACCCCCCGTCGTCAGCCTTCGTCCTGTCCTCCTAAGATTCCTACCCCTCCCACCCGCCCTGGTCTGTCCCCCATGAACTTTGTGGTCCCCTCCCCTTCCCTGTTTGTTTTTTTTGATTTGTCACCCCAACCCTGCCGTTGTGTATTCATGTTTGCCCTTGTTGTTGTTCGTCATGTCTTGTTGGTTTGTGTCTGTGTCCCAGTCTGTCATGTCACTCGTGTCCCGTGTTTGATGTTCCCTTGAGGAGCGTCTGGAAGCCGCTCCTTAAGGGAGGGGTTCTGTCATGATTCTGCCCTCGTGTCCTTGATTTTTCCTAGTCTTGAGGCAGGATCATGACAGACCCGTGTTTTGTGTACAAGCGCATGGCCTTGTCTTTGGGCCATGTGCTTGTGTTGTCTCGTTCCCTTGCCCCGCCCCCCTTGTTAACCTAGTCGTGTCTTGATTGTCCCATCTGTGCCACCTGTCGTGTCTTGATTGTTCCCCCTATTTAGATCTCCTAGTGTGCTCTGTCTTGCGTCGGTTCATTGTTTCACATATGTATTCCTACTGGTCAGTCTTGTGAGAAGTTTACCCTTGTAACCCCCTTTGAGAAGTCTTTGTATTAACGTGAGTGTTTGTTTGTAGTTAGTGTTTAAGAGTTTGTTTTTTCATGTCAATCCTGTCCTGTTAAGTTGTTTTGTTTCTGACATAGCCGTTGTTTTCCCCTTCGTGGGTTTTTGTTTTTCCCCTTTTTGCAAATAAACCTGTTTGTGTTGTAAATCCTGTCTGCACCTGAGTTCCTCCCTTGCAAACCGTGACACTATATAAATAAAGGTGATTGATTGATTAAATCTTTAGGATCAGCTGTGGGGCAGGGTTTATGCTGCAATTCACCAATCAGAATTGAGCATTCCAAAGATCTCAGACATTTCCACAGCTACACACAAACAGATTTGTGTGTGATTTCTATCATTATTTTAATAGTAAAACATGTACATTTAATGTGTACATTTACATATCCATCAGAATGCAGACCTTTGTCTCTGGCTAGCAGCTAAAACAATGTCAGCCAAGAGACGAGTATTATTAGCTTGGTGGCACAAGCAGTATAGCTGGTATTCACACACATATACTACCTCATCCATCACTTCACTGTCCTAAACTAAAAGAGTGTATTGAATGAACGAGTCGAACAAATCAGAGCACTTAAAAAAGAGTGATACACTTACTAGCTGTGTATTACTGTGCAACAATTTTCTTCCCTCACCTTGCAGTGAACTGCCTGCCTGCACCGGAGGAATTGCGTGGTACTTTATTTATCATAGATTTATAAAGCACTCACTTATGTAAACTTTCAAAATATATCTTCTTCCTTTTTGAATACATTAAGCAAATCTAAATACAGCGAAACTAAATCTGTTTTATTTGTTCTTGAACAATGAGTTGCAACCTTATTCCCTTCCCCCTGGCTGAAAATAGTCTGCTTGTCCAGAACCTGACACCATCATTGTCCCTTTACATCAGCAAGAGCTTAATGGAACCTACAGTTAAAGATGCAAATGAATGACTTATTTCTATTCATATTCAAATTCAAATATTGTTAATCTAATGCAGATGGATGAATGATGTGAAATCTGTGCTAGAGGAGAATGTAACCTATTTTACGCCATAGTCAAAAATATACATTATACATTATTGTATACAATATACAATTCTACATTTACATTTGAATAAAAAATCATATACTTACCGTTAACTACTAAAATAAGCATTTTGCTCTATGAATAACTATATAGACAGATAAATCATCTAGATGACAGTGTGTTTGGGACTGTTGCATTCCAAAGGCAATCTCACCACATCAAGTGTGATTCCCCAAAGCCTTGTTATACGTGGTCAGGCAAGTTAATGATAGAATGGTGTCTGACATTAGAAAAAAAGCTGTCATTGTGGCGACTGACGAGCCATAAAAGGGACAGCGCAGCTGCGGATGCGAGTAATGTAACACACACACACACCTGTGCTTGTCACAAACACAGTGGCTTTGTCTTATTATAGCCGAACCACAGCTCTGTCCACTGACGTCCATTCTTGTCTTTGTTGTGTCATATCTTCCAGTTCATTCTTTCAGAATGGAATGATCTTTAAGAAGAGAAGGATGAAAACAATAGTTGTACAAGAAAAAAACAAATATGTACGTGAAAGCTTTCTGGAATTAATTTATAGTTTGCTGACAACATATAGTTAATTATGATAAGGTCCTGAGAACCAACATCACATCACTACATCATCGCCACATCAGACCCCAAACATGACTGTATTAGGTGTGCTATAATGAGTAGTGGGCGGGGTTTATTAGAAACTGGGCGGGGCCTGATGCCCCAAGATATAAATGACTTCCCACTATCCCTGGCTGAGTTTGGTCTCTCTCCACTTTACTCCCTCTCTCTCTCTTTCTCTGTCCACATTTCCCTCTTGACCAGCTCCTGTTCCTAAACCACTAGCCCTCATCTACTGCACTGCCACTTTCTGTTTCTGGTACCGTGAGCCCTACTCACAGACGCTAAGATGGAAGCCGTTAAGAAGAAGATGATGATGCTCAAGCTGGATAAGGAGAACGCTCTGGACCAGGCCGAGCAAGCAGAGACAGACAGGAAAGCAGCTGAGGACAGAAGCAAACAGGTGAGGCGGAGGTGGAAAGGTCAAAGGTTGAGAAAACTAAAACTTATATTGACTAAATGGGACAGGTTGGAGATGCTTCATTTCAGCGCTGATGTTTACAGTGAGCTTTTTAATTTGGAGGACCAAATGTTTAATAATTTAAGATGTGGTTTGAATGCTTAATGCACCACAGACCCACTTTTTTCATTCTGGACCAAAACCGATCTGAATTTGAGATGAAGATCTAAGTCATTTTACAATATCTGCATTTGTTAAAGGTATAGTCCACCCAAAAATGAACATTCCCAAAGCTGTATGACCTTCGTTCTTCTGTGGAAACCAAAAGAAGATATACTGAATGTGTGAATGACTTCCTTGGTTACCAACATTCTTCAAAATATCTTATTTTGTGCTCCAAAGAAGGAAGAAACCCAAACTTGAGAGGAGTAAATTATGCCAGAACTTTCGCTTTTGATTGGACTATCTGAGTATGTAATATATATAATGCACCTGGTCATTGCTGACAACTGCCTAAAACCCTTCTTGGAAAACAAGCGCCCAGCACCAAGGCTTGATATATGAAGTCTATGATACTGACCCCAGCACTTTGAAGCAATTGCAAGCCTGTGATCTGCCACTGAAAGAATGCAGGGCGGATAAACAGAGTCTTAGCGAGAGATGGAGAAGGGAGTTGGGGATAGGGCTGAGGATGTGTGAAAGTTTTGGGTTGCCTGTGAGGGTATTTATATTCACATTTAGACAAGTTATAGCTTTGGTAAGCTGCATATCTCAACTCATCACCTCAAGGGCAAAAAGACACTGGAAAGTGTTGCTATGTACCAGCTTGAGGCAGACGTGATGGGGGTACGAGGGTATGTGTGAAGTTGTATAATAGTGGATGATTTCATACCGGTAATATTTCTCTCCCCCTCTCTTTCTATCTCCTTCACTCTCATATTTCCTTTCTTTCTTTCTTTCGCCCAGCATGAGGATGAGCTGATTCAGATGCAGAAGAAACTGAAGGGAACTGAAGATGAGTTGGATAAATACTCAGAGGCCCTGAAGGATGCCCAGGAGAAACTGGAGATATCTGAGAAGAAAGCTGCAGATGTGAGTGATTGATGATCCGAAAGCACCAAATCACACACAAACACTAATGCAACACTTGAACCTCCATTCCTCTCATTCTCTCCATTCACTCCTCCACAGCTGACACTGTCACCACTGCCCCCTTTTTTGACTGCAATGTCAGCTAGCCAGACTGACTTCCTCACATCAATGTTTTTGTTTTGTTTTTTTTTTCAACAATTTTCACAGTCTTTTTAGAGGCAGCATGAATGCAGTTCAATAACTGGCCTAAACCTATAGTATATTAAAAACACTATATAAACAAAAACTAAACAATCGAAAATATATATTTCATTTATTTCACTTATGACAACGCACGTAATGTGTTTACACAATGCCATATGACCAGTCAGGTTTCACAGTTAGCTAAGCAGTATGTGTTTGATTTACTAAAAAGAATCGACACATTAGAGTCATTCGTTTGAGAACAAATAGCTATACTTATAGCCTACAATGGTTGCGCTGTATGTTGTTCATTCATTCCATAAATGGTTCAGGAGAATCATTCGTTCAGAATCAGACAACACTGCTCTGTATGTTGTCGATTCACTAAAAAGAATCAGTTCGTAAGAGTCATTTGTTCGAGAACTGTACTACACTTGTAGCGCTTCATGTTGTTGATTCACTGAAAAGACCCGGCTCATTAGAGTCATTCGTTCAGGATTCAGCTTGTAATTCAGAATTCAGTAGCAATGTTTTGGGGACACTAAATAAAGGATCTCTTTTATATTTCAAATGTGCTATTTTGTGGTATTCTGTCCACACTGGTAGACAAATGTACTTTTGAGAATCGTTAAGTGAATGTCATTTAGTCCCGGTAGGCCATTTTTATTTAATTTATTAATTAAATTTAATCTAATTTCATTTTATTTTTTAATTGAACTGGTTTATTCGGAATCCGAATAAGTTCTTGGTTCCCAACTTATCCATAACTCACACATGAGGTGACAAAACGTGTGGGTGATATTCTGCGCACTCTTGCCTGCAGGCCTCAGTGAGAAAATGACTACCTTGAGACAGCTGATTAAGCAGCAAGGGCTGTAAATCAGTGTTTGTGAGAGGAACACAATGAACAGAAGAATGAACACTCCAGGCATGAACAGACTCTTAGTAGAGGTTTAAAGCTTTTCCGAGTCTTGCATTTTCAGTATTGTTCTTCTGAAGTGTTTATGAAAAATACTAGCTTTTATCAACATCGACAATTTGCTAATGCTTTCATACATATACATCTCAAGAACTGATTAATTCCAATTAAGAAAAAGGCAACTCATTGTTAACCATTGTGTAACTCGACTCCTTCTTTGACTTCTAAACTAAGGCTGCGGCATCACGCTCAACTCTGTTACACCGAGTATGTCTATCTGTTGCCTGTCGCTGTCCCTTTGTTCTGGGCTCCGGATATAGCCGGCACACCTGTTGTCATAAAATTCGGCCTTCAGAAGATGTACTGAATACCACAGGCTTTGAAGACTGTGTGTAAAAGATAGAGAGGTAGTGAGATATTGTATTGTTTCATCTAGAATAAAAAAACAGTACATGGGAAAAAACACAGCTTAAATCCAGTTTGTTTACCATCTAAACCAGCTGAACTCTAGCTTGACAGGCTAGGAGATCATCTCTGACCTCACAGAGCGAGGGAGAGCAGAAAAAGATTTCATGTCAGAACCATAAGGAGACATGCTGTAATATAACGTTGTCATACAAGTAGGATTTATTGTTTTGAATCTGGCAACCGCTAATCAGACAAGCAGCATGAGGACAGTAGCTCCAAACTGAGGGTGAGCGTGGGTTGCCTTCATTACAGCTGTTGCTTTGAAATCTATTTTCATCCAAACCTTATGCCAAAAAACTTTACCACCAAGCTATCACTGTCTTGCTAACGTACATAGTTAAAAAGAGTTTTGCAATAAACCCAGTTGGATTAAGTGGTAATTTGGAGTCCAATTAGTCACTCATCATCATGCAGTGTGAGCTTGACAGACAGGCCGAGCAGACACAGTGATCCGGTTTCAATCTGTGGGTGTACCCTTTTAATAGAGCTATAGCATCCTAACAGTGTCCAGAGCAATCATGGTGACAATGTAAGAGGTTGAGGATAGATACAACCTTGGTGCAAAAATGTATGCATACATCCATAAATGTAGAACTGAAATACTAAGAACATTGCCACAGTTTCTTGGGCCTCCCAAATGCTTAAGGAAATATGTGTCCAGCTGCTGCGGGTGGATGAGTGGGTCTTACCATGTTGATGTAAGTGAGCATGTGTTTATGTGAGTGTGTCTTGAGGTCAGAATGTCAAGCCTTGAGCCTCGTCACTTATAACCTATGAAGTCAAAAGGCCATTACAGACACAAGTCTCAGTTTTTCTATCAGCCCAGACAAAAACACTCTCAGTGACAGTTCAAATGCTCTGTTCTGTCACTTTTCATTTCTTATCACAGTAGATTAAATCTTAAACAGCAGCAAAACAAATTGCCACACATTAGTTTCACAATAACATACTAGATGGTGCAACTGTTTTAACATTAATAAGAAAAGTTTCTTTATAAAATCAGCATATCAGAATGATTTCTGAAGGATCACATGACACAGAAGACTAAAGTAACGTTGCTGAAAATTCTGTTTTGCCATCACAAGTACATTCAAATGTCACATTTAAAATATATTCAAAGTATTACTGTTTTTTTTTACTGTATATTTTAATTAAATAAATGCAGCCTTGTCGAGCAGAAGAGAATATCAAGCATACTGAAAAATAGTTTATGATCATATGAGTGGAGGTTCATGCTGTGTCAATCTAGATCATCTGGCGCCATCATCTGGTGAGATGGGGGTAACACATGATAAAAAGTGCCTGTCCCACTAGTGAAGGGAGACGCGAGGGGTGAAACAGGAAATTATGATGCAACTTGATTTTGCGGTGCATTTCTACAGCAGAATGATTCAGGATCAGTCAACATTCCTTATCCTTTAACACTGATCTGAGTAAACTGTTAAGGTATGCCAATATTAAAAGTCTTTGAAGTAAGAATTACAATCAACATATAAAATCATAGCTTAGGGCATACTTTAAACAGTGTTCAGGACACAATGTACGACAGACAGACACGCAACATTACTATAGTCTTGTTCAGTTTTGCCCAGACCTGTGACTTCAGCTTGTTCACTGGATTCTTTTTTATGACACTCATGTAATGCAGTGGGTAAATTCTAGAACGGAATCTTTCAATAGTCTTAAATCTAAATCACAATGTCAGACTATTTGAATCAACAGAAAGATGCAGTTACGCATTGTTCAAATTTCTCAGTTTCAATAGCCATTCCTCAAAAGTTATTATAAAAACAAAAAACAATAAAAAAAAACATACATATTAGCTATAACACAACTAAATACAGTCCAATATAACACAACACAAATAATATATATATAATATCTATGGCAGGCCCATATAATAGAAATCTGCCAGTATTTTTACTACCAATGCTGGTTATTTTTGTTTATATGCCTATATGCAGAAGAAATTGTGATTATTGATTTATCTCTGCTTCTTTTAAACAAAAAGTAAAAAAATGATTAAACTACAACAATACAAACATAACATATAATATTTAATATATATATAACATATAAAGTATTTAAATGTAATATCTGATATTATGTGTAATCATTAATGTTGTAATAACAATAATATTGATGATAAAAATTATTCCTATTATTATTATGGTATGAATATTGGTTAAAAACTAAAATAAAAGTCAAAACATTTTGGTCTGTTTTTTATTACAGGCAAGCGAACAACAGATTTATCAATGTCCACACTTGTGTTATCACTCCAGTGCGGCCATCTGTCAGACATATTGACACATGAAAATATATGACTGTGGTTTTGTCATTTCTCTGAATCAGGGTTTGTTTGCTCAAGAGCACAGGAACTTACTTTGACTCCAACAATACACGTAATGACTAGTAAAGGATTTGTAACACTCCTTGTTCTCATTTACAGCCTAAATATGACATACATAATTCAGCAGATGCTGATTCTGAAGTTTTACAGATGACACTTAAGACCAAAACACCTCATTTTATTTGTCAGAAAAGCACCAAAATGTAATAATGAATCATTTCATTATGATATGGTACTAATCGTGTTAACATTACTTTGCTTTATTAATTAATTCATTGATTGCATTAACATTAACAATTTTGGCTTGCTTAGTTGGGGTTTAAAGACATATAATATTCAGTAAAGTCACTGATTTGACTGCACAGACACTATTGGATATGAACAAAACTTGGACTGAACTGAGTTGAATGATTGCCACTATTGTCTAGTTGCTTAAAAACTGAATCAAATTTGTTAGAAATTAACACATTTTGTAACGTCAGCTGATATTGAACTGAACTGAATCAACATTGAACTGACTCAACCTGAATATCAACATTGTTGTATTTAATAGCTACTTTACAGCAGAATTTTGATTGGTCTTATACTTCAATTTAGCATCACTCATTCTGTTACTTCAGTTTTTAATACCTTAAGATGTGTATTGAATAAATCACTATATAAATAAAGTTTTTTTACATTTTAAATGTATATTTTTTAAAGTGATAAAGCATTTTGAGACAACTTATTTTAAACAATTTAAAGTTGTCACCCTAAGTAGAACCGCTACTGAGAACTGAGCTACCATGAATAAGAATCATGGCAAAACATGATTATTGAAGGTAATTCAAAAATATGAGTCACGAACTAAAGCTAATAATTTCTACCATACTTAAAAAAGTAACTCAAATTCCTTCTCAAAATTCCAAACATCCTAATGATCACAATAGCGAGCTCATCCCTGAATTTTAAGGAGTGGCCAGGAATGCCAATGATTTATTCGCTGTTACGTCATCTACCTGGCCAGGACACGTGTAAAACAAGGGCGCCTCTTCCGGAAGAATTACGCAGACCGCAAAAAAACCCCTGCTGACCGGAGATCAACCGTGAACCCGTTCCACTGGGACCTGACTCTGCGCTGCCGCTGATCCAGGATCAGTTAACACCACAGTTCTCAGTCCTTAAACCGTTGGGGACTGGGTGGGGTATCCGGAAGTGAGCCGAAAAAAAGGAAAAGTTCAGGCAACTGAGCAAATTGGGTGAAGAAAAAGCAAGGGGAGGGAAGAAAGACTTCATGACATTAAAAACCCATTCATTAATTCGAATGAGAAACCGTACGCCTGCTTGAACATCAAAACGCTTAACACCTCTTTGCTCGCGCTAAATTCAGCCTCACAACATCCTGGCCGAGATTATACATCTCGTTCCTGATTTTCTTTTTACAAACATTATTATTTCTATCTAATAGAAATCAAGGAAGCCTCGGTCCAATCAAAGAGACGAGCGCGTGAAACATCTGATCCTCGCGTTACTTCACTCGCTCTGTGTTTGACTTGTTGGCGGGGCGTTGGTGCCTTCCTTGGGCTGTTTTTTTTCTCTCTCCTTGTCTTCGCGGCTCGGTCCACTACACTGCTCGAGAGGAATCTGATTTATCTGTCCACACTACTCCTAAAGTAACACATTACAATGGCCGGATCCAACAGCATCGATGCAGTGAAGAGAAAGATCAAAGTTTTACAACAGCAGGCAGATGAGGCAGAAGAAAGGGCCGAGATTCTGCAGAGACAGGTCGAAGAAGAGAAGCGTGCCAGGGAGCAGGTAAGTGTATCAATCAAGTGTATCAATCACCCCGATACATTTATTCACCTTAAATCGTCTCATTTCTCTACACAGTCGCTACGTTGTATCATATGCATTTGTGCAACACATCGTGCGTTTCTACTTTCACGCCCAGATTCAACGCCCTGTACGAACAAAATGTTTTTTTAATCCTATTAAACGTATTTCGATATCTAATAAACATTACGTATGCGCTTAGGGTGGTCTGTGACAACTATGTTTTTTTTTTCCAAACCAACTGGTCTGAGAAGAGATGGGCTGGTTAGATCGTTATTGCAAAACCTACAAGCTAATGCACAAATTGACTCGTCGTCTTCATTGAAGATCTTCGTTTGTAGGTTATCCGTGTTTACAGTTCATTAAATAAATGCAAAACCTAGAGATATATTGGCGTATAGCGATGCAAAAATCGTGCGAAGACCTGTCACGTTGCGTTCTTAGATGTGCTAACCTCAAATGTTATTAAGCTCATCCTCTTAGTCTCACACTGTTTGCTGGATTTTTACTGGTGAGGCCTAAAGGAAGTAACAAAATAGTTTCCGCTGAATCACTCATTCTTGTCTGGTTCTGTATAGAACCATTAATTTGTGTAATTCTGTGATGAAATAGTGCTTTTGCGTCATCTGTACGTTATCATTCGAGCACGTTAACATCTGGGTCATCAGGTGCTCATCTCGGGACTTTGAGTTGTTCACATGTTTTGGGCTGTGTTAGTAGCCCATTTTAACATTTGCCAACATTTGTTAGTTTTAATTGAATTAGACACTCGTCCGGGTTGGATGTTGTTTGTGCTTTAAGTCGCTTATCACTCAACCATGTCTTCCGTCTCATTGGCATTCAGACAGATGAACTCACCCCGCAGACTTTAGATTCCTCAGTCCTTATTAGGAGCGAAACTCCAGTGTTTGTTAGTGGTGTCGTCATATCCGGAAGCTGTGCACGAGCGCTGTCTCTCAGCTGACGAGGCGCGGGCCTCACGTCTGTTAACCTGATTTTGCGCCTCGGGACCGCAGAGTAAAATCGTCAGTGGTTTTAGACTGTCGATGTTTCTGTATAAACCATGTACATCTTCAGTTTTTTATTAAAATGTTAATTAATTTCTATAAACTTGTAGAGGTGCCCCTCCTTATTCAGTCGTTCTAATAAATGAAACAATTGCTACCCATACAAAAAAGATTTATAGTTTCTGACAATACTAATAGCCATTTCAGATATTGCTGCTAGAATTAAACTGATAACCTTGTAATTAATTCAGTCTGAAGAGATTTTGACGTGTTTTAAAGAGTCTAGGTACATATTAAGCCCCAAGAGTACGCTCAAAAGCCCATGCCCATGATGTTTTTGATTCTTATATGGTTGCTAGGGTGTGGCTAGGAAGGTGCAATGGTGAATGACTGACTGAATGACTGCTTATCAGATCAAAAAGGCCCACCGCTATGTCTCTTTTCCGTCCACTGGTTGAACATTAGAAAGTCATAGTGCACATTTCTTCAGTAAGCAACATGTTTTAATGTGAGTGACGTTACATTCAGCCAAGTATGGTGACCCATACTCAGAATTCATGCTCTGCATTTTACCCATCCAAAGTGCACACACACAACAGTGAACACACACACACTGCGAACACACACCCGGAGCAGTGGGCAGCCATTTATGTTGCGGTGCCCGGGGAGCAGCTGGGGGTTCGGTCCCTTGCTCAAGGGCACCCAAGTCGTGATATTGCCAGCCGAGACTCGAACCCACAACCCTAGGTTTAGGAGTCAAAGTCTCTAACCACTAGGCCACGACTTAAACCAGCATTCATGTCCATAACTCAAAGAGTGTGACATGTTCCATGATAAAATTATGTTTGGAACAATTATTTTAGTAATCCCTATCCTTAGTCAGAGCATTGTTTATAGTGCTGCCTTGCTTAAACAATTTTAGTCACTCTACACACTCACTCATCACAAAATAATTACCCATTGCAAACATAGTGGTGATCTGCTTAAGCAGAAGCTCCCAGATGATTCCACCACATGTCATTTTTCCATTGCCTCATTGTTTCCAGTTTTGACTCCACGTTTGTCGCCAAGTCGTCTTGGTTCTTAGATTATCCCGGTGTTTCCTCATCTTCCTGTTTCTTATCTCGCATCACGCTCCCCGTGTGGCCCTTGGAGTTCAGTGGAATAGTGTATCTGTACTAATCTCCTGTCGTTTTGTCATGTTTGCATTGTAGGCTGAGGCAGAGGTGGCCTCTCTGAACAGGCGTATCCAGCTCGTTGAGGAAGAGTTGGATCGTGCTCAGGAGAGACTGGCCACAGCCCTGCAGAAGCTGGAGGAAGCGGAGAAGGCCGCAGATGAGAGCGAGAGGTAAGTGTGCCCTAGTCAGGCATACGCATTCAGAGTGATGCATCCTCATTCTTCCCACCCTAACTTGCCCTATTTCCGTTTAATTCTCCCTCTCTATGGAATAGAGGGATGAAGGTGATTGAGAACAGGGCTCTGAAGGATGAGGAGAAGATGGAGCTCCAGGAGATCCAACTCAAGGAGGCCAAGCACATTGCTGAGGAGGCCGACCGCAAATATGAGGAGGTAATTTAACCAGTGTTACTGTAAACGTTTTATTAATATTTGAATTTATTTATTTGTTTGCTGTTTTTTTTTTTCAATTTATTTTTTTATTTTTATTAGGGTTTTAATTTGATATTATTTTTAATTTAATGAAAACATTTTTATTTTTCTGGTTTAGTCATTGGTATATTAACCCAAGCGTTACTTCAGTTGCCAAGGCAAAATTAAAAAGAATATTCTTCACGTAATTTATATTACTATAATTATTTAATAATTATTATCAGCTTTATTACAATTCACAGAAACCTCTTTGATGGCTAATTTAACTACACCATCTTCCTCAAAGTTAGATTTAATGTTACATAAAGTTAACATTCAAAGTTATGACAAAATATTGACAATGAATTATTGATGTGTTACAGGTGGCACGTAAGCTGGTGATCGTTGAGGGAGAGTTGGAGCGTACAGAGGAGAGAGCAGAGCTTGCTGAGAGGTTAATCTCCGATTCAAAATATACATAATCAAACACATTTATTCTAAGTACAGACCACACATACTGTCCTCCTTTAGCTCATATTCTTTTCTTAATGTCCATTTAGTCCTATTAAAATTCATTGTTCTCTCAGCGTGAGAAAATGCCTCATTTTGCATGACAATAGGAAGGCTCTATCATAACCATAATCCTTCTTTGTGTGTGTGAGCGAGGGAGAGTGTGTGAGTGAATTCATTGGCTTGACTCCATCCCCTTAAATTCATATGTCCCCCTCCCTTTCTCATTTGTGTTTGGGCATGTGTGACCTTTGACCTGACATACCTTCCCCTCCCCACTCAAACTAACAGCCATGTCAAGCAGATGGAGGAGGAGCTGAGAGCTCTTGACCAGACACTGAAGTCTCTGCAGGCCTCAGATGAGAAGGTATATATACACTAGTTGCAAAATTCTGTGTTTAAATGTTGGAGGTTATGTGGCCACTTATGTGTTTGTTGGAGACGTGGGATGCACAGACAATTGGGAGAATGTTGCTTTCTAGCTGGATCTGGATTTTGAATACTTAAATGAAAGCGAGCAAGTGAACTAGCAAAGAACAAGAAGAGTAAAAAACAGGACTCCTCCCTCCAGCACTGGCCGTTTTTAAATCTTGTGCTTCTGCTGTTTTACCTGGTTCATCTTTCCACCCTATCCCTCCATCTTTCCACCTTCTGCCCACTCCTCTAACCATGCACTTCAAGATATAATTTTTGCTTAAGTTGCATGAGTTGTTTCCTTGATAGTGGAATGATGTGCATGTAACACGCTTCAGTCGCTGTGCGTTTTTATGTCTTCTCTGCCTAAAGCCAAAACCTATGTGTCCATGTTCCAAAACAAACTGTTCAGAACGGCTCATGACAGCTTTCAGTTTTAGAATCGCACTAGTTTTGCTTCCTTGACACACAAACTCTGCACACATCACCACACAGAATCAAATAAACTGAGGGTTACTAGATATTCCATATGTGCAATAAGTCCAAAACCAAGCACTTTTGGCATAGGAAGACAACACAAATACACTACATTTACACACTTTAGTAAATAATTTCAATTTTTGGATAAATAATTTCTTTAATGTTGTTTTGAAACGCTTATGATTCTTCTGTGTAACTACTGTAAGAAGATAGTTTGCAGATTTTCCTGTTTTTCATATGATGATGTGGGCTTTCAAGCTCCAAAAATGACAAGTACTAAAAAAGTTGTTTATGCCATGTGTACTATTTACCTTGACACAAATTCAAAAGCCATTCAGGCACCGCATTTTAAATGATTTAGCTGAAAGTCAACATAAAAAATAAAAATAAAACTCCACCAAGGATGCATTTATTTAATCAAATCTTTTGTCATTTTTAGAGCTCCTAAATCTCTCATTGTATGCTCATGTTTAAGCAGGGCTGCAAAATATCATATTTTTGTGTCTTCAGATGAAAGGAAGTGATATTAGTTTTAAATGACATGAGGTCAAGGAAACGACCGTATTATTTTTAAGTGAACCTTCCCTCCCAGCCAATCATTAAAGGCTTCTCTTCTGCTGTTCATGTGTTTAACATCATCTCTATTACTCTGTCACTGCTGGTGGCTTGTCTTCATGTCTTCCCTTTGCCCTGTGCCCCTTTCTTTTCTGCTTCCTTCAAAATCAAAACGGCTGCTCTGTATATAGCAAATGCGCTGAGCTGGAGGAGGAGCTGAAAAATGTCACCAACAATCTTAAGAGTTTGGAGGCCCAGGCTGAGAAGGTAGGGAGTGTGTGTGTGTGTGTGTGTTTCCTTCTGCACAATCTCTGACTGGTTGCAGTGTTGAATTTTATTTTTATTTTTTTACCCTCAAAGGCCCTCTGATTCAATCCCCACAAATGTGCCTTGCAAATTGCCTTCCAGACAATCAAATATAAGCTTGCTAATTACCAAACCAGTGATCAAACTGGTCATGTGAGCGTAACACGAACGCTCTCATTTACAAATGACATTTTGCCTGGTGTATGGCTTTATATCATCATCTGAAGCAAAAGGCCACATATGTCAGACCAGATTACAGCGGTAGACCATTACAGCTAGAAAAAGCTGTAATTGGCCACTGGGATACAGTGAAGACCCCCTATCACTTTCCATCACCTTTAGATGAGAGGCCTGAAGCACTGTTGCGTAATGAAATAAATGAAGTGTCACCATTTTGGTTTCTTACAGAATCAAGCGCAACCGGTCTCTGATGTCTTTAGACTAATAAAGCAGAAGTGACGCTAATGAATGCTGTGTTGCATGAGACCACTTATGACAGAGAAACGCCCGTTCATTTGCATGTGATTCTGCCGCATGCTGTGTGTTACAGTACAGAAGAATTTTAGATGGAATCCTATTATTGGATCTCATTTATTTCTCTAATCAAATCTGTTGTTTGATGCACATCAGAGTTTGCATAAGTGATGGTGTTTGTTGAACTATTAAAAGTCCACAGTCTATAGAAAGTCTACTACCCCACCCTCCAATAAGTACTTTTTTTTTTTTTTTTTTATACTGTTATAACTGTATTCTTGATCACTTTTGAGTAAATTTGACTAAAAAGTATGGATATAAAGTATCAGGGATTATTGGGTATCAGCCATTTTAATAAAAATTCTTAATATATTAAAAGGATTATATAAATTTTTTGTCTGTGTATGTAATATATATATATATATATATATATATATATATATATATATATATATATATATATATATATATATATATATATATGACACGCACTATGCAAGTCGCTCCACCTTGAATTCTGAATCCTGGCTGTTTTTCCCTTTTTTGTCGTATCTGGTGTTTTGTTGATGTTGCAGCTGCATTCCTGCGCACATGTCCTGATCTGTTTAAAGCTCTGGCAGCACACAGCGGCAATCTCAGCCATCATGTCACAAGCCTTGCAGAACAACAGCAGGCTAGGACTCAGCCAGCCTGCATAGAGATTTCCCTTAAAAAAGGGAGAAAAACATGCCTCCTAATGTCAAAACAGACAACTGTGTTACTTTTCGCTTTAAGAGCTGTTGTAGAAACGTCAGTGTTAAAGTGTCAAGAAATCAGTCTGTTTGAAGGGTGCCAAACCCAAAATACAGAACTGTGTGTGTGTGTGCGGTGCGCATACTGTGTTTATAAGATTCTCAGAAGACCCCACCCCAACTTACTCTCGTCTTTTCCCTACAGTATTCCCAGAAGGAAGACAAGTATGAGGAAGAAATCAAGATCCTCACTGATAAGCTGAAGGAGGTGAGAATTTCACATGAAGGTTTGGTTTCTATTAGGGGTTGCCAAAGTTTGTTAACTTGTGTACTAAATGTCTATAGTCATTTACTATATCTGTCTTCATAACTAGTTTATGTGGTTCAGTGGCTGGCCAAACTTGTTGAAACCTTTCCATCAGCATCAGCACAGATGTCCACGGACACTAATCCTATAATCGTGTATCAGTAAATGGAGAAATGAGTTAGTAGGGCTTCCTCATTTTTAAGTCACTTTGATTGCAAACATGTTACATTTACATGTACACCGGTAGCAGATGTTATCATCAAAAGCAAAGAGGAACAAAAGCAATTCAAAGAGCCAACAGTATTTGAATTATCCAATGCTAGGTAAGATTTGACCTAGGTTAAACCAAGTGTAATTTCAGTAACCTTAGTTGCATGGAATTATTATCTAATTTTTTTTAACAAAATGGGTATTGTCTTAAAAAAATTATCTCTCTCAGGAGTAAAATTTAAAGGCAAAAATTGCTTTTCCAAATTTCTATCTGCCATTGTTTAACAGACTGACAGACCTTCCCTAGAATTGTAGGGTGTGTTGCGCCCATTTGAGACACTCTTCTCCATTATGAAATGTTACATTTTCTCTTTAGAATTGTTAGATGGATTGTCATGTTTCTTATACATTTTCAGTAGGTTTTATTTTGATTTGTTAAGCAGAGTTTTGCTCATGTATTTCTCTGCTAGGCTGAGACCCGTGCTGAGTTTGCCGAGAGGTCTGTGGCCAAACTGGAGAAAACCATTGATGATTTGGAAGGTATGATTGTCATTCTCTAACACTTTCCTTCTATTAGGATTTCATATGATCCCTTTTTTTTTTTTTTTTTTTGTTTTTTTTTTTTTTACACTGGTCATAGTGTTCATAGTGTTATCTCACTGTCCCCTTCCTGTCTGCTTTGACGTTCATAATCTTTATTTGCTGTTTTTTTTCCTAGTTTCTTTTTTTTTTTTTTTTCATACTCTCTCACTTGTCTGACTTCTTCCGTCCTCTTTCTTTCCATGTGTGAACAGATGAGCTTTACGCTCAGAAACTCAAGTATAAGGCCATTAGTGAGGAGCTGGATCATGCCCTCAACGACATGACATCTATGTAAATACAGGCTTGTGCATGTGTGTGAAGCTCTGCTACTTACAGTTTGCTTTTGCTAGTTCAGCGGGTTTTGCTGCAATGGCGGATTTTGAGTCTCGTGACTGAATTGGTAACCTAACCTTGAGCTTCATAATCTCAGATAGTATACTTTAACTATATAGTTTAAAGCTCAGGCACAAAGAGTTAATAGTTGACAGGAGCCATCGTTTCAAGTTTCTTTTGTGTTGAGTTTGTGTGAATGATGTCATGACTTGGGCAATAACTTGAGTGTGATTCTAACTCATGCACGTCAAGTAACTTATATGCTGACAGTTTTAAGTGGTTTCATATTTAACTACAGATAAAGGGGACATTTCTCCATCCTCCTTTAAACAGGCTGATTTTGCTGTGCCTTTAAGAGACGCAATACCCACTCCTTCCATGTTTCTGAATACTGAATAGTGTTGATATGCAAACATGGGTGGTCATATGTTAATTTACTAATAGTTCTAACCTCGTTATCATGCAGTGTTATGAATGGCCCATTTTATGGCTTGCTTTCTATAAATAGGCGTAATTGGATCGTGGATGTCCTGTTGCAGACCTGAACAACTCTGTTTTCCACGATATATGTCCCTTTTATGGCTCATGTTAAGAATACTAAGGATTTTTAACCGTAAATTGGTGTTTTGAGAGGTGTTTTTAAGAGCTTTGGCTTTTATTGATGTAAGAATTAACATTTGTTGACACTTGCATGTTCGGTATGAGCTTTCCTCATTCTGAAATGTAGAAATATTGTCATGAGGTGTTCACCGTTGGTGTCTGTTTACAGATAAAGGGTTTCTGGACTGTTCCGCAGCTGACTGTGACTTCAAGAAATTCTTCTTCTTCCTCTTCTCTGACTGTCCGTATTTGTTGCTTACCACTTCTCTGGTCTCCTGTGTACACTTGTTTTCATGTGTTTTTCTATGCGCTCGTGTCTGTAGTTTCAGATTCTCTATTTAAGCCCCGTTCTGTTTCTGAATTCCTGTTCTTTAGGTATTCATTTTCTGCCTCCGACATCTTCCTCTTATGTCTGTTCTCATCTGATCTCTTATCTACTCTATTCTCTATTCTATTTAGAGACTTGTTGTTTGTCTCTCTCTCTTGTGACCTTTGCTGTATTTTTCATGCCTTGTTGTGTCCATGTTTATTGAAGGAAGGAAAAAAAAGCTCTGCTCTTTTTTTGAATGTCTGCTTGACTCTCTTTATTACAATGGGCTGGTGATGGGCAATCAAGAGTTAACCAGATTTGGATTGCACATGAATAATATCTAATAAGCGTGAAAAAAATCTTTCACTAATTCTGGTTAATCATAAGTTTGAGCTATGGGTAATAATATCACTGTTGATCTATTTGAAGCTCTGGGGGGGGGGATTCAAAAAGAGATTGTGTACAAATCAGGGCTTAAAGGAAAAAAAAACTTTCACTAAAAGCAGAATCTATATTTTAATGTATCTGTTCCTGCGTTCCTCTGATATTATTACCGTTCCAAAACTGTATCAGGTGGAAGAAATACGGTAAATAACGTTATTTTACAAACAATAATCTTTGCCTATAATTTGCATAATAATAATAATAAAGTACAGCATTTTCTTTACTCAAAAAGAAAAGGATAAAATAGAGATCTAACTTTTAGCAAATAACACGCTATGCCTATACAGCATCATCTTTTCTTGATTTTGGCCAAATGTAAGCTACCAAAAACATCTATCAACACTTTAAAGACATCAAAGTATTTTTATGACATTTAAAAATGTTTGTTGCATTGTAAAACAAAAACTTGAAAGAAAAAAAGACTGCCTTTTGAGAGTAAAAAAAAAAAGATCTTAAGTTGCAGCTCACGTCGCATTTTATTAACCCTATTACTTTCCGAAATAATGAAGGCTAAAATGCCTGTAGTCTAAAGCTAAATGTTTACAAACATTATTAAAACGGTTATTAGTTTTTCTCCAGAACAAATCCTCTAAAGTTTAGGCTATAAAAACCTCAATACAAAAATAAATTAATTTAAGGTGAAGCGGCCTACATTTTCCATTCAGTACAAACCCAAATGTTTCAATGTTCCCGACGTACCTGGATGCTAAAATATTATTTTATATATGTGTGTGTGTGTGTGTGTGTGTGTGTGTGTGTGTGTTTGTACTCTCATTGACCTAAAACATCATCCTTCACATCGGCTTTATCAGCACAGTGAGGCGCGGTCACGCTGAACACAACATTTTGTACAACGGAGCAGTGTAACTTTTTTTATTTGTTTCTTTAACTCCATTTTATTTTGGTCATGACTACAGACTTTAATATAGCAAAATTATGTTGTGTCGGTGTGATGGTCATATCAAAGCTGCTTGGTTATACAAAAGCAAGACATTACTCAAAGCTGTCAAGCTTTTGCAAAATTAAGAAAACTACTCTCTGCCGTTTCGTTTTTCTTTCAGAAAACTTTGGAACTTGTCACAATGAACCATAATTTAGCACATTGTTTCCTTTCGTTAATCTGTCAATATGATTTAAGTGAAATATATTTGGTGTATATGCCTTTATTCCTTTTTATGTAAGCCTATAGTTTTTCGTCTTTCTCCATTCACAGAAGCGCTGCAGATGCGTTTGAACTGTTGAATTCATCTCACACTATCCTCAGATAAACTCTAAGGGTGACTTGCCTATGATGAGTTCGCAGCTGAGCGACATTAAACTCGTTGGCTTCAGCATTACATTTGTATATGCTGTACTATTGGAATTTGTGATTGGTTGACTGCAAATTTAAAATATTAAATGGAATGATGAAATAACATTATTAACCGGTTAATGGCCATTTCAAATTTTCGATTCTGTTTGGAACTTAAAAAATGTATTTCAATTTTGTTTGTCGGGTTCTGTTCCTGTCAAAATTTCTTTCGTTTTCATTGAGAGCCCTGGTACAAATGCACAACATATTTAAGCCAACTGGAGGAAGTTCTTAAATCAATTATGCTTCATATTTGTAATATTTAGCACTTTATGCATTTTTTTTCTTGTAATAGGATTAATGCATTTACACCTAATGAGACGTTACACAAACTAGTGTTAAAGAATTAGTTCACCCAAAAATTTAATTCTGTCATTATTTACTCACCCTCATGTCGTTCCAAACCTGTAAGACCTTAATTCATCTTCAAACACAAATTAAGATATTTTTTATGAATTCTGAGAGCTCCCGTAGACCGCAAGGTTCCTAACATGATCAAGGCTCAGAAATATAGCAACAAATAAATAAAAAAATGACTTCATTCAACAATTCATCTCCTCTGCATAACCCTATAGCGCCATTTTGGAGAATATCACATACGTAAACAATGTATGCTGTTCTGTGTAAGCAGCACTGTATGTGAATATTGTTTACATTGTTTATGCTTTGATCTGAATAAAAACAACATTCGCATACATGCGTTGCATACATTGTTTAACATTCAGTGGATACTCTCTACAACGGCACTACAGGGTAACACGGAGGAGACAACTTGTAGAATGAAGTCGTTATTTTTGTTTTATTTGTGCACAAAATCTATTCTCATAGCTTTCTAAAACTACGGTTGAACCACTGATGTCACATGGATTTTTTAACCGTGTCCTTACTATGTTTCTGAGCCTTGATCGTGTAAGGATTCTTGTGTCAGAGCGCTCGGAATGCATCAAAAATGTTAAATGTTTTCTCTGAAGATGAACAAAGGTCTTCTGGACGATATGAGGGTGAGTAATTAATAACAGAATGTTCATTTTTGGCTGAACTATCCCATTAAATGCAATCTGCTAATTTCGCACTAGGGGCATTAAAGTAAAAATCCATGAAGATACTCTTTTGAGTTCTAGTGGTGCCATTTATTTTCATAACAGAGTTAACTATCAGAAATTCCCTTTCATTTGACTGGTTGCCTCCCTTTTTTTGTGAAAAAGAAGGGGGCTAGAAAAGCAGATGTAGTGGTTTTTATAGATTATAGACAGTCGGGGGCAGGCAGCTGGCCTGTTCTTTAGTCTAGGAACATTGATTCTTGCTGCCCATTCAGATCTGTTTTCACATTTCCAAAAAAAGAACCATTTCCATTAGAAATAGAAGCTAGCTGGCAAAATGGCTGAACAGCTGTTGGCACGTGTGAGAAGCTATTTAGATCATTCAAACAATGGCAATGTGATTGTTTTACCAAGGTATGAAATGAACACATTAAGGAATATTTTAGCTATTCAAAAAAAAAAAACAGTGGCCTTGTAGCAAGCTACTGAAAAACATGTCCTTGTCTTTCTGAGGTCTCAATAGATGGCCTGATGCCAGAAAGCAAAATTAAAAGGCTCTAGTTCAGCTGCAAGTTCTCTGAAAATTGGTTTATCGTTTAGTTCTGTTTACTCCGGTGCTGTGGTGAAAGCAAAGCTGTGACATGCCAGTGTTGCGCAATTTTAACACTGGGATACAAAACCAACATATTTGAGATGAATGTTATATACAGTATCTATCACCATAAATTTGAATGGTTTCACAAGTAGTAATTATTAAAGCTTAACTGTTAGGCAAATATAATGCTGATACAGAGGATCTGTAGAGGTAGCTTAACACTGTATATAAATGTATCCAGTTATGGTCTCAAAGTGCTCTATAATTGAAAAAATATATAATTTGCAACCTAATATGGTTGCCTTAAAAACCATCTATAATGGTTCTTTAATGAACGAGTGAAGTCTTAACTTTTCTAATAAACCAGTGTTAAATTACAATTTGGTTTAGCAGTTCTTCATTTTTTTTTTTGCTGTCTTTCGGAGGATTTTTATGATATTTTTCATTGCAGAGAAACTGAGAGATGCTAAAGAGGAGAACGTCAAGATCCATGCCACTCTGGACCAGACCCTGAGCGAGCTCAATAGTTTCTAAGGAAGACCTGGAGCAGGAAAAAAGCCTCCTCTTTCCTTCCTGACACCCTCATCTCATTTGGTTTCTTTGTCTCTGCACATCTGATTCTTCTGTTTTTCAGATCCCTTTTTCTTTTTCTACTGCAAACCAGCAAAAATGTGGTGCCTCCCTGTTTCAAAAGTACTTCAATCTTTCTGGAGCACTTACGCTTCACTGCTCATCTCCTCAGAAAATCCCAAGTGATTTCAGGAAGAATCTACTATGGTATTCCTAAAGTGTCAAATTTTATATGCTAACCCTAGGGTAGCTCTTTTTTTGTTTTGGTCCTTGACCAGAGCTTTACAATTGTGGCAAGTTTTTCCACACATCTGCCAAAACTCTCAATAATTATTTTTCATTTTACTTGAGGCTGATTTACATAACATTTTGTGCCATAAAAGCCTTCTAGGCAGTCAGCTTGGCTTTAGATCCATTTCCCCCTGTTGCTGGTCTTGTTGGTGGCTGATCCACTGCTCTCCTCTAACCTCTTCACACTCTTCATCCTGCACAATTGTCTGCTGCCTGTTTGTCGGTGTCACAGGTTGTGGGACCAAAACCACATCTTGTGGTCTTGTAAAAGTATGTACAACCATGCCTCGAGGACCTTTTTGTTTTTTTATTAAAAGCATTTGCTTCCATTTGGAGTTGAGTAATATATGCGTTATTTGTTTGGGTTTAATCCCCCTGCATTTTAACACAAATTTAGTTTTGCAAACCACTATTTGATATCCTGCACTGTTATGGGCTTCTAGAGGACAGCTGTTGAGCAGAGCAGGCCAGAGAAAGTCAAGGTTTCTTCAGGAGGACAGTTTTGTTCTTCAGTTTGTTTTATTTGCTTTAAAGAGCCATATACTACCCAGGGAAGAAAGGTTGAAGATGATTTTTTTTATTATTATTCTTTTCAGTGAGTTTAAAGCGGTGGCACTGCCAGATTCAAAAGGTCCAAAGGCCGTGCAGATCTAAATATGTATTATGAACACAGTAAATGGGAGAGAAATGTAACACTTTATAGTATAAAGATTAAAAGGGGTGAACACATAGTTTTAACTGGAAAAAAGCCCACAATGATGTGTAATCACTTTGTTACTGTCTGTATCTTGTGTAATGATACCTAAATTCTTTTTTTTAAATAAAGACCATGATTTTTACTGTCACTGAACCCCTGTGTTTCTCAGGATCTGGGTCTCTTCTGGTTTCCTTGCATATGCAGAGGTTATTTCCATTTTATATAGCAATAATATGTTGAGTGGTTTTCTAGAAATAAAGACTCAGAAATGCTTTCTCAAACAGTCACTGATATTTATTTAGAGACAAATATCACAGTTTCAAGATGGACATCAGTACTGTTTATTCATCATGGGGAAAATGCTAGTTTCAGCTTTTAGTTTTTAGTCGTATACATACGGGTCATTTTAAATTTAAGCAAAAATTTACATTTTAGATTTTTTTTTATATATTTAAAACATTCTGAAATGATTGGGATTAGACATGTAAGACCCTACTGTACTTGGATTCAGTAGTTTAATCATTTTAAATAATGCAAACTGTGTGTGCACTAATGATCAAATGTTTGGGTCAGTAAGATCATTTTTTTTTTAATCCTCAAAAAATCCTCTGCAAATATATTAAGCTATTTTAAACATTGTTAATAATGAGATGTTACTTTAGCATCAAATATATATTAAAATGATCACGTGACACTAAAGACTGAAAATACATTAAAATAGAATAGGCAACAGTTATTTTAAATCAATAGTCATTTCAAAAACCGTAAAATGTCTTCCTGACCCCAACTTTTGTTCGATGTGTGTACATTTCTTATATTGGTAAACATGGTGAATAATCTGTATATTTGGGCTAAACATGGTGAATAATCTGTATATTTGGGCTAAATGAGTGTTTTGCATGAGTGAATTCAGTAGTGTAGTCTAGAAGAGTGCGTCGTTCTCTGATTTCCAAAGGCGGCTCTTCCCACCAAACAGACAGGGAAGTTTATGGTTGGCCTTCATCACCACAGCAACTGTGCAGGAGTCTGCTTTCCTAATGGCCTCGCACCAGGGCGGGTAATCGACTGGCTGCTTTCCACTAGAGGACAGTAAAAACAATGAGCTTCAACATCAGCTGCTGACCTGCATGTGTGTAGTGACTCGTGAAACTCACAGTTCACAGCAGCCCACTCCAAACGGCTCGAAACACACACACTGGAAGCATTCATCATTTATCCAGACATCCCCAATGTCAAATACACGGCCGTTGTGTTCACAGCTGGCTGCAGCAAAATGGTGATCATTAACACTTTAGGTAACACATCATATTTAGCCCAACCTGTACTGTATTGTGTTGTCCAGTTTACCTTTTGAGTTGAAGTAGCATTCTCCACTGCTGGATACTCCGTCACAGAGCTGGAGGATGCTGAGCACGCAAAACACAGCTAGAAAAACGTTCATCTCGTTTGGCTGCATGTCTACAAGAAAAAAAATTAGAGCGTATATGAGATCTATTTATTCACAGCCGTTTGAATTATTGGATTCAGGTACTGTGAGCTACTAGTGATATTTTGTTTTTAAAAAATGCTTCAAAAATAATTATAAGCCGATTTAAATGATAGGATACTGCAAGTTTGGTATTAGGAGGGAATTTAATAATTTTAAAAATAGAATTTTGTGTTTATTCAAATGCAGTACAAAATGAATGATTACATGGCATTAATTTAACTAAACTTTAACATTAACTAAAAGTTTGGCTTTGTTCCTGTTATCCCATGTATATCATGTCACTATTGTTACATGGTAGATAAAAGTATCATTTATTATATACAAAATGTTTACAAGACAACATTTAATTTATCCCTATTTATCATTTCGTGTTTTTCTTGTCCTTTTTTAACGTTTTGCATAATAATGTCTTCTGAAATGTAATTATCCTTGTAGTGTCACATAGACACTTTTAGCATCATATAATATAAAAAGAAAGCTAAATCAGTAGCTTACCTTTGAGGATTCTTCCCTTTCCCCTCTTTTCTTGTTTTTGTGTCCTCTGTTCTCTGTCTGGAAATGTGTTCATGTGTTCCACTGATGCTCTGTCACACAGCAGCTTTATATACCTGCATCTCTCTCCTCTCGTCTTCACCTCTCCCCCGCTGTCATTTATGTTTACCCTCACTCTGTTCTTTCTCTCTTTTCTTTCTTTCTGTGCACACAGAATGTTTTACTGCTGATAAGATGGGTGAACTTTACCTAAATTACCAAGTTTTCTATTATATTCTATTATATTATTCATTTTTACAACCATAACTGAAAAAAAGAGAAATTAGAGAAAAAAGAGATTAAATTGGCTTCAGGAACTGCAAAACATTTAATATATTTATTAATGTAACTCATATTATATTATATGTATATATATTAGAACCATGGCTGCCAACATTGCACATTTCACTGATGTAAGTCTTGTTATTATATTATATTATATTATATTATATTATATTAATATATGCCTATACAGCATATTATATATTTTTTTCTAACTATAATTGCAAAAAAAAAAAAATTGTCTTTTAGATATTGCTTTTTCAGTGGTTACATAATTGTAACAAAGGTGTCTGTTTCTGGTTTATACTAACCTCATACATTGCCTTTTCAGAGGTCGGAGGTCACATTAGAACTCTTAGATGCTGATGATATTTGACTTGATATCTGAGAGGTCACTCGTTGGATTGTGTTTAATCATCAGGGTTGACGTCACTGTCTGAGTCTGCATGTGTGTGTGTGTGTGTGTTAAACAGCATCTGTACACACAGTATTGGCTGCATGCACACAGATAACATGCTGCTGTGTTTTCCAGGCACATGCACACACATGCTAACATGCCTGCAGAGTATTTGACGTCATTGATCGCTCTCGCAACCTCTGTGTGTCTGACTGAATGTATTTTTTTGTCATTCATTAGTGAATATGGAAATCTTTCTGGATGTGTTCTGAAGACAAGATTGTGTTCGTTCAATTGCCTTTCATTGTCTGTCTTGTCTCAATCTTTACAGCACTGCTAATGCAAACACACCTGCTGCACAGTGTTGTTGTACACACACATTCATTCTAACCTCTCTTGCTACAAAGTTTTTCTGAAATTTATAAGCATGATATATTACAGTTTTAGACAAGTGTGCAGAATAAAATGTATTTGTTCTTCAAATAGAACCTAAAAAGGGGCGATGAATTGTTTTGGAACTAAGAATAATTTAATGAAGTACACTACCTTTCAAAATATTAAGACTTTCACAAACAATTACATTGAGAAAAATCTGGTACAAATCTGAATGCTCTGTTCTGTTGCACAGTATTAAAAAACTTTGGATACATATGTTATGTATTAAGTCTTGCCCAGACTTAAAAAACTGAATTGTTATGTTTTAAGCAGTCAGTCACATCTTTCCTATAGTTCCCACATTGCTCTCAGTAAGGTTTAGTTTGCTTTGAAGACAGCAAGGTAAGTGCCTTCAAAACAGATTTTATTTATTTATTTATAATGAAAAATCAGTTTGTGCTTATCTTTTTATTAAAATGTTGCATTTGGAAGAGTTTATACTTAATGCTGGCAAACAATCACAGTACAGTTTAGTACAAATGCTAAATATTACTTAATATTCATAACATATAGTGAAAGTGAAAAGTGAAAGTGAAGTGACATTCAGCCAAGTATGGTGACCCATACTCAGAATTTGTGCTCTGCATTTAACCCATCCGAAATGCACACACACAGAGCAGTGAACACACACACACACACACACACACACACACTGTGAGCACACACCCGGAGCAGTGGGCAGCCATTTATGCTGCGGCGCCCGGGAAGCAGTTGGGGGTTCGATGCCTTGCTCAAGGGCACCTAAGTCGTGGTATTGAAGGTGGAGAGAGAACTGTACATGCACTACCCCCACCCACAATTCCTGCCGGCCTGAGACTAGAACCCACAACCCTTCGATTGGGAGTCCAACCCTCTAACCATTAGGCCACAACTTCCCTTATAAAAATGTGTTTTGAACAAATTCAGTGCACACAGACTGAAGTAGTCTTGGTTCTTTTAATTGTGATGATTTTGGCTCACATTTAACAAAAACCCACCAATTCAATATCTCAACAAATTAGAATACTTCATAAGACCAATAAAAAAAAAAACATTTTTAGTGAATTTTTGGCCTTCTGGAAAGTATGTTCATTTACAGTACATGTACTCAATACTTGGTAGGGGCTCCTTTTGCTTCAACTACTGCCTCAATTTGGTGTGGCATGGATGTGATCAGTTTGTGGCACTGCTGAGGTGGTCTGGAAGCCCAGGTTTCTTTGACAGTGGCCTTCAGCTCATATGCATTTTTTACTATAATTACTACTGATCACCAAGTAGGCTTTTTTGTTCATTTAAGCCCTAAGTAATGAAATATAATTGAATGTTATTGATTATGTTGACAGCTAATTGGTGTTTTAGGCATGATTCACAGTAGAGTGACTGCAGCCCTTGCTGGGAAGAGTATATCTAGAGAGTTTAACTGTTTTAGGGATATTTATTTTTATAATGTCACATTTAGTATTTTTTCACACCGTAAAAAAGGGGCTTTAGGAGTGAAAATGTATGTTAGCATGTCAAATATTAGAATAAGTGGAAAACTATAGATGTTGTATTGTTCTGTGATTTTCATTTACATTTCATCCAGATTAGCCTACATTAAAATCAATGTTGACTTTGTTCTGTTTTAATACATTCTAATTCATTCCAATATGCTTATTTGCTGCTCAAGAAACATTTCTTACTGTTTGTAACAGGAATGCTGAAAATGAATGTTCTCCTTAAAATTTTTGTGGAAACTACTTTTTTAGGATTATTTGATTAGTATAATGTTCAAAAGGGTAGCGTTTTAAAAGTGTTTAAAAGTTTTTACTGTTACTTTTGATTAATGTAAGGAGTCCATGCTGAATAAAAGTATTATATTATTTTAATCTTACTGACCAAAAACACATATACCTACAGTATATTTGAATTGATTTTAAGGTGGGGCCTTTCTAGATACTTCCGATTTCAGATGTCAGTTTGACCAAGGAGTTCAAATAAAAGTCCAGCCTGAGATGGACATGCTGTTCCTGCAAGCTGAGATGATTTATTTAGTTTTTAATTCATCTCCCGTACATTTGTCTATTTTCGTTTATTGATTTATATTTATTGTTTCAGACAACCATTTTAACTTTGCATCACCATCAAGAAACTCAACACAGGCCTGGAGCAGGGGAGAAGTGAGCCTCCTCAAGCAGTGTTCACTCTGCTCTTTTGTAGCAGCACTGTCTGCAGCAAACTCTCTGATGAGCACCACGTAATCCGACACTGCCAAACCAGCAGAGAGTGAGAAAGATAGGAGAAGAGAGAAAGCACACACAATGTGTGGAGGAAAAACACACCTCAGCAATTAAAAATTTAGATTATAATCTACATGGCAGTGTTTGTTATTGTATGGAAGATATTATGTGGATCTTGCTATTTCCATCCAGCTTTTTTCCCCTTTTTTTTTCTTTTTTGTGAAATTAAAATGAAATGAATATGGATATGAAATGCAATAACCTATGCATACAAAATTGGTGAAGCAGCTATTAAATTGGTGTGTAATTGATTGTGGAACATGCAACTAAGAGGCTGCATGATTTACTTGGTCCAATATGTACCACTACCACAATCATACAGCGACACACTAGCATTGTTGCTGTGATTTCTGCACAAACAAGCGGAAAAATATAACCTGTCCACTATAGTAAATAGGCTTGTTTAAGTGTTAATTTGATGTTTAAATATTATATTTGAAAAGGTAAAGATGCATAAAACCGGTCTTTTTTTTTGGGGGGGGGGGGGGGGGGGGATGGGGGGGAGTCAGACTTGACGGGTGACCACACCATCTTCAGACAGATGTTCACTCCCTCAGTACTCCACATGTGTACAAGGCTGGCAAAGTGCTTTTGGCTCTTGTGGAAGTGAATCTTCTGGTCTTAAGAGAGGAGGATCCTTTTCTGAATGGCTTACTGAAAGGTATACATCACATTACTGATATGTCTAAACTAAGCACTGGAGCAAAAACATTAAGTGCCGCGGCTTTGAAAGTGAGAAAACATTGATTTCAGTGAGAATGACCCATTCAAGGTAGAACTACTACATACTGTGTTTCTTATTAATCTCCATGGTGAAATCTGAAGTGCTAATCGAAGAGCTATTGCATAAAACTGGAATGAACATCAAAAACAACAAAGAAAACCTCCTGACAGAGATTAAGAAATTAATTTTTTAAGTAGTTTGTCACATCACAATGAAAATTCTCTGGCTTTTCTAGCTCTTGCCCGTTAGGTGGCAGCAAAGACCAGGCGGTCAGAATGAGAGAGTTTGTTCGTTTGAGGCTGAATAAGCGAAAGAGACGCAAAAATCTTTTACTTGTGTTAAAATGTTTTACTTTAGACAGACAGGAAATAGGATTTTGGACAGGGAATAAGTAATAATTTTCCTTTTAATAAAACCATAGTACAATATAGCAACATGTTGTAATAAAAAGTATAAACAGTATAAAGGCATCCACTTAGCATTTCCCCCCAGAATCTATATATCTAAGCAATTATGAAGATACTAACTTACAAAATTGATACTGAAGAAACTATCATGTTAAATCAAAATATATAAATGCTTTCATTTTATATGTTAATCCAATATTATTAAGAGGAGATACATTAACATTCTCATTCAGCAGATGCTTTTAACAGAAGCAGTTTACACTTTATCAACAATATAACGACCGATTTATAATAGGGAATTAATAACTTTATAAAAAAATTGTAATGTTACATCAGAAGGTCTATTGGAGAGATACAGATGGTTCAGTATAAATCAGTCATTTAAAGCTGCCTAATCAGTCTAAATAAGGCACAACACTAACCCTTGAGAAAATACTTTTTCAATTAGGTCATCTATTTAATCTTAGAAATAAATTTAATTCCTGTTATAGAACGCTGTCTTGAATTCAGATTGCTGTTATTCTTTCACAGTTTGACAGTAACTTGAACTGTAGTTTGAATTTGAGGGCAAAGATCCCTGTAATAAAGAAAGAAAAGACAGATTTTAAGATTAATTCAAACTCTTAAATCAAGATTAATTTAGTGATTAGTGTTCATATTGTGAATGCATTCATATCCTCAAAAACTCACTTTATGGTAGGTTCGTCCTTGAGGACGTCTGCAGTGGCATTCACAAAGGCACAGACTAGACTTTGGTTCTGTAACTTTTGTTTAAGACCATTCATTTCTTCACTCCATTTTGTCTTTTCAACACCAAAATTACCTGAAAAGATCAAAAGAGGTTATATAAGCATCTCTTTTCTTTGTTGGTCTATGTGTGCCTGCTTTTTATGGGTTTTTTTTTTCTTTTTTTGCAACCCAAGCCTCAGTATACCTCGGTTTAAAATATACTGATGCTCAAGAAGGTGACACAGTGCTAACTATCACAAACAGTTGTGGATCATCCTGGTAATGACACAGTATTAGGAGTCAAGGGTATGTGAACCTCTGAACGGGTCATCCGTTATAATTTTTCATATGGAGTATATGTAAACACCTGTTGTGTGAAATAGCTTATTCAGGACAGTACTAAATAAAAGCAATTTTCAATACCTCTCTTAATTTGTTAAAATTATTAACATTTTGCATTTCCTGCAAGGGCTATATACACATATGAGAAGAAATGTAGGCATATATATTTACTCACACAGTACGAGTAGGTTTCTATATATGAAAATATTTAATTGCCTTCATTATCAGATTAAATCATATTTGGGGGGTCCTTGCTAAACACATAAACATACCCTCAATGTCACTCTTCTCTTTCTCCACGGCTGCGACGTCATTACTCAACACGGCCTTTGAAACACAATACATTGGCAGATTTTAGGAAATGAGAACAGAGCTAAACTGCAACATTTGTAACATAAAACACCCCCTCTGGTCTTAGCATGGTACGTTTCTTGAGCATTAGCTAAAGCAGATACCAAAACAAAACAACCAAACAAATGAATGAATACATACAAGACTGTTTGCGATCTATGACTCAGTTAGGCCTATTCTTTTGAATTGGTTGACTTGTGTGGTTACTGCCAGTTCAATTCTTGTTAAACCTGCTTTAAATGTGCGTTCCATTGCTTTGCACACCCCATATCAAACAATATGAAAATACTTCACATCACTATACCAAACTGTCATATGTCGTGTAAAATTATGTCAATATTTTTTCACTCACCACTGAATCCTTGCATGCTTTAACTTCTTTGTCCTTTTCCTCCTTAGCAGTGTTCAACTTCCCGACCTCATCCTGAAGTTCCTTGACCTCCTTGTCTACACTGTCAATTTCCTTCTGTGTGTGTTCAATTGCTAAACTATAATCCTTTATATCCAGATCTTTTTGTCTCTCCTTTCTCTCTGAGAACTCTACTTCATTTGTAAGTTTGTTCACAAATTCCTTGTTAATGTGTATATTTCCTACCAAGCCCGTGATCACCAATATTATTAAACACAGGATCAGGGACCAGCATGATTTCCTCTCCATTGTATGTATATGTCCGAAAGATATTTTTATGAGCTTATTAATGTTAATTAATGGTTTTAATTCTCAAATTTCCTATCACTGTTTTTCTTGTATCAATAAGGTTTTTATATCATTTTTGTTTCATCCAAAGTGAAGAACATGCATGCATATGATGAAAATAAGTGTTTGGTTCCTAAAGGAAAATACAAAAAGAAAACAATATTTTGCAGTCATAATGTCACATTTAAAAAAAATAATAACTAATAATAATAATTTACAACCAAAAATATTATCAATGGTCTAAGTCACAGGCTTTTTCCATACCTTAGCTATTTATTTTACATTGTTGCGGGCTGAGCCTTTGCTGCCCTTAAATTGTTAGGCTACTTCAGACAAATCTAGTCTCCTCAAACTGTTTTTAGCTCTCGAAGTAGGTCATTACGTTAAAATGCAAAACATCCCGCAGTCTCGATTATTAACGTGTGATTTAATATTTTGTCTTGAGCTCGATCTGATAATTATTTGACCAATGATGGCGTGCGCTTGTCTTAAATCGCTAATAGTATTAGAGTAACAGTTGACAAATATATAAAAATAGCAAAGGCTTGTTACTAATTTTAGCACTACAATTCGAAAACATGAATAAGACATTTAGATGAGAACAATTATTAAACTCACCTCTGCCAGGAAAATCACAGAAAAAGCAAACAATAAAAAGACCAAGATTAAAACAATAATTTTCCTTCTTTACGCCCTTTTTTCTCTTACATTCAACTTGTACTGCAGGCTAATCGTTACTTCTCTTTCATTCACAAGATGACCTGTCTGACCAGTTAAGCAGAATCATTTCGTTTTTTTTTTTGTTTTTTTTAATCTCCTTATGATGAGTGGCCGATTTACCCAAAGAAATACATTTGACCATAATTTAAGTCTGCTTTTTTTCTTTCACTCTTTTATTGTTGTGCATGAATAGCCTACCTTTGTTGTACACGTCTGAATTTTGCTCGGTAGTTTATTCTCAGCCTAGTAGGCTACTCTTGAAGTCTTTCGGATCGCTGTAGCCTGTGAGTTGGCTATGAAAACCTTAACCCTCTTCAAACTTAAATGAGACCTGCAGCGGTTAAGAAGGATATTTACGTAGTAAAAACTTTGTATGTGTACACAAATGGAAATGAACAACGCACGTCCGGTTGGCACGTGCGCTGCTATAACACCTTGTTATGCCTCCTGCTGTTCTGGTCTTCTGTTCTTTCAACAGCATCTGGTAAGCTCAAGGAAATTGCAACTTAGTATTTTTTTTATTCTGACACCAGAAAAAGCTTTTCAAATGCACACATTTTCTGCTGCTGGTAGCTTTCTAAATCCTCCCGTAATAATAGCTAGAATAGCAATGTTTTGATCGTCTCGTACACCTTCACCACGAATATGACTCGCCCAATGGCGTGAGTTGGATTGGCTCATCTGTTTGTTCTGCACATGCCTGACTGTATCCGGAAAGATAGTTTGAAAGAAATGTTTATTTGTGCTTCTTTTTTTCTGTGACGCTAGAGGCGCAAAAATGACATGCGCTTTATTAGTTCGTACATGGACGTCCTTCATAAAACTTAACATCTAGCACAGAAAAATTGATTTTTAATTGAAAAAAAAAAATTTGATGTCCGGGGAAAAGAGCACGTATAGTCACCATAATTCAACTGTAAATTTGTATCCACCTATTAGTAGCCTATCATATAAATATAATAAAAATATTTATATATTTATATATTATTTTATTGCAAAAACACTTGAACGAGCTGTGTTCAAACAAGTCTCTACATTTCTCACACACATAAATCTTCCTGACAGCAACCAATCTGGCTTCAGAAGTGGACATTCAACTGAGACGGCCTTGCTCTCAGTTGTTGAAGCTCTAAGACTGGCAAGAGCAGAATCCAAATCTTCAGTACTTATCCTGCTTGATATGTCCGCTGCTTTTGACACGGTTAACCACCAGATCCTCCTATCAACGCTACTGGCGAAAGGCATCTCAGGAACAACACTTCAATGGTTTGAGTCTTACCTATCAGATAGGTCCTTCAAAGTATCTTGGAGAGGTGAGGTGTCCAAGTCTCAACATCTAACTACTGGGGTGCCTCAGGGCTCAGTTCTTGGACCACTTCTCTTCTCTGTCTACATGGCATCATTAGGTTCTGTCATTCAAAAACATGGCTTTTCATACCATTGCTATGCTGATGACACTCAACTCTACCTCTCATTCCATCCTGATGATCCGACGGTAGCTATTCGCATCTCAGCTTGTCTAACTGACATTTCTTCCTGGATGATGGACCATCACCTTCAACTCAACCTTGCCAAGACAGAACTGCTTGTGATTCCAGCAAACCCATCGTTCCATCATAATTTCACCATCAAGTTAGGCACATCAACCATAACTCCTTCAAGAACAGCTAGAAGCCTTGGAGTTATGATTGATGATCAGCTGACTTTCTCAGACCACATTGCTAAAACTGTCCGATCCTGCAGATTTGCTTTATTCAACATCAAGAAGATCAAGCCCTTTCTTTCGGAACATGCTGCACAACTCCTTGTTCAAGCTCTTGTTCTGTCCAGGCTGGACTATTGCAATGCCCTCTTGGCAGGTCTTCCAGCCAATTCTATCAAACCTTTACAATTAATTCAGAATGCGGCAGCAAGATTAATTTTTAATGAGCCAAAAAGAATACACGTCACACCTCTGTTTATCATCTGTAAGTCGCTTTGGATAAAAGCGTCTGCTAAATGAATAAATGTAATATTTTGTAGAATTGCCTTTTTAGCACCATTTTAAACCTGGGGTTGAATTCAGTATTTGCTTCCATTCAATGTAAAGTAGGCCTATCATTTAAAAAAGGATGTAGCCTATTAACTTGTTAAATTTCACATTTAAAAAAATCTATTGTTTAATAATGTATAAATAGTTCTTCAAATTAAAAACTTGTAATAAAAACTTTAAAATAAGTACGCAGGTATGACCTGCAATATTCTAGATACAATTTAATAAAGAGCCATACAGCCTACCTATAGTTGATTAACTATGGCATTACAAATGAAAATGATTTTTTGAATAAAAAATTATTCTAATTTGCCTCTTTGCTTTGGAATTTAAAGCCCGTTCTCTTTTTTTAACCTTAAATACTACAATAAGTCACGTCATGTTTGTTTGAAGAGTTCCATGAAGCACGTGACCGCGCGGCGATGCCGGAGGGATCAAAGCTTGTTGCAACTCTTTTTCAATGACTCTGGTTTTAACTGAAGCGCTACATTTTACGATTTACGCCACCTTAAATGCGCCCAAATTGTAATTATTGTTTAAATTTCGTATTAAATCTAACACAATTCTAAAGCTGAGAATGCTTGATATCGCAAGCAGTATTGTCAATTCGGTGGGATTTACATGGTCAGCGTGGAGAACGTGAGACATATCCTGGAAGCGTGTGTCTCACGCCAAATGCGTGAGAGTTGACAATCCTGCCTTTTGTTGTTTTGTAATATGAAACGCATCACATTCTTTGTCCCCTTGGGTTGTGGCCTTAACTCGTTCTTTTGACTCACACTGTCAGGTATGTATGTTTTTATATGCACCACACCTTGTTTTGCTGTTTACTGACTTCAAACCTTCAATCAAAACACCTTCACTAAGGGTGTGTATAAAAGTCTGGATTTTTTGCTGCATTCCGGCAGATAAACGTGATCAGCATGAGAATGAACTTTCCCGTGAGGCTGTACAACTTCTATAGGCTATGTCTATAGGCAATTATAATCCACAGATTACAAATACCAATGTCAAAGCACTTATATATCTTGTTGCAACCCTACCTAAAAGTTACCAGCACAATATGCACCACTAGAGGGCACATGAATCCCACACCCAGCTTGAAGGCCATGTCAATTATACATGCAAAATCATTATCCGCTTGCTTGACACATCTTCTTTTTGCTGCACTGTAGTTTCCCAAAGAAGGCATATTAAGGTTTTCTAAATATTTACGGAAGAAAATGGTGTAAAAAAAAGAATAAATCTAAATAAAAAGGTTAAGCACTAACAAAAGTACAAGATCCTGCAATTCCTAGTGTGCTATATTCTCGATATAGAAGCTGCAATCAGAGTCTAGTTAAAAGACACGTTTCTGCAGTTTTTCGACTTCATTAACACAAGAATATTTCAGTACACTTTCTGGTGCAAGATAAAGGCAATTTTTAAGGTAAGAATGTTGAACCAAAACATTTAAAGTTGTGTATAATCCGTTTCTTCAGCGTCCAATAGTTGTCACTTTACTTTTTGTTTAATTTAAATAGTTCACCCAAAAATGAAAATCCTGACATGAGTTACTCATAATCATGCTTTTCCTGCACTTATGTTGCAGCTTGTTTACATTCAGAGGAAAGCACATGCATGCATCTTGGTACTCTCCAAAATGGCGCTAGGATAACACAGAGGAGCAGACTTGTTGAATAAAGTCTTTGTTATTTTTGTTTTCTTTGTGCACAAAAAAGTATTCTCATAACTTCATAAAATTACGATCAATCCACAGATGTCACATTTTTATTTTCAATATTTTAACAATTTCCTTACTACGTTTCTTTGCCTTATTCGTGGTACCCTTGCTGTCTATGGAGGGTCAGAAAGTCTTGAATTTCCCAATAATGTAGGGAATGAAGGGATGGTAGCATCTTCTATTTCAATTTTTTGTATTACATCCCACAGTAGTGTGTGAATTCATGCCAGCTTTGATAAAGCACAATTCCCTCACACCTTTAGCTCTCATTCATTTCTATATCAAAGCTTTACTACCACTGAACGTCACTGTGAGGACCAAGCACTTCTCACTGTACTCCTCCTCTAGCATTAACAGAACATTATGGATGCTTTTGGATCCAAAATGATTGAATTGGTCTTTTTAGACCAGAGTATTGATTCCCAGAAGTCTCTATTTGTAAAATTTACCCATCATTAAATTAAAACTTAAAGTGAAGACCTGATTATTTCAGGAGCTGTGTCACAAGTCCATTGTTTTTGAATGTTGGTTCTACTTCTGCTATATTTTCACACATAAAACAATAATTTGGTATTTCTCTTGTACCATTGTCCTCTTTTATGCTAAGAAATAAGTGACCTGGGGGTCTCTCCCAAGTTCTCCCGCTGCTGCCAGCATTAAGTCTGAGTATGATTCAGTGGGCTATATAAGACTTTTATTAATTGCCAGGAAATTACTTACCTTTAAAAGTTTTGGTTCAGTATACTTGCCTGTTGATCAAAATAGCCTTAAACCTATATATTTTTATTATTTTTTATTTATTTAGTGACTTTCAGGAGGGTGTATTCATATTTGCATCAAAAAAATGTATCACTTTGATAGGAAAATAGGATAGTTGTATCGTTAGCAAATTTGAGTATGATGTTGGAGCTGTGCTTGGCAGAGCAGACATATGTGAACAGGGAGTACAAGAGGGGACTGAGTACACATCCCTGTGGGGCACCAGTGTTGAGTGTAAGTGAGGAGGATGTGTGATTGCCTATTCTAACCACCTGGGGTCTGCCGGTCAGGAAGTCCAGGACCCAGTTACATAAGTGACTGTTAAGACCCAGATTTTTCAGTTTGGCTATAAGTTTGGTAGGGATAATGGTGTTAAATGCAGAGCTGTAATCAACGAACAGCATCCGCACAAAAGTGTCTCTTCCCTCCAAGTGTTCTAGTGCAGAGTGTATGGCCATTGCAATGGCGTCATCAGTGGATCTGTTAGAACGGTAAGCAAATTGTAATGAGTCCAAGGTGTCAGGTAGAGAGGAGCAGATTTGACTATCCGTTCGAAGCACTTCATGATGACTGATGTCAGTGCTATAGGGAGGTAGTCGTTCAGGCAGGAGACAGTTGTTTTTTTGGGAACAGAGATGATGGTGGTTTGCTTGAAGCATGTGGGGATCACTGTAAGTCTCAAGGAGAGGTTGAAGATCTTGGTAAAGACATCTGCTAACTGGACAGTGCAAGCCCTCACGACATGTCCGTGTATGCCATCTGGACCTGGAGCTTTGCGGCCGTTGACTCTCTTGAAGGCCTTACTTACTTCGTGTGTAGTTAGAACCAAGGGGCAGGTGTCAATGTCAGCAGGTATTTTCACAGCAGGAAATGTATTGTCTGTCTCAAAGCGAGCATAGAATGTATTGCGCTCATCCGGTAAAGAGGCAGACAAAGACACACCACTGCTTTTCCTTCCTTTGTAGTCTGTGATACGTTGTGATGCGTTGGGGGTCAGAGCCATGATATTCTGACTCCACTCTGTCCCTAAAGTCTCTTTTGGCTGATTTGATGGATCTTTGAAGGTCATACCTGGACTTCTTGTAAGCAGTTAAATCCACAGAGTTGAAGGCAGCAGTCACCACCTGCACCTCACCCTTGACCCAGGGTTTCTGGTTAGGAAATGATTTAACATTAATGGATGGAACAACATCCTCTGTGCATTTGTTAATGTAGCTTATCACAGAGTCTTTGTATTCCTGTTTGTTGTCTCCTGCTGTATCTTGAAACATCTGCCAGTCTGTGGTTACAAAGCAGTCCTGCAATGTGGAGATGGCCTCTTCACTCCATTTGTAAACTGTTTCAGAAACTGGTTTTTCCTGTTTGAGGCATTGTCTTTCCTCTCATAAAGAACATTAAGCATGTTCTTTATGAGAGGAAAATGCTTAACGTCTAAATAATGTGTTGTGTTCACATTTTGAGCTTATGCATATCTGCACGTAGTATATGCGTTACAGTTTTGTCTTTATCTCTGTCTTGGTACATTAAGCTCCTTTAAGCATTTTAGAAAGTCCCTTATTCAAGTTTACCTGGGACCCCAACACCTGTGTAGGGGAATTTACAGTTAAACCCAAGGACCAGCAGTCAGAGATAGATTTAACTGAAGAAATATTTACTGAAGAAAATAGTTTGCAGTTACATCACTCAGACGTCAGCTTCAACACTTTCAAGAGAGTTTGTAGGCCGCTTCCTTTAACATGTCAGAAACACCAGTAATTATCCTCTAACAGGTCACTAATTACGTCAGCACATAGGTGAAAAGGACTCCGATTGGTCAGTTTACGGAAAAACAAGTAAACTCTTAACAGATGTACATAAAGTTGATAAAGCATATCTCCGAAGGTTATTTAAATGACAAGTGATTAAAGGGGCACACGCAATGTTCTTCTTCTGGACACCAGGGTGATATCCAATTAGTCTCTACTCATGGGTGCCGTTTGTGAATCTCCCTGAAGACTGGTAGCAACTGGTCCTGCATGAACAGATAACAACACACATACATAGAGAAACACTGATCTCTGTCAAGGCTGGGTAGCTGCGTTATTACTCTTATCAGCTACTCTTCCAAAAACACACAGTAAGGGAGTCTGTTCCTTCAGAGAGAAAGAGAAGAGAAGATTTAGACCATATTCAGCATATTCTTTTACATACTGGCATATAAAACAACCTAAATGTTTGGGGCACACATTGGTCACGTAGGCAAGCGCCCCAATGTCCTCTACGGGCAATCAGTGATGACTGAACTGGAGAGGAGAAAGCAGAAGTCTACATGGAGAAGCCCGTTTCTTCAAATCAAAAGGACACCGACACATTCCAACAGCAATATACATTTCTTTGTGTTTACTACTAATATGTGGTAACTAATAACTTTATTCAATCAACTACAATCTATAAGGTTAATAACTTGATTAATAATCACAAGAGATAATACAATTGATTTTATTATGAAGGCCATGGTAGATTGACATCCACTCCTTCACCAGTTAAAGATGTGATTTCTAAATGCCATATGACAACCACAGCATTTTTATTTGATTTAGTGGCACAAAAACAGTGTCCTTTTTCACCTGAGCATTCTCTGTTGGTTGTGAGATAAATGTATGTTCTTAAATATGATCCAGCATGTCATAAACTCACTTCATTTTGATATACTGTATTACATTCATTTTGCATGTCATGTAAATCAGAGAAAAATAAAAATACAAATAAATCTATATATATATATATATATATATATATATATATATATATATATATATAATTACACAATAGGGGTGTAACGGTATGCAAAAATCACAGTTCGGTATGTACCTCGGTTTTAAAGTCACGGTTCGGTTCATTTTCGGTACAGTAAAGGAAAGTAATGCAAACATTAAACTGCAGGTTGTTTATTACTATAAACTTTTTTAAACAATCCTAGTTGTAGTGATGTTCACACTCGCGTGATGCCTTTTGAAAACATTAGGCTGGTGGCACACTGGCATATTGCAACAGTATTGACAGAAAAATAGACTATGTTTGACAGGTGCAATATTTGAAAATCGATAATTATTAATTAATTTTTTTAATTACATTTATATCTGAATATATGTCAACCTATAGACTTTCAAACATCAAAGTGTCGTGAATTAATATGTATTTGTGTACAAAATGACATATAAACATATTTTCCGCATGAAAAATAGGCGTCGGTTCTATTTCTAGCATTCACGCGTGTTCCGCGTCTCACACAGGCAGTCTGCAAGCTCCTGTTAACAAGCCGATCTAAAAACGGACACGCCACGCATCCAGTGTGTCGCCGGCCTTAGAATCAGCTGCAGGGCGGGATTTATGCTGAATGCGGAGACTTCCGCCACTTGATATGTTCGTTTGGAAACACGAAAATGAATCTATGTTCCATATACAAAATATTGCATTCGGTCATTCGGTACACACGTGCACCGTACTGAAAGCCCTGTACCGAAACGGTCCGGTACGAATACACGTACCGTTACACCCCTAATATACAATGCTAATGTGCACAAAGGCTGTTTCTAAAAAGTGGGGCAATTCCAACTTTACAAATACAGTCTGGAGCTTCTGACTCAGTCTGTAAGTACGTTTACATATTTAAAGAATTTGCCACTGATGATTCAAACGCAAGTTTTGAGCAGTGTGAAGTAGCACTTGTTGTTTGTCGTTTCTCCGATAACACATGGTTTTATGTTTATGTGTCATGATGCAACACACCATGTAAAAAAAAAACAGTAAAATACATTATAATCAGTAATTATGTCCCCACTGGTGCAACAAATGCCTCGTTTGTAATGGATTTTATTGGTTTTGATTTGCCGTTCTGGGTGATGGCATCACAGTATGGGAAGGGGTGTAACATTTGTCACATGCTTGAAGTATTCAGCCAATTACAATGCACTAGATAGTCGTCCAATCAGCATACATGTCACTTTTCAGGATTATGAGCCTTGTAAAAATGTATGCATTTCGGAAAGGCGGCACATAAACAAATAATAATGTACAGATTATGTACCTTAAACCACATAATCACATTTCATTACATCAAAAACACCAAATATTGTTATTTTTTAGCTACGTCATTTGACCCCTTTAAAGGAGCTCTCTGTCGCATAGTTACATGCACCCTGTCACTGTTAACTGGCCTGTGAATCATCTTGTCACAGTTATCATCCTCCACATTTAATTTCATTTAACTTCCTACTCTATCAAAGAAAATAAGTAGCACGTTGATTTGCGAGCCGTGGGTCTTCATGCAGAGAACTCCGCTCATATCTTCTGCATAATGATGCATTTCATCACATCATTATTAGCAGAACTTATTGGTTTGCAAGAAGCCATTGGAGTTTTTCTCTGTCAACTGAGCAAGCTATTTTAATTAGATAAAAATTTGTGAATATTTTAGAATAGGGCTGAAGAACATACCTGTTTTGACTATCCACTGTTTTGACGTATGAATCAGTATCATGCTGGAGTTTATACAAAATAAAGGCAGATAATATTAGGCCCTTATCTCTTTTCTTCAAGCTCTGCTTGACCCACCAGCTTTGACCCGCCTCTCGTTCCTTTTCCAACCCTTTAAATCCAGACACAGCAGTATTGTTGCAGTATTTTAAAGCTCCCATCAAGACTGAAGAAAAGACTGCAAATTTGCAAAGAGGAAAGAAGGACATTTTCTTTAACTTAAAAAAAAATGGTTTTGAAAATCACACTTGTAATTACTTTGATACTTCTAATTTCATTGGCAGGTATGTGCTTTATTTTACAATACTTTATAAAACTGTCTTCTCATTTTGGGTCGTCTTTTAAAAGAATAAATGTGAAAATAGATTTCTCTAACAATGTCCTTTGTGGCAGGGATGGGCAGTATTCATGTGTTTGAAATACAAGATGCTATTTTGTATTTAAATACATTTAATCTTAATATTTTTGTAGTTTCAAAATACATAAAATACTTTTTTGCCAGTCAACCTCTTTATTAGACTGCTGAGTTCCTGTATCGACAAGTATACAAAAATACTAAATACAAAAATACTAAGATTAAATGTATTTAAATAAAATACATTTGACTTTTCCAAAGGTATTTAAATGCAACATATTATTTCAAATGTATTTCCCTGCAGGAAATCAGCAGTCTAATAAGGAGGTTGATATGTATTTTGAAAATTCACTAAATCATTTTCAAATGCATAAATGTGAATGTCCTGTCCTAATAAAAGGCATAACAAGATACGTTGTTTTTCCGTGGGCGCCGCAGCATTCCCGGGTGCTGCAGCATACCCCGGGCGCCGCAGCATACCCCAGGCGCCGCAGCATGAATGGCTGCCCACTGCTCCGGGTGTGTGCTCACAGTGTGTGTGTGTGTGTGTTCACTGCTCTGTGTGTGTGCATTTGGGATGGGTTAAATGCAGAGCACGAATTCTGAGTATGGGTCACCATACTTGGCTGACTGTCACTTTCACTTTTTTTTTCTTCACTTTTTTATGTTGATACTGCATTCTCTGCAGTAATACATTTAAATAGTAATACATTTAAAAAGTATTTTTTTATTATCATGTATTTATATCTTTTCTTTATTCCATTAAGGGGGACAGATCATTGATCCTAACACACTGATGGAATCAGCCTTTCCTCCAGCCAGACCTTCAGTTAATAATCTCAATTCAGCCTGTCTTTATGGAAATGGTCGTCCCAGATATCCTGCCTACTGTTTCCCTCCATCAGGTTACGCTTACGCTCAACGCGCTGGAAAAGCAATAAACAGAATAGAGTCGTGGTTGGGTCAGTGCTGTTATGGAGGTTTGACCACTGGAAATGGACAGACCCTTTGCTGTGCGAAACAGGCGGTGAGTACATGAGCCACAAAGAAGTTATTTAACTACAGCACTGATAACCAGAATACAATGATGTCTTTTTTTCTTTGCATTTGCAGTGGGAAACTGCCTTGTCCTATTTCTGTATTGAGGAATATTCCACTATGACTTTAGTCCATGAGTGCTGTGAGAAGAAAGGAGAAGAACGATGGAACTGCTTTGAAACACGAGCTCCTAACCCTTCCTACCAACCCCTGTGTGGGTACATTGCTCCCATGATACCACCTGACATGAATTTCAACTGGGACCCCAAAACCTGCTAAAGGTCTTACTGCCAGATGTCTTTATTTAATTTAGCAACACACAACCTGATTAAAGTCTGTTAATCTACTGTGAATCACAAGAGTCTGATGTATCATTCTTTTCATGTAATTTAATTGTGCTCATTCTTCTAGAATAACTGTGTGTCAATACTTTTATTTTCACATGTATTATTTTACAATACTCATCACAGTTGAAGTTCAAGACAAAGTGCACTGAGTGAAGTCAGTTTATTTTCAATATGGCAAAAGGATTGAAAGGATTGTTTGACATTTGATTTTTCCTTCGAGAAAATAATGGTTGCTTCTAAGTTATATAAGATATTTCATGTCACATTGTTTGCATGACAGATGTATTTGTGGAAAGATTTTATGAATAAATCACAGATCATAAATACAGCTGACCTTTTGTCTGATTCGAAGGGTTATTTATTTATTTATTTATTTGGGATGTAGTGTAAAAATCATGGGAATCAGATTATGTTACTGCTTTCAAAGGGGAAAAAAACATTTTCTATAAATGTTCTTTTGTTAAGGTTAGAGTTTCAGCATCTTGACACATGAATCAGTGACATTCAACAATAATTGTAGGGTAAAGACACTGGCACGATCATGGTTAGTAATGTTCCTTTAACAGAAACTGGTGTCTTTAGATATATCCCTTCCATAAAATATTGTTTAATACTGCTGTGTATCTCCTGCGTATTTTCAGCTTGGTAGTTATATAAGATTGCTTTATGTTGGATATAACATTGTTTAGGTTTATCTACAATCATTGGCAGCTCAAAGACACATTTTAATGATTCTTCATTCAATAGAATACCAAAGTTCAGTTACAGTTCTAGTTCTAAAATGTGATGGGCTAATATTAAATTTTTTCAATATTTGTGCGGTTTGTGCATAATTGGTAATAGATATCATTATTTATTGACCATTAGTGTCTTTTATCATAGCTGCTGTCACTTTTACGAAATCAAAAAAATAAACAGTGCAATTCAGGTCCCTCACAATTTATAGTTTTAATTTAACTTGTAATGTTTAAGTTTATGAATTAACAAATATGTTCACTGAGCCCAGAAAACTTTGATTTATTCAACAAAAAAAGCAAGGATGGAAAATAATCAGCAAAAAAAAAAAACAATAATAATAATAATTTAATGTCGCCTTTTATATAATCTGGACTTAAAAAATATTAAAATGATTTTTTTTTAAAATATTTGATATTTTGGATTTTATGACTTGTATCTCCCAGGATACCTGGGAATTGCCCTAAAAACAGCCTTTAGTAATTCTGTAATTTATTTGATGCAAACAAATATGCAATATTCAAAATATGCTGCATGTCTGACGTCTAAATTTCCTAATTCTGGGACAGGCATTTCTTGTATATCTGAACTGTCTCATTTTCATTCTCAGGGGTGGGGAATTCCAATAAAGTAATTAATGTAACATATAATTTTAATGTAATCCTGAATCATGATCAAGGCTCAGAAAATACTTTTTGTGTGTAAAGAAAATAAAAATAACAACTTTATTCAACAATTTGTCTCCTCCATGTCACCTTGTAGTGCTATTTTGGAGAGTAACACATACATAAACAAAATGTGCAACTTACGTACGTGGATATGTTGTTTACGTAAAAAAAAAAAAAACGTAAACACGTATGGTGCTGCTGACATAGAACAGCATACGTTGTTTACATATGTGATACTCTCTAAAATGGCGCTGCTGGGTGATGCGTAGGAGACAAATTGTTGAATAAAGTCATTATTTGTTTTCTTTGCGCACAAAAAGTGTTCTTGTATTTTTTGCAGCTTGAGAGCGCGTATTCAAAATTATCAAAGAGACAAAGGCATAGTTTAATGACACCATGACTGAGAGTGGAATCGGGAGTTGTGGTCTTTATCCCCAAAGCCAATGCAATCCGATGGGACTCAAGTTCATGGATGAGCTAATGATTTATGAACTTAGGCTATGAGCTTCTCCACCCTTCCTCCAGAATCTAGGACCTTGGTTTCCAAATGAAATACAACACCTGCTCTAATCTGAAAAGATGACTTTGGACCACTGGGCAACAGTCCGTTTTTTTTGCTTAGCCTAGGTAAGATGCCTCTGATGTTGTCTGTGGTTCAGAAGTGTCTTAACAAGAGGAATACGACAACTGTAGCTAGTTGTGTAGTGGTAGCTCAGTCCATTCCTTCTGAAGTTACTCAAATTTTTTAATTGATTTTGCTTGACAATCCTCACAAGGCTGCGTTTCTCTCAGTTGGTTGTGCATCTTTTCCTTTAACTCAACTCTCTGTTAACATGCTTTGATACAGCACTCGGTGAACAGCCAGCTTCTTTAGCAATGAATGTTTGTGGCTTACCCTCCTTGTGAAGTCTGTCAGTAATTGTCTTCTGGACAACTGTCAGATCAGCAGTCTTCCCCATGATTGAGTAGCCTAGTGAACCAAACTGAGAGACCATTTTGAAGGCAAAAGTCAAAGTGCTAGGATTTGAACTTGTACTGCCAGATCTGAGAGGTTTTAAGTGCCGACTTGACATTGTGCAGCGAAACTGAAGTTAAGTGCAAAAATAAATGTCGTAAACATTTGTGTATGTCATTTTCTTTATGTGAATGTCATTCTACACATTTGTAACTAATCTACAACTTCCAATTGAAAACATCAGTCAGTGTGTGCAAATTGAAATATTAAACTTTTCACATCAGAGCTGTGAATAAATGTCAACTAACAAATATGAATGTTAATAAAAAAGTAAAAAGTTCTCACATACAGATCAACAAGCTCTCGAGTGTTGCTACTGTTTTACCATCATATTATGCCACAGTCGACTGCTGCTGTAGTATGTGTGGTGGGGGGGAATCAGCCCTGTTTTATCATACTAGATACATTTGAAAGTTCTGTTAAAATGCTACTCTGTGCGGTTGTCAACGGTCTATTAAAACGCATTACATATTAAATTGTTTTTGGTGTTTCCATGTTTTCTATAAAACAAAAATGGAAATTGAGGGGTTATGACGTCATTGGCTGGTGACACAATGACCCTAGTTAAAATTGCTTATTTATGATTTGTTTAATAAGTGTGATTTAGTTTAATCCCCTACATTGTTTATTGTTGCATGAATATATTTGTATTTTTATTTTATTTTATTTGGATTAATGTCTTGTATGGTGGTTTATTTCTCTTTTATAGTATGAATAATATCAATCTCTCAGTCTGTGAGGACTTACAGTTGTGTTTATGTTAGCCTATTTAATTTTAAGATGAAAAATTAAAAAAAAACTTATTTCTCTGGATTTAAACATTCTTCAGAACATTTGGGATAATGTAAGTAGTACAGAAGTCAGCAACAATATATAAAACTGTGCTAGTTTTTTTTAAATATATTTAAATTGTGCCTTTAAATGCTAATTTGGACTAGTCTGTGTCAGTAGAGCGCCCCCTGTAGCATAGAAAAACAGTTCGTCCCAGCTCTACGTCCACCGCGCCCAGCAGGACAGTGCGGCGCAGCTACGTCACTTCCGCTTGTTTGGGAGGCTCGAGGAACGAGGACGCTTCCGTGCATTTCAGATTATTTTGTATTTACTTCGGATGGACCTGTAAAAGTAATAAAAACAAGAATTTTGAGTACTTCAAATAGTCACATGAAGCATCGAGCAGTTCTAAATGTAAACAAAAGTTTAACGGCCCTGTTTCTAATCCTCGAGTAAAAAAACGAAGGAAATAAGTCAGGTAAGTTAAGTTAAACGTTTTTATCTGTTGTTATTGTGGGTCTCTAACCAATTAAACCATTAGCATGCAAGCAAAAAAATAAAAAAAAAAATATTATGTTTAGTTTTAAATGAGAAAGCAAAAGTACGACAGGTAGTGTGGAACTTGATACCACGCTCCTCCAGTAAATTACATGTTAGGATCATAGGTTAGGGTGGAATATTACCACACTAAGTTAAGCAACTTTTTAATCTTCCATTAACGTTAGTTGGTTTCTTATAACTGAGCTTATTTGAACATTCTCCTCTTCCAGGGCTGTGGGACATGAACCACAAGTGAAAACAAGCAGGACCATATGAAACTTCCGCCAGAAGATGGCTACGCCGGCTGTAGTTTCCACGGATGGAGCGAGCTCCAGTAAGAGAGCGTTTTATTTCCTCTTCTTGTTTATGACACATTAGTGTTCGGAGATTAATTTCTTGTGATCTGGATTCAAATAATGAATATCATGCAAAGCAGTCTTGTGTTTTAAAGTAAGAAATGAATAATTAGATTTGTTGAGCCCACGTGGAAGCAATGACAACACAATGCTATTTTTGTTGTTGTTGTTATTGTTATTATTTGGTGAAGATTTTGATGTCTGCTGTCAGGACTTTTCTTTTTGTGCCCTTCAGTTTAGCGTGCAATGGTTTTCTAGTCATTGCATTTAAATATGCATTAATTTTGCAGATATTAAGTAGTTCCCAAAGCTTTTAGTGGCACAGATAAAATATAAATGTTTATTATAATGTTCAGACAAGTGATGTTTGATTTCTAACAAAATTAGATATGAAAAAGTTGCTCACTTTTATTATTATTTAATCAGTGTGGGAATCCGTTTCTGCCATGTGACAAAAAAAAAGTGTAATTGAGAGATTTTATGCCACAATTCAATTCAACAATAAACTCAAAGACATAAACTAAGAATTGCATTACATAAACTCAATTCTAAGAGGAAAAGCAATAATTGTGAAATGTAAAGAATTTCACAATTGTGAGAGAGTCGAAATAGCTTTTTTTTCATGGCAAAAATGGCCTTCCGTATATTAGTGATTGTAGAGTTAGAAAGTTTTCTATGTTTTTTTTAATGACTTTTGTTACTCTTCAGATGTCTTTATTTGGGAGGTTATTCCAGCAGAGAGGTACATGCATGTGTGTAAGCACATGTGGGCCAGTGTTTGCATATGAACTCAGTTTGAACGTAGACTGTCTGTACTACGCCCTTGACTGGGTTGAGCTTGTCTTTATTATTTTGAGTGTAGTAATAGTGTCACCACACACTCAGCTGGTGTGATTGGGTTACAGCGTTTTCCTTGGAAGAACAAAGGAATTGAAACCCAGGTGTCTGTGCATGCTGCATGCTTACACTCATAGTTGTGGTTAACGGCACATCTCAACTCCGTGTGAAAAGCTTTCTTTTGCATTAGCATTTGCATTTATTTTGCATTATATTTGTAGTATAGTTTTTCACACACAAGCAAAAAAAGAAAACCCCCTCAGGCCATTTAAGAGGTAGATGAGTTTGGTTCTTCAACAGAACATTTCTGGCGAAATGTAGCATTACATCAGTTGCTCACCAACGGATCCTCTCTAGTGAATGGGTGCATGAGAATGAGAGTTCAAAAAGCTGATAAATCACTTCACAATAATCCAATTTTGTCATTATAAAATTTGGGTGAAATCACATTAAAATTTTTTATTTTTATTTTGCACTCAATAGGTACAGCTGGAAATCGAAAGATGGCTTCCTCTGAGGTAATTATACGCTTTATTGCTTTAATAATAGCTTCACATTTCTGTGGTTATTGGCCAATTTATTTAGGGCTCCATACTGTAACTGTTTTTCTAATCAGTGCTAGAAAACAACTTAATTTTGTCTACAATGTGATTTGTGGGCTCACTGCCCTCGTCTTTTATTTCTATTTATTTCTCATGAATCTGCACAGCTCTTGATCCGGGTCTTGATTTACATCCATTAAAGTGTTCACATTATATCCTACATAACTTCTGTGCTACAGTGCTTATGTTACTTTATTCTTGAGATTAAGTTGGTTTGTTTTTTGTTGTTGTGTTGAGAATAAACGGTCACATTTTTAAATACAATTACTGATGCTGAAATGTCATAGAATTGCATCGTTGTATAATTTGTTCAAATTGTTTTTAACATCCAAAATAACTGATTAATAACTGAAATATTCTGATGTTTTTGTCTTCTTGTCTGATGTGTTAACTGAGCAATCATATATCTTTCAGCTTCTCAGCATCTCTGGTTCATCCCAGACGAATAAAAAGACCATGGGCCATAGAGGAATTGACCCCACTGGGGAAACCACATATAAAAAGGTACAAGCTGTGGATCTCCAGATTTTATTTCCACATATTGAGTACTGCTGCATATACACTGTAAATACTTTTTGTTTGTAAGAGATGGGAGCAGATCAAACGTCTCAGCAGTTCAGCTTCTAATCTCCGTGTCATGATGCACATTCCTGAATCTGTCAGATCTTCCTGCAACACATAGATTATTATTGTCTTCACTGTTCTTTGTATGGCACCATGAAGAAGATAAACCCTAATAAATGGCATAGGCAGGTACATACAGATAAGACCAGCAAGCCTTGAGTTATTGCTACTCCCTCTCAGTTTTATTAAATCACATCTGTCTTTTGTAGGCCTTCAAACAAGATCTATGTATCAGTGTTATATGTAGGCTAGTTTTAAAATGATCCTGGATTAGTTCCAGAAGAAGTTTCTTTTTATTTTCTGTATTGCACATGAGCATATTCTTATTCTGTTCTTCATGTGCCCCTCATTGGAACTCTTCAGACCACATCATCTGCTCTGAAAGGCGCAATTCAGCTGGGCATCACACACAGTGTGGGAAGCTTGAGCCAGAAGCCAGAAAGAGACGTGCTCATGCAAGACTTCGAAGTGGTAGAAAGCATTTTCTTTCCCAGGTATGTGTGTCTGCATGAAAGTAACCTTGAAGAACCTTTCATTAGTAGTCCCACTGTGTACATAAATGTGCTTGTTTTTGTCTCCCTCTTAGTCAAGGCAGCAGCTCAACTCCAGGTCATCACCATGGTGACTTCAAGTTTAAAACATATGCTCCCATTGCTTTCCGCTACTTCAGAGAGATGTTCGGGATCCGACCTGATGACTACCTGGTAATCTTGTTTGTTCACAAAATAGGATCCCCATGGTTTCCTGGAAAAAATCAGGGAACTTTAAATTAGTTTTTTTTTTATTAGGGGTGGAATTGTCATTGGAATTATTTTTAGGGAAAATATGAATATTCATTTTTTTAATTGGTCTGAAAAATTTAATAAGCTAGAATTTGCTGTTTTGAGTAGAGTTGTTCCGATTCCGATACTAGTATCGGAAATATCTCCGATACCACAACAAATTCTGGCATCGGCATCGGCGAGTACATGAACCCATATACCGATCCGATACCATTTTCTTAAAAAATACCTAGTTATGACCGCAAGCTTTGCCTAACCGCTGCACGGTTCTTCTTCGCTGCTCAAAATGCATTGAAAACACAGGAAGTTGTGCTGTGTTGCCACAAGCAACCCCTGTTTAGAGCAGCGAAGAAGAAATTAAAACGCGTTAGCAGCCCTGATCTATATATGACTGGATCACTCATTACATTCTAAACTGCCAAAAGACAGTGAAGCCGCTTCTATATTATAGATCAGTGGTTAGCAGTATGTCTCTGTAGTACCGGTAGTTACAGACTCTCAAGTATATTCAGTACCGGCAGCTGCGTTCAGTCGCTTCCGTGTAAGTCAAAGCGCAGGGCTCCAGACAGTAGCCGAATATATACTAGTGTCTGTGAATATTAAACTGCAAAATACTATTTAAATATTACTCCCGCAAAATCTACATCTCTGTGGGTGACTGGCACAGATGCGCGAGATCTGTGAGGACACGAACGCATAAACCGTCACTTCATGAGAATTTACCGTTTCATTTGAGAATACTGTCATATCATAAACACAGACACTCAAAGATCTTCATGGCAGCCCATTAAAATAAATGTTTGGTTTACATGAGTAAATTGACAATATAATACTGTCAAATTCATGTTAGATAATAAAAATACTGTAATAAATACAGTAGTTCACCATGTATTTGTTCATGTTTTATTGAGGGATCTGTCTGAAGCACACCATAAAAAGAATTCTAGCAATTTACACAGGGCTAGTAGTATATACAGCTGTATATACAGATACACACCCAGGTATCGGATCAGTACTCGGTATCGGCCGATACCCTGAGCCCAGGAATCGGAATCGGTATCGGGAAGAGAAAAAGGGTATCGGAACATCTCTAGTTTTGAGTTAAACTTCTGGATTCTGAATCGAAAACAATATCTGGAAAAGCCAAAAGCACTTCTCAGTGAAGATTGCATTTAGTTAAATGGACACCTCAAGCCTCCATTCATATGTTAACTGCTATGCATGTGTGTGTTTTCTGCAGTACTCTCTTTGTAATGAACCCCTTATTGAGCTGTCTAATCCTGGAGCGAGCGGGTCTCTCTTCTACGTGTCTAGTGATGATGAGTTTATCATTAAGACGGTACAACACAAAGAGGCGGAATTCTTGCAAACACTCCTGCCTGGCTACTTCATGGTAAGTGTGCATCTCTATATGTTTAAAAAAAAAACATTTTATCATAACATATTAAGCGCAGTAGTTTCCACCACATAATTCACTTTTCATCATCAAGAACCTGAACCAGAACATGCGTACGCTGCTTCCGAAGTTCTACGGCCTCTACTGCGTTCAAGCTGAGGGGAAGAACATCCGAATCGTAGTGATGAACAACCTACTGCCATGCGCTGTACCCATGCACCTTAAATATGACCTGAAGGGCTCGACGTACAAGCGACGTGCTTCACCGAAAGAAAGGGCCAAGGATTTGCCTACATACAAAGACCTAGACTTCATGCAGGACATGCCTGAGGGCATATTTCTGGAGAGTGACCACTACAATGCCCTATGCAGGACTATTCAGAGAGACTGTCGGGTAAGAGTGTGTGTGTTGTAGACTGAAGCTGACATATTGTAAGAGGAAAGAGACGCAAGCAAGGATGGCAGAACATTCTCCTTGAATTTTGCTTACAAACTTTTAATTGTCAGAGTAGTGTTGCTTTAAAGGGGTGGTTGACTGCTTGTTTTTTAAGGCTTGATTGTGTTTATGGGGTGCAGACTAACATGTTAAGTTTTGTAAAAAAAAAAAAAATCTAACAAAAAAAAACATTATTTTTCACATAATTTACCTCTATTCTACACCGCTCTGTTTCTTCTATTTTGAATGCTCCAATCATTTCCTGTTTTTATGTAGCCCCGCCCTCAGAGATATGAGATGGGCTTGGATTGGTTCGCTTGCCCAGTGTGTTGTGATTCGCATCTAGTGCACGTCTAAACGTCACGCCCCTCACCTCAGTTGCATATGCTCCAGTTGTATTGTAAACGATGACATCAATATCGCTGTTCAATTTAAACCCGAATGAGACGCAGATATTAGTGAAGAGGATTGCACACATGGCTCTCAATAGTAGGGCTGGGCGATATATCTAACGATATGATCATGCGCATCTAATCAGTAAAGCTGCTTACGTGATCACCGCTAAAATCGACATCACCTGCTTATAATTGGAGTGGCATTTAATAGACAGAGCCGTAGATTGCTGACCAGCTACGCAATATCGCGTTCATTATCGAAGGCGATTCATCTGCGATAATGAACGCGAGAGTACATGCGAGTGACAGGAAGTAAGTGCACAAGACTGTCCATATCTTAAAAACGCCAAAGCGCCTTGCCCTTGACACACTGAGAACACGCTCCAAAGCAGTATTCAAGGCTAAGTGTATCCCATCATGCATCATGATGTCGAAATAAATTGCAAGATTTTTTGCTAAGAACGCGAGAGATCAAGGAAACCTTTCCAAGTTAAATATTAATAATAATTAGATATTACTTATAATTTGGTAGTAAAACAAAGTACCACATGTTTTATTGGTGCAAAGGTGAGTAGTCTATATTTATTAACTACATAATTTGCAACTGCTTTTTTCACTTAATTAGAAGCACCAGAAATTAAGTGTCTCTCATCAGGTAATACAATTTTTGACAATCACTCGTGGTATTCATCTTCACTTACACACTTGGGCCAAATACAGGAAATATGTCATATAAGTAGTCAAGTGATCAAGTGCAAAGACCGCAAGTGTGGGTATTTGGACAAGGCAGATATCTCAGTTTGCATTGAACTTTCAGCATCGTAATTTTGCAGATATTGTTTATGCTCAAACAGCAACATCACACACTAACTAACGTTTAAAAAGTGAAATCGCCATCAACCACCCTTTTAAGAGACTGATCTGTGCCTTTCACATGATTCAAGCTTCTCATGGTTCACATGGTTTTGCACATTCGTGGTAGCTTACTAAAAAAAAAAACTGTTGTGATTGAATCACTCTAGTTTTGCATCTGCTACATGTGCCTATCTATATTCCTGTATGTTTAGGTACTTCAAAGTTTTAAAATCATGGACTACAGTCTGTTGATGGGTATCCACAACTTGGACTGGGCAGGTGAAGAGGCATCTACTGCGGTTCCTGATACCCAGAAAAAGGCCCAAGGCCAGAAGCCCCTTTACTGTACAGCCATTGAGTCTATTCAAGGAGAATCCAAGGGCAATTCTTCACCACAGCCCTATGAAAGGTTAGTGATCCACCTTTGGCTGGCAAATTGAATCTGCAAAACACCCAGTCGCGAGACTGTCTAAATGTGTATGGTTAAAGAGTCTGTTTTAAAATTTTAGTAAATCATTCAAAAGTTTGGGGTTGGTAAGGACTTTTTTCCACCTTTTTTTTTTTTTGATTAACAGTAACATTGTGCAATTTCAACTTTAAAATACAATTCAATATATTTTCAAATGTAATTTATTCCTGTGATGGCAAACTCAGTTAGCCATTATTTCAGTCTTCAGTGTCACATGCTCCTACAGAAATAATTTACTAATAGGTAGGGATGTAATGAAATTATCAATATTTCGATAGCTAAACTGTCTCAATATTATCATGCTCGCATGACAATACGAAATAATAGGTCTTCTGGGCAAAAAGTGTAGATTTTAAATATATATTTGTTTTGGGCCATTAGCACAGTCTCTGTCAAACAAACTAAAACCAAACTCATTTAATGCACATGCTGTGAATTTAGCGTGTGTTTAGTAATGCAATAGCCACCAGTTAAGCTTTATTTGCATAGCAGATGATTACAGAGTTTCACTAGATTTGTAGCGAGACCTGTTTTTGTAAGCCTGTTTTCACTGAAGCTGGAGTGTTCCTTAAAAATAAAAGCTCTACTGCCGTTTCTCTCAAAATCAAAGCTTAAAAGTGCAGCATGAATTGATGATAGCTAGTGGTTAACGTTGCTGCAGTCCAGTTATATCATATCAAATTTATTCAAAATATCTCTTTCAAGTGTTGAAATTAGGAATGGAATTTCCATACTGTAGTGTAAAGAAAAAAATTCTGTGAATTATTTATTTTAATTTATTTTACAGTGCAATTGTTTTGCAATATATGGCTACTGCTGTCATTGTTGTTATTACTATTCTATAATCATTTGTTTGGATTCCTAAAACACCAGTGTGGATGTAAATTAGACTGAGACAGTATATCAGAAAAATAAAGAGGGTGAGTCTCCTTTAAAGTTTATGTACATGTCAATTTCACTTTTTTCTGACTTAAGTTTTCTCTTAATTTTTTTAACTCTCCAAGTTCATTAGATGTTTCAAAATGTGCAAAATGTAACATTTTTCCCCCAATTCTTCATTTGTCTTTTTTTTCTCTTTAACGATTGTGATAAATACACAGACTTCATATCGCAATAATATTGTGAAATTTTGATATCATTACATAATAGGTTAATTGGCTATTAAGTGACCAGTCAATCAATGTGACACACCTTTGGTGTAGAGCTGCAATTCTATTGTTAATATTATTATTATTACTGTGAAATTATTACTTGTGCTTACACATTTGTTAATGTGTGATATTTGTTCTTTATTTGCAGCATGGGAGGAATCCCAGGATTTAATTCAAAAGGAGAAAAATTGTTGGTTTTCATCGGCATCATTGACGTCCTTCAGTCTTACAGGTAATCTGTATTTCCTTATCTTTGCATTTTTCTCCAAAATAATTTCCTATAATTGGTTAATAACCATGTATGTTTAGGCTGGTGAAGAAGTTGGAGCACTCATGGAAAGCTCTGCTGCATGATGGGGTATGTCTTGTACTTTATATCAAACATTGCATGAAGACTAACTATACAAATGTATATTGTGTGTTTTATATTGTATTTTTTCTTTCTCCACTATTTTCTTTTTCCTCTGCAGGACACTGTGTCTGTGCACCGGCCAAGTTTCTATGCAGATCGTTTCCAGAAGTTTATGTGCAGTACAGTCTTCAAAAGACCTATGTGTAAGTTTTATAGTCAATTTGAAACCTCTGCAACGGATGCATTAAAGGGCTAATCATGCATTCATTTTTTTATTCTTCTATTAGTGAAAACGTCTCCCTCAAAGAAAAGTCGAGGAGGAATTGTGGGAAATGGAGGGAAGAAGTCAAACATTTCAGTGTCTGGACTATCACAACAGCTGTCCCTTCCTCTAGCAGCAGAACAAACACAGCCACAACAGACTATAGCGCAGCTGTGCAGCAGTGGAGCTGTGTCCCTCGCCCCAGACACTCAAGGAGACAGCGGTACGACAAGAAATTGAGCGATAGGAGGGAAATGGAAAGGATAAGCAGGATAGCCTACCTAGCTTGTGCTTCCCAATATCATTCTCTCGTGATAAGAATATCTTCTAAATGCCTTGAATGTAAATCATTAGCCATGTTTGTAAACTGGATAAGATTGCTCAAGGAAATCTTCTTTGAGTTTCCTCATTGATTCAGTGTTAATACTAAAATGTTGGCATCACAACAGTATATTGTAAATTATGAAAAATGTATACTTGTTTTAAGATTACATTTAAGTGTTTTTAAATTTAGTTTATAAAGTTCATGTAATAAGGCAAAAGGTAATATACATGTATATACAGAGGAAACGAGCATGCAAAATTAGTCAGTGTGATTTTTTTTTTTTCTATCTTTTTGCAAACAATTCATGTATGCATGCATATGTTGTTTTTAGACTTTTTTTTTTTTTCTACCGAAATATCAGAAATAATCCTCTCTGCCCCTGCAAGATCATGTCCACATTGCTTTCACTTTTTAATGCAACGGCTATATACCAAAATCCAGTCAACAACCTATTACTATTATACGTCAAAATACAGGAGAAAAATTCCTTTCCATTTCATTGCAAAATTGAATGTCTACTGATATATTAGAAGAAAATATTAAATATTAGCTTAATATGAAACTGATATGTTGTGCATCTCTTAACTATTATTTTCATGATTGCTAATAACCATTTCCTCTGTGCAGAGTTTACTTTTTGCATTCAGGCTGTTTGAGGGTCTTAATTCTTAGGCCAGGGTTGCTTAACTTGTCCTCGAGAGAATGGAAAGCATTGTTTATACTATGCTTTGATATCAATGCTAGCAGAGATTGCATAATAACTTTGTGTAGTTATTAGTCAGATGCCCTTGTGTGCTGATAGCAGAGCAAATAATAGCTGTAAGCGTCTGCCCCCTACAGCACATGCATGGACAATGTCAGCATTGGAATCTATAAAGCCTTCAGTTCTGAGGTTCATGCAGTTGAATCATCTGACATTTTAGAAGCCTAAATTGAGTCATCAGCTAGTAGTGAAAGGCAGTTTAGTAGTTTAGTCTTTCCTGTCATTGTTCATTTCAAATCATCATTGACTAAGGAGCGCTTTCTCTTTTTTTTTCATTTTTCAGGTGTGCAAACTGCTCGTCCTGACCTGCTCCCACAGCAACTGAATGAAGATGAGATCACGAGTAGCTCAGCTGATACGACCCTGTCAGCAACCTCTCCTGGAAGCTTTCAGACCTCAAACACACTAGCCCTGAGGTAGGTGCTCTTAACAAGATTTGGTTGAATTTGTAGAAAACAAAAAAAGTCTAGCTACTACTAATAATACTATGTCTATGACATACTGATGCACACTGTGTTTTCACACATAATAAACATTTACTGACATTTCTGTTGATTCAAGTACATTTCATTCCCAGTCGTAGCAGTATAGCTGCCCAGTCATCAGGGGAAAGCTTTGACGCGGAAGCTATTTCACTCAGTGAGATTGTTCCTCAGACAAGCACGTCAGAAGTAAGAGACATTTTGTTCTGGGCTGCAATCTGTGTCAGTGTAGACTAAACAGTCACACTTGATATTTTAGGAGTGTTTTAAATGTCCTGCAGCAATGGTTCTTAAATAGTTGGTTGCAATTGCGAACCATTATGATTGACTTATAAAACTGTTCATATTAATAATTTTGCATATTGTTCAGGCTATGCATGGTAATATTAATACAATTTAATGTTTGATTTTAAGACTTTTTGGGTCACCACTTGATCGCTATTAAAATCTGAAAATATTTGGCCAATGCTACTCTTGCTATTCATGCTAACAGATACAAAATGTGAAATGAAAGGTTCTCTTTGTCTTCAATGCATGCACATTTACAAATCCTTGATTGCAATGTGATCTTTGTATCATTTAGTAGCCCTTGTATGCCGATAACAGGAAATGAGAGCTGCCTTTCACAGAGCATGCATTGCTGGATTACTCGTCTTAGTCATTCCACTCTGTTTTGCAGAAGTTTAATTTATTCTTTCTCTTGCTATTGCAGTGAAAGGCTTTGGATGAACAAGATAAAATAAAGCCCTCAAGGACAAAGATGCACTCTCTTTTAAGGACATCAGAACATAAAGAAAGAGAAAACATAAGTAAGATGGACTTGCTATAAACACCTGGGGAAGTGGAAACCAGAGAATGTGGATCACAAAACAGAGTAGTGCACATGTTCATAAAACTGTAAAGACATAAGGATAATGATATTCTCCCTGTTTTTTATATATGTATTTTTTTGGATGTCAACAGTACAGCATCCAATACTGCTGCTATGAAATGAAACCAAAAGAAGATGCCACTGTAGTACCTCAACAGTGTGATATCACTGTTCTCAAACAGTGCCATATTTACAGGAACTCCCAGATCCTGATGATGTTAACAGCAGAGGGAAAGTGATGAACTTCATGTGACTTGCTCTTGGAGAGCAAACAGGTCTTTTGAGTACCTCTGTGAGTTTTCTAGTGGTCTTCATTTGACCATGCATCTTTTTTTTTCTCTTAGTTTGCCTAGAAGATGAATCTACAGGAGTCATGATATTTACTTTGCTAAGGGACAAAAAGAAATTAGGTTGATTTTGAGTTTTTATTGCCTATTTCAAAGATATTTTAATAATATGGCAAGATTATATATATATAAAAAAAACGTAGGATGAGTGAAGCCAGATCAGGTTGCCTGAACAATCACGTAATAAGACACTTTTCAAATCTATAAAATGTATTCGACTTGGTTTTATGAATCGATTCGATTGCAGTACTGTGATATTGTATTGGATATTTAAATGTGCCTTAATCACAAGAATTATTTTGCCTTGTCATGAACGGGAAGCCTTTTACCATGCATGATGACTGTGAGTAAACCGTGCACAATTGCATGGTCTCCTCAAGTGTGGAAAAAAAAATCTGTCAGTTGATTTGACTATTATCATATACTTATTTAAAAAAAAAATGTTTGGAGCTTGCCAAGAAAATGGTTTTCCTAGTTTTATTTTCTTTACTTTGTTTGTGAGAGATAGCAAGAGCAAGAGAAACAAAAGCAAACGGTAAATAGATACCACATATTAAAGACCAAATTCAGTATGTCGGCAGGTGGGACAATTTTTGTATTTTATTTGGCATTGAATTTAAAATAGTTGTTTTTTATTGTTTTTTTTAGAGATGAAATCAAGTTCAATTAAATCCGAAACCAAAACCTTTTTCATTATTTTTTTAATATGTTCATGTTAATCAGCAAGTCTGAATGCTGAGACATTGGCAATGAATATCCAAATAGTTTTTTTTTTCTGTGACAATTTTTATAAACAAAAGAAACATTCCTGTACAAAGTCATATTTATTTGGATGTTTGCATGTAATTTATTTCTTTATCTCTACTTCTAAAGTGTTTGATACTCGATGGCTGTGTAAATTTGTTTAGGAACCTGAATGCTTTTATTTTTTTTACTGTACACTCACGATCTGGGATTCTTGTGCAATTGCTGTTTATTCTGAAAATGCTGCCTTCATTCTTGTAGTCTTATAAAACTGAGAATGGTGTTTAGTAGTAGCTTTAAATGAAAATATTCCTCACTCTCGCAATGACATATTACTGCTCTCTTCCAAAAGATATTAAGACTTGGAGTCGAAAATATTACAACATTTCGTGCTGTATGCAAATGAATGAAATAAACAAAACTGAAATAGTAATGGAGTGTCTATTTATACATGTGATTGGGATAATCATCACTAAAATAGAGGTTCATCTAAAACGGGTGCCCAATAGATGGATGGGGAGGGTGGGATAACTTTAAAATATTATATTCATTAATGTTGTGACTAATATGTTAAATGATGTTAAAATATAAACCGAAAACACCATCTGTCTGAGTATTCTGTGATGTTCTGTTTCTGAGCAGCAAACCATTCCTGTGAATTTTTGCACATTGCTATTCTTGTTGTGATATAGTGAATAGTTTTGCAGCCCTGCAACAGTAATTTTTCCACAGTAGGGGAAAGTGGGGTAAGATGACCAATTTGTTACTTATGTGGTCCTCAAGATAAAGGGAAATGACACAGGGGTAGGCCTACAATAAAAGTATCTAAATTAATTTCAGAATGTTTCCTATAATTTTAAATTATCAGAATGTATGACAAAGTTCTAAAAATGCTTTCTTATAAAAAAAAGTTTATGTGGCTCAATTTGCCCCAGTGTGGGGGTAAGTTGACCCAAGTCAGTGGGTAAGATGCACCATCTGAGTATAAATTGACCATCTGACTGAATCTGATTCGAGCCCATGTGAAATATTAAAGGGTTAGTTCACCGAAAAATGTCATTAATAACTCACCCTCATGTCATTCCAAACCCGTAAAACCTCCATTCATCTTCGGAACACAGTTAAATATATTTTAGATTTAGTCCGAGAGCTCTCTGTCCCTCCATTGAAACTGTGTGTATGGTATACTGTCCATGTCCAGAAAGGTAAGTAGTCCATGTGACATCAGAGGGTCACTTAGAATTTGTTGAAGCATCGAAAATACATTTTGGTCCAAAAATAACAAAACTATGACTTTATTCAATATTGTCTTCTCTTCCGTGTCTGTTGTGAGAGCGTTCAAAAAAAAGCATTTTGTGATATCCGGTTCACGAACGAATCATTCGATGCAAGAGAGAACTGAAGATGAACACCGAGCCAGATAACAAATGAATGATTGACTCGTTCTCGAGTCAAGAACCGGTTGCCACGGTTTTCAGATCACCAGTAGTGATGGGAAGTTTGGTTCTTTTCCGCAAACCAAACTTTGATGATGTTTTTCTTTCCTTTCTGGACAGGGACAGTATACCGTACACACAGTTTCAATGGAGGGACAGAAAGCTCTTGGACTAAATCTAAAATATCTTAAACTGTGTTCCAAAGATGAGTCATCAATTACATCATTTTAATTTTTCGCTGAACCCTTTAAGATAATTTACCTCTTTTAAAACTAATTTAATAATCTTTTATTTTTTTTCATACGGTCATATTTCTTTTCTTTAAATGAACTTTTATCTTCCCAAAAACAGACTAAACAGAGAGTTTGTTGAGTAAACAAATAAAAGACTACAGGTGGAAAGATATAGCTGATTTTAATGTGATGAAAAGCATCTTCTGGTTCTAAAGGATTTGATGCATTTGTGCACTGTCCCTATTAAATAAACTACAAAAGAAATATTTTGAGTGTGAAAATTTTGACAATTGTAATGTTTGGTGTGAACTATCCCTTCAGTCCACATCTTCAGCAACGCGAACTCCCACCACATGTGGGCGCGACAAATAAATGTCTACACCGCGTCCTGTAACAGAAGAAGCTACGGATCCGTCAGCCAATCAGCTTTGCTGTTACAAATCTCGTCAGTGTGCTACATCTGTAAGCCAATCAGCGACGCCGTGACTTTGGGAAACGGACTAGAGGATTTCCAAGATGGGGCTCGAAAGTACTATGGTCTGGTAAGAAATAAATAAACGCGTTGTTTTAAATATATTTGCACTTTTTACATAGTTAATACTGCTCATAATTACTGTAAATAGATAGGTTTTTCGTTCTGTCACACTTTTGAGGCGATAGATGAGAACAACTAAGAGAATTCAGTAGTCGGTTTCTGATTACAATGACATTCTCCTGAGTCATAATTCAGCACGGAGCTCTGCCATAAAGAAACGGACCACTAACACAAAAACAGATTTATGAACCATAAACAATCATCTCTTATTAGTGATCTCAGTTTGGTAGAGTCTTATTTAGTCTTCTAGAACTGTCATGAAGCGATACTGGTTGTGTCTCAGACACGAGTGAGCAGAATTATTAGTAAAACGCCCTCCAAAGATGTCTGGATAGGCAGCTCACTTGGTATTGATTCACGGACATTTATCTAAAGCAGTTTTCCACTGCTGAAATCCAGTTTACCTACTCTGTCTGTTAAGTAAATATAACCACCAAGTGCTAGAGTTAATTTTTTTAATCTCTTGCAAATGTCAGCACTAAGTTTATGTTTTTGCACTTGTATAAATTGAATGGAAACATGCTGATTGTCTTCACGTGTTAACAGTGTGGACAACAGTGAGTACATGAGGAATGGAGATTTCCTGCCTACCAGATTGCAGGCACAGCAGGATGCTGTCAACATCGTCTGCCACTCAAAGACCCGTAGTAACCCAGAGAACAATGTGGGTTTAATCACAATGGCAAAGTATGTATGTCGGTGTTGTATTTTATTTCATACATGTGAGATATTTCAGTCAATGATGTTGTTTACATGTAATAACACATGTTTTGGTTTGGTGCAGCAATTGTGAGGTCCTCACCACTTTGACAGCAGACACAGGCCGCATTCTCTCAAAGCTTCATGCAGTTCAGCCACTGGGAACGATCTCCTTCTGCACTAGCATACGAGTGGCACATGTACGTACTTTCATAGATGGCTAAATTGATAGTTTACTCAAAGATAGTTCATTTTGTGTTCCATAGAGGAAAGAAGTTGATACAATATTTTGAAAATTACTTTTAAAAAAAAGTTAAAGTTGTATTTTAATCTGCTTACATTTACATTTGTGTATGTTTGCATCTAGTTGGCACTAAAGCATAGACAAGGCAAGAACCACAAGATGAGGATTGTTGCTTTTGTGGGCAGCCCAGTAGAGGACAACGAAAAAGATGTACGTTTATTTATTGTTGTAGTTTTATTGTTCATGAATGACAAATACTTTTCATCTTTCATTATCAGTCAGTTGTGAATATTTTGGGTTATACAATTTACTACTTTTTTTTCCAGCTGGTAAAGTTGGCAAAGCGGTTGAAAAAAGAAAAGGTCAATGTAGATGTGATCAATTTTGGAGAAGAGGTAACTGGCATGAAACATTTCTTTTGACCACTTTAAAATCTTTCCGATTTCCTTGCTTTGATTTTCCACTTTCTCTCTTTTAATCACTCTGTTCAGGAAGTGAACACAGAGAAACTGACTGCATTTGTGAACACTCTGAATGGAAAGGAGGGCACTGGTTCTCATCTGGTCACAGTGCCCCCTGGGCCCAGTCTGGCTGATGCCCTTCTGTCTTCTCCCATCTTGGCTGGTGATGGTGGCACCATAATGGGCCTGGGTCCAAGTGACTTTGAGTTTGGAGTGGACCCCAGTGCAGACCCAGAACTGGCCCTGGTAAGATACAAATTCATCTTTTGTATAACTGCCCTGAAGAAAGGGTCCATAAACTCAACAGGTGAACTGTATCATTTATTTTAATTTGAAACTACAGATATTTATTGAAGTTGCTCTTGATCCACAGGCTCTGCGTGTGTCTATGGAGGAACAAAGGCAGAGGCAGGAAGAGGAGGCTCGAAGGGTGGCCACCCAATCAGCAGCTGAGGCTGGCATTCCCACCTCAACCGCTGATGGTAGGGATGTGTGTAAATGCTTAAAATAGTGAAGGATGATAAGTATAGAGGCTCTGGGCTACCACTGGGTAGACTGCAGGTTTCAACATTTTAAAGGGGGGGTGAAATGCTCGTTTTCACTCAGTATCCTGTTAATCTTGAGTACCTATAGAGTAGTACTGCATCCTTCATAACTCCAAAAAGTCTTTAGTTTTATTATATTCATAAGAGAAAGATAGTCTGGACCGATTTTTCCCGGAAAAACACGACAGGCTGGAGGCGTGACGTGTGGGCGGAGCTAAAGAATCACGAGCGCAAGTAGGCTTTTGCGTTGAGAGCGTTTGGAAGCTGTGACACAGATCCAGAGGCTGAAATTTAACAAGAGCAGCATCAGCAAACGACGTCTCTATGTGATATGTACTAAAACTGTATATATTTGCTTAGCGGTTTTGGAAAATGACTAAGTTCCACTTTATGTCGCCTTTTCTTTTTCTTTTTTTTTAAGCTGTACATGTGGAAAGTGCAGTTTGAAGACAACATCGCATGTTGTTTACTTGATGTGCTTACGCGCCGGATAAGAGATATTTGAAGCAGTTTTACTCACCGCCTGCGGTTCCAACACACGATCGTGACCCTTTTTCGTTGGGACTGCATTATCCTTAAGAAATAAACGATGTGCAAATCCAGCGTCAAACTGGGCCTTGTTTGTAAAACAAGCATCTTCGAAATGCAGGGAACAAACAAAAACACTTGCACAACTCCGTTGATGCTCTGTAAAAATAAACTCCATCCACTGGTCCCTTAATACTGTTTTTTTTTTTTGGTAATCTGTGCAGGGTTGTCTTGCCCTGGCAACCAAAAACACACTTCTTTTGTGACATTTTGCGACGCTCTCGCTCTGATCAGTGAATGTCTGTTGTGCTCTCAGTGCTGTGCTATACGGGAGCGTGCGCTCTTCCGGCAGACGTGCCCTCAGGACCCATATAAGGAAATTCCGCTCCATCTAACGTCACACAGAGCCATACTCGAAAAAACTTTCAGAAACTTGTGACAAACTGGAAGAGGTATTTTTGGAACAGAAATACTCCTTCAAACGTACAACTTAATTTTTGAAACTTTGTCCATGTTTAGCATGGGCATCCAACTCTTTAACAGTGTAAAAAACTCAGTATGCATGAAATAGCATTTCACCCCCCCTTTAAGGATTGCATATTAGGTCTTTCTGGTTAGTATGACTCTGTTAGCCACTGCTGGTAGATGCTGGTACTAAACGATCTTTCACACTTTTGTAGTCTTTCATGATGACTTTAACATGGTCCTAATTCTGAACAACCTTTTCATGTATTGATTAATTTGCGTAGCATGTTTATTTTCAAGTAGTAAAATTGCCCTGATGTCTGTTTTTTTTTTTTTTATTAAACAGATTTTCAGTCTTTGGTTATGTACTGTTTAGTTGATTCCCATTGCAAGACCAAGTCCTGATTTTCTGTGCCCCTTTTGTTCTCCCCTTCAGAATCAGAAGAAGCTCTTCTGAAGATATCTGCCTCTCAGCCTGAGAGCAGTGTGGTAGCACTTCCAGACTTCAGCAGCATGACAGAAGAAGAGCAGATAGCCTATGCTATGCAGATGTCCCTGGCAGGTGGAGGTTTGTGCCTCCCCATTGTACCTTCTTAGCCTTCAAATATGCTCTGTGTTTGACATAGTATGCAATATTGACCATTATACCTCTTATGTAAGAATTCGGAGAATCAATGGATACGGGAGCTCCAATGGACACTGCGGAATCTAAGGTATTTAAAATATCTGCTGGGATCACAAGTCACATGATACTGTGAAAGTAAATTTCAAATTGGCTTTTATTTTAAAGGGTCAAATTGCTGAGCAGTTTTTGTTCATAATATATTTTGCACCCGTGAACATTGTTCCCTTATATTCCCTGCTGACTTGTCTTTTCTTTTGCACTTTTTAACTGATTCTACAGGAAGAGGATGATTATGATGTAATGCAGGACCCAGATTTCCTCCAGAGTGTTCTGGAGAATCTACCCGGTGTTGATCCCAACAATGAGGCCATACGTAATGCCATGGGCTCCCTAGCCTCTCAAAGTGGTAACAAACAAGAGGGGAAAAAAGATGATGAGAAGAAGAAATAAATTCAAGTGTCCTGTGATTGATGCAAAAGCGGTTTGACATGTGAAATGTGTTCATTCAAAAAGTGACCATAAGAAGTCCTTATAAAAGCAGTTTTAGATGCATATGGAGTTGCTAAGACATTCACTATTAAATTACTGCAATGTTGTGTGGTACCTTAAAAATTCACACGTAGCTTGCTTTTAATCTTTTCCCCCTTCTGCTCTGTGCACGATTGATTGAATATTTGATAAAACCATGCAAAACATGTAATCTGAACGTTTCTTCTTTATCGATTGCCATTAAAACACATTAAAACTGGTCACAAGTCTTACAGTTTGTTATTTTGCTTAGAAACACATTTTACCTTGGTTTGTCAATAGGAGTTTTGACCATATTAATAAAAATTACACATCAAGTAAGTATGTTTTATTTAAAAAAAAAAAAAGAATCCACTTAAAAGCATATAATCTTTTGGATCTTTTCAAAGAAAATATTCTAATGTTTTCAAGATCTACACATTTTTACAATAAACAGTATATTTTTTCCCCAGCCAGACATTCATATATGAACACTCAAGGTTAGTCTATGTTTAACCGCCTCTCAATATTACAAAATTGAATTTTAAAAGGTGTTGAACATTGGTGTCGATTTTTACAGAGGAAGGATTAGGAGGTTTTGGAGTTATACAGGAGTTATACAGGATTATGTATACCTATTTACAGATCTTTTACAGAACCAAAACTCAATGAAGGCACAAAAGGAGATGATAAATGGCAGTACAGAGATAACTGAGATAAGGCATAGTGACATGACCCCAGTATCAGTATTCTAACAATCATGTTAGAATGAATAGTCGTAAAGCAAATGTTTCACACTGTTCAAGATGTAAAAAATTCAAGTTGAGCATTCTGCCAATATTTGCTTTAAACATTGGAACCGTAAAACATTTTGGAACTGAAAATGTCTACCTTCTAACATTATCAATGATCAGTGTACTTTTACATATGCATCTCCCATTGCATGAAGTATGTAATGCTCATAAAGGCCCAAAACGCTAGTTAGTTTTTCAGTACAGTCTGCACATTCAAAACTCTCCTCTGACTCTTGTTCTTGACTAGGTTGTTCTACTTCCATGTCAACACTTGTCTCCACAAATGTAGGGCTTGTCTGACAGTTGAGGCTGTAATTATGTTGACCATTTGCCATCACCTTTAGGCTTTCACTTGAATTTAGGTTGGTGGTTTCCTGATCTGAAGTGGCCTGAGGTAGGTGTGAGCTGTCAGATTGAAAAGTGATTTCACTATTTGGAATTTCAGGAACAGAATTCTGAGAGTCTGAGACTGCTGGTTCATCAGGGTCCAAATCAATGACTGGGATGTGTACTCTGTGACAAGGGGACACATAGAGCTTGTCAGGGTGGGAATAAACATACAGGCTGTCATCATTGGGTATGCTATCAAGTTTGAGGTTTGATATATGATTCCTGTGAGTGGAAGGTGGGGAAGATGTTGTGTCATTACAACAAGAATCGGACAGTTTTGAGGTAGGTAATACCGCTGGACGGATGTGAGTCTTTGCATCTCGAGAATGACGTATCTGATGAGCGTAGAGCAAATCTCCAGTTGAAAAGCTAGCTTTACACCTTTTGCATTTGTGAGGAAAATCAAGTGGCTTTGATGGAATATCTGGGAGGGCCAGTCCATTGTGTGTGGTGTGTGTTTTCATGTGTTCCTTTAAAACTCTTGTATTTGTGAATGATAGATTACAAAGGAGACAAATGTGAGAGGTAGAGCCATTGTGAAGAAGACTGTGCTTGATTAGGTTTGTTAAACTACTGAAAGTCTTAGAACAGACATCACATTTCAGACTTTTACAAAGTTTATGAGACTCACATTGGTGAGCATGTAAGCTTGCCTCCTGAATGAAGGTTTTGGGACAGAGCGGACAAGCATATGGTCTCTGCCCGGCATGGTCAATCATATGCTCTCTAAAAGAGCTAAAGAAACGAAACTGCAGATTGCACTGGGCACAGGAGTAACAACGGCTTTTTAGACGATGACGCTGCTGATGTAGCCATAGTTTACTCCACCTTTCAAAGAACTGTCCGCAATGTGCACAAGTATATCTGAAACCAGGAGCATGCGTTTGCAGATGAGCACTCAAATCCCTGTACCTCTCGAATCGCTGACCACAACGTGAACAATTAAATTTCAGCTCTGAGTTCAGAGTTATTTCTATGCATTCTAGAGAGCTACTTGGGGAAGTATAGTTAACATCTGAACGAGTGGGTGATTGAGCATTTGGGAGCTTGAGGGGTGAATGAGCAGAATATGTTTTAGGAAGTTTTGAAGGATCTGTATGTCTTGTTTGTGTAGGTTCCACATCCACCATTTGAGGCCGTTGTGGGAGCTGTTCTGAGCTGGTTGGTGTTTGGGAATTCAGCTGAAATCCTGTACTTGGTAGACTCTGGGATGAGGTACACTTTAGAGGGTAGATTTGGGTAACACTTTGCAAGATTTCGGCGAGTGATGCACCACAAATCTTCTCCTCCCCACTTGACTGGCAACAAACTTCACAGTGCACATTCATCTCTGAATCCTTCTCATAACACTGTCCACAAGAAAAACAAATATATGGGGGAGAGCTGGTGTGTGTTTGAAGGTGAAGAGTGTATTGGCACCATTTCCTGAAAAGCTGTTTGCATATTTGACACTTGAAGAATACTGGTGTGTTCACTTGACCATCAACTCCTTGACTTACAATGAAGCCCTCAATGTTACTGCTTGCCTCATCATTTCTCCTTGCAATGCATGTTTTGGATGCTTGGTGCATCCTAAGTGCAGACAGGGCACTGAATCCATGACCGCAATGAAAACAGGAGAAAGGTGTCTCACCAGCATGGTCTTGAGAATGCTTTTTTAGGGCTTTTAGTTGGTTAAAGCCTTTTCCACAAATTGAGCAAGCATATGGTTTAACAGGCCAGTGGGTTTTTCCATGAGCTATGAGGCTTGACTCTTTCAAAAATGTCTTCCCACATTCTTTGCAAGTCAAGGGCTTCCCAGCTTCATGCACTTGCATGTGATCCTGCAATTTGACTCGTTTTGCAAGGTTTTTCTTGCGAATAAGAGACCCACAATTGTTTGGTGTCTCCGAAGACAAATTTGATGAAGTATTGCTCTTGCTCTTAATGCGTTTTTGTGGTTCACTGTTAGCTTGAGATTTCTGCAGGTGAACTTTAAAATGACATAGCAAATCATCTTTCTGCAAAAACTTTTGGCTACAACAAGGACAAGGAAAAGAGGTATCCTGTTTATGCACGTTATTGTGGGACTTTAATTTAGACAGCTGAGAAAATGTTTTTCCACAGATCTTGCATTTGTAGGGTTTGTCCCCAGTATGAACACGTTGATGAATGGTAAATGCTGTAATGTGCCGAAAAGAAACTCCACAGTATTTGCAGGTGAGAGGTTTCTTCACTATTTCTTTAGGCTTGGATCTTATAGTCCTGTTATTAGTCACGTTGTTTGGCATTACAACACAGTCTTCACTATCCTGTGTGAAACTATCCTCCTTCCATTCTGCAGAAGGCTGGAATGCATTTTCTGGCTCTGGTGAGTTATCAAGTATTTTTTCTCCTGACATTTCCATGCTTCCTCCATCAGCTTCCTGAGTACATTTCAGCTCAGTGTTGGGTTTAATTTTTGTATCCAGAGAAATTTGTTCCGACTCCTCCTTGACCACATTCCTAGAAATTAAATTACAAATTCCTCTTGAGACTACTCTATTATCAGTATAGGACTGCACGGAAACCTCAAATGCACTGTTTTCTTCCACTTTGCACTTCTTGACTTCTTTCATTAAATTGGAGGACAGGTCACTGGGAGAACTGCATAGGATGTCTGTTTTTGGTGTTGTCTTGCAGGTCCCTGCAGTTATTGGTGCAGTCATTTCAACATTGTCTGACTTGGTTTTCTCAATATCATTTTTCTCGGGTGTGACTATATTATTTTGGTCCTCAGTGGGACGTTTACTTGTCATACTGAACTTTGTCAGTAAACCTTTGGCAGGTTCAAACAAGCCATCATTAATTTTTTGTCTCTTCCGACCACGTTTTCTTCCTCTCAGTACTTTAATTGTTGCCTTATTCTCTATCTTTTTATCTGCCAACACATCACTATCTTGAATCTTGAGTTTCTGTTTTGTCACAGTCCCAGATATAGTGAAAGATGTTTTCCCTTCCTCATTAAACACATTTGTGGAGTTTTGTGGGATGGAAGTTATGTCTGCTTTTTGAAAACCTTTGACAGATGTTACAGATGTTCTGCTAGATACTCTCAAGCTTGTTAACTTTGGGTCTCTCATTGGACTTTTAAGGTTCTTCCCTTTTTTATGCCCAGATGTAGGGATGCTGTGTGACAAGAGATCATTAGCACTCTGAAGGGATTCTGAGGGATCAGTTCCCAATTGTTTGGTAACAATTAAATTTTTATCCATGTCTTTTTGCTTTATTGGACTTGCAGCTGCTTTGAAAGTACTTTCAGTGCTGTCTTGACATGGAGAGAGATCTGAGATCTGGACAGATGAAGAGGTGTTATCTTCTAAATGTGCTACAAATAATTTCTGTTTCTTGCGTTTCTTTGAAGGGGGTCTTCCTCGTCTTCGTGGCTTTTTCTCAACAGTGTATTGGTTTTCACAATCAGCAGTTTGCATGGAACTTGAAAGAGTCTCACCAAGTTCTTTGTGACACTCAGTGATGTCTAAAGAGAGTGTGCTCTTGCCCGGGGTTAACATATTCTCAACAACTGTACCTGAGTTTATTTTTTGTGTGCGGGTTGATTTTCTTGATTTCAGTACTGGTTCTCCTGGAATATCAGAAGTTTGAATTTGTGTGTTGTTTTTAAAATCACAGGGAGTTCTGTTGTCATAACATATATCTTTATGTTCCTCTTCTTTATTGGTTTGAGTTAACAGGCAAGCCATCTTCCTCTTCTTTCGTCCAGGTTTTCTACCCCTTTTCTTAGGGGGTTTTGTGGCTTTGAGGTCAACCATAGCAACATCTTTTTCAGACTGCTGTGAGCCTTCGGTCTGACTATCAGACAGTTTACATAAATCTGCAGCCTGTGTGACAGTGACCATGACACCTGCCTCATCTGATCCAATGTTGTTCTCTTGAGACAAAGAAACACTAGTAAATCCATGTTCTTCTGCAATTTCCATTGATTTTTTAGATTTCTTCTTAGCAATCTTTAAATGCTGGTCACAGCTGACTGTTTCAGAATTCTCAGTGGCTACCCCTCTCACAACAGATGGTAAATCTGACATTTTGCCCTCTCTGTGAGCCAGCTCTAGGTTATTGCTTTGCTCATTCTCTTCTTTTTGCTCAAGCAATTGTTTATTTTGTGTTTTCTTTGCCTTCTTCTGTGAGCCCCGAGGGCTGGCAACATCTTTAGTTGTAATGGAAACCTGGTTTTCAACATGACTTTCAGCTGTTTCATTCACATTGTCTGTCTTTATGCAAGGGTCTTGTGTTGCATCCTTACTCTGAGATACTGGTGGAGGCAGAACCACATCCTCTGGTTGATCATTGATGACTTCCAGTGCAAATGTTCTATTTTCCTTACATTTCTTTGTCATGGCTTCTGACCATGAGTTTGTCTTTCTGTTTAAAGCTGAATTTTCTTGTTGCACTGTAGATTGTTCTCTAATGTCGCTGATTGCTTGGGTAATGTGTGTTTTGCATTTAGTGGCCTTTTTAGGCTGTTTTTTTATCCTCACTTTTGTCTTCTTTTGTTTGAGGACATCTGAATTATCCGTTTCTGCGGCCGATGTAAAATCAAATGGATGGATTTCTTGTTGCATTGTCTGGTCAGCTGAGGGTGTATGTACTGCTTCATGTTTAATGTCAGACATTTTCCTAGATTCTTTTGCTGTGCTGTGAACTGAAGTTGAAAAACATTCTGTTTGCTTCAGAGTGAGTGTAGAAGCCTGCATTTTGAAAAGAGCAGCTGAATGGTCATCCTTAATTTCCTGCCTAATTGCCTTTTCCACAGTTCTTTTTTCTTTTAAAGTCATTTGTGAACTGGAGGCTACTAAGTTTACATCAGATTTTGAGGGTACTGTGGTCAGATCTTCTTGCTGGTGTACACTGAGTATTTCTGCAGCCTCATTTTTGATTTTGGTTACAGTCTTTTTTCTTGGCTTTTTCATTGGGCTGCTTAGTCTAAAACAGCTTGAAGAGTCAATCACTGGAGGTAAAACAGAACTTTCTTGTGTCACAGTTGCTAATAAAGATGTTTCTTCTACCAAATTACCATTTAAGTGGTTGTCATTTGTTTTGTTTCTAGAAAATCTGGCTTTCACAGTCTCTTCTGGATTTGAAACCACAATAGATGAAAAATCTTCTGAGGGTGGTAAAGTGACATCGTCCTGTTGGCTAGTAGTAGATGATTGTGCTTCTATAAACTTGATGTCTGTCGTTCTCCTCTTACTTGATGGCTTTTCTGTGTTCTTTTGGCTGAAACCTGAATAGTCAGTTTCTGTATCATTCACAGAATCAACTGAAGAAAGAGTCATATGAACGGGTTCACAGTTCTCACCGACTGTGTTAGGAGAAACATTTTTATCAAGTTTTTTTCTTGTTCTTTTTTTAGTTGGTTGCACAATGCTGACATCAGATTCTGCAAGAGCATCTAAAGCACTTTGTTGAGCTGTTGTTTGGTCAAATTCAGGTAGATGTATTGCTTCACATTTAATCCGTGACAATTTATTTTTCGGTGACTTTCTTGGTGTTCTGAGAATAACAGGAGGCTCGACTTCATTTCCTACATTTGAAACAGAATCTGGTTGCTTAGGACTCTTTGCTTTCACATTTTTAGTTTTAGGAGTCATCGTGTTTTCCATATCCTCTTGTGGACACACGTTGGGTGTTTTTGCTGATTTGTTGATGTGCGCTCTTTTCTTCTGCTTTGATTTCTTTGGGTTATTCTGAGGGCTTAGAGTTTTTAAAGATTCATTTACTGAGGTTGAAACAGAATCTGTTTGACCCTCAGAGTCTTGTGAAGACTGTCTATTCAGCAGACTAGTAGCATTACTATTTTTTCCTGTAGAAACCTTTAAAGGAAGCCCTTTGACATCCATGTCTGGCTCAGCTTCTGAAAACAATGTGGGAACATCTTCATGTGGATCATCTTTGCTTTGTAGTGTTTGCATTGTAGCCTTTTTTCTGGACTTTAGTAATTTGTTTGAAATGGACTCTAGACTAGAGGTGGCATGTTCCAATACTGCTGGATTACTGACTCCTTTCATTGGAGTGGTGTCACTGGCCGGAAAAAGTGATTTACAGTCCTCTTCTGGGGACAAGACAGTGCTTTGAGACGAACCCTGATTGTCAAGAATAGCAGAGTTTTTTGCCTTTAAACGTAACCTTGTTTTTTTCTTCAGTTTCTTTCTAGACACAGCCTTCCTGTTGATGCTAGCATTTGATGGTACTTCTTCCTGTGAGGCTTCAGAGCAGAACTGATCAGGCTTTTGTGAGGTCTCTGCTGTATCTTCCAGTAGCTTAAGTTGTACCATCCGACATTTTTTACTGGGTGCAAGTGGGTTTACATCACCAAATGTAATTAAGTCCTCTTCTGGTGCAGTGCTGTCATGATCAGCCAATAAAACATTCTGATTATCTTTCTCACATCCTGTTGTGTCTAGTTTGACAGCACTGTCTAGTTTTTCTGATCCATACATAGAACAGTCATCTCTTTTATTAGATTTGTGTATTGGTCCTTTTAATGCCTCAAGTTCAGATTGTTTTCTTTTTCTTGCTTTCTTATTCCTTTGCGATGCTTTTTGTAGGTTATGCTGAGAGGAGCAGTCCGTCCTCGATGTGGGAGTAGGTGGAGCTTCCTGAATATTCTCAGTAGATGGAGGAATACTGCTTTCTGAAGTAATGCTGAGAAGTACCTTTTCACTTCTTTCAGAGTTTTTTACATTCTCGTTAAAAGGCAGAAGAACTGTACTTAGACTTATTGGGTTTTGTTTTTCTTGGACATTAATATCACATTCATCTGCATTTCTTTGAGTAAACACAGAAGTTGAGGTAAGTGTCAATGTCACATTTTTTGAATTGCTCTCTTGAAAACAGAGCTCATCTAATTTGCCACTTTCGACTGGCTCAAACTGAGAATCTTGGCATTCACAATCAGTGTGAATTCTGTTGGACACAACAGGTAGATCTGGAACCGTCTCTGATTCTGAAGAAGAGTTCTGAATTTCAGGGGCACATTTTGTTTCTACCTTTAGACTGAGTTCAGTTTTTGTGTTTATAGATTTCTCTTGAATATCATTAGTTTCTATTTTTCCTGGCACAGGTAGACTGTTCTCAGAGATTCTTTCTTCTGTTGGGATCCGCAGTTTGTCATTTTCATATTCCACCACAGCTGTGTTTTGACTGCCCACTGAGGATGGAGTTGGTACAAGATCATAAACTTGCTTTTTTAGCTTACTGCCCAAGTATTGACTGTTGGGCAGATATGCAGCATTTTGTTTTATTACTGTAGTCTCAGAGACATGTGGATTGCTTGTCTTTACTCTCTCATCTTGCACATTGTGCTGTGAGGAAAGATCCTGAGAATTAACTGTTTTTCCATCTGTAACCTCTGCTTGGTGACAGCCCTTTTGAAGCTCAAGATGATGAAGACCATATACAGTAGAACTTTCAGGAGCAGTTTTAATGTTTTCTTCTGCATGTTTGAAGCCAGTATTTGTGCTGCCAGTTTTTCTAGGACTGACACCTTTGCACGATAGCCCACATTGTTGTGTTGTTCCCTGGAGAGTGTGATCAACAGACTGATTGTGCAAAGGATTACCTGGAAACTGTTCGCTTTTCATAAGACTTTCTGATGAAGAAAAAGAAATGAATGAACTCCTGTTGAATCCTGGTGATAACCCTGCCTCATGTTTTCTGATTCCAGTAATTCCAAGTTCCTCTTTTCCTAGAGATGATCCAACATCTAATATGCTTGGCTCCTCATGTTTTCCCTGAAAACAGATTAAATATATGACAATAAATTAATTATTTTGTTCTTTGATGGCTCATTTTACACTCTGTTTTATAAAATCTACATTTTATAATATCAGCACTTACCATTTCCAGAACATCTTTATTTTTACTAATGTCATCTGACAACATTGACATAAAGAAATGCGAGTTTTCTTTTACTCCGTCCCCATCTATCTTCTCGTTTAGTTTGGAACCTGCAATCTGATAGTGGTCCTTAAATCTAAAATTTGCCTCAGTTTCAGGTCCTTTATATATAGGATTATAGTCCATTAAGGGGCCACGTTCATCCATGGATAAAGTCTGTTCCATTTCCATTCCATTACTCATCTCTAAAGAATCTTTGATCACTGATGTCCAATTACCATTTCCCTGGTCCACTTCTCTGTTCTGTGAAAAGACAGATATTAAATAACAATGGAGAAATACATTTTTGTTTTGGTTATGCAGTGTAGAGTTTACATACCTTTTCGTGTGTCACATATTGGGCACACCTGAGAGGAACCATATGTGTGGCACTAGCTAATGCTTCACCCAAAGGGTCTTTAAAACAATCACTTTCTTTCCTTCTCTCCACTGCTAACTTTTCATCCACTGCAGTGTCAGGTTGGATGAGACAATGTTTATCAGGAGAATAGGAATATTTATCGGAGTTTGTTAATATTGCTGAAGAAGTTCCATGGTAATCTGGTAGCAAAGCCTTAAATGCACCACTCATACAAGATGACAGTGGTGTCATTTGTTCTCCAGCGGCAAAACTGTCTCCTATCACGTCATGCTCCTAAAGAGATATATGAGTTTAGAAGGGATGCAACCTAATATTCTTGCTCTTCACCTACCTTTGGCTTTGTTTGGAGCTTTGAGAGAACTCTTCTGCTTTTTCACAATAATTTTCCTCAGTCTTTACTTTAGCACAATGTACAAAAAATAAAATGACTGCAACCTACCTCCTGACGTTCCCCTGCTGTATCATAGGGAAGCCTGCTGTCATGGCTTCCATGTTTATTCCATGGTGGTAACTCGCCATCCATGGTACCCAAATGGTTGATTGGACATACAATGCTCTTATGAAATGCCTGTGAGGGGGAAAAAATGTTTAGATTTAGTTCCAAAGTTTAACTGAAGATTTGAGCATTTCTTATGAATCAAAAATGTTTACAACCAAAATGAATTTTTTATATTCAAACACACAAACACAAACACAAACACACACACACATATATATATATATATATATATATATATATATATATATATATATATATATATATATATATATATATATATATATATATAAAATTTATTTTTAGCTACATATTTTATGTGTCAGAAAATAGAAGACTGCTTCATCAAGACCTGAAGATGACTGCATAAAATAACACTCTCTTTTCAATTATTTACTTTTAATATACATACATGCACCTTCTCTGTCTTGTAAGGTAACATTTTCAAGTCTGAAACTGCCCAAACATATCTATACATACCTCTATGGTATAGAGTAAGGAAGTAACTTTTTATAAACATATAATAAATACTTGTAAATATGTATTTTCTTGTAAATATTCTACAATTATAGTTACTTGTTTTGGTTTTGATTCCTTACCTAAATTTATATATACACTATTAACAAACACTGAGACAAACAGACAAACAACTCAGACTAACTCCCTAGGAGATTATATATATATGTATAGAGAGAGAGAGAGAGATTATAATAGTGTTTTTTTCTTTATCTACATTTTAAAAGAACAGGGGGAGGGGGAATGTTTATAAATATACTAAATTACTTGCACAACAAGGTGGGGGAGAATAATTTAGTCTGAGCTTCTTCTGCAGTCTACCATAAAATATTACTCAAAAGCATTTATTTTTATTGCACAAATCGTATTCAAACAGTAATTCGAAGGTTTGACTGACACAGTTTGTTTGTTGGTCGCGCCTGAACCTTAGCTTTGTGCTAATTCGCAAACTATTACTGCATTTATGTAAATGTGCATGAAACACGATTTAAATGTTAAGTGAAAGCATCAGTAGTCCTCTGTTCGATGAACAGCATAAAGCAGTTCGCGTTGGCCAGTTTGGAAAATAAAAAAATAAATGAAAAAATTCGTCAAGCCACTAGGAGAAAACAGTGGGCTCGTGCACTCACCGATGTGGTCGGCGCGCGTAGTCCCTGGCTCGCGGACGGTCATTTATTATTCGTTATTTCGAGTATGTCCATTTACCTCTGAGCGTTGCAACCGTATGAATATCCGTGTCGAGTAATTATTTTTTTCTGTTTAATGCATCTGCTTATGGTCCTCGTGGTGGTCTGTTGTGAGGTCCTGGTATATCCAAACACAACATCCGTAATAGACCGGAAGACCCAGAGGTCTGTGTGGTGTGGGACGCTTCTCTGTGTAGTACCGTTGAGTGCATGAAATGCAAAAATTGGCCCAAGCCACTAAGGCGCAGCCTTTAAAAATGTTAATTTTGAGGCACTCTGTAGAGCACACCGTTTGACCTACCAAAATTCACACACACATAACATAGATCTCATCAAGCCGAACAACTTTCGTGATGACAGTCTGTAACGTAACTGCTCTATCCAACAGTAAGTCGGCTATAGATTATATGAAAAACTTATACTTAATCCGATTTTGAATCAAACTTAAGCAGTTTGTTCGTTGGATGATGCTGAATCCGATCAAATATAAAGGACTGTTAGGAATCAAAGTTATAGCGCCACCAAAAGGCAGCAGGAAGTGTGTCATTTTAAAAATGCTTTTGAAAAATGCACGTTTATTCTTCCCCGATTTGCTTCAAACTTCAATGTGAAAAAAAAAAAAAAACACGGCCAATGAAAATCTGTAAAGGGGTCCTTGATATATTAAATACTTTCCGACATGGCAACATGTCAAACTTGAATATTATTTTCAGGTTTTTTTGAGGCTGTTAACATGCTTAGAATTTCAAATTCGACACACGCATCAGCATTAATAATAGATAGATAATGGCAAAAGATCATAAAAGGAGCGGAGCAGGCACTCTATATCACCACCTTTGAACAATAGTGGGGGGGGGGGGGGTTAGCTACTGTCACCAGTCTCTGTAAATATATCGTTCTCATCAAGCCAGACAACTTTCTTATTTACAGTCATTAGCTACGATCAACAGGAAGTCAGTTATTTTAGTTTGAATGTGATTTTTGGGGAAAATCAGGCTGTGCATCAGTGCATACTCCTCAGAGGAGAATTATACTATACACACCAAGCTTTGTCTACATGATGCCAAAAAATTGAGGAACCTAAACTGCAAAGATTTTGGATATCCTGAATGGTGCTGCCATGGCGATTTATTAAAGTAACAGCAAAAAAGGAAACAGTATTTTTCTTTTCTTAATCTTTTCATTTTTCGAGAACAAGCTTAGTTTCAGAAATGTATCATGCTCAGGAGCCACCAATTTTTTTTAACTATCTGACAGTTAAACAAGTAGATAATTATTGTAATACCAACGATGACCACCGGATGTAGTCATAAAATAAGAAATATTCTAATCCTGTTCAGCTCATCCTCAGTATAACAGAAAGTAAATAATAATACATAGAATCCGTTGATATGGATCTTTTTGGTAAGATTTTTATTTTTATGAATTTAGATTTTAGATTTTAAATGGAATGTTAATGTTTTGTTATGCTGGTTTGAAAAAAGGTACTAGTGAAGTGTTAATTTTTATTTATATATTTTTTTAAAAGCACAGTTTATTTTTAATATTAATAATAAAAGTCATGACTCCTAATGTTAATATAGGCTTATTTTTATGCAGACATTTACAAGACCTATACATTTCTACCCTTAAGATCCACAAAAATATGAAAATCACTTTAACCCAGAAATTAAAACATGTTTATAGTGTAATTTCTTATGTATTTTTAAATAAGAGATTCAGACAAAAATAAGTGATGTCATTGACCCATATACATGTGATACACAGACAATTAACCAGAATACTAATACTCATTGGTAGATGCTGGTTTTATTGAGCTTTATATTACATAGTTTACATCTGTTGTTATATGCATGTAGCACTAATGGTATTTTCACTCATTACTTTGACATTTCCATTACCTTAATTTCTATAAGCAACATTTAGCGAAAAGCTTATTCTATTAATTTTCCTATGAGACCTAATTCTTACGGTATTACAAGCCCTCCATGACTGTCTCCAGTTGCTTATGGACCTGAGATACATAGGGCTCAAACCAATTTTTTATCTCCTCTGCCTTTTCCTGCATTGTGTTACGCATATCTTCTGTGTTCTTCTCAACTTTCTCTTTGAGGTCCTGCATTCGTGATTCCAGTTTCTCTTTTATTCCTTCTCCCTGGCTTCTCAGCAGTTCTGCCAGAGTTGTCATCTTCTCTTCAGCACGCTGATGCACTGAGGTGAAGTAAGGCTCGAGACGATCCTTCATATCCTCCATACCCTGAGTAGCACGAGACTGAACCTCCTCAAAGTATGTGGACATTTTCCTTTAGAGCAGAGAAGAAACAATCATAGAATTTTCATAGATTAGAATTTACTTGTTTTACTTGTAACATATATATATATTTTTTTATTTTATCTAATAACTGAATTCTTTTAATTCTTTTGACTATCATATCTATTGCTCATTCTATGGTAATAGAAACATCAAAATCAAAATGTAAATCTTTTTATTTATTTAATGTACATCCTAAACTGTCAGTGTCAAAAAGGCATATTAAACAATGATGTTCAATATTAAACATGAACAATATATACTTGAACAGAAAGTTTGCTATGTACACTACCATTCAAAAATATGAGGTTGGTCATATATTTTATGTTCTCTTTGAAGTCTCTTATGCTCACCAAAGTTGCAGTTATTTTATAAAAAAATACTCTAAATTATGAATATTATAAAATATTACAGTTCAAAATAACTGCTTTCTATTTATATATTTTTTAAAATCTAATTTATTCCTGTGATGACAAAGCTGAATTTTCAGCAACTATTATTTATATTTTAAGTGTCACATGTACCTTAAGAAATTCTAATACGCTGATATGCTCATTCAAATATGCTGATTTTCTGCTCAAGAAACATTTATAATTATTATTATTACTATCAATGTTGGAAACAGTTACGTTGTTTAATATTGTTGTGGAAACTGTTATTTTTTTCCCAGGATACTTTGATAAATAGAAAGTTCAAAAAATGTGTTACATTATAAATGTCTTTACTGCCACTTAAATGTTTTCAATTTAATAATGTATTCAATTTAATGCATGCAAATTAATTAATGTATTTACTTATTTTAAATCTGCACAAACGGTAGGGTACCTTTTATAGAGGTGGAACAAAAGATATGCAGTAATTGAGATTAGATCATTACTGCCGTCACTCACTTGTTGATCTCTTGGATGTCCTTGTTAAAACGTTTCCTTAGTTTCTTGGCATAGTTGTTGACCCTGTTCTTGACCTCATCAGCGTTCTGTTCCACAATGGTTCGGAGCTCCTCTGTGTATTCACCGACACGATCCTTAGCGTCCTCCATATGTGTGCGGAGCTTATTCGCCAGCAGCTGAACATCTTCATTGAATCTCTTGGCAGTCTCCTGTGCATAAGGGGCCAGTTTGGTGTGCAAGTCATCTTTGTACATTTGCAGCTCCATCATGGTGTCACTGATCAGAGTGCTGCAAAGCAATATATTTCATTGTCATACATCAGCTTTCTTGACAGTGGACTGGAATGAGTCTAGCTTTTCCTACGTCTTTACAGATTCAAAATCTCAAATATTTGCTCTGCTACAATGTTTTGTAGCATTTACTCACTCTAGTTCCCTGCCGAGCTGGGTGGCCTTGATGTTGTCCCTCATCTCCTCAGCCTTAGAGGTCAGCCCGGACACATGGTTCCAGAACTGATCCACTGCCTCTTCCCAGCGGCTTTTTGGTTCATCCTGAAACAGGAAGTTCCCCTGGCAGCCTGCAAAGTCAGAATGGAGCACAAATATATTCTTTAATGTGTCAAATATTTGTTAATGTTGTCAGTTTTAGACATCTCATCTGTACCATCAAGCTCTCAAAGAAAACCATCACATAATCCATTCAAATGGTCTGCCGAAGTGATCCAAGTTCTAAGCATAGATGCATTTTGAGTTTGTGAAGATTTGATTTCGTTGGTGATCTCTTACCTGAAATAACAGCGAGAGCAAAGATTACAGCCACAAACTTCATGATTGGTTTTGGACAGTACACCAGACAGATTTTCCAATGTGTTCTGTAACGAGAGTTTGGAAGCAGCTGGTATTTATATGACTTGGATCACAGTCATGTTGATAGCCATAATGTGACTGAACAGGTGAATTGGCAGCTTGTGTCCAAAGTTCTTCTCTTTAGATACTTGTTTATCGCAGTCTTCCATTCCACGTTGCATGATTAAGGTTCCAAAAGGACACAATGTTCTATAATTTAAAAACTGGTTCATTAAAAACTAATGTAGCTCATTGGGTTAGGTGTTCTAGCCAGAGGTATCTCAGTGAAAGCACCGAACAAAGTCACAATGTCATATTTGAACATCAGTGTATTTTTATTGAACACCATTGAATTGTTAATACCATGATAATCATAAAGCAGCAGAAAACAGATTGACCGAGTCATAAAAAGTGGGACATTGATGTTACTGTAACAAAACAAAAAAGACATTTGTTGCAGCATAATTAATATTTAATTGTTATGCAACAAGACATTTGCTACTATAAAGCATCTTGGCTTGCATGATTCAAGGATCAAAGCTTATCATTTATCTCTCTTCTAGTCATGATTTAATCACTGTTTCTCATTCACCTCATTTGGAAGGAGCATTGTTAAAATGGAGCTGTAACTTTAAGCTCAGCAAGCTAAGAACACTTGACTCATGTATTTCATGTGCCCATGTATTGTTGGCTTCTTTGAATAGATTATATTATTTTCTACAATACATCTGTTTCACAGTTACCAATCAATTATGGGAAAATGTCATTGCGTTTTAGACTAGAACAGGATAAGATAATCATGTCAGCAAATCAGAATCAGTCTATTATCTTGAGCATTTCTTGCATGAAGAGTTTGTGCAAGAGGACTGTGATAAACTCTCTTTATCTGTTTAATAGGCCTCAGTTGAAATATAAATATATATCAAATGCGTAATTGACAATGCATCAGTTGTTTTACATTTAAAAACATTACATCACATTTAGTTTTATATTGTTGTTATTATTACCTAAGATATTATGCATATTATTTAACATGTAAAGGTGCAAACATTATACATTTTCACAACTGTAATTGCTCTTTTAATGTTTCAGTAGACCAGTTTTATTTTTCACAGAAAATAATAATGTCAAGTTCTATAGATTGTGGGCCGACACACTTTTATCGAGGCTATTTATCTTAATTGAAATGTTACAAAAAGTAGGGTTCAAAGGCCACATGACCTTAAAATTGAAGTTTGAAGTAAAACAGCTGGGTGCTTGGTGACAGGGTGTCGTCAAAATGATCAGGATTTGAACCCTTGCTATTTTGTCTGCTACCTTTGTGGCTCTAAAGACTGGAATACACAAATGATTTTTATACTGATATTTGCACAATTGGACACGTAGATGCTAGTTGCTGAAGGTCAGAGCCAATCTGCAGATTTTGGGCAGAGTTGACAGTAATCTGCATAGTGTGTGATGGCCACAGACTCATGTTTCTGTCTGAGTTTTTTGTTTTGTTTGTGTGTGTGTGTTTAGAATATCTTGGAAAAAGTCTGGTAGTGTGTGATCCTTAGTAGTTGGGAAGCCAAGTGTATGATGCCTAATGTTTATTCCAGCTTCAAGTGATCATATTTGGGTTGCAGAATTAAATACTTTTCTGCTTATAGTGTACACACACTTATTACATAATCCATCCGTATAGTATGTTCATAGTACACCTATCTGTATATCATGCTGATAGAATTTAAAATCTGTAAACTATGAATATTACCACCTTATTTGTATATTTATTGTACATTTGTAACATATTGTAAACACTGTGTATCCTGTACTTACTGCTTATTGCACTTCTGGTTAGATGCTAGCTGCATTTTGTTTGCTTTGTACCTTACATGTGCAATGACAATAAAGTTGAATCTAATCTAATCTAAAGTTAAGAAGCCTCACACTCATTTCTGCAATTAAAATCGTGCAAATGGACACCAGTATTACAAATATACATAGTGTAGTATATTAGAGATAGTGTTTGTGTTGTTTTGAAAAACGCTCACACAATTGGAGTGACCACAGCATTATAAAGGAGTGTTTGTGCTATTTTATTACATTTTTATTTTTTTGGAAAAACATACATGAGCAACAAAGAAATATACTATGTGAAACCCCCAGTGGTAAAAGAAGTGTCCTTTAGCATTTCTCAAAAGTCTTTTAAGACTGCTTGTTCTTGGCAAAGGACTCCCAGAGAGCTGTTAACTGGGCCTTCAGGTCCTGGGCGTATGGATCCAGTTTGCTGAGCTCCTCTGAATAGGGAGCCAGAGTCTTCTGGAGCTCCTGACTTCTCTGGGCCAGCTGACTCTGAAAGGTTTGGGCTAATGGTGACATGCTCATCTGAAACTCCAAAAAGTGCTGGTCCAGTTTCTGCTTCAGCTCCTCGGTTTGAGGACCCATCTCCATCAAACTTCTTTCCACCTTGGCCTTCAGCTCCTCGGCCCCCTGGACCAGAGCAGATCTCAGGGCCTCAGAGTTCAGGGCCTCTGCAAATGGAGCTGCATCCTTCTTCAGCCGCTCAACCTGCTCCTCAATATCACTTCTGATCTCATCAACATAAGGCTTGAGCTGGGACTGCACAGATGTCATTTCCTGTTCCAGGCGCAGTTTCAGGCGATCTGCTTCTTGGGAAAGTTTGGCCATCAGGGTTTGAGTCAAAGGAGTCACTTGACTTTGAATGGCCAGGGTGTATTTGTTGATGGCATCTGCACTTTGAGAGATCCTGTCACTGAGGAGAAATGGAGATAGATGTTTGTGTTTATCAAAGTTGATTTATAGCTGGTTTATCACTTCATCATCTTCTATGCTTACTTGATTTCTTGACCCAGTTCTGAGTTTCGGATCGTCTGCAGGGTGTCGTCAGCTGTGAGGGTTGCCTGAGACACGTAATGCCAGAAAGCGTTTTTCACCATATCCATACTGGGGACTGACTCGTCCTGCCACAACATACTGGCATGACAACCTAAAGGATTCATCATAATTAAAATATATTAACTGGTTATATTTTCTGACCAGTTTTGAGAGCGCCTCCAATTTGTTTTCAAACACTAGCAAACACTTACCAGTGAAAACTGCAATGACGAACACTGCAAGGACCTTCATGATTATGCGCAGACTCTACAAGAAAAATAAAATTATTTTGTTAGGCAAGACCACAATATAGCTTGCATTTAAATTAAAAAAAAAAAAAACCTAAGTATGCATTAATTTGTGCTTTTGTCCAGATCCTTACCTTTCTCTTGTCCTCTTCTGTGTGTAACTGTTGAGAAGGTATCAGCACTGAATTTAAATGGGTTTCTGAGCTCTGATAAAGGCAGTAAAGTCCAGAAGGTAGTGCCCTGCTGTCAGCTGTACATGCCATGTCACTTATTCCACATCATGAAATCAACCGAACCGAACTGAACTCAGATCTGTGACTCACAATTATTCCTGCAGAGTCAGAGGAGTACTGTATAACAAGCTAATTTAATGTCTATAAAACTTTCAAATGAAGGAAAAGGGAAAACATTTTTAAAAATTCCTGTATTATTAGTTTTGGTTTAAAGTATTGCTAATGAAAATTGTCTTCATTATTGGGGATTTTTTTTTTCTTCTTAAAACCATGCCAGCTCCCATGGCTATTTTATTAAAAGGACAATTTTACTGTAAAATATTTTTAATTTAAATGCATTTTTACAAAAATCTCAAAAATTTTAATTGGTTGAACTTTGTTAAAAAGAGTGTTAAGTGAATAATAGTAAAAAAAGAAAATCCCTGATATAATGTAATGTAATTAAGTAAATGATTAATGAGAAAACAGCATAAGGTTACTACAGGATCTGCAGACAGGTGTTTATTGGTTTGATACAGTCTTGAAAGAAAAAATCAACGGTATGTCAGTGAGGTAAAAGGTTACATCCAGTTACACAAAACCACCCTCCAGACTGTTCGCATCTGCACTTATCAATCACAGAGAACTGACCCCTGAGCTTCTGTCTTATTGATTCAGTTGCATACCGGTGAACAGCTTATTATGGCTGCATTCATGCAGAAAATATGCTGTATTTAAAATCACTGTTGTGTTGTTGTTCAAATCATCTGTTCTTAAATGGCCACATTATGTTGATTATAATATATGAATTTAAGGTAGAACTCAAAGGGAAAACTTTGTAGTTTTCATGTTACGCATACTAAATGGTAATATTATTGCATTTTAATATTTGTCAATAAAATTATGGTTCGGTAAAAGAAAATTACATTGAAAGTAGTACGCTCTCACAATCCTTCAAGTGCAGAGGTACATCGCTGTCTTTGCATGTTGGTCTGCACGTATTAACGTAAGGATGTTGTAATGATGATTGATGAGTCAGGTATTAAAGAGGATCCTTTTGGACATTGCCCTCTTCATCACAACACTTATCTGCATTTAAAAAGAGTCTGATATCTGCTGAACATGCAATCACTCAGAAGGAACCAAGGGACATGGGGCAACTTATCCGTTTTGTATTTTTTATTTTTCTATATTATGTTCTGGCATGTATTAAAAAAAAAACACACAGGGTCAATGGGGTTGGTAAAAAAAAATGACTGTGTTAATGCTAGTAAAGCAATCATACTAGCTACAGGCAATATTATGACCATTCAATGTGTCTAATTTATCATTTATAGGTTTTATACTTAATCATACTCAAATAATACACACACTATACTTGGTGTGGAGAGATTATTAGACAATACACATACATATTTATTAAGTGGTTGTGAAGGCACTGTATGTGGTGGGAAAAAGCTATAACAGTGTGGCAAAATACCATCATAAATTTCAGATTTGGTCATAGAATAGAGCACATGATTTTATTTCCTTCTTTTCTTGTATGTTTCTAAATGCAACGGTATCAGACAAATTTATTAGAAAAACAATTCTACCTCTAAATAAAAATATTTACACCAACAAAAATACATTCATAAACATGCATCTCTGTTTGCTGGACAGATATATGTTTGTTTTAAGAATTTATCCATGTTTCACAATACTCGCAATGCATATATTTTATTTCTATAGGTATTTATATGAGTACAGAGATCCAGCAACATGATTAAAATCATTGTGAAAAAAATCCCTACTCATTGCGTAGGGAAAATAAACAAATCCAGAACCACTACTTCAAACACAAAACAAAAAACAAACAAGGAAATAATATATTAAAAATGAATGTAAAAAACAAAATGAAAGGCAAATTGTATGTGTGTATTTGCTCTTGGTTTCTGTTATAAATGCATCAAGCAGTAGTGATGTTTTTAAATTTATGTTTTTGGATATACTGGAATTATCACTGCAAAAGTTGGTCTGATACATGGAACTAACAAGAAAATATGACTTTATTTTGCTTCATGTTTACTGACTGATGTGGATAAATATGCAAGTGTGTCCAATCTTTGCTGTTTTACCAGCAACAGCACTGGTGTGTAAAATGCATCAAGGAAGTATTAACCAATGGTGATGCCAAACCCACACTGGAACTTGCTTTTTCTGTGGTTGAGGAAAGCGCAGAGGGCCAGTGACAGAGGCAGAGGCTGCAGCTTTTTTTCAAGCGTGGCTCCAACCACCCAGTTACTGTCTAAGGATCCTACAGAGAGAGCGAAAAAATCATATCCCATACATTTTAACCAAAGAAATCTCATGCAGATTGCACAGACAGGATAAAAAATAAGGTATCTGTGGTTATTCATTGGAATATCAGGCAACACTCCTTGAAATGACACAAATGTTTTAAATAAGACTAAACTGGAATGCTGCTCAATGAACGATGACACAATTACATATTTGTGACTAAAATAGATTTGTTTATTGTTATTTAATAGTATGTGAGTGAATAAAAAGACAAAAGATGAATACAATTCTCTAATTTTTTTTTTACTTCATGAAAAGTCTTAATATTTTGGGCATGTATATAATTAAAAGTCCTGCATTATTTTCCCTTTTTTTTTGGTTACATAAATTGTATATGACTTTTAATTCAATGTTTAAAAAACACAATATTCCATAATTATTAAATACAGTTTGAAGCAGAAATATTTAAAACCTAGTGTACCCTTAGTATTATTATTTTTTTTATCAATTTGCTTGTAAATGCCACCTAATATCACTTTGTTTAAGGTAAAAGTAATTACTTTTTACTTTTTACATTTATATAGAGCCATTTTTATTAAGTTCTTTATGCACTTCATTTATTTATTCTTTACTTAAGAGCACATGTGCAATTGCTTAATAATTCATCATAACCCTACAAGATGATGAAATGTTGTTGATTGCTGTCTGTATGTACCAATGCATGCATATTTACTAACCTTTAAAGACCAGATCAGCTTTGGGGACGTCCAGTTGGTATCCAAATGATACACTAGTGTCCTGCATACTGGTGCTTGCTTCAAACTCCACGCCAACCTGCAACTAATGCCAAACAACAAAAAGTCATTATAAAGCAACAAAACAAAAAAAATGAACAAATAAAGACATGACTCACTCTGCTAATGGACATTTACCTGATCATTGGCTTTGTGGTAATACGACCCATGAGCTCCGGCTCCTCCTAGTGTCAGTGTGGCGATAAAGTTGCTGCCTGTTTGCAAATGCCCATTCAGATTTTTACAATTTGGCAACAAAACTTACAGACTAATATATATATATATATATATATATATATATATATATATATATATATAAAATATAAATATTGCCCTTTAATCATGTTTACAATATCTATTTACTTTGCAAATTTTATTGCATATTATATTTAAAAGGCTCTATTGTTATTTGAAAAACATAGAAAAAAAAAAAAAGAGTTGTTTATCCAGATTAATGTGGATGTAGCCTAGGAGGGATCTTTTCAATTTACTTTGTACTATAATTCATCACTATGATATAAAGATTCAATTATCACGGCATGGAAATTTGATACGCCACCAACCTAACCACAGTTCTTTCTGTGCTTACCTGTATACCGGCCCGCCAGAGACATGACTGTTCCCTCCTCTCCGGGCCGTCGGTGGTACACCAGCTCTCCTCCTAATGCCAGCGACGGAGTGACAGACTGGAGATAATGAGCTATAACAATTCCTGAGAGAGATGGAGGGACAGAAGGAGAGAGGAACAGAGAGTTACCAAGACTAAGAACAAATAAAGTTGCTGAAATAAAGCTCAAATTGAGGCACTAATAATCATTGATGAAACAGAAGACAATTACCTGACCCAACCAAGACGTCTGGGTTGCCGAAGGTCACAGCAGCAGTGAAATCTTCTCCTTTGAATTCAGCATCTCCTTGCCAGTTCACAAACTTCTGCTGCTGAGTCTGTTTAAGACAAATACATCCAGTAATGAATTAACACATTACATCACAACTCAACTAATCATAAAAACACAACATATAGGCTCTTTTCACAAATACACACCTGGAATGCAAATTTCGAGCGCACTCTGTCTGCGATCTGATGAATAATCTGTGCATTTAGGCTCCCTGTGTTGTCCATGTCACCAACTATGACGGGAAAGGCCTGATAAAAAAAAAAAAATGTAGGTAAACTATAAACATTTAGATAAATGGCACAAAATCCTTTTTTAAATTAGACTTTCAACAGCATTTGTTCTGGGAAAATATATATTTATATCACAAGCTAGATTTGAGTACCTCTGCTGGTCCTGTTTGTTTGGTCCCCACATAAGTAGCTCCAAACCTGTAACTGGAATCTGCTAGAGTGCTTAACAACACTGTGTGGTTGACCTACGAAATACAACAAGGGACGATGGTGATGGTCAAGAATACTTCCTTTAAACCTGGCTCAACAAAATCCACCGGTGGACACAGTGGACTGACCTGGAAGTGGTTGCTCAAGCCCTTGTTCACTGTTAGTCTAACACCCTCCATCTGCACAGGAAACACCTCTGAGGGACAAACAGACATTAGTGTAAGAGTATAAGAATTTGTAATTGTGTAAATCCAAAGTCATACACGATACAGCTGGATTAAGAATAGCCTTTCGATTCCAATTCATTTCTGTGTCACATTTACATTTAAAGAAAGATTAAAATGGAATGAAATCCCCCAAATAAGATTTTTTTGGTAATACATTTTTCAGTATAAATCAGCCAATAATGTAAATGTTACCACAGACATAGGCCTACAAAAGATGCATTTTTTTAAAAAACATTTTTAATTGAACATTTTTAATGTTTAGCAGGGATAGATTTATATGTCCAGAAATACATTAAAGACTGTAATAATATTAGTATTAAAAGAACAGTTTTCTTTTAAGTGTTATTTATTTTTGTGATGGCAAAGCTGAAGTTTCAGCTTCCATTCCTCCAGTCTTCAGTATCTTCTAATTCTAATAATTTGTTTTATTTTTTTTTGCACCAAGGACTTTTCATAAGGTCAAAGGGAGTTCAAACAGCTATTATTTGAAATAGAAACCTTTCTAAAATTGTGTCTTAGCGGTCACTTTTGATCAAATTCTTATGTAACTTCTATATTAACTACTTTGTTAATAATTTTTATTCCTATTTTTATTCATTTTCTTACCTTTGCATTTGCGGTGGCACTCTTCAAAGCCACCGGGGTTTGAAAGAGGAGGTTCGGTCTCCTGGAGCCCGGATGTAGAGCTGCCAGGCGCAGAGATGGGAGAGACGGAGGGCATCGTGAATCCTGGAGGTACTGACACCAAACCTGCTCCACCTGGCCCTGGGGCAGGAGGGCTGGGGGCACTGGCAGCCAACACACTGCCCATTCTTAAACAGGACAGAGGAGGACAGCACGAGAACGCAGATGGAGAGCAGATTGTTATCTGAAATGTAATCAGTAGTTTTCATTTGTGAATGATAAACATGCGTGTCATATTTAGGCAGCAAGTCCCTGAAGGCCTTTTGCATAAAGAAAATTACTAAAGAACTGGATTTGTACGATCAGAAGCAGTATGCTGCTGTTGTTTCGTCAAGCGTCCATGTTCAAATTCAACGCATAATCTATTGACAAATTAGCTTGAAAGCTAAAATCCACACGATTTTTGTTATTCGTGAGACACTACAGACACTGGAAATATAAATGCTGTTTAGGTTTAACAAGGAGTGATATTTCTAGCTGAGGAGTGCTTTAGATTTTTAGAAAATATGCTAAATAACAATGAATCAAATGACAACTCACGTTGAGCTTCACAGAGGACGGTTCTCCAGATTACAAAAACACGTGTTCTAACGATGATGTCCGTTTTGTGAATGATTCATTCTGTCAGAGTCGGATCTTCTCAATGAGTCAGTTGAATCGCTTCACAAAACCAGTCTCGTCTAAATGGTAAATGGTAAATGGACTGCATTTATATAGCACTTTCAACAGACCACATTGCCATCCAAAGCGCTTTACAATTTGCTTCACATTCACCCATCCACTCACTCATTCACACACCGACGGCGGTGTCTGCCATACAAGGCGCCATCCAGCTCCTCGGGGGCAGCTGGGGTTAGGTGTCTTGCTCAAGGAATGGTCAGGTGGAGCCGGGGATCGAACCACCAACCTTCCGGTTTGTAGACAACCTACAACTTAAGTACCCTACAACTCTCGTAGAGTAGGACAGATTGGTTCATGTAAGAATCCGAGCAGTTCTCATGTCAATATAAGTATATTTTAACGTTAAGTTGTATTAACGTTAAGTTGTATTATGTCTTCAACAAACTTAAAACTAAAACACCCTCGTTATAAAATGTGATAGAAATAAGTTTATGCCCAGCGATGACGCAATTACGTCAAGACGTAAAAGAATTCCTGAGTTCATTCAGATGAACTGTTCAAAAGAACCGATTCATTGAAACGAGTCAGACTGCCCTTACGCCTTTACCCTGTAGCCCTCCTACTTTCAAGTCGACAAAACCAAAGCTAAATGGCTATTGGTCGGTTTACCTGTCAATCACTACGTTAAAATGAAGCGGGTTTGAAAGAGCAAACACAAAGTAAAAGGGCATTTGAATGAAGGTCAACGAGTAGGCGTTGGAGGTTGCTTGGGTTCCCATAAATCGAACCAAACAGAACCAGTTATTAGATTTATGCAATGGATGCTTAGTGTCTAAATTAAATGCTGAAAACCCTGGATTAGGTAGATTAGTGTAATAACCATTCAGTCATTTTAAAACTCTCCTCTAATAAACAGCTATGTGTCCAATTAGTAAATAATAATAATGAAATAGGCATATAATAAATAATAATAACAACAATACAGGACACAATTTAATAAGATTTATGAACACATTCGAGTGACAAATTTATGTTCAAATTGAAGAAATCAGAAAAATAAACCTAAAAAAAAAAAAAAGATTCACAAAAAATATTTAATACAGTCAATTCAATAAGAAGAGTTTACCAATTTAAACTTTAAAGTGTTTCCTCTGGGAAAGAAAAAAAAAAATACATCCCTGATATAGATACTTTTCCACACTCCCAAAGAAAACCCCTACTGTTATCACTCATATGAATGTATTGAAGATTGGGACAGATGGCACATTCATTCTAATTCAAGTTATACATACTATAACCACGAGCTATATTCAAATGAAATAAACAAAATATAAATCGCTCACAAAAAGCCGCACAGTCATTAGCATTAGACCATTCTTGCATCAATAACAAACAGGGTATCACACATCATCATTTTTTTTTTTTGGAGAACCCTATACAAAATTCACATTAAACGACTGTCCCTATATCATCTGCTCCTCACTTCCATTAACTGTAATAAACCATATAAAACATAAGGGAAAATTCACAGCTCACCACTGCATGACAGAATGGATAAAGAATGAAAGTTTGTCCACTAAAATATGATTCCGAAATATGCTAATTGTCTTACACAAACAAAAATATTTTCAGTAGCACAGCATCATGAGCAGAAACTTGCATTCTGGCTCAAGGTTTCCCAATTTAACTGCACAATGCATATAGGCCTGACCATTGCTGTTTTACGCTAAAGCTTTGAGCTATATGCCACATATACCTGCATAGCAAAAAAAATTAAAAATTAACACAATCAAACATCTTTTGGAGGAAAAAATTAAATCATAGCTGCCACTGAGATGATGCTACAATTCTGCTGAATGAAAATAATACTCAATTAATCAAAATATGTCAAATTCAACATGAGTTTATGTAAAGCCTCTGGTAATCAGCCAAAAGGGAATAAAAATAAAATTCTGCCTCCTTTCTGCCAAAGTTACACACACACACATATATATACGCATATACACATACATATATAAATGTGTGTGTGTGTGTGTGTATGTGGAAATAATGTATAGCTGGAAATAATGTAATAAAGTCCATTCATTAACAACTTTATACACTCATTCATTTAAAAAGAAAACTGTAAATTATGCTATTTTTGAGAGGAAAAATGAAAACCTTCTCACCAACCTTTAAATGAAGAAGAAGAAAAAAAAGACACCAAATAGACACTTTTGACAAATCATTTAACAGTTTTACATACATATGTGAGGATTTAATGTATAATGGCTGCATTGTGGTGAATTTTTTAATCAGTGTTCATGTAGTAGTCTGATACCTTTCATCTTATGTCAGTTTTAGCTGTTTAGATTAGTAATGTCTAATATAATGTTTTAAGTATTATATATATATATATATATATATATATATATATATATATATATATATATATATATATAAATATATATATATATATATATATATAAATCACCACAAGATGAACTAAATTTGTGAAATTTTTGTCTGACTGAAACCATAATCTACATCTATATGAATTCCAAATTTGCATTGGTCTGTGACTACTAAATGAAACTACAAAAAGCACCAATATTATTGCAGATTTTTTTCTCTGGCAGTTTAGTGCAATGGTTCATGTTGACCACTGAATCCTGAGCTCTGCTATATTTCCATGGATGCTGGTTTTTCTAGCTGCCTCAGACTAAATATGAAGAGAATTTGACAATGCTTCTCATCAATAAATCAATACCAATAATTCTTTCACAGAATCCAGTAAAACCAATACGCTGCAAAATCCTGTGTTTAGTCTTTGGGAATACTTTAACACAGCAATAACATATTAATCTAAGAGAGAGATGATATTTTTCAAGGCACTTGGGGTCAACAGGTTTTGTTCTAGGATTTGTGTGTAAATTCTCAACTAATGATGCAAGTATGCTCTGTCCCATTTTCACCACTGCCTTTGTTTATTGTTTTCTATCAAACAGGAACTTTTCTCTGAATGTTTTGTTTTTATTCTTGCATGTCTCAACTGGAATGTGTATGGTCATTTATGAAGAGGGTATAACTACCCCAAAAATGAACAATGAATGCAAAAAAAGAGAGCAAAACACTGACAGCGACTAAAAACAAAAAAAAATACTGTGGAGGTGGAAAAGATGAGGAAAGTTCTGAGCAGAAAAGTTACTGGTTTTGTGCAAAAGCAGATGCAACCGTCTGGTTCAGTTTCTCCAGCTGCCCTAGAAGAAGCAAATGATAAAGTCAGCACAATTATCACGGATCAACATGGAACAGACATCGTAATATTAGGTATTCTCAGATCAATGAACAAACGTTTGATGATTTTCCCCATTGCATGACATAAGTACATAAATTATGCCTTTACCTGCTCTGTAATGGTGCTTCCTATTCCTAATGTGCTTCAGACCCTTCACCCCGCTGAGGCTCCTCTGCCTCACAGTCAGGGTCCACGGAGTGAAACTCTGCCACATACAGGCTCTTATCAATGCTGCCAGGAATGGGCTTTATGTCCGTGATCAGCTGGTCCTCAATGGTCTTCAGGTTAAAGCGATCCTCAGCGCTAATGAGATTGATTGCCAAACCCAGATGTCCAAACCTGCCTAAAAAATTTAACACAGAAATCATATAATGATACATTATACACAAAATAAAAATGTCAAGTCTAGATAACGTATTCCAAATTTAATCCACCACATCTTTGTTGTTTGTTAACCTCACCTGAGCGTCCGATGCGATGCAGGTATGTTTCTGCATTCTTGGGAAAGTCAAAGTTGATGACCACATTTACCGCCTGGATATCGATGCCTCTAGTGAATAAATCTGTTTCAAGAGATTTTAATTTTTAGTTATTATTATTATGCAATTACACAAAAATGAGGTAAGATGCTATATAAATGTACTACACTCACCTGTGCAAACAAGGTTCCTGCAGAGCCCGTTTCTGAAGTCGTGGAAAACACGGTTTCTGTATTCCTGCCGTATGATTGACATGATGAACAATTCGTTTGCAGTCACAAATGTCAAGTATTTGACTGAAACTAGGAAATCATACTGAACAGATTTTAATTACACTGGAACATAGGAATATAGTACCTGCATCATCTTTGCATGAATGTAGAAGCAGGAGTAGCCCAGCTGCGTGATCTTCTTGGCCAGAAGCTCCACTCGCTGAGTAGAGTTACAAAAGATGATGGACTGATTTATCTGCAGCTGTTGAGAGAACAAGTGCTTGGGTCATTTTTTATAATTCACAAAAGAACAAAACTCCAACAGGCGAAGCTAAAAGCATAAAAGGTCTAGTTCACCCAAAAATTCAAATTTGCAAACTCATCTAGATGGCTTAGCCTGAGGAATTCATCATTGTTGTGACATGACATTTTACCAGCACTAAATATATATATTTTTTTATTCCTGAACTGAAATGGACTCTTTACCCTGGAGAAGAGTGTGTTAAGGCAGTGGACTTTCTGTCTTTCTGTGACATAAGCATAGTACTGAGTAATGCCTTTCAGGGTCAGTTCCTCCATCAGATTAATCTCATAGGGCTTCTGCAGATGCTTTGCCTGAAGAGATACAAAGTGTACAAATGTCAAATCTGCAGATGTAGAAAGAGACGGATGAGCACAATGAAAGCATAAATGTGTTCAAAATGATGCACAGATTTCTCGAACCATAAACTTCTGTACGCTGATGGGGAATGTGGCTGAATAGAGCAGAATCTGTCTGTTCTTTGAAAGGAAACCAATGATGTCCTCAATAATAACCACAAAGTCCTGAGAGAGCAGCTTATCAGCCTATAATAAAACAAGCAATGAAGTTTCAACTTAGATAGTGGTATTGATAACATATAACACCTAAATAACTCTGTCAGGAGTTCAGTTGTGATAAAGGTGCAGAAGAATGAAATCATTTTATTACCGTAATTACAAATTGTATTAATATTGTGACAGGTATGTACAGTTATCATGCGCAGTACTCACTTCATCCATAACCATCATCTGAACTTTATCCACTTTGGCTATGCCCTTTTTCATCAAGTCCAAAATTCTGCCAGGTGTTGCTACAACAACATGAACTGCAAAAAAAAAAAAAAAAAAAAACGTTTTGAACAACATGCTTTTACTGCAGAGGATGTTCACATTGTAATCTCTTTATGATTAGGAGATCACTGAACATTACCCTTCTCATCCAGGCGCATGATATCATCTCGCAGGTTGGTCCCACCTGTGGTTGCCATGACGTTGACCCCACCGAGGTGCTTGCTGATCTGAATACTGATCTGACTGACCTGCAGAGCCAGTTCACGAGTGGGAACTATCACAATGGCTGCAGGTAAACAGAAAGATTGTACAGTTAAAAAGGGGGTGGGGGATAAAAGGTACATCTTGTGTAAACTGTTTTGGGAAAGAAATACCTTGGATATGATCCTTTTTTATGTCAATTCTCTCCAGAAGGGGGATCAGGTATGCACCACTCTTTCCGGTCCCGTTTTTGGCTCGAGCCAGTATATCGCGTCCAGAAAGGGCAATAGGAATACTCTCCTCCTAAAATTAAAAAAATAAATACAAATAAAAATCAATGAAATAGTTTATCCCAAAACTAAAATTTGCTTAAAATCATCCTCATGGTAATACAAAAATTTCTTTACTTATTTAGAACAGATTTGGTGAAATTTAACATTACATCATATGCAGTGAATGGGTGCCGTCAAAATGAGAGTTCAAACATCTGATTAAAACATCACAATAATCCACAAGTAATCCACATCCCTCCAGTTCATCAATTAACATCCTGTGAGGAGAAACCCTGCATGTTTTCAATAAACACATTTCATCAAGGCATTTTAACTTTAAATTGTCGCTTCTGGCCAAAACATGAGCCCATAATACAAAAAACATGAAACTCCACCGATATATTGGTTTTGGACTGTTTGTGCTTTTATCAGGTACTTGATTTGGGCATATTTCTCTCCTGATTCAGACAAGATGACTTTTTGATCATTGTGGAAACAATATTATGCTCCATTACTATTGTGGCTTTTATGCCAATACAGAAAGCAACAGTTTGAAGTTAAAAACATCTAGAAGGGACGGTTCATTACAAACATTACGTTTTTCACTTCACAAGACATTCATTGATTTGACTATAGTCATGTGGATTATATGTGGATTACTGTTGTTTTTAATCAGCTGTTTGAACTCTTATTTTGACAGCACCCATTTACTGCAGAGAATTAGTGAGCAGGTGATGTAATGTTAAAATTTCTCCAAATCTGTTCTGATGAAGAAATAAACTCTGTTACATCTTGAAAGGCCCGAGGATGAGTACATTTTTTTTTCATATTTGTATTTTTGGTTGAATTATTAATCCTTTAAGCATAAACACTGAGCATACCCATGTCGTTCTATGTTTTTAAGTTCTTGCATGTACTACCTGAATGGGGGATGGCTTTTCCCAGCCCATCTCAAAAATGCCCATCAGCAACTCTCTTTTTAGACAGTAGTCCTCAAACTCATTCCCTTTGGTTGCGGTCACATCCTTGTGAGAAAGAAAGAGTATGAAACTGATGGATCACAAGGAGATCTGTAATTGGATATTTGTTTGCAATAGTTTTAAAAGGTGAAAGTTTAAAACATTTCACTAAAATACTTACAGAAGTTTTGACTCTATTGTCCTTAGAAGGGAGCTGTAGGCTTTTTTTCCAGTCATCACCAAACCTGTGTCAATATATTAATGTATATTATGTAATAAGAAACGTTTCTTGAGCAACAAATCATGTGAAACTTCAGCTTTGCCATCACAGAATTTTTTATTACAATTATAATGTTTTACTGTTTTCATTATTTATTTATTTGATATCAAATAAATGCAGCCTCAAAACCTTCAAAAGACCCCAAATTTTAAACAGAAGTGTACACGTCATACATTTCAAATGTACCACATATACATACACAAGTGTTACATATGACATTATAGCAAGCTTACCTGATACCAGGTCCTTCCTGAGATGCATTGGCTGGTTTCTGGGTCACCATGGGCTCCTTTCCAGGCTGAGCACTCGCAGTTTGGGGTCCTAATTGAGAGGAAGCTTTAGGCTGTCCTAAATGCTGCCTGTTGTGTGTGTTCAATCCCATGACACCCGGGCCACTGTTCTCCATCTTTGTTGTCATTTAAGTTTCTAAAGTTTTTCCACTTTTTATTAGAAAACACCTGCCTAAGATCTAATATGATCTAGTAAACCATGCACAGTGTCCACAAGGTCTCAATAAAAAGTGTCACCAAAGAATCTTTACAAATTCTAAATACAGCTTAGACTCTATAACAAAGAGCAATGCTGCTACACAATATATATTACAAGGTCTCTTCTAAAAGAAGAGAAATAAATATTTATGTGTATAAATATTGCAAACCTGCACAAAGTATAGAAAATTATACCTGGACGGTTGTAATAAAGAACTATTCTGCTAAGGCAATGTGAAAGACAGAAAGCCCTAGACCAGAATTTTCTTTTCGTGTCTACACTTCTGCAATATTTACAGTATGCAAACAGAGCTTTGTGGTCTTCTGGATGCCAGTTCTCACTTTTTTTTTTCTTCAAATGCAGTTTAACTCTCAAATGTCTTACTCTGATCACAGAGATCACTTGTTTATATTTATATATTTGTCTGGTAGGTATGATTCACTCCAGCAGATTAATACACCAAAGAATACTTCAGCGTGACTGCAGTTGAAACATCCAACAGGGCTGAATACAAGGCAGTTCTTTAAATAATAAGTAAGGTGGAGATCTTTTGTTTATCCTTTCCTCTGTGCCGACATCCAGTTGTGCCCACAGCTGTGCCACCTACACAGGAACAATGTGAAAATCAAAGACAATTCACTATAAAACCTGAAAATCACATGACATATTCTGAAAGCTATACAGTATTAATTTATTACCATTTTATAGTAGTAACTATATCATCTATGTTATATTGGTAAGCACTCGGTTATAATCAGGATTTTTAATAAAACTGTATAATGCTGGAGGGATAATAGGTCATTACTTATTTAAATATTCCCTTTTCAGAAAAAGCACTAAGGTGATTTCATAGTATAAAAATTTATTATACACAATATACTAAAAAAAGTACCTTGTTGTCACGATACTAAATGTTTCCCATATTGAAAATCCATTGCATTTATGTTATACTTAGAAATAACATTGAATTACCATGGCACTTTTACTGTGAGTGTCATTGATAGTACCACTTTATCTCTGTGAGATAAAAATATAAATAAATAAATAAATATAGCCTTACTTTCTGACAGGTGGTAAACGGAGTTAACTACATCCATATTTACTTTCGTTTGTTTAGAAATCACTTTTTTACGGAGCCCCGCACATGACATGCAAGAAGAAATAAATAAATCGTGTTCACGATTTATTAATTCGTTCCCTCGATGTACTAAAACGTACACACTATTTGCTAAATCATGCGCACAATTGACTAATTCGTTCTCTCGATTTATAAATCGCGTGCACGACTTATCAAATCGAGGAAACGAAAGAGTAAATCCTGCATGCCATATGCGGGGCTCCGTACCTTTCAGTTCAAACTTCAAACCAAATGTTTTATATTAACCTGTAAACGACCAAATATAATAACGCCAAGTCAGTCCCTTCACAACTCCACAACATGAAATAAAAGTCTGGCTTGAACTTTTAAAACACAAGCATTTCAGACTTACAAACACTGAGACTGATAATCGTTTCCAGTAACGTTACATAAGTAATATAAATATCGCTTCACTTGTTGTTAGTTAACGTTAACGTTACTTAACTCAGTAAAAAAATAATCCCGAAAAGACCGACACCAGATAGTTTAGTTGGCAGGTGGATTGTGCTAAGCTAGGCTAAACACATTACATTACTGCACAATATCTGATAGTTAAAACCAGACATTTACCTTTTCCAATGTCAGTATCCTATATTGCCTATATTGTGAGGTAAATTAATTGATAATCAACGTGGTACGTATCGTGTCGCTACCGTCTCTTTGTTGTATTTCTGTCAACACGGTCGACATGTTTTGAACGTCATTGGGCTTCATATGAAGTGCTGCCATCAACGGTACGGAGGCTCGTATGACCACAGGACGACCAAACATGCGTTTATTTACCGCATTTCTTTCTTTGAATGTATGCCTTTATTCTGTTAAATACTGTGGCATCCATAGTGTATTTCAGGCGGTCTTTGTCATAATAAATTTTAATAATACAAGACAAAACAAAAAAATAATATGAATTATATTGAAATAATATAATAAAAAATAATAATATTAATAAATGAACTGTTAATGTTTTCAGACTGACTCTTTCTGTTAACTTGAAATTCTTATAAATAAGTGAGTACTTACTATCAAGTTAGCATATTTTTCTTGTAGTAACAAAAATGTAAAACAGCACCGGAAACAATGTTCCTTTAAAAATAGTGGATTATTTATTTATTTATTTATTGCATTTGACATTCAGTTAATCAAAATCCTCTCAGAAATGTGCAGTATAGAACAAACATCTTTAGTGTTATAAGAAAAAAAGTACAGGTCTGAATCTAATTTGGTCATGATTTGAGCACACTCCAGCTGTTTAGTTTTCTGCATGTACTTGTAACAAATCACAGTTAAGTTCCTGGTAAATCTGGCCAGATCCTCTTTAAGAATTGATGAGGTAACGTGTTAATATAAAGATTCAATCAGTACTCTATGAAAAGGCACAATGGTGTGAAGCTTATAACCGGATCCTCAAAGGCTTCAAAGTCTTGTCTGGTGTACAATGCCAATATCCTTGTCAAATTAATTATACATTTTCAAATAATGCTATAGCTGATATTGTAATACAAGTAGGGGTGTCAAAGTAATTTCAGTTCATGAGCCGAACTGGACTAAATGCCACTTTATGTGGGACAATTTAAACAATTAAAAAAAAATACCATACAGACTGCATGCACAAAACATGCACACAACTTTAGAATAAACTTTATGGGGTTTAAATAACCAGTAATGAGGTACAAAGAGAGATTCACTGAATTTAAAAAAGGTTACATTTTTAAATTAAACAAGAGAAAAACTAAAGTTTTGGTGTGTTTAACACCCTACTCATTAAACATTCAAACCATTTTCATTTCAGATAAACATAAGAGGTCAGAAATGGTGACTTAAAATCCACAAGTGCAGTTGCTTAAAAATAATGTAAGTTTGCAGAGCAAACGCAGCTAGGATTGATCTTATTGCATCACTACAGGCACAATGGTGACAGTTTGATGGATGCTGAGACATTCAGTTTGGTCAGAAGACAACAGTGAATAGTTATTGTGAATACCTAAAAATGAGTCACTCTGATGAAAAAAACTCCACATTGTATAACTATAACTATAACTTTGGTATTATTTGCTGGATATACAATTGCTCTCAGGAGTTAAGCTGATGGATTGAGTGACTTTGTTTTTTAATACATTTCTGGCTTCAAAGATGTCAAAACTAGTTTAATTGAATTGTTATTTACGATCCCTGGAACTTCTTGGACCTTGGAAAGCCATCAGGACTATTCCAAGCCTAAACTGTCTAACTGGGTCCCGGCTGCCTCTGATCAGCAGGTGGTTCCTCTAGCTTGAAGACTTCTCTGATTCGTTTTACACATATTTCAGATGCTTCCTGGGTTTCTTTAGAAAGCTGTACTAGGCTCAGGAAGCCATGGGGAAGGTCTTCAACAACAGTGAGCGTCACAGGCTGGTTCATATTCCTAAGCTTTTTGGCAAACATCACTGAATCATCCAACAAGGCATCCAAAGCAGAAGCCTGAGAAGAACAATCAAAGCATTTAATCTATAGTTTCAACACTGTTCCTTGAAATGCATTTTCATCAGGTCTTACCACTATATGCACTGGTGGAAGCCCCTGGAGAAGACTGTCCGGAGCAAGTAGAGGAGAGACAAATGGGTTCTTCATTATTGGTGTGCAAGGTGTATGTAAATCCACCAGACACCTAGACCGGAGTGGTTCAAAGTTTTCTGGGTATTCATAGACCTCCTGTGGTTTCTCTTCAGAATGTGACTTGGAAGGTGAAGGACCATATGATGGTATGGTTGAAGAGGATGCTTCTGCTGCTGCTGCTTTTGGTTCTAATAAATTCTGAAACCAATTTGTCGCTCCTTGGGCAAAGTTAGTCAACAAATTTACTGTGTCCTGTCCCAAAGCGGCCAAGGTGTCTATCTGCCGAGCTGGTTGCACTGACTGACAACTCGAACCTGAAATAGAAAGAGTGACCAAGAAACAGTACAATCATGAATCTTTACAATCTTTACCGTAAAAGCGCTGTATGTAACACGACTTGACTCAAAAGCTGACCAGCATAGGCATCGATACACTTGTAGAGCACACTCAAAGGCAGCAGAGGGTCGATTAAAGTGAGCAGTCTGGATGGCGAGGCGTCTGTGGTTAGCAGAGTTGCTGGGTAGGCTGCCACAATCCCGTCAGGAACTCGTACACCGTGAGACATTGCCCTCATAGAGACAGTTATGCACAAGTTACCGCCTGCACTCTCTCCCACCAAACAAACACGCTCTGCAGTCGAACCTGTGAAGCAAGATCAACTGTTAGAGATTCCCGAGGCATGGTTGGCATGGATCGCTGTTAATGTCCACACCTACTATCATGCTCACACACCTAAAGGTAAAAATAAAGCTCAAATGGTTCTTTAGCTCTTTTCATTGGATATGTGACTGGCTGTATGGATCTATGGAGATACAAGTTATACTTCTTCAGATCAACATTTATTACACTAGAAAGTCATTTCTTCTGAAAAAACTTCAATGTCATTAGATTTAAAAATTAAACTGATTCATCCATCAGATTATGGCCATCTGACGAGATACTTTTGGGAAGTTTTGAAGTGGGATGTTATACTTCATCTAAAATCTAAAATAAGTTTACAAATTATTTTATAATTATTTTACACTACTGTTAAAAAGTTTGGGTCAGATATTTTTTTATGTTTTTAAAAGAAGTCTCACCAAGGCTGCATTTTATGGAAATTGTAAAGTATTATACTGTACAGCACTGTACAGTAATATTGTATAATATGGTTAAAATTTTACATTTATGCATTTAGCAAATGCTTTTATCCAAAGCGACTTGCAGTGCATTCAGGCTATACATTTTTACCAGTATGTGTGTTCCCTGGGAATTGAACCCATGACATTTTGTGCTGCTAATGCAATGCTCTACCACTGAGCCACAGGAACAATTTAATTTTTTTTCTATTTTAATTCATTTTATAATGTAATATTTTCTTATTTACAGTCATTACTCCAGTCTTCAGCGTCAAATAATCCTTCAGAAATTATTAATATGCTATTTGCTGCTCAATAAATACTTCTTGATGAGTAGAATATTTGTATTTGCAATATAATTTGGTGCAATTTATGACATTTTCTATTTAAATTATTGACTAGAGCAGCGGTTCTCAATTTCAGTCCTCGCGCCCCACTGCTCTGCACATTATGTACGTTTCTCTTAGCGCTTCAGACGTTTGTTCTATTCTATTATAGTATTCTGTTCGAACGTAGGTGCCCTGCGAAGTGGACATCACAGGATATTCCTCCATGATTCCAGTTCGAATCGCACGTATATGTTCCAATCAAAATACATTGAAGTGTGCGAGACGTGAATTTAAATGGTATTTATTTACAAAGGTATATGATGTCACAGTTGTCCGTGTGTAAAGATACTGCGCAGCACAAATCAGTGAATATAGGTTCCGAAGTGAAGTAAACTTTAACAGATTTCCCCTGCTCAGGGAGTAGGGAGCAATGAACAATTGGAACACAGTTCGAGTACGGAGCTCACTTCTAACGTGCTGATTATCTGAATCAGGTGTGTTAACAAAGAGAGACGGGCAAAATATGCAGAGCAGTGGGTCGCGAGGACTGGAATTGAGAGCCGCTGAACTAGAGCATGTAAATATTAAAATTACATCATATTAAACTATTATCGTCTGCATACTAGTTATTCCATTTGGAGAGGAGTGTGCTTTACAAACCCAGCAAGTGGCAATTCTTTAAGGCCCAGCAGTAGGCATAGAAACACTCTTCTAGAGCCCGGGGGAACGGGGCCTCTGGAGCCAATGAGTAATCCACGGAGAGAATAGGCACATTCAGATCCTTTGACCAGCTCTTCAAGTAACTCTACAATAGAGAGAACATGTCAGAAAGGGCCTCAGCCAAAATCCTAACAAAGAAATAATTTAGGTGAGAAACCTTATATATGGAGGTAAAACTGCCACAGTTATACCTCATGTGATTTTGAAGTTTGTGCAACAAAGCCTCCACCATGGAAGTGTATGAGCAGAATTGGTGAAAGAGGAGCTGTCTGACGACTGAAACCCCCTGGCAGAGAGAGCTGAGGCCCCTCGGGACGAGAAAGGGCCAACAGTTCCACACTGTCCTGTGGAAAAGAGTTTGAATATGGAGGACAATTAGCAGAATTGACTGTTTGAAAGAAAATCATTCAAAGTCATTCAACATCATTCTAAGTCCATAGACTGTTTAACTTAAAATCTGTAATTAATTCTTTCTTTTTCATGAAACACACAAACCTGTCCTTGTCGGAGTGCGTGTGAGATCAAGCGCACTTTAACTGGCCCAGGGCCCCAGTGTGCAACTGGAGGATTCACAGAGACTGAGAGACTGGGGTCAGAGGCCAGAGGCAAACTCAGACTTACAGCTGGTATGGTTAATATTACATTCACTTGCACCACAGTGGAAGAAATCCTTGTCAAACTCTTTACAAGAGAAAAAAAAGAGAGAAAAAAAGACCATTGGAACTCTTCTGTCTTATTCCATTCAAAAGTTTGGGGGCAGTCAGATTTTTGAAAATAAATGAGTATATTTATTCAGAAAGGATAAAATTAGGTAAAGGTAAACATTTCACAATACTTTTAACTGTATTTTTTCCAAATAAATGCAGCCTCAGTCAGCATAGGAGATTAAAATAGGTTTTTAAATCTTACTGACCATAAACATTTTAACAGTACTGTAAATATCAATGCAGACCTACAGTTTAACAACAAGAACAATATAACAAGGCACTGATGTTGTTTCATCTGTTCTCATAGAAGCACACAACATACTTGTACTTACTGATAATAGCTCAGTCTCGGTAAGGTTCCAAAAGGTTTTCCAAAACTGCATATCTAGATTTTGAGTGATGCGCTCAAACTCCGCCCCCCTCAACTCAGGATCTACCACGTATTTGCCAGATGCGAAGAAAGAAAGAGCAGCTATACCTGTAAGTAAATCAAAGTTTACTGGTGAAATGGATAAGTAATTGTGTGAGAACTGTAAGAGTCTAATTTCCCTGAATCATGCAGTCCTAATATTATGATGCACCCTATCAGAGTCTGCACTTACCTAAACCAGTCTGCTGTTTCTTGTAGTTTTCACCAAAGGACACCATACTAATGACCACTGTCTGTAGAAAAGGTCTGAGAGAGGCGGAAAACTTGGAGCAGAGACAAAGAAATAAAGACTTTGTGTTTTTGGAACCAATTTGCATATGTCATAAACGGCACGCACCAGTGAAATTATATAATCTTTTATTCACGGGAGGCTCCTACTGTTAAAGAAAAAACTTTTTATGCAAAAGAACCATTAATATTATCTCACCTGAAAGCCCAAGCAGCGACCATAAAAACAAGCTTTGTGCATGGAGATGTACTCTTGCACAAACCGCTCCCTTAAACCCCCTTCCTCCTGTGAATAGAGCTGACCATGGGGATTGTCATGGAGTAATATCTGTGCCAGGTAAAGCAATGCCCGCAGCTGGCAAAGGGCACTACAGTATGCTTCCATTTCCGCCGTATTATGGTCCATCCTAAAAAATGCTCCACTGCAGTTTGATGCGATGTAACGGGCCTTCTGAAGTATGTGGGTGACGCAGGAATGGACCACCTGTGGAAAACAGAAAACATCCATGGACTCTTATTGTGCATATCAGGCTACATACAATTACATCATTTTCTATGCATACTTGTGCAATTATTTATTAAAAAAAATACACTGTTTATATAATCTTTCCCGAGGAGGCAGGGGAGCCCAATGAGTTTTAACAGACGCCCTAAAGCATGCATTGAGTTGAAAAAACACACACACACACACACCTAAACCACTAGATTACAGCAAAGAGCAAATATCTTCACATCTGAAAAATTTTTTTATGACATGCCTTTATTTGCATCCAACCCCTCATTTGCAAATATAAAACAAAAGTTACTGAACCTATAAAAAAATCACCTTTTACAGTATATGCACTCAACTTTTTTTTTTTAATGAACCAGTAGTTACCTTGACTAGGGTCCGATATCCATTGCCAGGAGTCTGTGCATCCAAATCAAAATGGTGATAGACAGCAGTAAAGCCAGTAATCAAGGGTTCAACAGCACAACCATGTTCTTGAATCTGCCTCATGACCCCCAACAGACGATCAATGGCGTCAGCATTTGACGATTTGCTGCGGGATCCATTAAGAGCCAAGATGACATCCAAACATACCGTCTGCAATGCTGCGAATACATCCTTATGATCCATGTCTGACAAACTGAGGACAGTGATATAACAATAAAAATATGAAACAACTCAAAAAGATAATAAAGCACAAAGAAACAAAAATCACAAACAAAACCCAGTCTGGCAATGGCCAAACAATGTCATGAATCTAAACTATTGTCTTCTAGAGAGAGCAGAGACTGACAGACACCAGCCTGTGTCAACGGACACAAAGACTGAATGTAGGATAACGCAATATTCCTGCAGCATCTAACCCTTGCGTCATCAAAGTCCAAAGGAACCCATAAAACCAGCTACTTTCTGAAAACATGTGCTGGAAGGAATTCTAGAATTATATTTGGTATGATGTGTGACACAGATTTCAAGAAAAATCTTTTCAAAGGATTTGATTATCCTCGGCTAACAATTACTGGAATAGGATTTCCAGACCATGATGAGAAAATGCAGTGCAAATTGACCCTATTAGACATGACACTGGCCAAATAAAAGACTTGCTTTATGATTAGATACAGTAGACTTATTAGTTGTGCGTGGTAATATATAAATTCTCTCTTTGCTCTCAGGAAATGCTAAATTTGTAAAAGAAACCAAATTCAAACCTGGCTACAGATCATATCTTAGAAATGAATTATTCACTCACACACACTGTAGCCACTGTTACAGCTGAACTGATCCCTCTTCAGCACTTTACTCAACAAACACTAAAAATGCGCTGATAATCCTATTCACTTTCACTGTTTTTCACAATTAGATCATGTGCTAGAAGATACCAATCCGATCTGATCAATAAAACAATCTTACAAAGCCACTTTGCACTTTCAACCCACCATCATGTAAAGAATAGTATTGGACATCAGCAATCAATGAGTTAATGAGTTAAATATTACATGTAATATTCAATTATTAACAAAATATTACATAATTATTTATTTAAAAAAATATTTGACATTTTCAATGAAGGGGTTTTACAGGTAACGTACGAGATTTTTAGAGAAAACCTATGAAGGTGGTTGCACCCAAATATAAAAACTAATAAGTATTTGTGTTGTGTTGTTTAAATAGATGTGTTGCTTGTTTTCTTGAGTTTTAACAAAACAGACGATATGTGGCCTATTTTAGTAGCCAGGTACAGTACCGTTAGCCTTAAACACCAGGTAAAATAAAAGTTTTTTTTTTCCAAACAGCTCCAGGATGCGATATGTTGTCATACTTTCAATGGGATGAAACAGATATCACGTTTGGGATTGGTTGCCCCCCGCTCACAAATTTAGGGACGACAGTCGAGACGCCAGCTAGCCCCCAGAAAAGTTTTACCCATGCAGACCGAAAGGTTTCGGCTTGTTAACCAGCGCTTACCTGTCACTCAATGAGCTCCGCAGCGCGTGCAAGATGCGCCTGAACCGCGAGCGTTCGCTGACAGCAGCACCGCATAATGACACGAAAAATTATCGACACTCGGACATTTTCATATCCAAACACAGCGTGGTAAATGATGTCTTGTGTTTTCGCTTTAACTTGCTTGAATCCACTTCCGTGCCTGTCAAAGTTTCGACAAACCCGCAGCATCATGGGTACACGAGTTCAGTACAGAGTCCTATCGCGACGCGACCGCTTCCACTGCATTCAACGCCTCTAGTGCTCTGGTTTAGTCAGTATTACATTATGTGGACGTATAAATAAAAGTAGACATTTAGGCTATATAAATACATTATAGGCCTAAAAAAAAAACTATGGGGCTATTTTTTTTATATTTTATATAGCCTACTGTTATATAATCTGCATTTATATATTTGCTTTCCAGGTTAATTTACCAGGATAAATTAATTATAGACAATTCATTAAATATTAATAAATAATGATAAACAATAATAACAACTTTTTTCTTTTCTTTCTTTCACTGTGAAATGGTCACAGTGAGCACAGAGAGGCAGTCATTACCAAGATATCTGATTCCATGTCCAGCTTGGTGAAGTTGGCTCCTTAATGTCTTAAGGACACCCTCTGCTGGTCAACAAGAAAACGGGCTCAACTCTGGGAAAAACTTGAGGACTGAATTCCTGAACTAATTTAAAGTTTTTATTTGTGTTTTTATTTTATTTTATTTTTTATTTTTTTAATTTTTACATGGGAACCAAATCCAGTTCACTTAAAGTGCACTAGAACGGAACCAGCCGAAAGTGGCCTTAGTCATTACACACACACACACACACACATATATATGAATATATATATATATATATATATATATATATATATGGACTCTACTGTATCTAAACTGTTTATTTTTTTTGTTTCTCTTCAGACTTGATGTCATGATACAATTTCATAACAACTCAGACTTTCGGCGCAGCAATGACATGTAACTTTTTTTAGCCTATAATAGCTTTAATACTAAATCGCTACATATATTTTTCTTCAGCAAATTTCAGTGAAATTATTTTTTTTGAAGGAATTAAACTCAGCTTCACTGATTGCAGAGCGAGACGCAATTCACACACAACTTTCTTCTCTCACTTGATAATTAATTAAAATCAACGCTATAATTCATGATTAAAATTAATGTGAAATAATGTGAAATAAATGTGATAACTGCACATTTCAAGAAGGCAGAATGCTAGATCTCAGCTGCATGTCGAATGGCTATGCATGGCCCCATCAGCCATCATGCATTAAAATCATTTAACATGGGCTTCTTGAAGAAAAGCTGTTTAAGTTCAACTTTTATGTAAAACAAAAAAACAAAGGCTTTCATTTTAAGCAATGAATTGATTTATATGTAATTTATATATTATGTGTATTTGCATGTAATAAATAATAAATAAACAAATAAACCAACTGTTAACTCTAAAAACTATAAAAACATTTTTTTTTTTTAAATCAGTTGTCATTAATGTAACAGCTGGCTGTGTGCTTGTCAGTAATGTCTCGTTCAGATTTGATGAGCCTATGCGCTGATGTGCTGCAATGCAATTATGAATCAGAAAGGTCTGCGGTTTACTGATGTTTATGACTTGAGAGGTATTGACCGTAGAAAAATTAGGTGGTTATTCCATGTATCTGTGGGATGAATGAGGACAGTTACAGGCTTTTCTCAGCCAGTCACCAATCAAACCAGTTATGATGACTAATGACTCTAGATCTGAGCCAAATCCCAAACAAGGGGTCACGATTACAACATCGACCAACAGGGGCTAACTATCATGCTAACCTAACCAAACCTCAGATATAATCTCATTCTCTTTGGTCATACTTTGAGGTTCTTGGTAGTTTTGTATATTATTTTATATGGGTATTAACAACATAGTGATCTGAATGGCCAAGGTGGGGCACGGGAGCGGTTTTTGTGGGCACTGCCCATTCTGGCCGTCCATCTTTGATCAACAGCACAAAGCACAAAACACAAAGACTCACTGTCTGTGATGACCAAATGGATTTTTTTGCTTGCCCATTTATGAGCTAGTAGCCTCAGTGTTATACCACCATAGTTTTTTTTTCATTACAAAAGTCTCCTTACTTTCTTATAGACATCCTTTTGCTGATGCACAAAGCACTAATGTTGTTATTCACTGAAAACCATGCCTTCCATCCTAGGTCTGAAATCTTGCTTGTGTTCTCACACTTTCAAACCAGAACCAATAAAATAAAAAAATAAAAAATGAAAAATAAACAAAAAATGGCACATACACATTGAAAACATTAAAAACACATAAATAACATTGTTAATCTGAAGCAGAACTACTGTTTTCAATATTCCTGAGCAGCAAATCGGCATATTAAAATGATTAAAATGATGAAGCATCATGTGAGACTGAAGATTGGAGTGATGATGATGAATATTCAGTTTTGCCATCACAAAAAAAAAAAAAAGATAGTTCAAAATATTTTAATGGTATAATATTTCTCAGCATTTTATTGCATTTTTGACCAAGTACATTTAGTTAGTTATTTAAACAGAGCAGTAGTAATTAAATGAACCTTTTTTATGATTTGGAGAGAGGTCAGCTTTCATGTAACAAATTGCCTACCCTTAGCTCTACTATAACACTATTGCCACAACATGCTTTATTGTGTAAACTTCACTTGTCTCACACACGTCACATGTTCCTTTTCATCTGCAAGTTGTAACTTTAAGAACATTTTCTCATCAGAAAAGTTTCCTCAGGAGAGTAAATGTGCAACAAGTGTTCAAGTGTGTTTCAGGTGTTTGCAGTTTCAACTTCTACATTTCCTGGTGAATTCAAAATGTTACTCACATCTTTTTTGTTATTATTTATTTAATTTTCTAGCAATTCCTAAGTTCAATTCGTTTGCACACATCCCTAAAAGGATCATTTTTTAAAATCAGGTCGCTGCATGTTTCTTTATAATACAGGATTTATGGGCTCATGTATTTTCTGAGCTCATACAAGGAGGAAAGTGATTCACTACTCATCTCAGTGAATCATTCTTTTATATTCCTGTCAAGGTGTTTTCTAACACTGAAGTGAAAATCTTGTCCGCTTCCAGATGTGATTCTAAAATGAGAAGATCAATATTTAGTTAGTGTTTATAACATGACACTGATGTTTGATTGCACCACTGATTGATAAACATGGTAAAATACACATAACGGGTGTGTTTGCATGTGTAAATACAGGTTAATACATGTTTATGGTGTCCTGACCTTCTTCTTAATGTAACAAGTACTTTCCTGCCAGCTGAGGAAGTCCTTCACTGGCAACAGTAAATATAAGCAGCTGAGTTGGCTTGTTAATGGCCAAACCTTTGTTCCTGTGACACAACCAGTTTCATGAGGCCTGTTAAATCTAAACAGTACAGAGCGTCTCCACCTTCACACGTGGCTGAATGACATATGCTCAGGACACATGGACAGACTGATCTATGTCTGAAAAAGTTCAGGATTAAACCTTATGTGTGCTGCTGTACTGTTACCTTTCCAAAGTCAACCCCCTTAGCAGGAAGTTAAAAACAAAAAAAAAAAAAAAAAGAAGAGAAAGCATCTTTTGTTGGAGTGTGTCAAGGAAGTCCCACAATCGTTAAAAATGAATAATGCGTTGTGGGCATGACAAACTTTTAGGAACAAAAAATGATACAAACGATACTGTCGATGTCCTGTTTCCTGACGTCACAAATGATGTTTAAAATACAGGGCAAAAATGATTGCACTGTTATGCTCTGAAACATTTTCCTGCTTTCATTCCAAGAATTTAATAATGTTAAAATTTATGTTTTATAAGACACTGCAGCGTAAACCACTTAAAGATGATGTCCTCAAAACATGAACTTTCATGGAACAACATGTTACACTGCCCGTAAGCATTATTGATCCTGTAAATGTTTCCTACCTCCATATCATAGCAAAACCACAACTTTTGAAACCTCCCCTGGGTGTTTCTTTGAGAGAAATATGACATTGTTTCATAGATGCATAGACAGGTCATGTGAATTAATGAAAATACTGACTTAAAATAATGTTTTTCTGTTCCATTTATCTCTTTAAAGACAGCATTGCTTAAAATTCATCAGTTCTTTTCAGTAAAGAAGTACATAGTTATGGAAGAAAAAATTACAATATGACATAATATTCTATTTTTAATATGAAAATGAAATTTACATGATTTATGCAGACATTTATTAAGTAAATAATTACAAATATAACATTTAAGAAATATCCCTAATGTAATAAAATATTTTTATAGAATTTCAATGTATAAAAAAAAAACTAAATATGAAGCAGGCCATTTAAAAACAATGATCACACTTTGGGATCGCTTTGGGACTGGGATGCCCGAAGCACAAAGCCGTTATATTTCAGCTATTGGCATCGAGACTTTAGGTGGGAAATATTTATTTGCGATAGCATTTGGGTTCTGAAAGAATTGTGTAAAATGTATGCTGTTATCAACGTAAAAAAAGGAGCAGGAACAGTGGGGTATAGGGTACTGGTCTTATCATTACCAATGATTTAGACATTTCGTGACCTATTAATGGAACCCTTCAAAAAGATCAATGTGTCAATCGAAAATATGTGTCTGTATCTGTCTGGAATCTGGCTTATCGCAGGATTCATTGTAAAACAGGTCAGAAAACTAATTCAGGAATAGATGTTGAGTATGACTTTCTGATAGCACAGAGTCCTATAAACACAGATCTATGGGGGTCATGGAGGCTCGCGGACGTCTCTTCCGGTGTAACGAGGGAGGACAGCGATTTTCACCTCAAACACAAACAAATAAACTGCACATTATGAACTCGCCGGAATGCAATAATTAATATTTTCAAGAGTCATGAACTTATGTCTCAGTAATAACCTTAATATTGTGAAATCAGCTCATGTCAGATCCCTTACCTTTTCTTATAGATGTAAAATGATAAAAAATATGTGAAACAAGACTTAAATAAGATAAAAGATAATAGATAAGATATATTTTGATTTTATGTTCTTATCCTACTTAGCAAAAAGTATGAATGAAAAAATAAATAAACAGTGAAAGAGGCGTTTTCTGAACACAATGCAGAATGTATCATTTTAGTCGAGGCTGTTTAGTCATTTCTACATACAAACACTGATTAAATATGATTTCTGCAGTGCAGATTAAATTACATTAAAATAAAAAATGAAGTAAAGTGGATGTAAATGATGAATGACGAAGAGTGGAACAGCAACTACTTATAAATGTAGAAATGTCTTAACTTTGTCTTGAATGCTTTACGTTCAACTGAGGCTTGTGTGAACAGTAGGAGCTTTCATGACACTGATGTTTAAAACACAATGGCTTGATTATCTGTCTTCGCCATATGTATGGGTCTCTGTTATTCTCAGACTCTTGGCCCAAGGTGTTCAAACACTCCCACTTCAATCAAGGAACTCGTCAAACGAATCCTTTGGATGAGTCCCACACAAATAAGTACACACCTGTGAGAGACAACAGGGAGGGGTCACAATCTACCTCCAAAGTGAATCTCTATTTTCTAAGAGGAGGGACAAATAAGAGAAGGAATGTACACCATATGCATATCAATCTCAGACTGACAGAGCGAGGAGAAAGACACTGATGACAGTCACTTAGAAACACCGGGATACAGGACTGACTACATAATTACAACATCAATGACAGCTAATAAATGCAAGTAGGCTAAAGCAGAAAGTTAAATACTTAACGTTCTTTGATCAACAACAGTCTGCGATGGCATTTCTACAGCAGTTTGCACTCCTTCTAGCATTATTAATCGTTTTGAGTAGTTCATGTGCTGGAGTAGGCCTTAACTATTCTTCAAAGTCATCAGTCACTACTAATACTACTACCTCTACCAACGATTCCACCGATGGACATGCAGCTTCGACAATCACTACATTACCTATTGTCATCTGGAAATGGCATCATGTGGAAACGCCATACCTGGTGGCCCTCTGGATATTGACCTGTTGGCTCTGTAAATTGGGTAAGTTCCAGCACCGAACTGATCTTTTTTATCTACAAGGTTAGTTTAATACAAATAGAAAAGGAAAATAAAAATCTACTGTAAGCATTTTTGTGACTCTGAAGCAATTTTCGGTTTTTGGGAATGCTGCACTGTACCCTCAAACGGTACAGTAAAAACCTTTGACTCATAGTAAGTTGTCATAACTATATACATAAAAAAACAGTAATCTAATTTGGACATTTTGAGTAATTTTATTGTAAAATCTTGTTGACTTACAGTTTTATGGAATTATGGAATATGGAGTTATGCTGTGAAAAAAGAATTACATTCCCAGAATTTCCAGCATGGCACTTGACATTTGATGGCTTATCATTGAAATAACGGTTTCCTCTTATTTATTGGTTATTGCATTATTTTAGTGTCGTTTTTGTTACCATGATGGTGTTTTTCCTTTGCATGTATAAAACAGTGTGCACCTTCTATATATTAGTATATATTTACCTCGGTGGTGGAAGAGCTACTTTTGACGAATCCATCATCTTGCTTTTTATTACCACCTGTGTTCTTTTCGGTAGATTGGTATATTAAAAATACAATGTAACGTGCAATTTTTTTACAGTGTGGTTAAGTTAAAGTTTGGTACCTTTTCATGATTCAAATGTTCGATAAAGGGTGAGGTTATTTTGTTAAAGAACATTGAGGTATTTGAGGTACAGCATTCTTTGCCAGTAATTTTTCCACCCCGTTTGACAGTCTGAATCATGGTGTTACCTGTTCACCAATTGAGTTTGTAATGCAGAAAAATTAGAAGGTAAAATGTACACCCACTGAATGGCCCTGAATAGCACTAAATGGGCACATTTTACAGCTTATTATCAAATGGGAATCAAACAGGTTATATAATACCCTCAGCATCGGATTACAGACAAACTCTCAAGTTCTTTTTTGTACTTTAAAAAAGGCCAAATAATGTGCTGCAAAACAAAATCACATTCATTTTCCGCCAGATGAATGCACGACAGCATTGCACAATGAATAAAGCAGGGCAGCTTTCTTTAGCGACACTTCCTTTTTATAAAAATTAGACATATTTGGATGGTGGACTTCAAACCAAACAGTTACTCAGTAGTCTAAGAAATCAGTTTCATAATGGAGTAGTATTTATGCCTGCCACCTAAAGGCTTCATGAAGATACTACAGTCTAAATCTCATATTTAGATTAATGCTTTTTACTACAGTGATTGTCTTAAACGTGCAGTATGCAGCTTCACCTAAGAGCCACTGAGTGTGCAGTTTTATGCTGAATGCTGTAGGATCAGGTTTGAAAGAAGGTGTAGATGGCATTAATTGCAAATCTTTAATAATCTTGTGGAAACATAACTGTAAAATTGGGCAGAGATTTTGCCTTTGGTAGTGGCATAAAAAGACAGCAAGTGACCAGTGCTGTTGAAGATTTAACAGGAGACAGAGTGGACAAGAAATTAGCAAAGAATACAAAGAGCACAGCGTTATGAAGGTTGAGTTAAAGGTGATCAGTCAATGTTTTATACACAGAAAGGAGAGGAAACGTTTTTTTTTTTTTTGCCACAATATGTATAAAAAGTGCTTAATACTTTCAGCAAATACAGAAAAGATACCAACAAAAATAAAAACAAAAACAGATTTCACTCTGAAATTACTAGTATATTTGACAAATAATGACAAAGAAATGTCAAATAAGGCAATTCAATTAAACACAACTTTTCATGTAAAACAAGTAACATTTTCTTGTAAAATGTACTTTGAATAGGTAAATTTTACAGTGAAATAGACATATTTAGACATCTGTAATTCTGCATTTGAAAGTCAAGTAAAATAAACGGGTTTATCTCATTTGTCATGCCTCAATGACAAACAGCAGGAGGATCTTTTTTTTTGTTTCACAAATTAAATTGCTAAATTTATTGCCAAAAGGTCAATGACATGCTTTAAATGTAACAAACAAACAATATAATGACATCTAAAGCCACTTTTTTTTTTACAATGTTTTTTAAAATAATTTAATTGTTTTCCTTTTTTTTTCTTTTTTTTTTTTTGCAGAATACAGTTAATAATGTGAATGTTGTGTAATTAATTAGATTTAAATGTTTCATAAATTGACCTGCAGTTTTATGTCCAAATTCTGTGAGTGCAAAGATCCCATGTTCATAAACTCTGTTAACTGCCTCCTGGTGAGAAGCAAATGAGGTATATAATTTAGTTCCAGGACATGATCTGTAACACTTCACCGGCAGTCATGGACAAAGCTGGAGAGATCTACTCTCTAAGAAATTACAGTGCTGAAACAACACCTTACTGCTAGTTAATAATGTACTACATTAAATAATTAATGGAGTGCACTCTCGGGGCTGGGTTGCGGCACGAATTGGGATTCCAGGGTAAAACCTGTGCCAAATCGGTTGTGCGGATCACTCCACTGTGGCATTATAAAACAAACAAACAAATGAGTGTTCTGTCTGGTCTGTTCTGTCCCGTTCATCACATAATTTCATGTGACAAAAAAACCTAAAAATATAACAATAGCTAGCTTTTACTTATTAAAATCAATATTTAGTTAACAAATGCATATAAATCTGACAGAAACTGAAAAAGATAATAATTGTGTCTCTTTGTGAAAGTCTCTCCGAGCATTGCAACAGGCATCAAAAAGGCGGCATAAAGAAATTCAGGACTTGATGTATCACAAACTCTCAAATGTTGACCGAGGTATGCGGCAAAGGGATTGAGAAACAACTACAGCAAGTACATCAATTACTTAACATTTCCATAAAAGATGCATGCCACTATTTTAGTGTTCTCAGCTGTTAAATCATTTTAGGACATGGACATCCCCAGAAGCTGTAACTTTCCTGACTGTTTTTGACAATGGATGTAGTTATAGAAATATATAGAAAAGAGGGGCCAACAAGGTGCAGAACAGTTTACTAGTTTAGGCCGGCTATGTGAGTTAAGTATAACATCTTTTATTGCCCAACTCCACAGCTGGCAAGATTTAAACTATTTAACTACACCAAACTCAAAAGTAAATGCATAATCCACATAAAATGTGAATAGTGTAGTCTGTAATTGTTGGTTGGCTGAACAATTGAAGCCTTACAATGTGACACGTTTGAATAGACCATGACGAAATAACACGGATCAAAGTGAAATAATCCTGGTGCATGCTATCATTTACATGCCACAGAGACATTGTAAAGTTCAGTAATTATGGGCATTCAAATCTATAATCTCATTGAGAAGAAGCATGACGGACCTCGTCTGGCAGTGGCAAAGCTTTTAAATACAGTAGGTAAGGACTCATTTCTCTAACTTAGAAATGAGAGCAAATGAAGAATAAATGAAGTGTTCTGACATTTTTCACTTCAAACATTTTTAACATACTATCTCAAACTGTGCTCCGATTTGTCAAAAAGTTTGATCAGATCAAACATTTCTCATCATACTTCCAAAACCAATTGAATAAGGTACAGGTGAAGTGACATTCTGTTTCAAACAATCCAATAAGATTGACAAACTGGTTCACAAAATAAAAAATATGTGAAGCCTCACTATATTAACTAACTTACCTTAAACAATGAGCAGGATGAGCTGTCAATCTACCTCTAACTTCCTTTCCTGCAGAAGGTGAAACGCCAATCTGTGGGACAGCTTCATTTTTAGCCACAGAATCACATGGAACACAATGTTCCTGCAAAGTAAATAGTTTCAGTTGTTCATTGTCTGTTTCACGAAGTGAACTTAATATTGTTTAAAGAGCGTTTCTTCAGCGACCGGCAGTTTTAAATCTGGGAACTTTTAGACTTTTCAGTATCTCACTGGTTGTTCTAACAGTGCCTCGCAACACATTTTGTTACTTTTTTGAAAGTCATGAACATTTCCACATTCCTCATTTATGATACAGTGAAAAATGATGTGTTGAGTATGACATGCTGTGGCACAAATGGCATTTTTAACATGCTTGGATTAAATACTGACTGATTTGTATTGGTAAGGTTAATTGTAATAATTCTATCTAGCAATGTATACAAAAACTGGTTACAATGTAATATAAAGCTATGCAATATAAACACTACCGTTTAAAAGGTTTGGGGTCAGTAAGATGCATTTTTTCTTTCTTCCACTATTTTTATTTATTTTTTTTAAAGAAATTCATACTTTTATTCAGAAAGGACACATTCAGTTGATCAAAAGTTATTTCTGAAAAACACTGTGAAACTGAAACCTGAAGTAATGGCTGCAAAAAAAAAATCATCTTTTCAGTCTGTTTTTTTGTCTCTTTTCTCTCTTTCTAGTTGCTCAACTGAACCACAGTTTCACCACTGTGATCCCAGAGAGTGGTCTGCTCATTATGATGGGCTTTATTTTGGGAGGAATCGTCTGGGGGGCAGACAAGGCGCAGACTTTCAAACTGATCCCCGTCAACTTCTTCTACTACTTGCTTCCCCAGATCGTCTTAGATGCAAGTTACTGCATGCCAAACAAACTATTCTTCAGCAACCTGGGAGCCATTCTCGTCCATGCTGTTATCGGAACATGCTGGAATGCTGGCACAGTTGGCGTTGCAATGTGGGGCTGCTATGAAGGGGGTGCAATGGGTAAATCTGGGTTCACCCATTTACAAACTTTTATAAGAAAAACAAATGTTTAGTATATCAAATCATCATATTTTAATGATTTCTGAAGGATCATGTGACACTGAAGAAATTTGCTTACTCACAATAGTGTTATTTTTTTAATTCTGATCAAATTACTGAATAAATGCCGCATTTTGGCGAGCTTAGTTGAATTTTGGTCAGATAACAAAACAGACACTTTCACTAACCCTCAAGGGAACTTGAACATCGGGCTTCTGCAGTTCCTGTTGTATGGTGCACTGTTGTCTGCCGTGGACCCTGTGGCAGTGATTGCCGTGTTTGAGGAAGTGCATGTGAATGAAGTGCTTTACATCCTGGTGTTCGGAGAATCACTGCTCAACGATGGCGTCACAGTGGTGAGTCTCAGTTATCATTTTTTGTATAATCACAGCATGTGCATATAAAATGTTTTTGACTGTCAGAGTCCACTTAAAGGCCTTTACGCTCATCTAATGTTATGTACTGTATATCTCTTGCGTTTTGCCTGTCACAGGTGCTCTATAATGTGTTTGATGCATTTGTGTCTCTGGGAGGCCCGAAGATCAACGCCGAAGAGATTATCAAAGGAATAGGTATGGACACAGATCTTCAATGAAAATTGAAGCAACTAGCTGAAATACAAAAAAGTTCATTTTTGTTTCTATTTAAATGTATTTTTTTATTTTACGTATAATTTCAGACTTTTTAATGGTTCTAGTTTTAGTCAACAGAAATAACCCCAGTAACACACTTCTTTGGCTCTCCTAGTTTCGTTCTTTGTTGTGTCATTTGGAGGCTCGTTTCTTGGTGTTGTGTTTGCCATTCTGATATCAATGCTGACCAGGATCACTTATAAAGTCCAGATCATCGAAGCCGGCTTCATCATTGTGCTTGGCTACCTGTCTTACCTGACAGCTGAGATGCTCTCACTCTCTGCGATACTTTCGTAAGATCTTCTTCAAGCACTGCGTTCCTGATAAATGAAGACAAATAAATACTGTACATTTCTAAATGATTAAATTAATCATTCTTACAGAAAAGAGTTTACAATAATCATTGATTTGTGGTTTTGTGTCTGACAGGATCACGTTCTGCGGTGTCTGCTGTCAGAAATACATTACCGCCAACATGGATGAGAAATCTGTCTTAACGTTACGTTACGTTCTAAAGGTGATGGCCAACGGCTCAGAGACCATGATCTTCGTCTTCCTGGGAGTTTCAGCTATTGATGTAGACATCTGGGTTTGGAACACTGGCTTCATCCTCCTCACAATCCTCTTCATTGTTGTATTCAGGATCATGGGTGAGTTAAAAGTCATGAATTCCTTATGAACTCTGCATTAAACTATTAGTATGTTCATAAAAATTGATGTCAACTGTGGATTTTTTTAAATATATATATATGCAGGTGTTTTCTTCCTCAACTGGTTGTTGAATCAGACTCGATTAATTCCTATTGACCTGACTGACCAGTTGGTAATGGGCTATGGTGGCCTGCGAGGAGCAGTGGCGTACGGACTCGCGGCCTCTTTAGATGAGAAAAAAATACCAGAGAAGAATCTGATGCTTGGTACCACGCTCATTGTGGTGTATTTCACTGTTATTCTTCAGGTGGGACTCTTGTACCACTCATTCTCACCATAACTACTGCATAAAAAGATGCATTTATTTCCAAAACATGACAGTCACTTGAATTCATAAAACCTGTTATCATAAAATTATATAAGTGGGCATTTTGTCATGTTTCCAGTTGTCCTCATCTGACAACGATTATGGTTTAACTTTAAGTCAATGTCTGTGTTCTTTTTGTAGGGGATCACCATGAAACCACTGGTCCAGTGGTTGAAGGTTAAGAAAGCAACTCATTCGGATCTGACTCTAAATGGAAAAATGAACAACAGGGTAAGCAGCACTACTGACAAAGTGTATCCATCAAGTCTATTGCATCTTAATATGATAGAAATGCTTAAATGTGACCCTGGGTCACAAAACGTCATAAGTAGCATGGGTATATTTGTAGCAATAGCCAACAAAACATTGTATGTGTAACCCCTCTCTCCCGGGTCCTCATCACCACACCTCATTCTTGTTCTGAATGGGTCTTGAACCTGCGTCTGCAGCAAGAGAGGCGGACACACTAACAAAAAAAGACTGTAGCCACTAGCGTCAATCACTCGTGCATTTCTTGGAATCAGGGGAGTTAGGTTTACCTGCACAGCACCTACTCGCTGGCCTCCATCACACTCATTCAGACATATGTCTATCTATCGATGGTTTATTATCCGTCCACCGCTCCATCTCCTCATTCTGAGGACTGACTACACTTATACGCTATACGGGGAGAGTACTCAGGGTTCAGGCCATTCCCGAGTTCAGTGCCATTTCCCAGAGAACACACCAAATACACATTACTATCCTCAAACTTATTATATGTAAGTGTGAATTCTTGAATTATAGATTCAGTTGAATGAAAGAGTGAATTAGTTTTTTATGCTGAAATCACTTAGAATGGTTCAAATTCAAACTCATAGCTGGTGACGTTGATGATTCAGACCAGTTCAACAGATTCTGATTCAAATGAGCCATTCACTGTCGAATCGGACTTTGCATGTCCTGAATTTGATTCTCAACAGTAAAATAACATAAATCAACGTAATAATTGAAGATACACACCTATAAGCTAAAATGTTGTCAAGAAATATGTCACGCTGTTGCGTGTCACCACGCAACCACTCAACTTATAAAACAATTAACACATTTTTGAAATCTACATAATTTAAAAAATACTGATCCACCTCCACAAAGTTTCTAGTAGTTTCTACACTGAAAATATCTATGGGCAGTTTCATGAATAGCATTTTTAACATCAAGACATTAATTAGCCTACAGTGAGAGTGATACTGTGTATATCTATTTCATTAGGTTTTTGAACACATACTGACAGCAATGGAAGACATCTGTGGCCGAATGGGAGATAACTGGTGGACCAGACAGTAAGCATTTCACTTCAGAAAAATAAGTGTATAAAATTGTTTGAGAACTTCTAATCATTGTCTCTTTCTTAGTTGGAAATATTTTGAAGACAAGTATATCTGCTGGCTTCTAATGAAGAAAGATGCCAGAGAGCAACAAGACCCAATCTTTGGTGCCTTCCACAAACTAAATCTGGAGGATGCCAAACAATATGTAACTGAGGTGAGAGCAAAACTACTGATTCAACATAGTATTGTATCATCAGTTTCTATTTCCAGTTTTCGGTGCTATTCTAATGATGTAGCCCACATAACACCTCATAATATTTCACCTTTATTTAAACAACTACCTTACGTAGTAAATGATCTGAACAATTAATGTGCTTATTTTTTCTCCACATTTAGGGTGAAAGCAAAGGTGCTCTTGCTTTCATTCGTAATTATGACAATGCCTCTATAGACTTCAAGAAGAAGCTTGCTTTAGAGTATGCAGACATCATGGGTGACATGTCAGAATATGATTTTGACATTGACAATGTTCCAGTGACCTCTGTCATGTAAGTATTTTGTCAGATGAGTTTCATTTTCAAAACTGAAAGCAGTTGGCAATGCAAATATAAATGTTTAATGAGCTTTTATGAGAAAATTGATCAAATATTTAGATGGCTAAATGTGTTGTGTTAAACAAATGTTGATTGCAATTATTTGGTAGGAAAAACCCGATTCCCTCTGTATCCCTGGATATCCATGAGCTAGACAGGAGGAGCATGCATGATGACCTGAGTGCTCATCATGTACTGGATCATCACCTGTACAAGAGCAGAAGAGATGTAAGAACTGTCCTCAAACCATTTTTTTTTTTTAATGGAATATTGTTTCCTTATTAATAATTGCATGTCTTATCACAATACGTGTGTCCAGTGGAAAAGCTCATTTGAATCCCATTCCATCCAAATGAGTCAATTTCTCCTGTTTTTGACCAGAACCATGCCGCTTACAGCCGCAGTAACTATAAAACCTCAGAGAATCCAGATGAAACGCAGGAGATCTTCCAAAGAACCATGAGAAGCCGCCTTGACTCCTTTAAATCAGCTAAGATGGGTGTCCACCCTTCCAAAAAACTCTCCAAACGTCCCAAGAAGGATTCAACATATAAGGTATTAGACCTTCATGTGCTGCTGTCCAGCTTTCGTTTCTTTTGAAACAGATTTTAATGTTGTTTGCAGTCAAATAAATAAATAAATTATTGATTGAATAAATGAGGAGAAAAAAGGTTTGGATATATTTATATTTAAATATATGAATTCAAATTGTAAAAAAAAAATATATATATATATATATATATATATATATATATATATATATATATATATATATATATATATATATATATATATATATATATATATAAGTTGTCTAAGGCTTGTATTTCTAATGTGTATTTTTAGCCTAATGGAAAGCCAGCAGACCCACACAGAACCCATCCATTTGGAGATGAAGGTATATTTTTATGTTTGATATTACTTACATAAGTTCTGGAATTATAATTATGTTAGCCTGAATACATATGAAAGTTATTTTGCTTTGCCCAATCAGATTTTGAGTTTACTGCAGACAGCACCTCTAGCAGTGAATTTGCTGGTCACTTCCCCATGAGAAACACAAACGCGCCTGATGGTAAGAATCATTTTTCGGAGCTACATATTGAATTGCTGTAACATATTAACATCTTACTGTACATTGTACATTTCCGGGGGTTCTTAGAAGCCGTCATCATTGAGTAAACTTCTATGGTGATGAATGGAAACAAATTTAATTTGACATTCCCATTTGTTCCAATAGCAAAATAAAAATGATAGTTTCCATGGTGTCTCATTTCAGTCTCATAATTACTCTAATTACTGCAGCTGGTGTCGATAATCCAGCGTTCATACCTGAGATGGACATGCCTCCACCCATGCTGAACCCACCCTGGCAAACAGAGCCAGCAAACAACACGGCTGTGGCACCTTCCCAGAGAGCTCAGGGTCGACTGCCCTGGACGCCCACCAACCTGAGACGTCTAGCACCGCTGAGATTGAGCGCCCGCTCCACAGACACCTTCGCGATGGCTGATGCTTCAGTTGACGACGAGGCACCTGAGGAAAAGCCTGGAACAAATCATACTAGATTGTAATCTGATATTGTTCCAGCATTAATTTGCCAAACAAGCGATTAAGTTAATGCTCTAAAACTCCACAGATCTAGGAATTATCGTAGTATTCATCATATATCTTTAAAAATTGATATACACATGCAGCAGTTACTTGAAGACATGCTGGTGTGGTTTTCTTCTCTGATATGTTTTACCTAATTACATATATACATATATGAAAAACCTAAAGGGGGAAGAAAATTCATACGGATTTAGAAGAGACATTATCATTGAAGTACTTATGTTTGTGGTTATGGAATGTTCTTAAGGGTTTCTTTATACAAATCCATATTGATTTGGAAGTTGTTATGGCACTTTATCACACTGACAACATGCTAGAGAATATAGAAAACATTGAGCTCAAAAGACAACATCATTATATAAATACATTATTCATTCTTTCATTATACTCTTAAGCTTAGATAATCTTTACGAACTGAGTGGCAAGTGAGAACTAAGAAGCAATTGTCAACTGGTTCAGGCATATCATGTTTTGTTTTTTTTTCACCTTGGACATGTTGGTCTATATACATTTTTAAACTCAGCATGTTGTGTATGATTATTTATTATTGCATGGTCAATTCTGTGGGTGCTTCTTTGTAGTATCACAATATCTTTTTTCTGCATTTCTGTAATCTTACAATGATTTATTTTTGAGTTTTACTCAAAGCTATTCATGTTTTATTAGTCATATGAAGACCATTGAAATGTAAGTCATTAAAATAATATTTAATAGTAACTTATTAATGTATAAATGTTATGCTTTATGAGAACTGGTGAAATCTGTAACTTTAAATCAGGTAATAGTGTCTGATAAAATGCATTTGAACTCTAAGATTGAGTAATATATATATTTAATTTGTTACAAATGAGCAAATAAAACATTTACAAAGAGCACAAGAAATATTAATGATTGGTCCTTTGAATTTTAAGATGATTTGAATTATATAAATATTATATTTATCTTTTATGAATACATTCTGGCATGACTGATATCAAGATATTCACTACAGTGAAGGTAAAAATGTTTAAGTAAGCATGTTGTGTAAATCATTACGCAGAAAAAAAAAAAAACATTTAAACAAAGACACAAAACACCCATAAACCCTTAAAACAGAACAATTTCCCATAAACCCCAGACTTATTGAAACACAACACAGCATGCCATAAAGCAACACATAACCTATAAGCAACATAACTACAGTATTTACTCAGTTAACGGCAACTATAAACGTGGAAAGTTATTACATTTCTACAGATTAAATTTTTTTGAACAATGATACTTTGGGTTTAGGGTGGGGTTTGAAATACTAGCAGTTCACTCTCAATGGAAGGTTGTGTCATTTTACCTTCAGCCATTCCATTTATTTTTCATTTCAGTATTAAAGCCAGCACACACCCTCTTTTTTTTACTCTAGTATAACTCAAATGTGTGGACACTTTATTTTTTTAACTGGTCTTTACTAAAGCCATCGGAACTCAGCAAAATAGGAAGGCTTAAAGGATTAGTTCACCCGAGAATCTTCTACTTACCCTTGAAGCATCCTAGGTGTATGTGGCATTCCTCTATCAGAATAATCTTATCGAATTTATATTTAAAATGGTCCTCAGTCTTCCAAGCCTTTCAATGGGTAAGTGGGTGTTTGTTGTCAACTGTTCAGAATATGTGAAATAAAGCATGCACATCTGTAATTGAATGTCCCTCACAAGGCTCCGTGGAGCGAATAAAGGCCCTATAGCGAATCCATGCAAATTTCAAATGTAATAAACACTTTTTTTTCTCACTTCTTCTGACTGTGGGGAACCAGAAGACGTGCAGGCGGCGTCGCGCATGCCTCTGGGATACAGTATGTAGGAGCAAAGGAAACAAAGTTTCTTACTTTAGCAGGGTTTCTTTACTTTAGTCTCCTCTTAGCTTATTTCTAAATCCTCTGAAGTTTTTCTTTACAAATCCTTGTTTTGTGCTTCTGATTGGTGACCGGCGTTTTGTTTTAATAATAATAATAATAATACATTTTATTTATAATGCGCCTTTCACATGCTCAAAGCGCTACAACATACATACAAAATAGTCAAACAATCAAACAAACATTGCAGTAAAAAATAAGTATCAAAAATACACAATTTATAAATTAAAAGCTTGAGTAAAAAGATGTTTCTTAAGAAGTCTATTTAAACAATCCACAGAAGCAGCATCCCTGATAGATGCAGGTAATGTATTCCATAACTTAGGCGCATTACAGGAAAAGGGCCTTACCCCAATAGTTTTTAATTTACAACGAGGCTGACACAGAAAGAGAGAGAACAAGCAGAGTGGAGAGATCGAGTAGGAATGGATGGAGTAACCAAATCACAGATGTAATCTGGAAAATTAGAAGTTAGCTGGGCATCGAAAATAACCCCCAAATTACGAACCTGGCCAGAAGGGGAAAATTGGGCGTTGTCTACTGAGAATCTAAAATCCTTACATTTACTGACATTCAAAGGAGTGCCAATCAATAAAACTTTAGTTTTGGAGCAGTTAAGTTTAATAAAAGTTGAGTTTCATCCACCCTTTAATTTCCATCAAAAACAGTCAGACAGGTTTGAAGAGGAAAAATTAAGATCAGCCTGAGAGCTGAAATAAATTTGGGTGTCGTCTGCATAGCAGTGATAGCTCAGGCAATATTTCTTAATTATCTGCCCGAGAGGCAACATATAAATACTAAATAAAGTAGGACCCAAGACTGACCCCTGAGGGACACCCTGACACAGAGAAACAGTCTGAGATATGTTTGAACCCAGGTAGACAAATTGTGAACAACCTGAGAGGTAAGATTCAAACCAGTTTAACACCGTTCCAGACAGACCAGTCCACTTATGCTATCTGTCCAATAATATACTATGACATATGGTATCAAATGCAGCAGTAAGGTCTAACATGACCAAAATGCCACAAGCCCCAGAGTCAGCTATAATGAGGAGTTCATTCAGAAACCTGACCAAAGCAGTCTATGTACTGTGTCCAGATCTAAACCCAGACTGAAATCTTTCTAATAGACTATACGTAAGGAGATGAGTATGGAGTTGCCCAACAACCACACGTTCAAGAACTCTTGCCAGGAAAGGTAAGTTATAGGTAAGTTAGTTGTTTTGTTCTCTCTCCGCACTTGTCACTAACCACACAGCGCTGATGAACTACATCCTCCACCTGCACGTCTTCCAGTTCCCCACAGTCAGCAGAAGTGAGAATTATTTTTTTATTCCGTTTGAAATCTGGATATTTATCTCACAAAAATGCATTGATTCGCTACAGGGGGCCTTTATTCACCCCCTGATGCCGTGTGACGGGACATTTTTATCACAGATGTGTGCACTTTATTTCACATCTTCTGAACAGTTGACAGCAAACACCCGCTTAACCCATATGAAAGGCTTGGAGGAGCACGGACAATTTTTTTTATATAACTTCGATTGGATTATTCTGAAAGAGGAAAGTCACATACACCTAGGATGCTTCGAGGGTGAGTAGAAGATGGACAAATTTTCATTCTTGGGTGAACTAACCCTTTAACATCCTAACAAAACCATCCTTTTTGAAAATTGATTTTAATTAATACAAATTAAAGCCATAGTTCAACCAAATATGACCAGTCTGTCATCACTTACTTACTCTCATGTTGATTAAAAACAAGTTTGACTTTGTTTCTTCTGTGTGACACAAAAGGAGATGTTTAGCAGAACGTCCAAGCTGCTCTTTTCCATATAAAACTGGATGGTGACAAATCATTGAGAAAGTCATACATGTTTAGAATGACACGAGTGTGAATAAACAATGACAGATTTTTGTATGAACAAAATGTAAAATTTTACTAAATAAAGATATTGTTTTTTGGAAATTTGCCAACCAAATTACTGAGCCATACTTTAAAATAAAATGCACCCAACAACTCTCACCTTCCAGTAATGTTACAGGTCTACATGTTTTATACAACAAGCAATATACAATGAACATGGTGTAGTGTCTGGACAGAATACTTGTACCAAAACCTGTCTGAAAAGTCTTCAAAGTAACATTGCAGCAGCACAGCCTGTTAAATTTGGCTGAACACTAACCAGTGTGATGTACAAGGGAAATTTTAAACGGAAGCAGAACAAGCAATCATAATAAATGAGATAAAGTAACAACAGTCCAGTGACGTAGATCTCAGTCCCCTTTCTGTGTAACCAATTAAAGGCTGACTAGAAGTTTCAGCACTGCTCTAATTACACTCTTATACTCCCCTGATTGAACCACTGCTCTCACCTGAACCACAAACACTGATGGAATGACAGCCAAGTCACTTGGAGAGGGATCAATATGAAAATGACTACAGATGTAAAGGAAAAGTAAAAGGGGAATCTGAAAATACTTTGTCTTACCAAGCACTTCAGGACAAGCAAGCAGAACAAAGCACACTGGGAACCTCTAATGGACTATTGTGTGCTTCTGTGAAGGACAGCTAGTATCCTACACACAGTCTGGAGACAAGAATGATACTATAAGTGTATCTTTACCACTCATCTATTGCAATGGCAAGCTCTATTTATTTCTGCTTGCTGAGGACAGTTTTCCTGGTGTGTTTTTTTAACCCTTTAATCCAAGGACTAAGTGGGGATGTAAACTTGGTCAATGATCGTCGTCATCAACTGGGAAATAATCTCACTGGACTTCCAATCGTCACGTTTGATTGGCATCATGTTCAGACTCCATACCTGGTGATAATTTGGGTATTTGTGGCTGGATTGGCAAAACTGTTAGGTGTGTAGCTTGAACTATGAAGTAAAAGGAATTAAGTTTGTTTAATATATCTAAAGCTGCGATCTAATACAGTTTAAGACATCAGTTTAAGACATCCTCATGGATGAATTAAATAAAACTGAAGCTGATGTAATTTTTTAATGAGAGGTTGAATTTCAGTTCTGAGAAGGAAGATGATCTCTTCATGATTACCTTGTACTAAGAAGCAACTCTGTAACATGACAACTGCGGATACTGAGAACAATAGTGGTCCTGAAGAAGTGCAGCAATTCACAAGAAACATTGTTTTTATATATATACATATATGTACTTGAATGTACTTGATGTTAAATATGGATGCTTCTGGAAGAAAGAGAAAGCATAGTAAAATAGCATGGGATTTTATTAAGAAAATTATTATATTAAGGAAAAGGATCATAAGTCATTAATTATTTTTATTTATTAATTAACAGCTTTCAGGTTTTATCCAGTATGATAATCATAAATTAATCCTGTTTTATATTTAGTTACTGATTATATTTGGCCATTAAAAAAATAAAATAATAGAAATTGCACTATAATTCTGGTGCATATCATCACCAGTAAATGTAAATGTAAATGTATAACTGTTTGTCATTTTAAATTTCATAACTATTTTGCGGAATTTTTGGAGCATTGCTTATGACAGTTACGTCTTGCAAAATATAATATTTAAAGCTAACAAAACATAGTTTTGACAACAAAAAAATGCATGGATAAACTGATAAGACCATCTTCATTAAATACCAATCTAATGGAGCGCCAATTCTAAAACAGTCATTATTATATATTTAATATGCATCTTATTCACATAATTGGCTACAAAAACAGTCATCCGTTTTCTCTCTCTCTCTGTCTCTCTATCCAGTGATTGAACTTAACCATCATGTCATCAATGTGATCCCAGAGAGTGGTCTGCTCATTATGATGGGCTTTATTTTGGGAGGAATCGTCTGGGGAGCAGACAAGGCGCAGACATTTAAACTGTTTCCTCCCACTTTCTTCTTCTACTTGTTGCCCCAGATCATCTTGGATGCAAGTTACTTTATGCCCAACAAGCTATTTTTTAGCAACCTGGGTTCCATTCTCATTTACGCCATCTTTGGAACGTGCTGGAACGCAGCTACAGTGGGCCTCTCGCTCTGGGGCTGCTATGAGGCTGGAGTGATGGGTACATTTATTTATAATACAGAACTTTATTTATAAAGAATGCAGAGGATGCTGAATTAATTTGAAAACTTCTCCAACCATCAGGTAACTTGGACATCGGTCTCCTGCAGTTTCTATTGTTTGGCAGTTTAATCGCCGCGGTGGATCCGGTTGCCGTGATTGCCGTGTTTGAAGAAGTACATGTGAATGAGGTGCTCTTTATCCTGGTGTTTGGAGAGTCGCTGCTCAACGATGGCGTCACAGTAGTCCGTCTCAATTTCTTCAAATGCTCTAAATGCCATTGTGCTCAGTTAGTATATCAATGTGCTTATGTAATGCTCTTTTTGTCTCTTTTGTAGGTGCTTTACAATGTATTTGATGCTTTTGTCGCTCTTGGAGGCCCAAGGATTGACGCAGTAGAGATTTCTAAGGGCATATGTATGAATACTCAACCCTACCACCCATACATAAGGATGAACCTAACAATATACATTTATTTAATTACTACATTAATTTATTTCACTTTCCACCTCTTACAGTTTCATTTGTTGTGGTGGCATTTGGAGGCTCATTTCTTGGCATTGTGTTTGCCATCCTACTGTCCCTGCTGACCAGGTGCACCAAACACATTCAGATCATCGAAGCCGGCTTCATCTTTGTGGTGGGCTACCTGGCTTACCTGACAGCAGACATGCTCTCACTCTCTGCAATACTTTCGTAAGAGTCTCTAGAACAATATGTGACCATGGACCACAAAAACAGTAATAAGGGTCGATTTTTTTTAAATTGAGATGTATACATCATATCAAAGCTGAATAAATAAACTTTCCTTTGATGTATGGTTTGTCAGGATAGGACAATATTTGGCCGATTTACAACTATTTGAATATCTGGAATCTGAGGATAAGAAAAAAAAATTATATTGAGAAAATCATCTTTAAAGTTTTCAAAGTGAAATTCTTAGCAATGCATATTACTGATCAAAAATTCAGTGGAAAGTTACCAAATATATTGATGGAACATGATCTTTACTTAATATCCTAATGATTTTTGGCATAATTATGAATGCATTGTTGGCTATTGCTACAAATATGTGGTACTTAGGACTGGTTTTGTGATCCAGAGTCACATATAAAGAATGCACAGTAATACAACCAGTACTGCAGGTATTTAGGCTCAATGCACAATGTTTCTAAGCAATTTATTCAGCTCATGGAGAAGAATGCCTTTCTGTGTCACAGAGTCACCTTCTGTGGTATATGCTGTCAGACATATGTGAACGCCAACATGGATGAGAAATCAGTCACTACGGTTCGTCATGCCATGAAGGTGCTTGCAAACGGCTCAGAAACCATGATCTTCGTATTCTTGGGTGTTACAGCCATTGATACAGAGATCTGGGTTTGGAACACAGGTTTCATCCTCCTCACCCTCCTCTTCGTCTTTATATACAGGATCATAGGTGAGTGCAGTTGTGGCCTATAAAAACTTTTTGTAAACACATTTTATTAAATATAATTAAATTGATTATCCTATTTTGTCCACAACATTCAATTATACTTTTTATAATTACAAAAATCTGTTTATATGTATTTTTCAAGTCACAATAAAAAATTAATTACACAGATGAAACAGACACAAATTAGACCATTGTGGCTGTATTCAGTCAATACATTCAAACATGCACTGTAACAGGAAATTGCCATAGCACACTAGAAGCTCTTACCCAAACCAGTTTTGCACACCTTTTTTGAATGGTAAATTTTGCAGTACAAATCATTTTAGTCCCTAATAACACTGCTGCATGCTAGGTGGGCCTAATGGGTTTTGCTAATATATTCATTCTCAATCAAATGAATCATAAACTTATAATAAAATATTCATAATAATTTGAGTTTTCAAAGAAGCCAAAATCAAAAGTTTTTGAGATCTATACTCATTGTAACATTCGTTGGTCGTGCTTGACAGTCAAGATTAACTGATCCACTCATTACAAAAAAGAAAAAAAGAACAGTGTTTATTAATTTTTTTGTTTTAATAGAAAAAGTTCACAAATATTATTTAAAATAATTGTACTTGAGATGTAAAAAAGAATAAAACATTTAAAATATCCCATACATTTCAAAGACGTATCTTTCAATGCGTTTCAAGATGTCTCTTGGATGTGTTTTTTATGATATGTTTATATTTGCAGGTGTTTTCTTGCTCACCTGGATGTTGAACAAGTTCAGATTGGTCCCCATCGAGTTCATTGACCAGGTTGTAATGAGCTACGGTGGCCTGCGGGGGGCAGTGGCGTATGGACTAGCAGCCATGTTAGACCAAGACAAGATCCCAGAGAAGAATCTGATACTTAGTACCACACTCATTGTGGTGTATTTCACTGTCATTCTTCAGGTTAAACCCCTATCACAATTATGAGACTCTAAATGCTTGGATTATTTTGTACATCCTACCTAACTAGTAGTGGTTATGTCTATGTGGTTTCTTTTTAGGGAATAACAATGAAGCCATTGGTTCAGTGGCTCAAGGTCAAAAGAGCAGCTCATTCGGACTTGAAACTTATTGAGAAAGTAAACAATAGGGTAACTACTTTACAGTATATGAATTTCACATTTACATAATGTATATAAGCATTGCATATTAAATATATAGCCTATATATCAATTTATGTGTCAATTTGAATAGTTATAGAAAAAGTTATGGTGTCTTTATAGGCATTTGACCACATACTAGCAGCAGTGGAGGACATTTGTGGACGTATAGGAGATAACTGGTGGACCCGAGGGTACGTTTTCCTGAGTTCTGTGGATATACTTAAATATATATATATATATATATATATATATATATATATATATATATATATATATATATATATCTTCTTTGATCTCTCTCCCAGTTGGAACAGGTTTGAGGAAAATTATATCAGCTGGTTATTGATGAAACCTAAGGCCAGAAAAAACAGAGACTACCTATTTAGTATCTTCCACAAACTCAATCTGGAGGACGCTGTTAACTACGTCAGTGAGGTAAGAGCATAGATTGGTGTTAAATATTGCAAAATATTGTCATTTGTCTGGTTATCTCAAACTGCATGTGTTTCGTGTAACAACTACGTTTGCAATAGTTCTTTCATGACAACTCTCGGAGGGATTGGCATGGTAAAGTACATGACAATGTTAGTTAATGTATTTGTTTTTGGCGGGATAGATCTGCTACGCTGCTCATATACTGAGACTTGATACTGCCAATACATCCACAACATGCTGCTGTGAGCATATAAGAAATACTGCTGCTGCACATAACATAGCCTACCTACATGATCATACCATAGCAGATCTATACAGGTGGAGCTGGGGAAGGAGGAGGGTTTTCTGAAGTGTGCTGCAACTGTTACCACAAGCATTAGCCAAGTATTTGAATGCTGAGCAATGAGCTCATTGGCTAAAAATTCAGGAAAGAACCAATCAGCTGTGACATGTGATAATGATGTCATATTGAGTTAGATCTATCAGACTGTGCCATCTAGAGTTTCATGCCAGAACGTAGTATTTTCACATACAGTCATAGTGAATATAGTGATTGCAATGCAATCCATGTGCTTCTTGTGTACTTGTGTAGCTCATGAGAAATGTATGTAACCTCTTTCTTTCTTCATGTAGGGTGAACGTCAAGGATCTCTGGCCTTCATTCGTAGTGATGAAGCAGCCAATGTAGATTTCAAAAAACAATTTGGTTCAGAATTTACAGATGTGAGGCCTGATATAATGGTTGATATGTCAAATTATGAGCTTGGAATCGAAACATTTTCAGTAACCTCCATTATGTAAGTGAACTGACTGTTTAAATCACATTTAAACACAATTGCGTAATTAATTAATCAGTTATAATCAATCGTAAAACAGTGAAGTGTTGAAAGAGAGGAATAATCACTGTCTTGACAAATATTTACATACAAGACTAAGAATCTTTGCTGGGGTAACAAAGCCAAAAGTGCTCAAATTTGACACAAATTCCTTAATGCAAATTGTGGCAATAATTGAAATTATTTTGTCTTTTGTAAATTAGAAAAGACACCATTCCCTCTGTATCCCTGGACATACATGGGCAAGACAGGAAAAATGCAATGGATGACATCAATGCCCATCATCTTCTACAGCAGCATCTGTACAGCAGCAGAAAGAATGTATGAATTGCTCTTCTCATACAGACACGTTTACAGTTTGCATCTCATTTGACCCATAATATTCTCTCTTTCCGAGCAGCATCGTCACAAATACAGTCGCAGTCACTTCGGCATCAACCAGAGTGAGAACGAGGTGCAGGAGATCTTCCAGAGGACCATGAGGAGCCGCCTCGAGTCCTTCAAAACAGCTAAGATGGGTGTCAGCCCTGCCAAAAAAATTACAAAGCACCACAAGAAAGAGCTTACACACAAGGTAAGAAACTTTCATGATGTCTCTTTCCCCTGGATTGCTCAATTATAGTATTGCGTCTCTCAATTTATACATATTTTCAGATGGCTTATGGACACCCAGACGGCACAGGCCATCTATATGGAGATGAAGGTAACAATATTTTGTATTAGCCATTTATTAGTATTTATGACACTGAGCAGCTAGCTAAAAAAATATAATTAATTTGAAATAAACAAAACAAAATAAATATTATAATCAATTTAATAATAGTGTAATAAATAAATAGACTTGTATAAGAAAATAGATAAATGATAGATAAATAGATATTAATAAAAAATGTTTATTTTAAAATAATTATAATATATATTACATTTTAAAATAAATCTAAAATAATATATATATATTACATTTGTTTAATAAAAATGGGAAAAAATAATTATATATATTATATATGCACTGAAATATAAAAACTATATAATGAAATAATAATCATACATTATAATTTTAAATCACAATAAATTATATCTATACATTTATAATGTATTTGTAAAACAAATGTAATTGGTTTTTCAAGTATTTGCTTTTAAACATAATGGATAAAAAATTTACATACAAAGTTGTAGTTAAAAAAATAATAAACATAAACCTCCTCAACATGATTTCCTTTTGAGTAAAGGATCCGGATAGCATTTTCCACTATTTATTTATTGAAGTTTTCTGCTCTAATTATCATTATCTGACAAACAGTGTCAGGGAATAACTGGTTAAATGTAATGGCATTATGTAATTTAATTACAAAATAAATGTAACTGTAATCTGTTCGAGTTACTTAGAAAAAAAAGCGTCATTAAATTACAGTAACTTATGAAAATGTTAGCGATTGCAAAGGGGGTTACATCAGAATATGTTCTGCAAAAATCTTGGATGTTTTTAATGTGCACAATGCCTCCTGCCATTTAAACGTCATTTAGTAAAGTAATGCTATTCTAATGCTTTTTATTGGTTCTCTTATTTGAATTTGCAGCACACCATGTCTGCCAATTACATCAATCTTTTGATTTGATTTTGAAAATCTGACAGTAATGGGTGTTGAGTACTTTTGTACGTTTGTTTATACTTTTGTAAGGTTAACACTACCTAGTTTAAATGTTTGAAAATGATCAACAGTTGAAAACATTTGTTAGAAATATAAACATTTTTAAACAGGGTAACTTGTAATCTGTAGCCTATAACATTTCCAAAGTAAACTTCATAAAGCATGAGTTTGTGTTTTTAGTTGATAGTGCTGTGGCGAGTGAGACTGGTGCTATCCATGGTACTTTCTTGAGAGACACGTATACAGTGGGAGGTAAGAAAAGAGTCTGAACAGATGTTGTTTTGTACATAAAATCTATAGCCCTACAATATGTTTTGCATAAGTACCATATTTGCATAAGTAAGAAGTTGTATGTTTGTCTATGTTTCTTTCATGTCTCATTGAAACTGGCATAGAGAATCCAGTAGTTTTCCCAGATATGGACAGTTCCACTCACAACAGCCTTCCCTGGCTAATGGAGACTGATGCTGTCGCACCTTCCCAGAGGGCCCAGTGGCGTCTGCCCTGGACACCCAACAGACTGAGGCGTCTTGCACCCATGAGGATCAGCACCTACTCCACAGACTCCTTCCTGATGGCTGATCTGGAGGAACATGAGGAAAAACCCCAAACAGACCATGAATAAATTTACACACAACTGTCAGAAAAAAAACAATCTGACATTACTGTTACTGACCATGTGTTTTTATGACTACAGATGATCTTTGACTAGATACTTCAGGACAATAAAGCGGCATGCCACAAAGCACAATCACAGGCATGGAAGCATGCATCTACAGATTTCAGTCCAAACCTCCAAAAAAAAAAAAAAAAAAAAAACACAGCTGAAGGATTGTCCACTATGAAACAGCATGGACCAAAATATCATGGATGTTCCCATGGAATCCATTCAGGGCTACATATTCATGCACTATTGAGTGCATATACAGCAGTAGAAAAAGAAAACTAATGCTTTCCAAGTGACCCTTCTTCTTTCCAAATTTTATGATTTTTAACATGTAAACACCTTTTAAAATTGTTGGGCAAAAAGAGTTTCCTACATGTGCTGACAAATTTCCAATTGCAAAAAGAAAAAGTTGGGCTTTAAAATAGCCAATAACCTATAGTTTACATTACAGCCATAATGAGCATTATTTGCTATGCACTATGCACTATGAATCTTCAATCAGTTTTAAATGTTGAACTTTTTTTTTTTTGGTCAACTTTTAGGACTAAACTAGATAATAGATTTTCAGAAAGAATTAGAATAGATTAGAATTTTGATCTTTAGCACTGTATTTTGTGCAATAACGCTTATGTAATATTATGGAAGCTTGTTTCTGCCACAGAATGATAAAAAATGAATAATAAAAAAGGAATTGTGATAACTTTTACTCAGTATCTATTTTTATTTTCTCAGAATGGCAAGATATAAACATCTTGCAATGCTGACTTTTTTTTCCCTCAGAATTGAGTGTTTATATCTCATAGTTAATATAAGTCTGAATAGTGAAGAGTCACAATTAACTTTTTATTGGTTTTTTATCCGTGTGGAAACTGCTTCCATATAATGTAGCAATGTAAAATGCCATGTAGTCTTTTGTAATAGCCAGCTTGTAGTTTCATTTCTCTACAAGGCAGATTCTTTCCTCATCACAATGTGCAACTAAATTAATAAGGAAAGAATTAAGTACATTTTATAGAAATAATTTTAGACTGTATGTGAGTGAATTGAGGATGGTAACTGTTACAATCTGTTTTGGATAGAAAAGGTCATATTTTAAATCAACTGATTGTATCTTTCATTCAAATAATGTATTTCTTGGGACATTTTTCTTTCCTTAGTGCGATTAATAAAGTATTTATCATAATTTATATTTATCTAATTAACTGCCATTCTTATTTCTAGTCCATATATATAAATATGTGTGTGATCTTTATTTTCATTTTAGTAATATTTGTCATTTATATTTAAGTGAATCAATAACCAACCAACAATTTTTTTGTAATAGTTAATAACACTGAACTACATACTCCTTTCTTGCACAGTAAACAGAAATGCACGTACATTCAATATTTATTCATACGTGCCATTTTTGTCCAAGACAAACAGTTCAAAAGACATATCCAAGGTTTGCATACATACAGTTATAATTAAAATATTGACAATTAAATAGAACCAAAAAAAAGAAGAAGAAAAAAAGACCACAATTAGAAGGGCTGAGATAAAACAAGAGACAGATATCTATTTTAAAACTGGACAGTTCTGTTATCATTAATATTATTTCACCAAACAAACTAAACTGTTATATCAGAGTGCTGAACATCATGTTGCATCACAATGAAAAGAGTGCTGACTTCGAAGAATCCTATGAAGCTCCTTCAAGATGAGAAGAAGCTCGCATAGTATGATAAATCTGATACATAATGTGCTGTATTTAATCACAGAAACAGATATCCTCATTTTATAAATCACCAGATCATCATGTTAAGAAATGTAACCGTTGAATCGGTGAAGTTCAATTATGAAAAAGTTTAATATTTAACCCAAATATTAGTGACATTACCAATTCCGTTATTGCTATTTCATCATGTATAGAGAACACAGATTTGTCTTGGTTGCTAGAAATGGTTTGAAGACAAAAAACAATAAAGGGAAAACATCACATGGGATGAATTTCCAGGCTTCTTATTGTGTAACCTGACTGGTCAGTGCTTGATCTATTAGTTTTGCAGTCCCAAATCCTTACAAAAAGAAGCTTTAACCCTTGTAGAAAGTTTGGTCCAGAGACCCTGTAACTGGCAAGCTCAGTGATTGAATGTGTTCTTGGCGAATTAAGAGGCACAATCACACCCACACATACAGTTTTAACACTCTTCAACACACATTATATCATATTAATATAACTTCATACAGGCTTGTTGGGCCCTTAAATATGTTGTATTTTACCTGTCTGAGATCAGCACCATCAGAAAAGGCACATTCCACTTACTCATTTGCCCAAAGGATAAATCTTCACCTCAACATAGTCAGAAAAATAATCTCAAGCAGCAAATACTCTAGGCTTGAGGGAAACAGTTTATCACTTTAGTTCAGACACAGTTAATATGAGTTCAAGAGGGCTTGATGCCTACAGGCATTTTTTTACGTGCTTGTGTGTGAAACATTCGGTTTTTAATCAAACTATTGTTTGAGGCGGTACCTTCATGCTTAAGTCAATAAAAGTAATAAAGTAAGAGGACTGAAGGTTCATCACTTTGTGAACTACATAATTTAGCTCATAAATACCATAAGACAATGCAGATTCTTCAATGCGAAAAACAAGATGAGAGAGCTCTACTAGTCAATAGTCTATTGCATATTAGCCCAATTTATATTAGTCACTATCATGATTAAGATCACGCTTACCATCTTTTGCTTATCTTTCATAGACTTTGTTAGCAAAAATAATTGATATGCATTATGCAGTTCTGTTGTTTAAAAATATACAAATATACTTCTCCTCTGAATTAAAAATGCTTTAAGGTATCCGCAGTCCAGCTTTAAGCCAAGGGGTAGAGAGTGTTGCGTCACAGTTTCACAGGGAGGTGCCATTTAAGCCACACCTATGGACTTTTTATTTTTAAGCGATTTAGTCCTTGGCATCTTGTACAAGTGGTTGTATAAGTGGCCATCTAAAGCCAAACATGCATACGGGTGAAGGTACTACTGATCACTCCCCTTATTCAAGTAAGTTCAAATGCTGGTAGCGGCAGAGAAATAACAATTCTCAACACATCGAAACAAATGAAAAAGAGCACTCAAGACATTTGACATCACCACAAAGATTTTTTTTACATAACTAAACTCCAGTTAACTCACTAAACAAGATTTTATTTAAACTGTTTGGATATATCATCATGTATGTGGGTTTGGTAATTTGAGTAATTAACAAGCCAAGCGAACAACACACTCTTAACAAAAAATCCAAACAATGCTCTAAAGATCTACATTGTTCAACATACATTAAAAAAAGCTAAGATTTTCGCAGTAAATGCAGAGCTGACACATTAGCATAGTTAAGAACCCGGAATTACACCTCTTAGCACCTTGGGCATTTCATCAAATCGGAGTCCATACAGCTTTTTAAGTGCAGCAAAATATGCATGTCATTTCTCACAATCCCTCTTGTTCTCTCTCCACATATAAAAGCAGCTGTAGTTTATGTAAAATAGCAGCTACACTGGTCAACACACATTTGTGGCTATAGGGCAGAAAGACCACGGTGCCATTCACATTAAGGGTGATGTGAAAGTGTGCCGGAGGCCATGGAGTTAACAAATACAACCCTACACTTACACTACTGCAATCCAAATGCCTTTCCTTAATACTCCCTGCTACCTCTGCTTTCCGAGGCACATCGGTTTGGTCTGTATGGAATGCAGCTGAATATACAGGGGCTGTGAACATGCAGGGGTTTGAAGAGGAGTTAAAAAAGAAAAAAAGAAAAACAAGGGGGTCTGAAAGCTCAAAAGAGTGTTTGAAACTCCAAATAGTTTGTTTGAAAATTTTAACTTGAAGTTCAAAATAAAGTTTGAAAGTTCTAAAGGCAATTTAAAAACTCAAAAGAGAGTGTCCAAATGTTTAAAAGAAAGTTCAAAAAGAGTTTTTGAAAGTTCAAATGTTCAAAAGAATGTCAGAGTTCAAAAGACAGTTTGAAAGTTCAAAAGAATGTCTGAGAGTTCAAAAGAAAGTGCTAAAGTTTAAAAGAAAGTTCAAATATAGCTTTGAAACTTCAAACATTCAAAAGATATCTGAGAGTTCAAAAGAGAGTTTGAAAGTTCAAAAGAAAGTCCAAAAGTTTAAAAGTTCAAAAGAAAATGACCCAGCACTTGGTTTATTCAATTTTATATTAGTTCAACTATTCAAATTGCCCTTAACAACAGAAAGACCTTAATAAAAACCATTTCAATAGCTAAATATCTTTCCAATCCATGTACACACCACTTACTTTAACTATATATTTAAAAATACCCCAACAGAATTGCATTATAGGGATATTTCCTACAAAACAGGCACTTTGTCTCATTTGACAGCAAGGTTTGTCCAAAATCTCTTTACAGCAAACTGATTCTTTCCCATAAAACATAGCCATGAGAGTATCCATCTCCTCTGTAAACGCAACCCAGCATTCTAGCCTTCTAGCACACATCATCCATATCAATTCAAGTTCTCTTACACAATGCCACATACAACAAAAGTTTTTTTAAATTAAAGCATTCACTCATAAGGTACGGTTTGCACTGTATAATGAAAGTCTACGACAGAGCCGTCAATTATTGGCTTATTGCACTAAAAGGATTATGGGACAGTGTTTGTCAGAGTTCACAGGGCTAAAACGTGAAATAAAGAAACTGATAAGTGTAACTGATAAATTAAATTTACAGATGAGCTATTGACAAATGCAAGTTAAAAGCAACATTATAAATAAGCTGAGATCATAAGTCAGAATGAAATGTCTAACATGTCTAAAGTTAATATTAATGGATGACGTAGGCCTCAGAGTGGCCTTGGGTGGATTTGATGTGCACACACATCCATCAAATGTGTAATGGTGTAATGTAATGGTCACGCTTTGACTGATTTGAATGCTTGTGTTGTTAGCGCACTCAAAATGAATGAGGCACACAGCATTCAACAAACATACATAAACAATCGACTATGTGGAAACGTTTTGACAACCCTTGAGTTTCAAAGTTCATCTTTTGTTGATTCCGCAGTCCTTAGCTAATCTGTCACTTCTAATTAATGAGTGAGCCAAAGAGAAAGTCGCCAGAAACCGAAAAGAACCAATAGTTCAATGGTAGGTGCAATATTTTCCAGACAGCGCATGAACTAGAAAGTTAACAGAGTTATATAGAATAATTTGAAAGTCTGTGAAACTGGAATAAAAGAGGTTAAGCGCATGTTAAAAAATCTGAACAAAACATGGACACATGGAAAAATAGATGTAAAGGAACAAATATGGATTTCTGACTGTTTGGAATGAAATTGAATAACATTTCAATTGTCTTTTTTGCAGATACTACATAAGATTTTGCTGGAAAAGCATGATTTACTAGTAAAATATAAAGGATGGTTTCAGGTTAGCGCAGCAAGTGTCTAGTGGAGGACCTAAAGTAAGATGTCCTAGCCAACATCGCACTGCCCTCTAGTGGCATTCCTCCAGCATTAGTTCAGACACGCCTGCCTGACATTTTCGACTAAATCAGAAGACACTGATGTTCAACTTCATGTGTGTTTGATTAGTTTCTCTGTAAAAGGAGAAATCAAGATGAGTAGGGCTAATCAATCTGCTCCTTAAGAAATAACACTGCCTCATTCACTGATCTAGTACTGAGTTCATCAAGCAAACCTTCTTAAACTTGGTTTTGTGACCTAAATAGGCAAAATTAATAAACAGATGTACAAATCTAATAAATAATGGTATAGCTGCAATCTACATATTAAAAACAATTAGTAAGCGAAGCAGACTGGAAAGATTGGCTGTTTTTCTATTGCATAACAGTGCTAGTTCCTCCTGTAAGTTCTACATTTGGTTCTCTTTAGCAGCCTGTGATTGGGAGAAGCCCTCCTCCGCTAAGTGCACGATGACCAGCGACTGACAGGTCTGTGGAGGCGGGGCTAAGCAAAGTACATGGTCCTCAGAGTGTCGTGATGGATTTGTACAGCTTTGGCCAGGGCCTGGGGGTCTCGGCCATTACTCTGACCCGACACGTGGCTGCCTTCCGCACTGTGAAAGAGGACAAAGAAATGAGCAGAGGCATACATTTACACTATGAAATTCATTTACTTTGACATACAAAGGAGATACAAATTTACACAATACGCGCACTACCATTAAACTTTTTCCTAAACTTAATCCTAAACTTTTGAAAAAAACGTACACTGTACACAGTAGTAAAGTGCAAACATCAGTATATAAAAACTGATTAAAAAGTGTTAACTTGAAACATAAATAAAAAAGAAAAAAATAATTCCTTTTTAAACACTCAAGAGTTGTGAAGATGTCTAGATAAAATACTACTTTTATATGGTATTGCAACACAAATCTGTGACTGGCTGAATCTGAGTCTGTCTTTTAGGTGGTTGGCTTGAATAATTCAACTTCCCGAAATCAAACCATCCCTCTGAATCATTGAAATGAAGAATACTGGCTCACTGTGGCAAAGAAACACCTGCTGCAACCAAGAATATGCAAAGCCTATTCAAATCAAAATGATTGACAGCTTCCAAAATTTAAATCAAATAGAACATTTCTATTTATAGACACAAAGACGGCGACAATCAGGCCGGTAAATCCATCACCTGTCGTGCTCTTTATCCACTAAATGGTAGCGGGCTCTAAAGGCCACTAGGTGGGCATAGTAGGCAGGCGCAGGGATGGAAACGGAGCGGGTACAGCGCACATATGTGTGGCACAGCTGGTAGGTCAAGAGCTGGAATTCATCGGCTGTAAAGCAGTTGTCGTCCCATAGCACATGGTAGTGTGAAGGTCGGCTTGTACCCTGGTTAAAAAGGTTTAATCAATTAGATGAAATGCATTATGTTTAATTCTTCCAAATTGTGTAACGTTAAATGGATTGAATAACTCAATCAATCAAATCATTTGATTTGATAAAACAACAAAAACAAGGCCTAATATTAATTAATACAGTTCTTATGTCTGTGTTCATACCTGTATTCCAGCATGGCTGCACAGATAAAAGTCAAATTCATAAGGATGGGTGATATCAGTGTCCACTGTGGTACCTGCTGGTATGTTACCACTGCGGCCCACCTTTATAAATAATATGAAAAGTGAGTGCGCGATAAATAAATAAAAAATAGTAGGAAAAAGTGAGGAAAACATGACAAAGCTTTTAGGAGAAGTCTCTCGTATTCACCCTTTCAGTGCGGTCAGCGCAGAAGAGACGAGTGTGGTGACGCTTCTGCACAACAATGTAAGTAATTCCTGGTTGATATTCCTTCTCGAGGCTGATGCAAGCTTCACGTATGGCCAACAACTCGTAGTACAGCACCTATAAATAAAGATGTAAAATACAGTTCAAGAATACTAAGGAATATAGCAGGGCTGCATGATAATCGTTATTATTGTAGTCACTTTTTATAAATTTCTTTTTCGATTTCATCAGAACTCCAACTTGAATGGGTTATTTTTCCTCATCTAGATGTATTATATTATCATATGAATGAACACATTAAAACTGAACAAAACAAGTTCTCTCAAAAGCTAAAACATAGCAAACAGCGCAGTTAACCACGTGAAAAAATTACACTTTGATTTAAGAAAAATATCGCAGTGGAGATTGCGCCAAACTTACATTTTTGATAGTGTTTTCAGCTCATCAGCGCTTTTTTTCTTAAAGCAAAGAAATGTGAGCATAGTTAAAAGGTTGGGAAGAAAATTTATCCATTTAGGAGAAAAGCTCCAATTAGTGGACTTTAAACTTTTCAGATCTGGCAACTGCAATCATTAAAACTTGTGGAGTTTTGTTACCGTTGCAAGATGTTAATGTTAAATGAAAATGAAACATTTTACTGATATATAACCAGCTGGCAAATATCACAATTATGCTTAAATCAAGAGAAATCACAATTAAAATCCATTTAAACATCTCATGAGACTCTTTTGACCACATGCAGTGGAAGCTAAGCGAAGAGAGGGGACCTCTGGAGGATCTCACCTGTCTGAACTGTCCCTCAGAAACACCGTCCCTGTAGAAGATGATTCTGGTGGGTTTGTAGTGGGTGGACTTGTAGAACTGGATGAGCAGCTCTCGCACCATGGACGCCAGGTCCTGAATCACCTCCTGTCTGGGCCTCTGAACACGGACGGTAGCACAGTACCTGCTGGGGTGAGCGTCCATGCTGCCCACCACCTGTTCAGCAACAAATATGAAGTGAGGAGGAGCAAAAAAAACAACAGTATTTCTTTGAAATATCCAACCTAACAATCAAACTTTCAGGTCCATAATGAGGGTATGATTTTAGGGTTTGCAAATGATTTTTTTCCTTCACAAATGTGCATGATGTGATTAAATTGTAAAGAACATAACAAAAAGGCATGTATATGTGGTCTATCTCACAGCTGCAATGGAGGGTTTCTTCCCATCTCCTGCAGGCGGATGAGTGACATCAGCTCCCAGAAAAATGACAGGCTGCTGGAATACAGTTGGGCTGAAAATCAAACAACAAATCCACATAAACAAGGCGTTTGGAACATTTAGGGGCATTTTGTCTTAAACAGTGAAACCAAGTTTTCAGTGTAAATGGATTCATTTTATTCTCTTACCGCTGATGGGGAACCAGTATGTTGTTGATGCCACCCAGTTTGACGTTGATCTTGAGACAGAGGTTGGAGAGGGTCTGAGGGGAGGTTTTCACCACGTTCTTCACCTGAACGCACTGAGTGGCCATTCCCAGAAGAGTGTCTCCAACACGTTTCACTTCAGCTGGAGAAAGAGAGGGAAGACTTCAGTGCAACAAGTGAGGAGCTCAAAGAACATATCATGTGAGAGCAGACTTATGTGAAGTAAATCCACACCAAAATGACCAAAAAATATCGGTCCGTAAATAGTTACCATAGACAGGAGTCTTCCCAGGTAAAATGACGATGATGAGTTGGAGGCCAGCGTAGGTGTTCTTCAGGTGGCGGAACATGGGCTCCACATTATCTGCACCCTGAGCGTATTTGCAGAAACATGGCTGGCCCTGTATGGGCATCCCTGCATCCTTAGAGATCTTCCGGAGCTGGTCCGTAAAGCCCCTGCAAAAAAGACACTTCAGTATTTCTTTTTTAATTCCATTAATAAATGGTGCTTTGTTAAAGACCAAAAGATGGAAAAAGCTTTACTTGAGAACTTCCTCTCTGCATTGTCTCTGAGTGGCAAAGCAAGCAATGGCCCACATCTTGATCTCCACACCAGTATGAAACTGCTTGCCTCTCATATCCCACACTCCATGACTTGGGGTGGCTACTGTACGATTCTGTAACACATGGATAACTTAACTTGTTGAGATCAAATAGTATATGAACTTAAACAGTGTTGGGCCAAACTTACAGTATATGTACTTTTATACAGCTGTTACAATGAAAAACATCAAAGTTCTCACTGCGGGAGCTCTACAAATGCTCCACGATGTCTTTCAATATGACTTTCAAACTACTTAATTTTGTGCTCCAGAAAACAGAAAAGAAAAAAAGTTATCATTTATTCAAACTGTTGACATTCTAAACTTTTTGAATTTCCTTTCTACTATGGAACACAAAGGAATTTTTAAAAGGACTGTTAATCTAAAAATGAAACAAAGAACACCATAAAATTAGTCTAAACAACCATATTTCTACTTTTGTGTTTCGCAGCAGTAATTCATACAGGTTTTGAATGACATGAGGATGTACAAAATACTGACTTTCCATGCTTTACTTCTTAATTATATTTTTGGTGAATAATACCTAAAAAAAAATTTTTTTTTTAAATAAAAATAAATAAACCAATAACAATAATGAAATAACTAAAGCACATTAAATGCTACATTAAAAGCCATATAAATAGCCACACATTCACAAAAATGCAAAGGCAAATCAATGGTATAAAAGATATAGGAAGCAAGCAATCACACACAAGCAACAAACCTCATAGCAATAAAATATCAGCAACTCCTCCCACATGTAGACATTAAAATTAGCACACAAAATTATAATTATAAATGTAAAATCAAGCCTCCAACAATGACCAATTTCTAGCCTTCTACTCAAACACAAACACACAAACAGTGCATGATGAAAGGGAATGGGAATACCATAAAGTGTTCAGAGCTCACCCTGCCGCCGTACTGCAGCATAGGGGCGGGCAGGACACGACCCGTCACCTCCGCCATCTCATCCCGCACACGGAACTGAAACTCCTGCACGAAGGGGTCCGAGTTGTAGTTGGCACTGCGCACCTACATTTTCAGAAAGATTGAGATTTGAGACTGCTTGAAAATCCTTTTTTGGGATTTTGTCTGGCTAATATGAAGAATTTCTATGATACCAACATTTTGGTAGTGTACATGAAGAAATAGGCCTACTACAGCATCAGGCAACACACTGAACTCACCAGTCTGCTGATCTCCTCCTGTCTGTCCGGTGCCGAGCGGGCCGTGGCTTTGATCATGGTGGAGGTTTGGTTGTCCGTTAATTTTTTAATACAGCGCTGGCCTGCCACAATGTTACACACCTGAGTGATAGAGAGGACGGTCAATTTTGACACCTTGAATTGAGACATCTTAAAAGCGTCTAGACGTGAATCCATAAATCAGTGAAGAGAAGGAATTGGTAAATAATTTAACTGATCAGCTGTCTTGACTCTAACCTCTAAAGGCAGGTATGTGTGCTTCTGCTCTTGCCCTACTTGCAGGCAGGGCAGATGGGGGTACTTGAGCTGTAAGTTGTACTTTTCCCTGAAGTATTGTGCCACGGTTCTCTCCACGGTCTCGCCATTTTCCAACTGCAATGGAAACCTGACACAGCAAAACAAAAATTCTAAAAAAGTTAATGGAGACCTGGGGGTGAATAGCTTTGAACAAAAAAGCATAAAAACATTCTGAAAATGTTCTCATCAGTTTTTGTACTTTAGAATCAGAATCAGAATCAGAATCAGAATCAGAATGAGCTTTATTGCCAGGTATGTACACATACGAGGAATTTGTTTTCGTGACAGAAGCTCCGCAGTACAACAGAATGACAGCGACAGAACATAAAACACATAATAAAAGAATAAAAAATACAAATAAGTAGAGAGTGAATAACAATATACAAATGACAATTGTAGGCAAGTATATTACAAAATGAAGTTATGTATGTACATATATATTGTGTGCAAAATTTAAGTGTATACTAAGTATGTGTGTTAGATAAATAAAGTGTGTGTGTATATAAATATAAAGTGTAGTGTGTCCGCCGTTATTATAAGCTGTTCATAAGATGGATTGCCTGAGGGAAGAAACTGGTCCTGTGTCTGGTCGTTCTAGTGCTCAGTGCTCTGTAGCGTCGACCAGATGGCAACAGTTCAAAGAGGGAGTGTGCTGGATGTAAGGGGTCCAGAGTGATTTTGACAGCCCTTTTTCTCACTCTGGATAAGTACAGTTCTTGAATAGATGGGAGGGTTGAACCGATGATTCGCTCAGCAGTCCGGACTACCTTCTGTAGTCTTCTGAGGTCAGATTTAGAAGCTGAGCTGAACCAGACAGTTACTGAAGTGCAGAGGATGGATTCAATGATGGTGGAGTAGAACTGTTTCAGCAGCTCCTGTGGCAGGTTAAACTTCCTCAGCTGGCGGAGAAAGTACAACCTCTGCTGGGCCTTTTTCACAATGGAGTCAATGTGAATGTCCCACTTCAGGTCCTGAGAGATAGAGGTGCCCAGGAACCTGAATGACTCCACTGCAGTCACAGTGCTGTTCATGATGGTGAGTGGGGGGAGTGCAGGGGGGTCTCTCCTGAAGTCCACGATCATCTCCACTGTTTTGAGGGTGTTAAGCTCCAGGTTGTTGAGACTGCACCAGACAGCCAGCTCTTTTACCTCCTGTCTGTAACCAGACTCGTCACCGTCCTGAATGAGGCCGATGAGTGTGGTGTCATCTGCAAACTTCAGGAGCTTGACAGAGGGGTCCTTAGATGTGCAATCGTTGGTGTAGAGGGAGAAGAGCAGTGGGGAGAGAACACAGCCCTGGGGAGCTCCGGTGCTGATTGTACGGGTGCTGGATGTGTATTTTCCCAGCCTCACTAGCTGCTGCCTGTCTGTCAGGAAGCTGTTGATCCACTGACAGACTGAGGTGGGCACGGAGAGCTGATTTAGTTTGGGCAGGAGGAGGTTTGGGATGATCGTGTTGAAAGCCGAGCTGAAGTCCACAAACAGGATCCTCACATAAGTCCCCGGTCTGTCTAGGTGTTGCAGAACATAATGCAGTCCAATGTTTACTGCATCGTCCACAGACCTGTTTGCTCTGTAGGCAAACTGAAGAGGATCCAGCAAGGGCCCAGTGATGTCCTTCAGGTGGCCCAGCACCAGTTTTTCAAATGACTTCATGACTACAGACGTTAGAGCCACAGGCCTGTAGTCATTTAGTCCTGTAATTTTGGGTTTCTTAGGGATGGGGATGATGGTGGAACGTTTGAGGCATGAAGGGACTTCGCACAGCTCCAGCGATCTGTTGAAGATCTGTGTGAAGATGGGGGCCAGCTGGTCAGCACAGGATTTCAGACAGGCTGGTGTTACACAATCTGGGCCTGGTGCTTTTTTCCTTTTCTGCTTCCGGAAGACCTGGCGCACCGCATCCTCGCTGATCTGAATTGCAGGTGTGGGGGAGAGGGGGGATGCAGGAGGTGAGAATGGTGAGAGTGCTTGATTGGAGAGGTGTTCAGGATGGGTTGCAGGAGCTGTTAATGGTGTGAACGGTAGTTTGGAGAGGCATTCAGGGCTGGTTGCAGGAGTTGTGAAGGGTGTGAATGGTTGTTGGGGGAGGCGTTCAGGGCAGGTGATGGGTGTTCTTTCAAACCTGCAGTAAAACTCGTTCAGATCGTCTGCCAGTCGTTGATTCTCTACAGTGCTGGGGGGTGGTGTCTTGTAATTGGTGATCTTCTTTAGACTTTTCCACACTGATGCGGAGTCGTTGGAAGTGAACTGAGTCCTTATTTTTTCAGAATAATTCCTCTTTGCCACTTTGATCTCCTTTTCCAATGTGTATTTAGCCTGTTTATACAAGACATTGTCCCCCTTCACGTAAGCATCTTCTTTGGCCTGACGGAGCTGTCTGAGTTTTGCAGTGAACCACGGTTTGTCATTATTGTAAATTAGTTGAGTCTTTGTAGGAATACACATATCCTCACAGAAACTGATATATGATGTTACGGTCTCTGTGAGTTCATCCAGATCGGTGGCAGCAGCTTCAAAAACACTCCAATCAGTGAGGTCAAAACAAGATTGTAAAACCTGCTCTGCTTCATTAGTCCATCTTTTTACAGTCCTTGATACAGGTTTAGCTGATTTTAGTTTCTGCCTGTAGGACGGTATAAGATGAACCAGAAGGTGATCAGAACGTCCCAAAGCTGCTCGTGGAACAGAGTGAAATGCATCCTTTATTGTGGTGTAACAGTGATCCAATATATTACTGTCTCTTGTGGGACATGTAACATGCTGTCTGTATTTTGGCAGTTCACGGGACAGATTGGCTTTATTAAAGTCCCCGAGAATGATTAAAACAGAGTCCGGGTGTTGTTGTTCTGTCTCTGTGATCTGATCAGCGAGTTTCTGTAAAGCTGAGCTCACATGCGCTTGGGGATGGATGTAAACACTGACCAGAATGAACGAGTGAAACTCCCGCGGCGAATAGAACGGCTTGCAGTTAATGAAGAGTGTTTCGAGATTTGAGCAGCACGTCTTCTTTAACACAGTTACATCTGTACACCACCGTTCATTGATGTAAAAGCATGTCCCGCCGCCACGCGATTTCCCCGTTGATTCTGTGTCACGATCCGCTCTAAACAGCTGAAAGCCCGGCAGATGGAGCGTGCTGTCCGGTATGGTGTCATTCAGCCAGGTTTCCGTGAAACACAGAGCAGCAGAGTGTGTGAAATCCTTATTAGTCCGAGAAAGCAGAAGGAGTTCGTCCGTTTTGTTGGGTAGAGAGCGGAGATTTGCCAGATGGATGCTAGGCAACGGCGTTCGAAATCCGCGCTTCCTGAGTCTGACGAGCGCTCCCGCCCGCTTCCCCCGTCTGCGCGTCCTGAAGCGCTTGATCAGCGCAGCCGCTCCTCCGATAACAACGTTCAGTAAAACGTCTGAATAATTGAAATCCGGTAAAATATCCTGTGGTGTGTTCTGCCGAATGTTCAGCAGTTCTTCCCTGGTGAAACTGATGGCAGCAATATAACCAAAGACAGGACAAACTAACAAAAACACAAAAACATATGCGGAGCTCGTCACGGAGGCAGCCATCCTGTATCGGCGCCAGGTAAATTTAAAAGAACAGTTCACCCAAAAATGAAAATCTGCTGGATATTACACATGCTCGGCCCATTTAAGATTTATACAAGTTTGTTTGTTCATTGAACATCACTTGCTCTCCAAAGGATCCTCTGCAGTGAATGGGTGCCTTCACCATTGGTGAGCAAGTGATGTAATGCTTCACTATAACAAACAGGACAGTAAAATATGGTCTTTTTTGACACAGTACAGACGTATTGGCCTGCTAACTGAGATACAATAAAACCTCACATTCTCATAAGAGATATAATTAGCAATAGATATTCAATACACTTACGTTTGGTGACTGGCTGGTCGACGAGTAACATTACACACCCTGTACTTCCTCCGCATGGTGCCACAGTGGGTGACCTCCACCTTTAGACCTGATGGGAGGAGAAGATCGAATTTACATCACAATACAGATGCAACTGGTCAGTTTACAGCTCAGAGTATTCTGACTATTAAATACAGTACAGATAAATATTACATATTAAATAGTTTCAATCCCAGTTGCAAATGCAATTTATCCAAAGTTAAGTTATTTGTAAAAAAAGAAGAATTTCCTTTCCATGTTTCTCCTAAACAAAATTGTCACTTACACCTGTCACTCACATCTGTGTGTTTACATCTAACTATATAGATATCTATCTCTCTCTCATATTATATATATATATATATATATATATATATATATATATATATATATATAATCCCAAAATGTGCATAAAAATGTGTAACCTGGCTACTGATCTATAGCATTTAACATTCATGCATTTTTAAATACTTTTTTTTTTAAGTCTGAATTTATTTGATTAAAAAATGCAATAAAAAAATGTAATATGAAATGGTTACAAATTCAAACAACTGTTTTATTTTAATATGTAATTTATTCCTGTGAGTGCAAAGCTGAATTTTCACGTTGTGTTTATTCAGGATTCTTTAATGAATAGAAATGACTCGGTTCTTCTGTTCACACAAACCTTTGATCTCTTTGGTGAATTTGACTCTGTGGGAATCAGTGAGAGGTCGAGGCTGCTCATCGATGTTGTGGATATCCAGGACCTCACACATGAACTGAATCACAGGTTGAGCTTTGTAGAATGCAGTGGCAGACACTGTGCAGTAAATAAAACATGGTCAGTGTTACACTATTAGTTAATGAAATAGTTAACAAGTCATTTGCAGGTGCTTTTTCCATTTACAATGCTTTTAAAAGTGGGACTATCTATTTGTCTGACCAATGCCAGATAAAATCGTAATGAAATGAATCAAAGTCAATAATGGCATTATTATTTTGGTATTATTTGATCTGATCTTTTATAACCACTGTCCAGATCATTTAACTGGATAATTCAGACCAAAATGGTTTGACCTATAATAACACTCTGACTTACCATCAATGTTCAACATCATTTTCCACATAGCTGGACGCACTGATTGGTGGAAGCCAAACCACACCTCCCTCCCCCCACCCAGTGGGTGATCATAGCCCTCGGGGGAAGAGAAAAAAGATCGTCCCACTGGGGTGTACCTGAAGTGAGAGAAGACAAACACTGTTGTTACCAGCAGAATAAACATGTGCAGTCCTAAATTATCCTTAGTCAACCGCTTACTGTTTATGCTACACTAATCTACAACAAAACACTTTCAGTCTCATTTCACTAGTTATGCACTGTATTGTTAAAGGCATAAAAATCACTTAATGCTTTTCTCATTGTATTAAATGCCCTTTATGATCAGGTAACGGTACTCATGGGAACACTTACTTCATAGAGGGCAGATGGCGCATAACAACATCCACAGCGTGTACGGGATTGGTGCTGATTGGCTTATCCAGGTTCAGAGGATCAGGTGTGCTCCGCCCAGTGAGGACCTCATGCAACAAGTGCCAACTGACCAGTGACACAAACTTAATGGTGACCTTAAACAGCCTGTCCTTCCCACCTTCACCTGGCAAGGTCACATCCAGGTCCACCTTCAAATAGTACACAAATGTACAGTACAATTTTTAACACCAATTTATAAATGCGTTTTATTTAGTCACACAGGTTAAAATAATAAAAAGAAATGATCATGAAAAAGGTTTTAAAAGTATTAGATGTTTGAGATGAGCAGGAGGTTGCCGCACTGGGATTTCTTCTGCAGGGTGTATTTGGAGTTTCAGTGCAAGAGCGCCCTCTGGCTTTTGGAAGGAGATTTACTACTGATCACAGAGCCATTGTTCACTGAAAGACATATAAATCCCAGCTTCTGCCTTCTCGCGATTTACTGCCTTTGCAATTTCATTTCGATTTATCGTGATGCCCTAACATAAATCATTAACGGATTAACAAAATGAAAGAAAATCCCTATAGCAGTTGCTGAATAAACAGAAGATTGAATTGCTTTCATTAATTCAACGTGACTAATAAACATACAACTACGGCAATATATGAAGTATCGGAGTTCTTATAATTATTATAAATTGTCATTATAATAAATAATAATGCAATGCTAATCGACTTTATAATGGTTTAGAATACTATAAAATATGTTCCGTGCCTTATTTCTGTTTAAGAAGCCATATCATCTAACAGAAGGATTTATTTCAAACACATTATTAAGTAAATTTGGAGTAAAAACATTATTAAATGAGGTATTTTCATGAGCTTTCAAATGGAGCAGCATTTACTACATAGAGCCATAGTTCTCTGAGAAACTAGGCAAACAGCTTTCATTATCTTACATGATAATGCAGCAGATGATATCTGACATTACATTCCTGCGATAATGAATAAAATATGATATTACATAGTTTGTCATCGAACTACAGTTCTGTGTTGTAAATTCTGCTCCAACTGAAAGCGTGATGTGATAAGTATTACTATTAATCACAGAACCGACTTTACTTACGAGTTGTGCATGACTATTGCATGCGGTTTATTGCACATCCCTAATTTAAGTGAAATATATTTTGTGCATAGGCCTATATGTTTCTTTTTATGTATAAAGTTTCATTCTGTTTTCTCCATTAACAGAAGCGCTGTAGGTGCGTTATGTGACCTTGTTGAATCCGTGTTCTATACTATCCTGCAACTTTTGCTGGTTTCAATACACACAATAAGCTGTATTACATGCCACTCGTTTTCATTTAATTGTAGGCCTAATGCGTGGTGTTTCCTTGGTTAAACTTATTTATAGCTTAGTCAAGGACATTTCACTCATTGGATGCTTCAACGTCGCATTTGCATAGGCTTCTTAAATTTGTGATTGGTGACTGGTTTCTATTTTCGATTTCTGCTTCTATTCCTGGTTATCTTTTGTTTTCGTATCGTAATTTAATTCATTTCCCGTTTTCGTTTTCGCTCCTTGAAACGGTTCAGAGCCCCGCTCTAGGGGACTTTCCACCACTCCTGGTGTCCATTTATATGTCTTACCCCCCCTGTAGCAACTGGCAATGGTTGGGCGGTGTAGAGGCTTTTCTTGCCATCATAGACTGGTCTTCTGTCCCCAAAGATTGTCACCTTAAAGTGCTGCACCATGGAATCCACCACCTCCCTAGAAGCCATTACAGAAAGGATCATAATAGAAGTTATTGTAGGTTTAAATGAATAGTTCACCCCAAAATGAAAACTTGCTGATAATTTACTCCACCTCAGGCCATCCAAGATGTAAATTAGTTTATTTCTTCATTTGAACAGATTGAGAAATTTAGCTTTATTTCACTTGCTCACCAATGGATCCTGTGCAGTGAATGGGTGCCGTTACAATTAGAGTCCCAACAGCTTATAAAAACATCACACTTATCCACAAGTAATCCATGCAACATGACTTCAGTCCATCAGTTAAAACCTTATGAAATGAAAAGCTGTGTGTTTGTAGGAACAAAATTACTAAGCCATCTCTTCAGGACAAAATACCAATAATAATCTATAACCTGCTTTCTCCAGTGAAACAAGTCCATCCCCCGTTGTCCCCTCACATCGAATCCCGTTGACATAATTGTTTAGAACTGTTTTCACCTGTAAACATTGCTTGATCTGTGCATCTTTCTCTCCTAATTCAGATGAGATAAATGGAGAAAGCAACATTATAGATGGAGGACCCATATTCTAGCTGAAGCAATGGTTTGAAATTGTCTAACGTCTACACACAAGCTGCCTTTAACTTCACAAGACGAAAAGGACTAGAGTCATGACTATTATTATTATTATGTTTTTATCAGCTGTTTGGGCTCTCGTTCTGACAGCACCCATTCACTGCAGAGGATCCAGTGGTGACGTAATGCTGAATTTATCCTAAATGTCTCTAATGAAGAACCAATTTTGTCTGTCAATTTTGTCACGAGTCTCTTGTGAATAAAATGGTCAAAACAAGTGTCACAAACTGTCAATTATTATTACTGCTGAGTGTTTGGCACCTGTTAACACGACGTGGGCACTTTTCGGGCTGGATGTCCACATCGTACAGGTAGACGTCCATTTTGGGGATGTCCACCTGGAAGCAGTTGGCCAGCAGCTTGATGGGCTTCCCCATGGTGCCATAGCCTGGCCTCCGAGGTACGGAGAACAGGGGTGCAGCCCCAACAGCTCCTGTCATGAAAATCAGAGGGGATTTCCATCCATAGGAGTTTTTCTCTAAATGTACCACATAAGTTAGACTTTCAAAATCAGTTAAACTGAAAACTAAAACCACAGAAATATGAGACAAGTAATATAAAATAGCCGACACTGTCATTGGCGCCATCATAAAAATCATAAAATTATGCCAAATCAACCTGCATAAAGTCATAACAGTGTTTTTTTTTTCTTATTTGTCAATATTTACATTTCATGGAAACATGATTAATACCTAAATTAATAATAATAAAACTCTCATTCTTGACACTGACATTTACACAGTGGGTGTTATTTGTCTTATCAGGAAATTTCCTCTAAATGCCTACTCAGTGGAAACAACATAACACTCAGAATCATCACACCACACACAATACCAATAACCCACACCAATCATACATGCACTATTGTATAACCGTGAAAAAATAGTCACCTAAGACTTCTAAAGAAAGATTGCAATCAATTTGACTTGACTATTCAAAAGCATACTATTTCATATACTCAAAAAGTGTACATTTCGTATACTCAGTGGAGTCAAATAAAAGGTATTTTCTTTGAGAACATCAAGTAAGTTTAGTTTGTTGAACCTGTTGCAATTTCTCCCGGTCCCAATTTTGAGATGATTCAACAACTTCATGTAATAACTCAAAAGGACAGTTCACTCAAAAATGTAAGTTCTGTCACCGTTTACACAAAAGAAGATATTTTGAAGAATTTCTTAATTCAAATCAACACATGACCAAATGAAAACTGTTTTGGCAGAATCAGCATTTGTTGAAATGGCTGTAAAATAATAATAATAATGACTATATCAAATCTAAATAAGAACTATTCATATCGTAATAGAAAAGTGCAATAAAAAATATTTTACACTAAAACTGTAAAATTTATAATACTACGAGATTCAGAGATGTATTAGTTTATGTGAAGCAGCATTTATTGTGAACCGAAGAACTCTGCTGCAAACACCAGCGGACAGCGAGCTGCTCACGTGTAAAAACACAACGCTCTACTTCACTTTTTTATTAACTTAAATCACAGCCTACAGGATTTGATAATCAAACTAAGCAGTATCGTCATTTTGGTTTTATTTCAATGAAGCATGCAGGCTTATCTTAGTGACAGAGCAGGTTAGGTGTCTTTCCCTCATAAAAGGCCGCAGGAAAACATTACATAGCCCTATGTTGAGTAAATAACAACCTTCATTGCCATTTAAATCTGCTTTATAAAGAAATATCAGCTGTCATGCTTTTCAATTTTCTTTCACTATGAATATCAGCTCTGACATCACTTTTCTCGCACGGAGTGGCACGCTACATTATCACTTCATGTCACAGAATGCGAGACTGTTATTGCTGTTGTAAAGATGCTTTAGAGGGGGTTTACAGAGCAAAACTATTACTGAGAGGTGTGTAAGGGGAATTCGACTGCAACCGCGTCTCACACTTCCCAAAGTGTCGTTACTATGCCGATGGCACTCATGTGGCTTCTTTTCACCATAGCAACCTACACTAACAACCAATTAAAGGAAGAACAGCTGTTTCTATTCATGTACAATTGATCCTGTAGGTCACACGTGCATTTACTCTACAAAGTTCATACAGAAATCTCACAATGAAACACTTGACTGTTCCGGTCACACACTTTCAGGCTCACATGAGTCCACTTTTCTCACTTTATATGACACCTAGCAGTTTCTTGACAGCGTAGATTAAGAGGAACTTCAGGTTTGACAGTAATGTGGTGAGATCGGTTTGAAAGGCTTTTGTTGGTCTGGTGCTAGGAGTGTAATGCTCACTTAACTGGCAAATAGGTGACTGGAACGTTTACAAGGGTTTCACCCATTCAGAGACCGAGACACATCTCCTTTCATTTAATTATTTAAAGCTAGTCTGGCAAAAGAATTTAAAGTTGTCTGATTCTCATTTAGACAGACAGTTCTGCAAATATATATGGGCTTATATTAATGACACATGGATATATTCTCAGATGTGGCTAAAACAAAGTGTCAATATGGGCACTGTTAAATTGTCAACATTGATAATTATTATTATCTCTGATTCGCTGATTGACAGAAGTGGTCATTCTGCTTAGTGTCAGTTACAAAATCTCCAGGTAAGCAGGTTATATGACACTGTCCTGCAAAGTTCAGCTCTAACTCTAATCAAACACACCTGCCTTTATGTTTCAAGTGATCCTAAAGACCTAAAGAGTTGCGCCAGGTGTGTGTGATTAGCGTTGGAGCTGGACTTTGCAGGACAGTCGATCACTGCTGTGTACAGTGTGCAAATTTTACTGTGACTTTTGGTCAAATTAATTATTATAGGAAGATTGCGGGAAGGAGCATTCTGATCTCTTATTCAAATCAAATTGTAATTTGGTCGTACTGGGACAGTTAGCCAAAAGTCACAATGTTAAAGACATTTTAAACAAAACACTAACATTACTTAAATTATTTGATTATTAAAAGGGATAAATAACACTTGTGAAACTGAGAAATACAGTCATAAAAATGGAACTTACTGTATATCACAGAATTTGCCAAAATTTTGATAAATAAATAAAAAGCAGGCCTGTACACTTAATCAAATCATGATACATGCTTTTAGATTATTATAATGGAATTAAAACAGAACTCTGTTATTTGGTGGACCTAATAGAGTTAGCCAAGTGTCAACTATGTTACTTTTTAAACTAAAGAATAGCTTTTCTTGAAATGTCTAGAATAAAATAAAACATTGTGTGATAAACAATTTTGCACTATTTACACTTCTTAAAAATAAATATAAAATAAAAATAAAATAAAAAATAAATCACTTTCATACATTTAATAACCATGATTTACAGAAAATTTCAGTCAGTAACAACAGAAAAAAAAACTTGTCAGTGATATTTAGAAAAATAATAATTAGATGACATTTAATAACTATTTACGAATCACAGAGCAGTCCCAAAATACCAATTCATTGTGATTTTAAATCTTAACCAATATCCTTCAAACCACTTTAGACTGAGATATTTTTAGAAGTTTTTTAATCACCTAAAATGCAAATAAAATAATAATAATAATTTGTTAAGTAAGAATAAGTACGTTATTTAATTTTCGAGAGAAACAGTTATGCAAATAGAGAGATGTGTAAACGCCGACTATTCTTAAAACTCATACATAAACATAAAGTGATAAATAAATCATGATTCGATAAATGTACCTACGATTCACGTTTACCTCCTCAAGTAAACGCAGCGAGTGTGTTTACCGCCTGGGACTTAAGATCTCAACCTCTTCCTTCCTAGGGGCTACAAAAGGTGCAAGGACCCCCCAAATACACAGATTATCTCGGCATCTCTATAAATTCGGAGGAATCCACAATGGTTCAAACTTTCTAATGAACTTCAACTACAAAATGATTTCCACGTAAGAATCTTACGTGTGATCGTTCAGATTGATAAAGCGGTGATTCTGTGACAGTCGTCATGGCAACGAACAATCAGAAACTCGCCCCCTCCCCCCGGCGTCTCGAGCACTGCAGCACCTGACGCACGCAGCACCTGTGCGTGACAGCTGTGCCACAGCGGCGTGACGTCACAGAGCGAGTGAGTCAGGATCTTCGGCGTAAGCCAAAAAATCCAAACCCAAAACCATAACCAAACCCTCACACTCATTTGGTTGCTACGCCCAAAACGTACGCGAACAGGGAAACGCTTCTAAAAGCTCGTTCTTATCACAAAAAGCAGTTATTGTAAACTCACCAAAAACGTTTGCTAAGTGATTAAAGTGTGCTGACGGTGCACGTAACAAAGTTAGACCGAGTCAATACGTCACAGTTGAAAAAGAATCCGAAATCGGTCTGAAACCGTCGAGTTACCTGTAGTTCCGATTTCCATTCATGAGGTCTCTGTCCGGATTCTAGCCGGCTCCTGGGGATCAAATAGCGGCTGAAAAGTGTTTGTTTAAAGCCGCTGAATGTCCTCCGTAAGACGAACTACACCCCGGCTCTACCGCGCTGTCGAAGCGGGCCGCTCCGAGGTGCTGCTCCACTCCGAGGTCCACCCAGACAGTACCGAGTCAGGCAACCAAAAGAGCACGGACTCCCGTACCGTGTCTCCTACCGTATGTCGTTGATCCGTAATTGCTACCAGCTGGCAAGCAAAAAGACCCCGAGGAAAATGGTTTTAACAGCCGTCGCGAAACAGTTTGTCAGGAGCCTCGGACCATTCGCGGTGTCTTTCTAAATGCCAATCTCTTAACATTTAAAGACATCCACGCAGATATGAAGTTTATAGATGAATACCCGCTGCCCAGTCGAAAATGTGGGTTTTATTCCAGTCTTTAGTCGGAGTTTGCCAGTGGCCGTTGCCGTCTCATCGACTCCGTCGGTGTGTTACCGGTTTGCCTTGGGTTTACCATCTCTGTACAGTCAGAGTATGTTGCCAGATCTGTACTAAACAAGCAAGTTGGTCTGATAAAACTAACTCGGAACACGTGGCTTGCGTATTTAAAATCAGTCTAAATAATAGTTAGAAATGTATCTTACAGTTTCTTTATTTTTTGAGTCACTGCAAAACTGAAATAACCCCAAACCTGAAATCGCCTTAAAATACACGGACATGGCAACCCTTAATCAGGGAGACCCACAGGAAATACCAATCGCAGGAAACGCCGTCACTTCCTAGTATAATGTAATTTATTTGATCCACCTTTGATTGTTAATTAATTAGTAGTGCAAGAACAAAAATGACAAATTAACTCTTTATTAAAAACGTTTTTTAAATAATTGATTTCATGGCGTTTCATGTTTTGTTTATACAAAACATACATACACATACATACATACAGTACAGACCAAAAGTTAGGACACACCTTCTCATTCAAAGAGTTTTCTTTATTTTCATGACTATGAAAATTGTAGAGTCACACTGAAGGCATCAAGGGCTATTTGACCAAGAAGGAGAGTGATGGGGTGCTGCGCCAGATGACCTGGCCTCCACAGTCACCGGACCTGAACCCAATCGATATGGTTTAGGGGTGAGCTGGACCGCAGACAGAAGGCAAAAGGGCCAACAAGTGCTAAGCATCTCTCGGGGAACTCCTTCAAGACTGTTGGAAGACCATTTCAGGTGACTACCTCTTGAAGCTCATCAAGAGAAAGCCAAGAGTGTGCAAAGCAGTAATCAAAGCAAAAGGTTACTTTGAAGAAACTAGAATATGACATATTTTATATTATATATATATAAATTATGAATTTAAATATATACATGTAAATACTTTCTAAATATATAATGTATGTGTGTGCTAGCTATATATATATATATATATATATATATATATATATATATATATATATATATATATATATATATAATAAATGTATGCATTTAGCAGACGCTTTTATCCAAAGCGACTTACAGTGCATTCATGCTATCAATTTTTACCTATCATGTGTTCCCAGGGAATCGAACCCGCAACCTTGCGCTTGATAGCACAATGCTCTACCAATTGAGCTACAGGAACACTATATATATATATATATATATATCTTGCTATTGCATGCTGTAAGACAATAAGGATGAGTGCCATCCCACCATGGTTATTCTTTTTTCCTATAGTAAATATGGAAATAAAATACATTTTAAAATCTGGCATTTATCAAAATTTTCAACAGTATATAGAAACCAGGTATGAAGATACAATACAGATATACAGATATGCATCCAAATATCCAATAACTGGCAAAACAGGTGCAGCTGCATTAATCACAAAATACAATTTCAGATTACCTATCAGTCTTTTCAGATGAAATAATGGCCACTGTTCTAGCACTGAAATGGGTACAGGAAGTTAAGCCACACAAGATTGCATTCCTCCTTGACAAATATCCAGAGTGGAAAATCTGTATGTAGGCAAGATCTTTTAGATGAAATAAATTAATTAATTTTAGACTAACTCAACAAAAATTTTATGCACAGTTTACATGGGTTCCAGCACACGTGGTTATTGAGGGAAATGAAAAGGTGGATAATTTGGCAAAAGAAGCCCTGCAGACAGAAAATATAGATATACAAATGCCACTTAGTAAATCAGAAATTAAAGTTATCATTAAAGATAATATTAATAAAATGTGGCAGGATAAATGGGATCAGGAGGAGAAAGGAAGACATTTATATAGCATTCAGAAAGAAATGATAGTTAAAAAGTGTATTAATCTGAGGCGGCAGGAGGAAACTATTTTAACAAGGCTGAGAATAGGACACACAAGGTTCAATAGTTTCTTAAGATTAATAGGAAAAACACCATACATGATTCTGTGTACATTGTGGAGAAGTGGTAAGTGTAAAACATGAACTCTATATACTGTATGTAAGAAATACTACAGAAGGCATCGAATAATTGATTGGGCTTAAAAAAACCTATTGAGTCTGCCCAGTACACAATATATATTTAAGGCTGTCATGACCTTATTGAAAGAAACTCAGCTTTTTTTTTTTTTTTTTTTTTTAATATATATATATGCATTTAGCAGACGCTTTTATCCAAAGCGACTTACAGTGCATTCAAGCTATCAATTTTTACATATCATGTGTTCCCGGGGAATCGAACCCCCAACCTTGCGCTTGCTTGCTAGCGCAGTGCTCTACCAGTTGAGCTAAAGGAACAGTATATATATTCAGACATCCCAAGTCTCCCGGAAGTTCCCCGCATATTGAAAGCGGCTCCCTGAGACCCGCAAATTAGTTAAAATCTCCCGGAATCTAGACGGAGCGAGCAAAAGCTCGCATGCGAATGTGAATGCGAAACAGATACTGTGTTTCAAACCGTGTAGCGCGCGCACGGCGGAGAGGGAGAGGGAGCGAGAGACCTTGCGTAAGTTGCGTGTGTGTGCTAATGTGCGTTTGTGCGAAGCGCATGTCAGACAGAGAGCATCCTGATTGGCCTGTTTCTGCAAATCAACCAATCAATTGTCAGTGTGGGCGGGCTTTTATCTCTTTTCCCGAAAAAAATGAATCAGTTATGTCTATCTAGAAACAGGAGCACCATGGCAGAGGGAAAGTGCCACGAAAAAAAGTATAAGTATAAGACACATTTTACGGTAGACTACACGAAAGTGTACCCCTGTCTTATAGATGTAAAACATAATGACAGTCTTGCTCAAGCATTGCCCATGGCAGGCTAAATGATTGCAAAAGGCATGTTGAGGTGAGTTGACAAGTTTCATTTCATCTGCATATTATTCAGGCTAGTTGCCAAGGCTACATGAAAACAACAAAGTCTTTAGACCGGTTTAAAGTTGCAACGGAAAATAAATAAAAGCAGTTTACATAAATTGTATAAGCAGATTATATAAATAGTATCAGTAATCTACATATTTAAACATAATTAACGAATAATTACATAAGCCTATAGCTTATAGAAATAATATTTTATGCTATATCTTTTAGGGACCACAACATGTTAGGGAGGCTAAGCGCAGGGAAGTTCTCCCATTCAGATAGGCAAAGTCTCACTGAGAAGCTGTGATGTATTTCCTTCCTTTTTTTGGGGGGGGGGGGGGGGGGGGGTCTTCGGGATACCTCCCTGAAATGACTTTTTGCAGGTTGGGATGTCTGATATATATATACACACGCACACACACACACACATACACAAACACAGAATAGATTATACAAATTTGATATCCCAGTGAGTTCACACCTGAGTCCTGCAGATGGCGGTAATGTACTTCGTTTGCAAACCGCAAAATAAAAACCACAGAAGAAAAAGAAGAAGAAGCAGAAGAAGACTGTACAGGATATATTCTGCAATATAATCGTGAGAACAGTATTTGGTGGTTTTATTAATCCTTATTTATACGTGCCACTCAATTAAAACTGTATTCTATTATATGCATGTGTTTGATTAAGCTAAAATATGCTAAACAAGCATTGAGATCTATAACTTAAACTCTGTGTATCTCACTGACGTGGAATATTCTCTCCAGGTAAACAAAAGTACTGCAGGGTACATTGTTATTTGTTCATGTTTCTTTTCTAGTCTTCTATATGTGGCATCAGTCCATTTGCATGACCAGATAACTCTATTTCCTATATGTATCTTATCAATTGTTTTGACTATGATAAATGATTATTAATTCATGTCATAATGTTTCAGAGGAATGGATAAAGTCATAACCTGTTTCACCAAGCGCCCAGATGCTTCGGTCCGTCTCATCTGTTTTCCCTGGGCAGGTGGAGGCTCTATTCATTATGCTCGCTGGGCCAAAACTCTCAGCAGCTCTATTGAAGGTAACTGCTCTACCTAAAACAATCAATCAAGCATTTTTTTTACTACATATCTTTAAATCTGAATTCAAGTAATTTGATTGTTCATTCAAAAGTAAGATATTTTTAGTTTTGTTTAATTTTCAGTGTACTCCATTCGACTGCCAGGCAGAGAAGGAAGAACGAAGGAACCATTTTTTCTAAATATGCAGGAAATCATCGATGAGGTCATCGGTGTGCTTCTTCCACATTTCAGAGAGAAGCCATTTGCCCTCTTCGGACATAGGTTTGTGAGACTGTTGCTAAAGTAGTAGGAAAATGATGATAGGTTTTAAAAAAGGTATATATAAAAGTATATGATGTTACATTATAAAAACATGCTGATGTGTAGGGTCAGACTCTGCTCTGCCACTCACACATCACTCGAACTGACAACCTTAGGGTTAGGAGTCAAACTCTCTAACCACTAGGCCACGACTTCCCCATATATACATTTTTTATATACATGGTATCTTTTCATTTGCAACTTCTTTCTGTAGTTTTGGAGCTATGACTTGCTTTGCTTTTGCTGAACACGTAAAGAAGGTCTACAACCTTGAGCCGATCCACATGTTTCTCTCTGGAGCCTCAGCACCATATGTAAGTCTGATCTGTTCTGTATGTTGTCATATCTGTCAATTTTATGTGTTGTGATTTATTTGTTGCAAAGGTGAGATATTTTCATTATTATTAAAAAATATATACCTTTATGTGTAAATATATTTAAATGTATGTTTTTGTTCTGAATTTTTCTGTAAGTCTGAAGCAAGACTGCAGGCACCAAGAAGAAGTAATCTGTCAGATCAAGAGTTTCTTGTGTGGGTCACTTCTATTGGAGGCACACCACCAGAGATACTGGCCAATGCTGAGCTCGCCAAACTCTTCTTACCTGCGCTGAAAGCAGATCTCTGTGTAGTGGACAATTATAGGTGGGCTCAGTGCCTTTCTTTAGTGTAAGAAAACATCAATATATGTGGGATGGAACATACTTACATATAGTACAAATCTGTCTGGCAGATGTAGCAGACCATCAACACCCTTCCTGTCATGTCCAGTATCATGCTTTGACGGAAAAGAGGATGCACCCCATGACTTACAAGGTGAATCTGACAGATAAATGGTTACGTTTTTACTAAAACAATGTTTTAAATAGTTTCGGTTTTATAAAGTGGTAAACTTAGAAAGAATAATCTGCTCATTTGTTAATAATTCTGAGCACAAGTGCATGATTTTGTCATCATTTTAAAGCTTTAGTTTTATGTGCAATTCTTTATATTGTGTCTCTTTTGCTTTACAGCTTGGAAGGACATGACAAGTGGTGACTTCACTGTGCAGATGCTTCCTGGGTCTCATTTTTACTTGAAAGAAGCAGCAAATGAAAAATATCTTCTGGACCACATCACAAAACATCTTGAGAATGCAGAGATGGACTATTTATAGAAACAACTCTGGCTTCCATTGATTTATCTCTAATTCATATTCACTGATGGAAACAATTTCTTGTAACTGTGAAATGACACATAAAGGAAACCAATTGATGCAAAAATAATCATTCCGTTAATTGTGCACAGAAATATTCATGACTTGTTTTGAGCAATAAATCATGAATAACTTGGATGTACACAGATTCAGTAATGTTAGATGATAAAAATTGCTATATGAAAATAATTAAGTATTTAATGCAAAACTGTAAAAATATATAACTAATTGTATGTATTTAAACAGAATGAATGGTTGAATGAAAGGAAGAGGGGGAACTATTAATAACATTTCTAAATACAATTTGTACATTTTCTGAATAAAAATGTGATAAGTGCAAGAAGTGTTGTGGGAATATTTGCCACGGTTACTGAAGTGTTCTGAGTGGATAAGAGTTACTGTGAGGTCTTTAGATTGATTGAAAAAGTCAAACTGATCCAGACCTCAAGTGATTTTCGGATTTCTGAGTGAGTGGCCATGGGCACATGTCACGGTGAGATGATGAAGCGTCTCCGTGAGTGTGTAATTGTTGAGTGTTGCTATGCTGTATAAATTATTGAATAAGCTGCAGTTGCGTCGCCCCGTTACCAGGAGACCCTTTTTCTGTGTTTACTGCTGAACTCGCCACAGCGACTGACAACACATCTAACAGTTCATCAGTCTCGGTAAGTCGAATGAATGTTTTCAGTGCTTTACAAATGACGTGCATATGAACTTTACTTAACAAAGACTTTACTGTTAAATGTATATGAATACAGAAACTCCATTTCCATTTAAATTTTCCACGTAAGTTTAACTAATAGCCCTGCTGTGTGACAAATCATTTCATTAAAGTACAAATATTTAACATAACCTCTCAATTACGAGGTCGTGAAATACATATAGACATAAATATATGATAAATTCAGGATTAATACACAGGAATAAGTAAAATATATTTGCTTGAAATGTCACATTAAAAATCCTAGCCTGCTTGCTCTGGAATTATAATTATTTTTGTCTTTTATCATTCTGATTATTTATGCATCAAATACATAACTAAACGGTATCATAGCTATAATTTGCAATTGGTAGTTTTAATTAAACTAAGATGCTTCTTTAAATGGAGAAAATAGGAGTTTTCGTTACCAGAGTGAATTTAATTAATAGGTTGATAATGGCTAAAATTAATAGTAATTAAAAAAAATAGTTGTATTAATATATATATTTTTGTTCGCAACTTCGCACGAAGAACAAGTGGGCCAGTTATAGCCCCATATAAAGAACTAGTTTGACCCGCAGTTGCCAAGGAGTAGCCTATTATGCTTCCAAATCAAAGACCAACCCTTAGCGACTGAATTAAAAAAGATATGACCAGTCTTGACAAAAAAAAAAAAAAAAAAAAAAAGTTGTTTTTTGCAGCCCGCCAAATCAAAACACAAACCATCTGCCTGTTTACTAGAACTACTTCTTTTGTCTTTAATTGTCATGTTGTTTCTATGATACCAGCAAACATGGCCACCCTGAGCTCGAAGCCAGGCTTGCGTTACAGTGTGTCTGACTGGGCGACTAATAACACACAGATATCACACACTGCGGAGAACAAGCGCAATGTTTCAAACGAGATACGCCAGGAAGGAAGAGCTCTGCGCAATGAGACGACCTGTAAGGTAATGATCGGGGTGTGTTGAAAACTGTTTGACAGCGTAGAAAGAGCGTAGTACTAATGATAAAATATTTTGCTTTCATGGTCATCAGACAAACTGGGATGAGTATGACAGCAGCAGGCGACTGAGTGACAGGATCAATGACGTCACGCGCTGGAAGGAGAATCTGAAAGCTTGTGCACAGCAAGTGGATGCAGAAATGGACGCTCTTACTCTGGTGATTAATAATAAGTTCATAAAAACTATGTCCACACGTCTTTTCTTCATCTTTTTAAGCCATCTTACAGCAACTATATGTTTTTTTTTTTATTATTATTTAACCTTGAAATATGAGTTTTAAAAACATTCTGATGTAGACTTCTTATAAGGTAAATGGATGTCTACAATATATCTCGCAATAGAGAGTTTATATCTCTTTTTGTCTCATGATTCAAAAATTTCTCACAATTCTGAGAGAAAAAACCCCCCTAAGAATTCTGACTTTTTTTTTTCAATTTCACATCTCACAATTCGGATTTTATATTTTGCAATTCATTTTTTTTTTTTCACCAATGAATAAAAATTGCTATGTTTTTCTTGACAATTGTGGCTACTGAGAATTGTGAGAAACAATTGTAAGATATAACGTTTAAATAACCATTTTTATTTCTTGGTGCAAGCAAGCTTCCATAAATAATAAGCTTAAAAAATCCAAGTGAAAAAATAAATTCATAAAAAACATTTTGCAATGAAAAATACAAATCTCAGGTGTAATCATGTACCTATTAAACATTGCCAAGTCCAAGGAGGCGACAGAACGAGCCCTTGCTGCCACTGTTCTGCCCCTTGAAGTCACTGCCGAGTGCTTGAACCTCAGAGAAGGTCGTCGTGGCAAGGAGCTGGTCTGTGACCCTGTAGAAGCTGAACTGAAGAAGGAAGTAGAGGTGCTTGATGGAGCACAGCGCATCCTTCAGCAGTGCATTGATCAGGCTTTTGAACAGCTGTGGTAAGGACATTCAGATAGACATTAATTGGTTTGAACCATTCAGTATCATTCTGCATTGTTTATTTTGGATGACAATCATATCTCACTTGACCTTTGCCTGTTAATATGATGAAGATTATATGGTTACTAATCTTGGCATATCTTCTTAGTCGCTTACAGGAAGCAAGGCAACAGCTGACAATTGATCTTCAGGATAAAATAGAGGCCCTTGATGTGGACATGTCATGCTTGTCTCTCACTATACGGTCACCTGAGATCTCCCTGAAGCCAAACCCCACAAGAGTGCCGCCCGGGTGAGCTTAAGAGTATTCTTACCTCTAAAGAGCTATCTTAACATAATAATAGCTGAACATCCAGAGACTATATTAAAGGCCAAGTTCTACAAAGGGACCCCAAACAGGTAAAATTCGAAATATAAAATGTATAAAATATTTACTTCTAATATAATATAAATGTGTGTGTTTTTTTTGTTTTTTGTTTTCAGTTCCACAACTCCACAGCAGTGGGAGCAGTTCAGTCGATACAATGTTACCCGAGCTAAAGAAGAGATGCAGGCCTCTGTCCATATAAGAGAGAACAACAGCATCACAAGAGCACAGGTGCCACATCTGGTCTACAGGTTTAAACTGAATCATTTAGTGTAGTAAAAAGCAATTTTCTTTTAAATATTCAAGGGACTTTTCAAAAAATGACTTGCAGTTCAACACTGTAACAGGATATCCATTCAATATGATATCCATACAATAAATGCATCTTCTCTCATAGGTGCAGAATGAGCTGGAGGCCCAAAGAATGACAGTGGAGTTTGCTCTCCGTAAGCGAACTCACCACGAGGAACAGGCCTACCACGAAATGCAATGGCAGCTAAAAGCTGTAAGGCCTCTTCTTTATTCTCCCCCTTTTTTAATATAATTCTGGTATTTTTGAATATGCAGTGAAACTGGGAATGATGAACTATCATCCAGTATAATAGCAAGTTAAAGAACGTGCTTTACACACAATTGAAATATGAATGTGGACGTTCAGCAATGAAATATGGGTCAGTGGGTCTTTAATTCCCAAATAAACCCCACAGGGTGATCAAATGAGGTATAAAAGATTTCATATCATTCTGAAGGGGTTGATGAAGGGGTTTATTTCACGATAATGACCATCGGATTGCAAAATATCCTCCTGTTATACATCTTCCCACAAAAAAAAAAAAAAAAAAATCAATACATAGACAATGATTTGAGTGTATACTATTTGCTTATTAAAAACATATTGTTGGGGTCTATAAAATTGATTATACAAAAATATTTGAGACTGTAATGTAGCAATTGACCAATCAGAAGGTAGTATTCCATGTGGTGATGGATGAATAGAATAAAGCAAGCATTTTTCTTTCTATTATTTGAGTATGTGTGCCAATATCTTTCAGACTCAAGAAGAGATTGCCGAGCTGGAGCAGGACATTTGTCACCTAGAGGAAGACATGCAGGCCAAGACGGCTCCTCTAAAGCTTGTCCACACCCGTCTAGAGAACAGAATCAAGAGGCCTGGCATGGACCTGTGCCGAGATGAGGTAAACTCCACAATCAGCTGATTGGGACACTGCATAACGGTGCTGTCCCATTAGTAAAAATCAGTAAAAATTTTGCAGGCAAAAAAAGGTCTGTTGTGTGAAGATGCACGCAGTATAACTTGCATAAAAGTTAGTTTAAAACCAAACTGCTTTTCTTCAGTCAGTGTCTCAAGTTCGCTTGACGAACTGGAGCCTATGATCATAACATTTGCATGGAGAAATCTTTCACCCTCATGCTAAATTCCATATTTCTTTTCACCTTGTGTTGCAACACAAAAGTTAGCTATTTTCTCTAAATGTGCAAGATTTCTGATTCATTAGCTATCCACCTTATCCTTCCCTTAAAATGGGTGTGGCCATTTGTAAATTTTACGGGTTTTGCTTCTGGTCTTATTATCTTCCACCTATTATTAGTTGTACAAAACTGCTTGTTTTTCTGCTTGATATCGCAAATTGGTGTGTCTTACTTTTTATTTCTAATCTTAAATGTGAACACACTGGTTTGTAGTGCAAACAATTTTACCATTTACCGCACATTGTAATTCTTATCTGTATTTCCCTATAGCTGCTAATGAACCCGAAGTCATAGGCTTACTTCCACATTGAAGAATAAGGTGGATAGGTAAATATCTAGACCAAAAATAAAGTGTAGTAAACAATAAAACTATTTATGATTACGATAATAAATTAAAATATAATATGATATTAAAACAGCCTATGACACCTATGAAGCCTTGTACGTTCAAGTTACAAATAGTTACAAAACCATTGTAAAAAAATAAGGTGGATTAAAATGACCAAACAATAATGTGATTATACATTGTCACCAGCAATAAAGAGATGCATGACCTTTGTTCTAGTTAATTTCACCCAGTGAAAAACAAACACAATCCATCTTAATCTGCTGTGTTTTGATTGGTTATCATATAACCTGTTACTCCCAGGTTCAGTTTGGTTTGGTGGATGAAGCCAAGCAACTGGAAGCCACCATTCTAGCACTGAAACAAAAGTTAGCACATGCCCAGTGAGTCCACTGTTTTAACTCCATTCCTCCTTGTATTTTAAATAAATACTGCAAATTCAAAACAAGTCTGTCCTGTGAACACCTTTGATTCCCAGGCACTCTCTGCAGTCTCTGAAACAGCATGAAGCTCAGATGATGGAGGATTTGTCGCGTAAGCAGGACGCCCTGTCGCTGGAGCAGCGTAGCAGCCAGACCCGTCAGCGCCTGACTATGGGGGTCCAGACTGAGGGTCTGCCCTCAGCTGTGGTGCCTCTCACCAATTCTAGTGGCAGACACAAGCTGGACCTTGCTTGAGTTAACACCCTGTTTCACAACTCATACTTACGGTGACATCACATTTGCCATTGCTCATAAATTTTTTATGGGAAAATCAATTTATTCCCACAGGAATAGAGTAAAACAAATTAAGGTGACCAGACTTGCCACTTCGCAGGGATTTGCCTGCTGCTCCCAGCTCTCTTCCATGCTAGGCTGCATGGATGCATAGGGAGTTCTTGTCCAGAACAGAACCATATTGCCAATACAAACTGCTAATTGTCAGTCATCTTTGTTGATAATGGTCCTGACAGAAATGTGCAAATCAATCGTTGTATCACCTGAGCAGAATTTGCCCCGGGAATTGGCACGTCTGGTCACCTTATCATAAACATTTCCCATGCAGACTTCACTTGTGTTTAAGCTGGAAGTGTTGGTATTGAAAGTGACTGATATGTGTGTAGTTCATTATACATCTCTACACTATTGACAATACTGTAAAAGGTATATATATATTTTTTTTATAATTTTATAATTTCTTCACTAATGTGACCAAACCTTTAGTCTAAATCGATTTAAAGGAGTCATATTTTACTTGTTCTTTTAAAATTGAAATCATAACTGAGAACTTACTCTTCAGCCCAATGCAGAGTTGCCAGGTTTGCAAAACAAAACCAGCTCAATGGCCAATCAAAACTGGCCAAAAAAAAAAACTTTATATATATATATATTTTAGGGGTGTAACGATACGCGAATTCGTATTGAACCGCATACGAATACGTATAAAATAAAAAAACAACGGAATGTCGCATCTACATGACAATAGGGTACACCAGCGGGAATACAAAAACAAACAAAAAAAAAACACCAGCGGGAATCCTTGAAACATTTCAACTCATTTACGCCGACATCACCTTAGTGTGTCAATATCTGGGAAAAGACGAAAAAGAGGAGAAACATACACACAACAAACTATCCCCGCAGCATTTAGACAGACATTTCCAACTGACTCAAACAGGGCAAAAGACATCACCGCGGCAATTGGTAGGCTACATTTACGTTACATTTACATTATAGCCGCGGATATGAGACCTTACTATTTACCATTCATTCTATCATCACCATTATAGCTTACAGGGAATCCAAAGTGCACCCAAACACCAGACCTGTTGGTTATTGGAGGATCTTCTATTTCTGGTCTGTTAAATGCATTAGACATTTTGCAACGAGCCTTCAGCGCATGCTGAGTGAGCGAGCGCCTTAGGGGCCCGTCACATATCGATCCTAAAAACACGTGGAAAACGCTAGGCGCGTCTTTCTCCTTTTTTCCAAAGCGCTCGGGCAGAAGCGGCGTCTGTCTTTGCTAAGCAACAATGACGTGCTCTCTCCATGAAGACACGGAAATTTCAGCAAAGGATAAATGGATTTGCAGCTCTAAAAATCGCTTGCAGTAGGCTAGCTCTGCTACTAAATTTATTTCAAAATATGATCTATGATCAGCTGTTCCTTCATCTTGGCTGAGCTTTCAACGTTGTTACGGGAAAGGATGAAGCTGCTTGGTTAGTTCTTGTCACATGACCCGCAGTGCGCTTGCAGCATTCTGCAAAGTTGAGATGTTTTTACATTTTACTGTATCTAAAACGTACCGAACCATACCGAACCGAACCGTGACATCAGTGTATCGAACCGAACCGTGAATTTTGTGAACCGTTACACCCCTAATATATATATGTACAGTGCCGCTGCTAGCCATTTTGGTGCCCTAAGCATAATTCCTTTATGATGCCCCCCACCCCGACCCTGAGAAAAAAAAATATATATATTATTTAGTATTTTCTATACTAGACTCTAGCAATTATTAAATATCTTTATTGTTCCCCCTTTTTTGTTACATATACATGCCTAAAATGTGGCAAATATTTCTATAGGCTAATGAAATAATACCGGCATTTAAAATAAAATTTAATTAGGCTATTTTTGGTGCCCCCTCAGCACTTGGTGCCTTACGCACAGTGCGTGATGCGCGTGGTGGGAGCGGCGGCGCTATATATATATATATATATATATATATATATATATATATATATATATATATATATATATATATATATATATATATATATATATATATATATATGCCACTCCCATACCTAAAATACATGTTTTACAGTCACTGTTATGTATTATGCACAATTTTAACTTGAAAATCACTATATGGAAGTAATCATAAACATTTTCATAAAGCACCCAATCATTGGCTCTTACTCACAAAACTCATCATCTAGCATAATGATTGGAAGAGTATAAAATGGGGAAAATATTTCAATACAAGCACTTCAGGCAAATACAATTAATGCAATATGTCAAACCTTTAAAACCAATAAATAAATAAAAAACAACCAGTGGGGACATTGTAAAAGAAGGCCAATTCCACAACCCTGGTCCAATGGCTTGTTCTAAATATTACACAACCTTTTGACGTAAGATAAATGAACATATTGACACAGGACTGTACACATTTATAAGTCAATGACATAGGTGTGACATTTACCAAACTTGGTCTGGCCTGTCATGGTGAGGTAATGAAGAGGAAGTACAGTAGAGAGACACATTTCTTATACACTTTCATCCAAAGAGGCTTAAAGTGTGTTCAAGGGATTCATTTGCTCAGTACTTGCAATCCCTGGGAATTAAACTCAGACGTTTGGAGTTGCCAGCACTACAATCTACCTGTTGATGTGCAAAAATGGGCAATTTAATTGGTAAGAGAGAGGATGGAAACTATTTATTAAGTGCAAAATAAATTGTATTTTCCTGATTCCAGTATTTGACAAATTTGTTTCCTCTTCTTATGTTTACCAAGCCTGTGATAATGGTTTCTCAGTATCACATTTCAACCAATGATTTTATGAGCTAGAATGGAGCAAACATCTTAAATATAAAAACATACTAACATGTTTTAATAGTTGTATAAATATTTTTTCTTGACTCACGGTAATCTGCATGTGGATAATTCTGTTGCATTGTTAAATGACCTTTACAACTACAATGTTGATCCATTTGTCTACAGATTTCTGTTTTATGTCTGGGAAGGGATGATAATGTCATATGAAAGCCTCTATTTAGACTGGACTTTGACACTCAGTGATGAACATGATAAAAGAATACACTGGTGAGGATTTATCAGTTCTGCCGAAGTTAACTGCTACACTAAAGTATCTAAATGGGACTATTTACGTCTATGCAAAATAATGAGGAGGAATGTATTTTTAATGAGGTTAAGTGCATGGCAAATATGGCAAAGCTCAAATCATGGTTAGTCACCAGAGTATGATCAGTTTAGATTTAAATGCTATTATATGAAGTCTAAGGTGCTACTTTTGGTGTTGATATGTTTGTTGTTTTAACTCCTCTTATAATCCTAAAATTGAGGTTGTACACAGTTGCTGAACTTTCTGGTTTCTTTGGTTTTCAAGCTTAGTGTTTTTTTAAATACATAATATGACATGGTTAGGCATGCTTGGTTTGAGCTGGTGTTGTTTGAAATGTAATTGTAATATTTAGAATATACGTTTGAATCATTTTACAAGAATCGTTTTAAGCATTTATCTGTTCTTGAAATCCCTTGTGAATAAATCACTTATAAAATATTCTTTGCATGTTTATACTGATATATATTGGAATTTTGTACTGAATCTACACTAATACACAGGAATATATGCAATCAGAATGATCATACTTCATAAACTGCATAATTCAAGGGCTTGTTGAAAGCCGCTATAAAAGTGTCAAGTTAATTCATTGTTTGTATGCAATAGCCTTTCCTGAATGTCAGCCCCAAACAGATTCCTAGTGAGTGTACAGCATTAATGGTTTAACCGTCCAGTGCATTTCAAGTGACAGAGTCATGGCTGGATGGGCTCAGCTTCCTGCAAAGCCCAATTATTCTGAATGATTTCACTAAAGGGGCCTGATCTAATGTGCACACCAAGGGCAAATAAGGCAACGTGGGACCATATAAATGGCATCTTGCTGCATTAAGTACCCATCCCTGTGGCTCATATCAGACCAATTCAAGCTCTTAGATGCACTAACTGCCCATCTAACGCCCCTTCCACACCCCCTTTCCCCCCACCCTATTATGTGCCTTCCAAATTAATACAAACCTTTTTGCAGATACAGACTTCCTTATTGTCTTCATGTTTTTTCCTCACACAGATTGGAGAGTGTTCAGCACTTTATTTGGTTGAGGAGCGGCTATTCCTCCAAATGGAATAAAGAGGGAATATTGGCAGCCAGTGGAGAGGCTATGAAAAGGAGGCTTTAGTTAACCGATCTAGGTGAGCTACAAATTGATCTGACATGATGGAGTTGACCGTGTCCAGCTTCGTCTCTTTGTTGGTCTACATCTTGACCTTCTTGCTTGGACTTCCTGGCAATCTCCTTGTTCTTTTCGTGTACATCCGTAAGGCTCGAAAACACGGTGCCACCCCCAATGTAGTCTACGCTCTGAACCTGTGTGTGGCAAACCTGGCTCTAGTGTCGTGGATGCCAGTCAAAGTGGCCGAGACGCTCCATGGTTGGGCGCTTCCAGCTGCGGTTTGTCCCGTTTATAGCTTCTTTCTGTTTTCTTCAGTCTATGGTAGTAGTTTGATACTCACAGCAGTCGTCGTGGGCCGGTATCTGAGTATCGCATATCCTATAACTTACAAACTATACCGCCGGTCGAGTACCTCTTGCCTGGTAAGCGCCATCTTGTGGCTTTTAGTTCTTATACACTTGGGTTTTGCTCATACTGCAGAAGGAATGGGCCATTTTGTGTCTATATCAGAGGAGAATATCTCTGCATGCTATGAAAACTTCACCCAGGAGCAGTTAGAAGTGCTGGTGCCGTTACGCCTGGAGATGGCACTGCTGCTCTTCCTGGTGCCACTTGTTTTGTCAGCATTCTGCACACTGCGCTGCCTTGTGCTTGTCAGACACTCAGCTTTGCCCTCTGTTGGGAAAAGAAGGGTGTTAGCCATTGCACTCTCCACTTTAGTAGTATTTGTGGTATGTTATTTGCCCTACAATGTTTCCCACGTGGTCGGCTTTGTCTTGAACACTAATGTGGAGTGGAGAAGTGAAGCCATGCTTTCCTGCTCCTGCAATGTATTTCTTGAGCCGGTGGTCATGTTGATGATTTCACCATGGACGCCGAGGGATTTGGTGGACAGATTGTGCCGCAAATGAAAGAACATGTCATACAAGTCCAGGCATCAGAATCACTGCAACAGGGCTTCCAGGAACCATCAAATCACAAGCTGCATCAATAATAAGCCATGGTGAATCTAAAGATGACAGAGCAAAAGCAAACACAGCAGACTCGTCCATAAAAGTGACCTGATGGAAATAAATGAGATGCTGAATTTGTAAGATTGTTTTTTTTTTTTTTAAATTTACTTTTCAGTGTTAAGTCACTCATAAAGATATCAGATGAGATAATCTTTTAAAAGGGATAGTTGTGTCAACTGAAATTTTAATGTATTCAAAATATCTTCATTTGTGCTTAACAGAATTATATATATATATATATACATGCTTATAAAAGTTTGGAACTAGGGAAGCTAAGTAAATGATGACAAAAATTATGGGGTGAATGCTTTTTATGTTTTTATGTTTTTATGCACAGCTTTCCCTTTCCATGAATGTTTGCCTCTCTCTCTGTCTCTCTCTCTCTCTCTGTCTCTCTCTCTCTCTATATATATATATATATAATTATAATAATATAACTACCTTTCTACCTTCCTTTTTGTATTCTACTTTCTTTTAATTTATTATACAATTATAAAAAAGACCTCTAACACTTGCTCTATTCTATCCGTTTTTTTTTTTTTTTTTTATTATATTATATTATTTAAAAGACCAGGCTTCTTGTGCTGTGTAACAACTAAATGTGAATGTAAATGTAAATATTGTTATTTAAACCCAAAATCTAAATTATAGTAAGAGTGGTCACACTTTAGTTAGGGAACCAGTTTTTACCATTAACTGTTAACAAATTAACTACACTTTTATGTCAAATCCTAATTTGCTGCTTATTAATAAGTTAGTAATGTAGTTATTAATTTCAGGTAGTTATTAATTTCAGTTATTAATAATAAGGTAGTTATTAACTCCATGTATATACTTTTGTTTCATTCAAAACTTTTCATTAGAGTAATATTAATAAACCATGTATTAAATTTGTAGTTATGTTTCATATACCTATTCTGTAATTATTGTTATTATGTAATAAATAATGTGAATGTGTAAAATGTTTAACATGGGGACTCTGTTAAACACTGTAAAAATGAATTAATTTTCTCTTCCATTCTCTTGTATTAAATTTTCCAGACGCAGTTTTTGGTGTAACTGGAAATTATGAATGGCTATGAATTGCATATAATACTATGAATATTTATTTTATGTGTACAACACTGCATTTTACAAGTTCACACAATAGCCATTCTAGGGCCACAATGGGTCCAAAAATTGTTGATATCCTTAACCCTTCCTTGCATATGTTTTACAAATTCCCAGGCTCATATACAGATGAGAAAAAAAGGAAAGCTAAACAATGGTCCTCTGTTTTCACATTCTTCACTGCGTGTGGACAGAAACCCTGTGATAGTTTGTGGTTTGCAAAATAGTACTTCCCTGAAATGTTGTGAGAACTAATAATCATGCATGTTAAAATCTTCCATTTAAAATGAGAAGGAAGCATAAACCATAACCTTGGACCAGTTGCTTAAATACAGTCACACTCATGTTAAGACTTATTTTTCTGATTCAAATTATACAAATCTACTTTTTTTATGTAACTGAATTTTAAAAGGTATGGCCAAACTTCAAAGACTAGTCTAAGTATTTTTGATGAAAACAGTCATTGAAGAGTCTTGGTGAGTATGTCTTAAAATCTATTGATGTGTTTTTGAAAATATGTTGTATTAGATTGCACCTGTTTAAGTTTATTTTACTGTGATGAAAAACTAATAACACAGCAGTGATAAGTCACCTTTGATTAACTAATATAGCAACAGTGACAAGTCACTTTTGCAAAACATTTTCAAACTAAACTTCTTAAAATGATATTGTTGCAAGGTCCTTGTGTAGTATACAGTACGTGTAGTGTATACAAATATATTTTGTAATGTTACCTAAGATGACAGATTATTATTATTATTATTATTATTTTTATTTATTTTTCACGGTAAAGTGTACTTTTTAACATTATATAATACTACTGTGACTAAAGAGCTTACACACAGCTTACAGGTAAATTATTTTTGAAATCGTTTAGGACTGCTGTGGCACAAACCTTACATGGTGGTGGTGGTCTAATAAATTTGTTATACACACACACACACACACACACACACACACATTTATATACATATATGTGTGTGTCTATGTGTGTGTGTGATGTGTATGATTGTTTTCCCCAAAAAGCTCTCTTAGCAGTATGACCCCAGCACATACCGGTATAGGTGAAGGAATCTATATTAGGTAATTTAATACAATGTTCATTTAAAGCTCTTCAGCCAATAAATAAATAAATACATTTATTTATCATTCCATTCCTGTATAGTAAAAATAAAGGAAACATTTTGAAGTATTTTTATGCTGCTTTGTCATACAAAAAAAAAAAAAAAAAAACCTTGGAATATGGACTAACAGTAAAGGGGTCATGAACTGCTTTTTTTATTATTTTATAATGGTCTCTGATGTTCACTTCTGGATGCAAGTTGCACAACACAGAACCCATTATAATCTGTGTTTCTGTACTCACTGGATGCGGCACAGATTGACTAACAAATCCTTGACAGTAAACTGATGTCTTGCTCTATTTCTGACCTACTCAAAGCATTCTCGCTGCTTCTGACCTGAGAGAGAAATAGATTTGAGACATGAAGCAACAGTGCGCGCTTCCGACCTAGATATGGAGTTAAAATCACAAGAAAACTCAAAGACTATTTTTCACAACTTACACTACACTGTGTCTTGTAATCTTGTTATTACATCTGTATGGTTCAGTTGATGGAGTAGTGCTGTGTTTGCGTCTCTCTGTTTTTTACTCTCCTCCTATTACAAGCACGTATGAGCGTGGCTAAAGATGCCGTGATTTAGAAGCAGGCGATGATTCTCCTTCAGAGGTGAGCTTTCAAGAATTTGAAAGCTCAAGAAGTTGAAGAATTTCAACAATGACTCTAATCTAAACATGTTATCATAGCACGATAGAATGCAAATCATTATAATTTTCCAGTTTGCTGTATCCATGTTGTTCAGGTGGATAGAGAGTTGTATGGAACTGCGTAGGAGGAGCCCAATGATTTTGTCAAGACATATAACAGAAATAGTTATTGGTAAGTCCCAGATAAAACCACAACATCTGGTACTTTAAATGGTTTTGCAATACTGACAAAAACTATGACAATGCATCTAAAATAGGTGTGTGTATATATTACAGGCGGTGTACCTACATGGCTATTTTCTAAAGCAAAGAACTTTACCAAAGGCCGACAGTGATGTCAGAGGATTCAACAGTGTTTCTTGTCATTTATATCATCACATTCCTGATAAGTTTTCCTAACGCTGTGCTGGCATTCTGCTCATGTATTCACAAGATTCACCGTAAACCTATCCCCATTGACATATTTATGTTGAACCTCACTGTTTCTGACCTCATCTTCCTCACCTTCTTGCCTGTCAAGATGAAAGAGGCCACAGATGACATGGTTTGGAACATGCCCTATATCCTGTGCCACTTTAATATGTTCATGTTCTTTCTTCCTTTCTACTCCAGTGGCATGTTCTTAACAGCAATAAGTGCTGAGCGATATGTTTGTATAAGATTTCCAATGAAGTATAAAAGTCAAAAGAGAAACATCTATACAATATTAATATGTGTCGCCATCTGGGCACTTGTTATAGCACTTGTAGCATTTGGTTACAAGGCCACATACACAGATTCAGAAATACACAACACTACTAATCAACGCCCTCTGGTGACAGAACCTCTGAGATGTTATAGTAACTTCACTGCAACACAGCTGAGACAACTGAGTAAAATACGCATGGCTGCTCTTGTGCTAGTAATATGTATACCTTTCATCATTTGCTGCTTCTGTTATATAAATGTCATCTGTATTTTGCTGAAGCTTCCTCTCATTAACCGCTGTCGCAGGCTCCGGGCGATTGGACTGGTTTTGGGGACACTTCTTGAGTTTACAGTTTGTTACGCTCCTATCAGTGTATCATACATAGTTGGCTACATCAGACAAGAAAATCCAAGCTGGCGTATGAAAGCTTTAATGCCGACCACTTTAAATGCATGTTTTGATCTTATTATATTTTTCTGCATCTCTAGGGAGATGAGAAAGGCAGTCTGTGTAATTGCAAATGCTTTGTTTCAGTTATATGCCTATATTCAAAGAAGTTTGTGTTGTTGTGCACTTAAATATTAGAAGTTTTTAGAAGAGATTGTGGATTTTCATAGACAGTTGTGTTGCATTATTGCATTATTACAATGTAATCATCTACACTGTTTAAAAACAATAAATAAAAAAATCCATATCCATGGCACCAAGTAGGTCTGTCACTACTAAATAGAGAATATTTGTTTTCTTAAGCTACTTGTAAATTAATAAAATAGATGTTGACTTTGAAAATTGATTTTTTTTTTTTTTTACTTGTGAGTTATTATGTATGTACTATGTGTGGACAAACCGATGTGATGGTTTGTGGTTTGCAATAAGATACTTTCCAGGAAAGATATGATAACTGATAAACATGCACGTTAAAAGTTACTGTTTAAAATTACAGTAGATGGATGCACAAGCCATAACCTGAAAAGCTGTGATGAGTATTTAAAAGTTTTAAAATTTAGATGTTTTTGAAATTTTGTTGGACTGGAATACACATTATACTTATTTGTTGTGGTTAAAAATGATAAAAAACAGAACTGGTAAGTCATTTTTTACAAAACATCTCCAAAGTGTAATAAGCTGTTCTAAATATGTATTTATATTTAAAACTGTAAGATGATAGCAATGCAACAATGTTACCGCTGATCTGCAAATTTTGCTTTCACATTAACTTTCTCTATTAAGTTTTTTTTATTATTTCTTTTAGTACATATATACTTCAAAATATGACTTTAAATTATAAAAAATACCTAAAACTGGTTTTATGAAGATCAAAATTAACATTTTGAATAATCTAATTTCATTTATGTTTTTGATTGGCACAGTTAATTGTTTTGTTTTATACAGCATTTTTTCAAAAGCTCTAAGCTCTCATCAGTTTGATCTCAGCACATGTGTGATGGATAAGATGATGGAATCAATATTAAGTAATTTAATGCAAAATCCAATTAAGGTTCAGCCAAAAGAAAGAAAGAAAATGTATGCTGCTCTTGCCATACTAACAGTTCATAATGATCACAACGCAATTTTTTCTAGACTTGGAATACAGACAAATGTTAAATAACTTCATGGTGTTTTTGTGTAATTTTGGAGCTAGACAAATTCACTAAGTCCATCAAACTTGGGAAGAACTGCAAAACAATGCTTAAAAATGTGTGTGTAAATGGATACAGGTTTGTAACTGAGACTTGTATACTGTTGTTGTTCTCTTGTTGACCTGACTGCTTCTATTGTTCTCATTTGTAAGTGGCTTTGGATAAAAGCATCTACTAAATTATTAAATGTAAATGTAAAAACATGAGACTGAATAATAACTAACCCTTTATTTCAGCCTATTTATTGCTTTTCGCTGATCATAGACAGAATGTAGACCATTCTGATTATTTGTATTTTTAATTAGCTTTTGCTAGGCTAATGAGTAGGCCTGAGGGTACTGCAAAAAAAACAATGGCTCAATTCTAAACATGTTTTCATAATATGACGGAATGCAAATCATTCTACAGTTTAGTTTGTTTATGACATCTAGGTATCTGGAGTACATTTCAAAAGAGCAAATGATTTGTGATCGAGACTACAAATAATAGAGAGAAATACCTATTGGTAAGTTCCAAATAAAACCACTTATGTCTTAGGTATCTTTTAGAACTTTTTTCTAGTAATTTTGGTATTAAAAAAATCTCATAATCTAATAAAATCTCATAATCTAATAATTATGAATAAGATTTTTAGATTATAAAATGTAGTAATCTTGAAACTGTATGTTTATACAGGTGCTGTTTTAAGAACTCGCAGAGTTTATCACATGCCGACCACAATGTCTGGAGATTCGACAGTGTTTCTCGCCGTATACATCATCACATTCCTGATCGGTTTTCCTAATACTGTGCTGGCGCTCTGCTTGTGTATTCGCAAGATTCATAGTAAACCTATCCCCATTGACATATTCATGTTGAACCTTGCTTCTTCTGACCTCGTCTTCCTCGCCTTCTTGCCTTTAAAGATGAAAGAGGCCACAGATGACTTGGTTTGGAATATGCCCAAAGCTCTGTGCCGCTTCAGTCTGTTTATGTTCTTTCTTCCTCTTTATTCCAGCACCCTGTTCTTGGCAGCAATCAGTGCTGAGCGCTATGTGTGTGCAGCATTTCCAGTGAGGTATAAAAGTCCAAAAAGAATTATTTACACAACAGTTATATGTGTTGTCGCCTGGGTGATTATTTCAGTATCGGCAGTATTTGTTTACTTGGCAGCATATTCAGATTCTAATGAAGTGGACAACACCACTAGTAATCATTCTCTGGAGGAGTCACATCAGGATTGTTACATTCATTTGTCAGAGAAGCAGCTGAGAGAAATGCTCCCATTGCGTCTCGGGCTAGCAGTGGTGTTTTTTCTTCTACCCCTCCTTATCTGCTGCTTCTGTTACATCAGTTTAATTTGTATTTTGATGAAGTGTCCTCTCTTTAAGCGACAGCGTAAACTTCGGGTGGTAGGACTGATTGTGGGGACTCTCCTTGTGTTTGCCATTAGTTTTGCACCCTACAATGCATCACATGTGGTAGGCTTCATCAAAAAAGAAAATCCAGATTGGCGCATGGAAGCTTTAATGCTAAGCACTTTAAACACATGTTTTGATCCAATTATATTTTTCTGTATCTCCAAGGATATGAGAAGGGCCATCAAAGTATGTGCAAAGGCCTTGTGCAGTTGTATGCCTAACTAAAGCTGTCAGCTTTGTTGTTGTAAACTTAAGAATGGTATCACCAAAATGTCTTCTAATTCAATTACACAAAAGAAATGTCCAAAGACGTATTGTAACATTTAGGGTGTACACATATGTTATGATATGAGCAGAAAATGATCCTATACTTTGGAAAAATATCACTGAAATAACTGACCTGTGAGCGTCACACCGATTTTTGTGACCTTGTTCCTGGAAATCTGTTGAAATTATTTTCACTTTTCAAGATATGTACAGTCACCCTTCAAGGTCATAGACAACAGTATAGCACATCTTTTACAAAGTTTTTTTTTTTTTGTGTGTGTGTGTAGTATGATGACATAATATATTAAACATATAATAACTCATCTTGCTTTAATTTAATAAAAGGTGTAGGCTATATAAACATCCAAGTGTATTTACAAAATATAAAGTTATTATTAATTAAAACAAATTGTCTTATTTTAAAGAGCGAAAAGTCTGTTGTGTTGTTTAATATGAAAATAAACGTCATTTGCATATATCAAATTTGTGTTTCATTCACATGCTCACTTTATTAAAAACTACACAATTGGGAATAAATTAACCCTTTAAAAACGCCTCACCAGTTTTCTTACCTCCTCAACTTCTGCTGAAGTGTTGCGCGATGACTGGTGGCTAAATTTACTTCTTCACCTGTGAAATGGTGTTTCGAAGTTCACAAAGGTTTCTGAATAGACCTATCACTAAACCCCGCCCGCCTTATTTACTGTTGCTAACTTGGACAAACAAACAGAGTTTATAACTGTCTTAAAAAAACATTGTAAATTTGTAAAATAAATAGTGTGGCTATTAATTTGGAAGCGAGGGTTTAGATTTTACAATGCAAGCCGAAGAAGCCTCATGTTACATTCGTCAGGATCGCAGATAACAACATCCCGGATCATCACTGTTCATGTATCCTCCCCAGATCCTTGTAACTTGATCCAATAAGCTAAAGACAGCTTAGATCGTCTTAAATATAATGGCAATTCATCAGCTTTTACCAGTAGTAAATTAGTAGGGGTTGTTTTCACTGTACCTATACTGAGTCTTAAAACTCTAAACACCTATTCTGTCTAATGTTCTTAAAGTACTCTTGGCTGCTGCTCCATATACCATACACCCATAATCAATACACGGTCGTATTAAGGGCCTATAAATATCTAGTAGTGATTGTTTATCAGCTCCCCATTGATAGCCAGAGACCGACCTCATGAGATTTAGTACCTTTTTACATTTTGTTTCAACCTGTTTAATATGATTATTCCATATAAATTTCTCATCAAACCACAATCCTAAATACTTGTGCTCTTTCACTCTTTCCATATTTTGTCCATACGATTTAAACTGTATATTATTAATCCTTCTCTTTCTGGTAAATATCATATAACAAGATTTTGTAACTGACATCTTAAATCCCCAAACATATGACCATCTTTCAACTTTTAATATCGCATTCTGAATACTATTAGTCACATGTCTAATGTTTTCCCTCTTTTCCATATAGCCCCATCATCTGCAAGAAGTAATGATCCAATATCCCTATTAACATTTATAAAAAATATAATTTAACATGATATTAAATAGAATAGGACTTATAGCACTCCCTTGAGGGATACCATTTTCAATATCAAAGTACTCCGACAAAGCATCCCCAACCTTTAAACGGAAAGTTCGAATAGACAGGAAAACTAACACCCAGTTGTATAGCCTTCCGCCAATACCCATTTTATGCATTTTAATCAATAATCCTTCTCTCCACATTGAATCATAAGCTTTTTCAATATCAAAATATACTATAGCCATGATCTCTTTCATACTAATCGCCTTTTCTGCCTCATTGCTAACTTTATTTCACACTCACTTCCTACCTCTCTTGTTATAGGTCTCCTACCATAACTCAAACACGAGAGCTTCCTCTAGAGGCTAACTCCGAACACCACATATCCCCACTCTTAAAAACAAATATACTACTGTATATGGACATAGTCACAGTGCAATTAGTTAAAATTTAATATACAGGTTACTATTGACTTTTTCCCTCTTTGCAACCTTCCAATCCCAACATTATGATTTGCAAACAACACTTACTGAACAAATATTGGTACAGTAATGCAATTCTCAAACACTTGGTATGAGCATCACATAATAGTACTCAAACACTATATTCACAAAACAGCAAGAAAGTTATTTTCCTTATACTGTAATGCATTAAGCGCATTTTACATTACATAATCCTGAGTCCATGCAGGTGCATGCCTGAACCGGAACAGGTCGTGTAACTTCTGCAGGTTGTTCACCCCCTACAGGATTAGTATTTCCAGATCCAAACTGGTAGTTCACTGGACTCGTCTGCTCTGCATTGAGCAAGTACAGGTGCCAGGTGGGATGCATTACAGCATCGTCCATCTGACAACTTATATGTGTGCAGGCCACCTGTCTTTTCATTTAAAAAAAAAAAAAAAAAACCTGGGTATGTGATACTAGACTAACTAAGACTTGTCATGGCACTTGTATACTGTTGTTGTTTTCTGGTTGACCTGACTGCTTCTATTGTTCCCATTTGTAAGTCGCATTGGATAAAAGCGTCTGCTAAATGATTAAATGTTAAATGTACAGTTCTTTCTTACCCACAACCTTTAGTGGTTTTCCAAGTTTAGACTGGGAAACAATTCCAGGTTTCTTTACACAGACGTATGATCCACACTGAAATTAAACATCCTTTGTGCTGCATTTTCTGTAACTGTTCAGTTTTTTTTTTTTTTTTCTGTTAATCTCTCACGTGTGAGGCATGCTGGCGAGGTGTGGACATTTTGCCTTCAGGTGGCAAGCAAAGACCTGAGATGTAAATTTTGGTTGACATGGCTCTCCCATGCAAAAGTTATTGGTGTGCACTGTGTTTCGGCATGTGGTGTTGCACAGTATGCACAGTACTTCCTTCCAGTGAAGCAGTTTGTAAACTATCCTTTAAGCTATGATTAAAATGTTCGACTCCCCATTTGCTCTCGGGTAATACAAGGATGATGTCCTGTGTATGATTCCTTTGTTTTGCAAGAACAGTTTGAAGTTGTGCGAAGTAAACTGTACTCCATTTTTAGAAATCAACTCTTTCCAATTACCTTCCCTGCTAAACACTGTAGACAAGAACTGCATCACGGCCTGGGTTGTGGGATGTGAGGCCAAAGCTATCTCAGGCCACTTACTGTAATAGTCCACCAAGGTGACCAGAAAACGACAATCAGCAGGTGTTGCATCAAAAGGACCCATGATATCTATGGCCACTTTCTCCCAAGCATCAGTAGGATAAGGTACAGGTTGGAGTGGTGTGGTATGTATGACGATTTGTCATGTAACTGACAAGTGACACAAGCTTTGACAGCTCTACTTGTTTGTCAATGACAGGCCATCAATAGAGCTCTCTCAGCCTCCTTTTTGCCCTCACAATGCCCTGATGTGTATCATGTACGAGTGTGAAGAACTTGGGCTGGAGAATTTCTGGAACCAGAAGGCGTGTGGTTCCCTGCACCACACAACCATCCTGGAGTGAAAGTTCATGCCGCACTTGAAAATATGGGTTTAAAGCATGATCCAGTGCCTTTGCACACTTTGGGGCGAGCTTTCTGCGTAGCTCAACTTTGATAGGACACAAATCACATGCTGCCTTGAACTGAAAGCTGGTTATTGCAGTGAGCTTAGAAGTGAGAGCTATGACTTCCAAATCATGTTCTAGACTAGGTTCAGTACTAGGGAGCAGTAAATGAGATAGACAGTCTGCAGTCAAGTTCTCATGCCCTGGCTTATACTGAATATCATAGATAAATACCATCAGCTTAGCTGACCATCTTGCTATGCACATACCTGCTCTGCCTTGACCCTTAGATGACAGAAGGGTGGTCAGTGGGCTGTGATCTGTACACAGTGTGAAGTGTTATCCCCACAAGTAGGTCCTCCTTCACTCTGTGGCCCAAACTCATGCTAGTGTCTCTTTTTGTACAGTGGAGTCTCAGGTTGTAGCCTACTTTTTTCTTGTTCTTTTTTTTCAGTAATAGGTCTATCTGCGTATAGTTATCAGGTTCCATAGCCTATTTAGGTGCCGATGGTAGACTCCTTGAATGGCGCAAAACAAAGCGCACTGTAGCCTGTTTCATTAGCCCATTCATGACACTGTTGTGATGTTGATAGAGGTGCGAGATAAAAAATAAAGCACTTTAATTGGAATTATTTTAGCATGTGTGATTTATCGCAGGTGCGGATCGGGTAATGGGCCAAATATTAACGGGTCTGGGCGAGTGCGGATTTCATTTTAATATTATCACGGGTGACGGGACGGATCTGGTGCTGAACCTTGCAGGTACGGGCGGGCACGGGTCTCCAAAAATGGACCCGTGCAGGACTCTGACTCAAACACGAGAGCTCTCTCTAGAGGCTAACTCAGAACAACACAGTGTCCTTTTGACGTTCAGACAAAAGTGAGCGTAATGTCATCATTTGCTCATCCTGTGACATTCCAATCACTTTCTTTCTTCTGTGTAACATAAAATAACATGTTTTTGAGATATGCCTCAGTAGTTATAGAGTAGGCCTATGTTCCGCAATATTATGTTTTTCAGTAGAAAGAAGTGATAGTACAGGTTGGCATATGGCCAAGGTAAATTACAAAATAATTGTAATTTTGTGGTTAAACTATCCATTTAAGTTCTGGTAATAGAGCAATACTTCCTGTTCCGAGAACCCATTTCCTGCGGACTGTAATTAAATGTCACTGAATCAACAAATCACTAAGTTTACCTGAAAATTACAGGCAGGTGTGGAAATAAACTCAGCAGGAAGTCGAGGAATGAGTAACCATGAACTACAGGAAACAGGCTCTTTTGTGGAAGTTATAAAATAAAATTTTAATTAGTCTTATAATAATTGTATAAGTAGCACATAGATTATTTAACTTTAGAACCAATATAGCCTACATTTAGCTGCAAAGATATTTTGTTGTATCAAATTAAATTGTATTATTTATTTATTTTTTTCATCCTTTATCCAGAGTTCATTGGCTGAAAAGGATTCACCAGACAAACACATTACTAACAAATGAGTTCCAATATAAATATAACAATAAAATATTCTGGATTTTAGTTAATATTCACTTCAATAGCATCAGGGATACAATTTGAATGATACACAAATCAGCTTGATGTACTCAACCATAGCATAATACCTGAATCCGTACTAAATAATATAGAATGTCCATGTACACACACACACAAGACAAACACTTGCTTCTTATCTTTCCAGTAAGTTTAACATGAAAAGATTATTATAGTGTTATTGGGGGCTTCATATACCCCATATAGAGCAGTTATGACAACTTCCTGTGTTCTTCTCACTGACTGTTCCCAAGGTTGCCAAGAGATATTGTTTGATGAGCCTCAGTGTTGCAGATTATGCTCTGAATTGATTAAATTTCCGCTGTTTTGAGTCATCACACCCATCACATAGTCTAAACACACAGTCACAATGTCTAGGACAGAGGTGAAAGATGCTTAACAGATACTTTGAGTGAAACTGGGGAGACACAAAATGCTGAAGATCCTTATTTTTCTACGTTGTAAAGGTCAGTATTTTTATTTTATTTATTATTATTTTAAACACAATATTTCACATCAGGCATGTGTTTAAAAGCTAGTTTTTATTTTTATTATTATTATTTTTTTTATTTATACTTTTTTTTTTGTCATATAAAGACCACATTAAAACTACATTGGAAACTTTTCCAATGCTTTAAAATTCATTTTGCAGTTTTTCAATGCCCTTAATGTATTGATCTTATTGCTTTACACTTGTCCCAAACACTTGTTTAGTCTTAAAATATGAAAATCCATTATGAAATGGATGATTAAAACTATTATAATCTAAAGGCTTAATTAAATCAAAATAATTATTATATTTATTGCATGGAAATGACATAAAAATATGACTCTCCCACAGTTGTGGTATCATTTCACCCCATTTATTTTATTTTATTTTTTAAGTTGGTGGACTTTAAGTAGTACTACTTTTATTTAGCATCTTAAATTGTATCTGAAAATATTGTTTAATATTGTATTGTTAGGATCATTTAAATCCAAGTTTTGAATAAAAAATATTTTTTTTTACATTCATTTGCAGAATAAGAAAAGCTAGTTAAAGCTGATTAAAAAGTAAAAGCTCATAAAATTAATTACAAGGTATATGTCATGGTATCTTACGAAATCACTTTTTATGCATTGCTCTTTGGATTTGCTTTACATTGGTTAAAACCATTTCTTTAGAGTTCTCTACATGATCATTTTATTTAAAAACGTTATTAAAGGTTTTTCATCAATATTAACCTCTGACAATGACAAGAGCAAAGCTGTGTTCCTATTCTTTTCACCTTATTGACTTCTGCTGTTTCGGTTCCCTGCAGTGTTTCTAGCACCTGTTGACCATCTGTGAGGTACGGACTAATGGCCAAGTTGAACTACCAGCTTCTCTTATCAGTCTACATCCTCACCTTCCTGATCGGCCTTCCCGCCAACATCCTAGCGTTCTTTACCTTCCTTCGAAAGGTTCACCGCAAGCCAACCCCCATCGACATTCTCCTGCTAAACCTGACAATATCTGACCTCATCTTCCTCGCGGTCCTGCCGTTCAAGATGAAGGAGGCCACTGACAACTTGAACTGGAGCCTGCCATATTATCTGTGCCCCATTAGCAGTTTCCTCTTCTTCTCCACCATCTACACCAGCACGTTATTTCTGACCGCGATTAGCATAGAGCGCTACTTAGGTGTTGCGTTTCCAATCCGATACGCTCTAGGCCGCCGTCCACGCAACGCTGTGATAGCAAGCGGCTTCCTCTGGCTTCTGGGATCTCTGAACCTCAGCATCGTCTACATTGTACCATACATACCCTCAAGTGATAATTCGAGCCACAGCAAGCTGCAACCCAATCCCCACGTGACAATCTGCTACGATAACTTCACCGTCGAACAGCTGAACATTCTACTTCCTGCTCGTCTGGAGCTTTTTGTCGTGCTTTTCTGTATACCCCTCCTCATCTGCTGCTTCTGCTATATAAACTTCATACGAATCCTCTCCAATCTGCCTCATCTTGGACGACGTCGTAGACTGAGGGCCATTGGGTTGGCGGTGGGGACGCTGTTGGTTTTCACCGTCTGTTTTAGCCCATATAACGTCTCGCACGTGGTTGGTTTCATTCACGGTAATAGCGAATGGTGGCGTCATTTTGCGTTGATCTCCAGCACTCTGAACGCCTGCTTGGACCCCATCATCTTTTACTTTTCCTCGGCTGCTGTTCGCAGTGCCATACGCTCATGTGTTAATGGTCTAAAGAAGAAAATTCACATCGTAGAATGCAGACGCTGCTGTTCTGCTGTCCCTTCCAAAACTGAAGCCTACAAGGAGACAAACCCACCTTTTGACCTGGGGTGAGAATCGAGCTACAGAGAGTATTTTAGTTTGTTTAGGCCTGAAGAAAAAAGTATTGTTTGCATGTCCAGTGAAGTTTAAATTAAATAAATTTGATGTCAGAAGACACATTTTATTCAGTAAGTTTTTTTTTTAATGATCATTTGGATTAAACTTGGATTTAAAAATAGATTTATTAAAGAGAAATAAAGATATATAATTAATGGATAAATTACACTTGTGTTGATTTCCTTAAAGTGATTTTTCTCTGTTTACACTGTATGGATATACACAGAAAAGTACATACTGTAAACTGTATAGTAATTATTATCAAATTATGTTATTAGTCCACATAAAGTGGTTTTCTCTATGGTTGAATGTCATTAAAAAGACATTAAAAGAGCAACTGATAACCACAGTTTACACAGACTTCAGTGTATTCAGCCTTTACACTCTTCTTTAATGATCGTGCAGTATTTTGTATGTAGAGGCCATAAATCTGCTGATAACAAATTTCTAATCAATAATACTGATGATACAGATGGTTTACACAGAAAAGTACAAAAAGACACAGTGAAGTCAATAAATCATATTTATTAACATATTTAGTGTAAAACGACATTACAAATACATAAATATTAAATAAAACCATAAATATAATAAAAATAGTAAAAAATATATATACAAAATATTCATTGGTTTGGGAGACCTCTCTTCGGGTGAAACTTCAAGGGTTGCTGCGTGTTCAGCTCCCATACCCCAAAAGCCTCTCTCAAAAAGAGCCCCCCAGTTTATATTTGTGTGTTATTCACACATTTTCCGGTTCTGGTTGTTCAAACTTGCAAGGTAACTTTAAATAGAGTGCCTCTTTTCCACTCATCCCTCATTATTTTCTTAGCACAAACTACAAGGTTTTCTTGTTCTCTCTTTACAACTTTCTCTGGAGGTTCGTCTTTGTTCTGATGTTTCCAAGAACCTCCTGTTACCATGGGATGATAGTCACTAAACTCACTCCATGATTTATAACAATGCATCAAAAGAATGTTGTGGAAAAACATGCTAGGATACCTAATAACTTCTGAGAACAGAATAGCACACACTGCAATGGCGTCTTGAGGTGTCAGTACACAAGATTCCACCTTGTCATGGTGGCCCTTAATGTAGTTCCAAATTGTATCCGAATAGTTTTTAGCAATTTCTTTTGATGGTTTCAGTGTTGCATAATTAAGATGTTTGTCATGAAGTTGTATCTCTTTCTCATATTTTCTGACTGGACAACAGTACAGATCACTTCCCTGCAACCGTACTGAATATCCACCAACTGAAATGGTGACATCCTGCCTTTCATGCTTTTCCTGTTGCCACCAAAATCTGATGAGATAATCAATTACTTTGGCATAGTGGGAAAAATCGCTTATTCTGATTGGCTCACTGATGTCAGTGTTTAGGTCTTCAATGCTCCTATCAGCAATGTTTTTAATTTGTTCAACGGGACATCTTTCCCAGGATGTACGCACTCCAGATGGCTGATCAGGCATTTTTGCAGTGGAGTTTCCATCTTCTGAATTTTGACCAAATGTTTCAGGAATTTCATATAAAAACCTCTTCTTCCTCATTAGCTCTGGCTCGAATGACAGGTTGACGTGTGGTTTGTTTTCTTTCCCCTCGCAACTGGACCGCTAGAAAATTCAAATACAAAAATGAGCTGCATAATAAGTATTGATGTTGATAGTTAAACAATAATTGTATAAAAGATATAACTTACGTTGTTCCCTCTGTCCTCCCAATCCGAGCCAATCTTAGGACCTTTGTAGTCCTCAGGCTGACTGTAGTCACTAAATTGTAAGTAAACACTAGTTAGGTTGTGTAGTAGCCCATGCAATCTGATATGGTTATGTATTAAGTGATAATCAAGAAAAAATATATTATTATAATATTAAATAACATTTCTCAAATGATTTATTGAACATTTGAATAATGGAATAGATTTGTAGTTTTAACAGATTTTTAGGTAACACTTTATTTTAAGGTGTCCTTGTTACACCCTCCATGACTCACTATTATAAAAGCAATAAATTATGCATAATCACATTCAAGTAACCCTAAACCAAACCCTAATTCTAGCCCCAACTATATATATATATATATATATATAGTAATATATTTATATTACTAGTATAAAGTAAGTATGTGATTAATTAATATTAAACAGTACTTAAATGTATAATTACACTGTAACAAGGACACCTTAAAATAGAGTGTAACAATATTTTTATGTGGTTTTTGGAGTCCAAGGAAAGTGAGAATTTGATCACTAATAAAAGTGTTAAGAAACTCTTTAATTTAGACCTTGTTCTTTTTCGTTTGCCATTTCCCACAGTGAATGTTTCATCTTCAGGTGAGCAGTTAATTAAACATCTCCTGAAAGTCCAGTAGAAGCAGACAACAATGAATATCATATCGGTTCCAACATGTATCAGCTACATTTACTGTATAATAAACATACAAACACGTGGAATGAAACAGCTACCTTTATGTACTTGGTAAAAGCGTTACAGTCAAGTTTACTTTAATAAATGTATCTTGCTTGAAATAAAAATGACATAAGTCACTGCTTAGGTCATAAATGTTAATGAACATTTTTTTTATTATACTTCAAATTAATGTAAAATTACTTCAATGTAAAGTTAACTGATTGCTGTATTAACAAACTGAAGGAAGTAAAGAACCTACTTTGGTGAGTTGAGAGGTGACAAATATGGCTCCTCTTTACCGGAGAGTAAGGCAATCTTGTGATCATCTGTTTTACAGGAAAAGAACAAGCAATTCAGGTACGTATTAAATCATATTTATCATGCATGTTCATATCTGTGACCAGTTCATAATAACAAAGCAACTGTCTTTATGATTTAGCAAACATCTCTCCAAAGAAACTAGTCTAACCCTACACATGCTTTGACAATGTACTGACAGCCCAATCAATGAAACATCTGAATAACATCAGACCTTTTTTGTTCCGTTGGCTTGCGTCATCCTTCACAGAAGAAGGCGCAGCATTGTGGTTGGTTTCAGGTAAACACACTTCTTCTGAATCACACTGAGGATAGTTGTCACAGACCTTTTATATTGAAGTAGAGATGAGAACAATGTAATTGTCATGACATTGGTCATGTGTAGACACATATTTTATGAAAGTCTTGTGTCCTAAAATAAAGTAGAATAGAAAATATCTTACTTCCAGCCTTTTGGCAGAAGAGTTTTCATCTGGGACTGCATCTTCAGAAAAGGTATCTGCACCATTTCTGATGCTGAAAAAGTTTTTATATTGGTGTTTATGTACGATCTCCATATTCCAAAATCTCATGTGACTCTACTTACCTAGATATGGTCTTCTTTGTTTGCTGTTTTTCGTGGATTTCCGAAGGCAGTGAGGATGTTTGGTTAGGCGTGCTTCTCAACATGTCTTCTCCATTGCATGTTCTTGAGAAGAAGTAGAGGAGAAAATCATTCTGCCACAATGTCCACTTTTCAGGTCAATGATGTAAACGTGGAAATCCATGAAAACAGCGGTATTTCGGTATATTCTCCAAATATACCGAATTATGAAGTTCAGAATTAATGCACTCCGAAAAGCCTGCAGATAATTTTCTTCAAAATAGGAAAAGGAACCCAAATATTTCTGGATGGAAGCTTTTGGATACATGTAACCATCTGAGCGCTGTTGCCAAGTAAGCTGGTTAAAAACATCCCTGCCATGATTGAGTCAAATCTTGAATAAACTGCCATGTACTGTGACAGTTTCAGGCAGCTGTATCAAAATGAAGGTTTCTTCGGTCTACGAGTGATCCTTACTTTGACAACAATTCTTGATTTGTCAATGTAAAAAAACTTCCCTCCAAAAAATCTTGAAATCATCTTCTCCTTCCATTCTACCAGCTTCAATTGCATTATTGTACAATGCAATGCATGACTGAGGACATGACACCAACATATCCACTCACTTTCCATATCACAAAACACATTGTATTAAGCATCATATTAGAGGTCAAAGTGCTTGCAGGTATCCCATCTTAATCTTGATTTAAGGCTTTATGGGAAAGCAATCATATATTCCTTCCCACTTGGAATTCTTCATCTACTCAATCAGAAATCACAAACTGGGATGAGGAGGATGCGTTCCAATATAAAGCATACTGAGGGGTAACCACTGAAAACTGTAGCTTGCAAGTTGCTAGAAGTTCTTCAATATTCATGATTTCTGCAAAGGTTCCCACTCCAAATGAAATAATGGCGTTATTTCGAAGATCTAACTTTGACTGGTAAGTCTGTCTTCATCCACCTCAAATCCTTTGTAGCATGGGCTACTGACACATTAGCATACAGGAGCTTTGTCCTTCGAATGTTGTACCAAATGTTGATACACTTACTGTATCGCAAACTTCTTGCTGAGTGTAGACACGTCTTTGGACCGCCTTTTCCAATCACGCTGCGTAACTGCCATGTCCACTGAAGTCCAAATCATGTCCACACAGAAAATGCGTTGTGAAATTTTTTTTTTTTTTTTTTTTTTTTAATAATTTACTCTGCACAGTTTGTTGTAGATTTTTATTGATTTGTAGTTTAAAAGGTGGTTCCATTTGAATTATTGACCACAAAGTCAGAAGTATATAGCTTGGACATAGTACCTCCAGAAAGTTTTCACTCTTTTTATAACGATACATCCAGTGCTTGAAATGAAAAGAGACCCAATGTGTCCACGCTCACGCGCGCGAGAGATCCAGCGTGTCCACATCCATGCAGCAGGCAGTGAACCACCAGTTTTCAAGCAGGTCAGAAAAGAGTACTAATCTGCTGGTACGACAAAAAAATGTCTGGTACAGTAAACAGCATAGCACAGAACTGCCGGAAGGCCTGCTGCATATCAGTGAGTACCTTCCCACTTCAAGCACTGTACATCTAATATGGTTTGATAAGTATTCTTAAACCCTGTGGTGAAAGTATGAATGTTTCACTGTATTACTCATTCAACTTTGCAAATTTTCCTCAGCAAACGGTTGAAAATCAGTTTGCATCATCATCACTGGTCCTGCTGCTTTCAGGTAAAGTCAGTGCTTATCAGCTTTCCCATAATCTCATGAAAAAAGGCCAGTGTCCATCACAAGATCCCAAGAAGGTATCCTGAGAAAGTTCCTCCAAGACAAGGGAGCGGAAAGATTGCTTAGAATGCTTTTCTTTTTTCCCTCTCCTCACACATTTCTGTAGCCCAACATCCATGGACATACATCAAAGCTGTCATTGACCTCCAACGAAGTTCTCCAGTCACTGCTGCCTCAACTCTCAAGTTTGGAGTAGGTTTTCAATTGACTTTGTTCCAGGAATTTTGTCAGGTTCAGCTGGAGTTGAATACTTATCAAGCCATTTCTGTTTGTTCTCTGTTACCAGAATCAGAGATTTTTATCGCAAAATTGAATATGAATATATTTATTAATTAGTTATTATGATTCAATCATATATTTTTTATACTGTAGTTATTTTTGAAAGAATGATGGCTCTCTGTAGGTACTTTTTCCACTATGTACATTGTTCACATGGAGTGTTGGGGAGTAATAGTTACTAGTAACTAGTTACAGTATTAAAATTACTTTGTGCAGTAACTAGTAGTGTAAATAATTATTAATTTGATTTTAAGTAATAATATTACAGTTACTATTCATAAAACGGCATGTTACTTTCGATGCCTCAACCCTTACTAATTTGAAGTCCTACAGTCTGATTGCTTACCTCCCTCTGAACCCAATTTAAATTGTATAAAATCTTTTTAGAGTACGAAACATTTTCTAATGAGCTTTTATGATTTCTTTTTATAAAATACATCATGGACTATAATATGGGTAACAGAGAAATTAGATCTACTATTAACTTCAAGCTAAACAATTAATGAGATTAAAACAGTACAACACTTAAATGTTACTATAAATCACCACTGTGTTTGTAGTAACTTGTGACTGTGATCCAATGTGGTTTTTGGTCAAATGATGAGGCAGTAATATATTCAGAAGGATATGGGGATAATACGCAATTACAACTGTAAAAGAAAAGTAATGTATCTAATAGTGTAACTAATTACTGTTGCCAGAAAGTAATAATATTACTTTTGGAAGGAGTAACTAGTAATGAATAATATATAGCATTTTTTGAGTAACTACCCAACACTGTTCACATATCTACAGTATAAATATCCAGTTTCACATTTAGCACTCAGAAATACATAATATCCATTCAAACATACTTTCTTTATAAAAATAATCAAAACTCTCTAGAAATGCCTGGTTTATTTCATTAACCCATTGGTCATGCTGTATAATTTTGGTCTAATTAAATTTATTATTTATGGACGAATTATGTTTCTTTTGATACTGGCATCAACAGCTGCTTTTTCATACTATAAAAACAACTGGATTTTTTTTACAGTGTATTTATAAATTCATTTGTGGATATTACTTTTCTAGAAAAATCCTAGATTTCTACAATTTTAGTCTTCACCTTTTTATCTTTAATAATTTACCCATCTTTGTATCTATGAACTGGATATTCAACCCACCATTTCTAGAGAGCAATTGTGGAACCACCCTTTAAACTTTTTACCCAGTATAAAACATATATTACAAAAAATAACATTTAAACCATGCACTGACGAGACAAAACAAACCAGCTGATTTGCTCTGTGTGCTTCTGGATGAAAAGCGATGGAACGTCTCATCCAGCTGTGGTTTTTCTGATTAAAAAAAAAAGTTGGATTTTTTATTGTGCTGTACCTAAAGAATGCTAATGTCTTGCTTATTTGTTGTAGCCTTTGTTAAACTGCCTATCACTGTGTGAATCTTTTTTGATACCTGATGGTGGTGTAGTTTCAGTGGCAGTCCTGCACTCTTTCCTCCTCCCTTCATCCTTGATGGCCACCCTTCTTTTTCTTTGTCTCTGTAATTCCTGCAAAGGATTGAGTCAAGATGGCATGGTATTAAATGCCAAATGAGCCCAAAAAAAAAAAAAAAAAAAAAAAAACCTATTCTACTTCGACAAAGCATTTGCAAATTCTAAATTAAAATTCAAAACCTACTGTTTTAATATAAATTTTTTTTAAAGATTTCATTTTCTGTTACTATTTTTATTGTTTAATTTTTATGGTTCTCTGTCTTATGTTTAAGTATTTGCACCTAGTTTTTTAAGCTGCAATCCAAAATGCATATATCAGACCAGATGAAGGACTATTATACGGTGGCCGAGACAGATCAACATGCTGCAACTTAAGAAAACACATGCAAATTGAAAAAACATCAGCAAGATCAGTTTGACAACACAAGTGTTGCAAATCAGCACAACACGTGCATATAATGAAACAGCCTCCCGCTCTCGTAGTAGCGTGCTAAACAGTCAAGTAATGTTCGTTTGGCTGCCTGGGGCGCGAGGATATAGAGTGACCAACTTTTTTTGAGCAAGCATTGATTATGCGTGACATAGTCTCAATTTGCGGGACGCATGAATTGGGCTTCAAACGCTGTGCGCACACGCGCTACGCAGGACGGGTGGTCACCCTAAACACTGCAAATCATCACAACACATGCATATAGCAAAACGTGCTACAAATCCTCACAACACTTGCATACAACGAAACGCGCTGCAAATACTTCACAACACATATAAATTAAGAAACAGCACATGCACATTTAAAAAACACCATGAAAAAAAGCCCCTCACTTTTCAGTTCACCAACAACTCCACTGACCAGTAGCCAGTGCAAGATAAGCAGATCCAAGTCGGGTCCGACACTTTTTGAGGCCTCCTTGAAACATTTCCATTGTGGTCAGTGCTATTTGCAGCGCTTTGTTAATTGCATTTATTGTGAGGATTTTCAGCGCATTTCGTTAATGCTTGTGTTGTGAGGATTTGCAGCGCGTGATGATTTGCAGCGCGTTTCGTTATATGCATGTGTTGTGAAGGATTTGCAGCGCGTTTCGTTATATGCATGTGTTGTGAAGGATTTGCAGCGCGTTTTGTTATATGCATGTGTTGTGATGATTTGCAGCGCATTTCATTCTATACATGTGTTGTATACATTTGGAGCTCGTTTGGTTATATTCATGTATTGTGAAGGACTTGAGAAGATGTGAAGATGTTTTCTTCATTTGCTGATGTTTTTTCAATTTGCATGTGTTTTGCATGTTCCTGTAGCTCAACTGGTAGAGCACTGCGTTAGCAAGCAAGCAAGCGCAAGGTTGGGGGTTCAATTCCCCGGGAACACATGATATATAAAAATTGATAGCCTGAATGCACTGTAAGTCGCTTTGTATAAAAGCGTCTGCTAAATGCATAAATTTAATTTAATTTTCTTAAGTTGCAGCGTGTTGAGCTGTCTCGGCCACCATACTATTAAGACTATTAAGTGTTCAGAATAGGTTATTTATTGTTTTTATTAAGTGTAATTAATGCTAAACAAATTGCAACTGAAACAATGAATTGCATTATAACATCATTATACAAATTAATACAAAATATATAAATATATCTCTTATAACTACACAAAAGATTGCAACAGGTCATTAGTATGCTATGCAAATATATATATATATATATATAATATTGTTTAAAATAATACCATTTTTTCAGCCATGTGTGAAGACCGTCTTTTACTGTATCTGTGAAAAATATCAGATTGTTTCAGAACATCATCTGCAATTATTAATAACTATTATAAATGAGAACAGACAGAAACAAAAGGAGAACTAAGAGTTGAAACAAAGTGAAGTCATGGAGGAAATCAAAGGAACTGATGAGTTAATAAACAAGGGTGGATATAATGATGAATAAAGACATCTCAGGAAACTGGGTCACAGGGAGCAGAAATAAAACCAATGAAAACACAGAAAAGACTACACACACACACGCGCACACACACACACACACACACACACACACACACACACACACACACACACACACACACACACACACACTCACACACACTATATTATTATTAATGGGGTCATGACATGATAAATCTAGTTTGACTTGATCTTTTAGCATATAAGAGTGTCTTTGTACCATTAAAAGACCCTGCAAGTTTCATAGTTTAAACAGCTCGTTCACATCTTTGTACAGATATTAGAAGGATCCAAGTATGAGCAACAAGAGGATAGTTTATTAATGGCATCCCGGATCATGTCTGAGGATGGATTGGAGAATTTTATTTTGTAAATGAGGCACAGTGTCATAAAGAGTTCACAAAGAAACATTTTTACTAGATCTGGCTGCAGCAGCCACACAAACCATAAGTAAATGATTTCACAATGCTTTATTTGGAAAGAGCAATTTTTTTTTTCATGGTGACAAAACCATGAGGGGGTGTTGATACTGTTTCCTGACAAGCTTTATAAAGTACCCACCCCGCCTCACTTACTGTGAGAAATACTACAAACAGTGAAACGGTTTCTGAAGTTCAGATATCACTAGAAAACCACACTCCTTACAGCCAGTTACATTCGAGAACCAGAAAAATCTGTTGTAGCTATATACACTTCCAGTCAAAAGTATTTGAACAGTAAGATTTTTTTTTTCAAAGAAAGTCTCTTCTGCTCACCAAGCCTGCATGTATTTGATCTAAAGTACTGCAAAAACAGTTCAATTTTGAAATATTTTATATTTACTATTTTATATTTACAATTTATATTGTCATATCTACTATAGACCTTTATCTATTACAATTCTTCATAAAGCTTATGCTAAATAAAAAAAACAAATCTGCTAAATAATTCACCAAACTGTAGAAACGACCCAGAAATCACATTCAGAAGCTCTTTCACAGTAGGCTTATATTTTGTCCAAAAATCTAATGGTAAAGTTCCCTGACATCCTATTTCCTCAAGAGATAACAACTAGCCAACACAGAACTGGATATAAAAATTCTACAATGCTCTCCTATCTTAAAACACATTTCTTCAAAAAGTATTTGACATTTGACGCAAATAATATTTAGGTAATATAGCCAGTGGTTTGGTGTGACCTACCTGTTCATCGAGCGGATTGTAATGACAGCGTGTGATTAGGAAACCCCGCCTACCGTCTAACTGTCTTACTGTCACAATTCTTCAGAATAGCCTGCTGAAAAATAAGTTATTTTTTTCTTCATACCTTTGCATTCACTGAAGAAAAATGCCCAGAATCAACATTACATTCATTTAAAATATTTATTTTTATAATCCAACAGGATTCCAAACATAATGTGTTTTCAAACAAAAGGCAGAATCATATTATCTCCAACCAATAAGACATATTGTCCCCAATATATCTTGCACACAAGAAAAGGAAAGATGATCAGATGTCTCTGTTTTACTATACAGTTTCACAGGCGAATGCAGAATCAATCATTCATTTTATTTCACATCCTGACTTGTTGCTGGAATTCATGACAAAACGGAAGAGTCGAAACTTGCAAGGGATATACTGTAAACGGGATTTTAAAAAAGTAATGTCATGCAAAAGCTTAATGTGATGTAATGCCTAAGTTTCCCTTTCCCGAAAAACGAAACTTCAGATTGGTTACTTTTTGAAAGGAATGAGAACGCGCACTAGAAAATACGGAAGCCCTATAAGCCCATTTTATACGGTGCCCATGAGAGTACATGGTCGCTTCACTTAGTTTTGTCGTGGCCACGAGATATTAATTCGTGGGAACGTCATATTACTGTATGTCGTGGCCACAAGATCATTTTGATTATATTATTACAGAAAATATTTTATTTGCAAATTATTATATGAACCATATGCCTTGGCTACCGGACTTTGTGCCAAATGTGTTGTGTTTTCATTTTCAAATGAAACTACATGAATGATTAATTCCTCAACAAAACACTATTGCATTTATAATTATGGTCTATTAATTAACCAAAATAAAATGAAACATATGTTACATGTTTATGATTTGATTGTGATTTTTTTATTGGTTTATAACAAACACATATTTACCTAAACACAATATTAGCACATAATATGAAAAACTTTTTTTGACCAGTGACTCCAGTGAGCTGGTAGGGTTAAGTGTGTGGGTGGTTTTATGATTAGAGACATGTTGATAGAATGACCTTTAACAGATGAAGTGGCTTGTGTGATTAAATTGTGGTATAGGCTATAAATCAGCACGATGATAAACTTCCACAGAAAACACCTTCCAGGTGATTCTCCATCCTGTTACATTTTAAAAATGCAATATGTAACAGGGTAAATATTTTAAACTAACAAAACCCAGTACCAACTAGAAACAACAATTTAAAAGATTATTAACATTTATGAAGATATTTAATAGATGTATAAAAATATGAACAAACATTTTCATGTCAAGTATAAATTGACATAACATGGTGGACATGTAATGTTTTATGCTATTAGAGAAGACTTCTAATTTCCCTCCAAGGAAATGATGACACTTAGAAATGATTCAGGGAATTGGCTTAAGATTTTAAGGGCAAGTGGCACCACTTTAACAGGGTGGATTGGGGATTGAGACACATAATTGAATGGTTGTATGCATTAAAAATATGCATCACAATAAAATGTATTGTGTGAAGTGAGATTGAGAAAACAAGATTTGAGACATGAGAATTTGTGATGGGACGTGCCTTCAAAAATTATTCTAAGGTAACAATCCAATTCTGAATTCTGAATTTGAAAGTTGAGTAAAATTTTATAAAGCAAGTTATATTGTTTCATGTGGAAATAAAATAAACATTTAAGAAACAACTATAGGAATGTTACAAAATAATGCTTTTAAAAACAGCTGCCAGTGGACAAATGGTTAAATTTATATTTGCTGGAAGATAAAAATTCTAAATGAATATTTCAAAGATTTTTCTGAGAGATGAAGTAATGAAAGAAGCATTACAATAATTGATTTCAATATCACTGAACACATCTATACATACACAGGCCTACATACAGAGGCTACATATGGTCTTAAATGTGTAGAGAAATATATGCAACATTATTAGTTTATCTGATCAATCTGTGATCATTTTTCTCTTTATAAATGATTACTTGTCCATGCTCTCAGACAGTTGTAACAGTCCCTCTGCTGCTTGGCATTTGCCCCGCATGAGTCTCTAAGCCAGTTCTTAAACTTCCACTCATCCTTGTTGAGGACCAGGAAACGCCCCAGGACGTCCCGTGCTCGTATTATACCTCTGTTCTGTAATCGTCCGCCCAGCACAGGACCAATTCCAGGAAGCTCATACACAAGTTTATCCCCCATTGGTTCAGAACAGAAACGTCTGTGTTTTTGGGAGGTTGTCATTTCGGTGTATCGAAAGTGAAATTTGTAAAGTCTGAGAGAAAACTGTATCTGTAGCTTAGCATGTAGCTTGTAAGACCTGTAAAGATTCATGATTAAATAATGAAATATATCATGCATAATATATAATTTTGTAAAGAGGAAAGATAAATAGATAAAATAAATAGATAAAGTGATACTTTTTGATTTTTCAATTATATTGTTCAATTTTTTTGCAACAGAAAAAGGATTAACACAATGATAGATGAATGCATATTAAAATAAGATTCCCACTTGCATCCTTCACTGCTTCAAAATGAAATCAGTAATTTTATTATTCTTAATAATAAATCTTAATAATGCTTAATAATTCGTTACACACTCACCCAGTCTTTTGCTCTGTATACTCCGCAGAAAAATACAAGCCACACCTGTACAAAGGTGTTTCCTGTCCAAGGTTTTTTTTTTTTTTTGCCTACGTGAACAGACCATATATAGAGTTCCTCTAGATCTGCATGATAGTAGTGAGAACCAGTGAAACACAGTAAGGCTGTCACAATGAATATACATGTATTTTCGTGTGGCTGAAATAGTAACTATTTCAACACTTTTGTTTCTTTCGAAAGAAAAAAAAGGCATTTTGTATATCTGGGTTTCTCTTTTATATAATTACATACTGTTGTATTTATTTAGTCAGGATTCAATATATTATCTAATGCACATTCCTTATTCTCATTAGCAGATGTAAACCATTTGCTCTTACCGCTGAGATCTGGATATGAGGCGAAAAGACTGATAAAAATGTTACTCATAAATAATATGTAGAGACTCCTCTTTTAATAAAGGTTGAACAATTTGCCATTTGTAATAGACAATACTTCATAAGCAATAAAAAAATGAAAGTAACAGTGAGTAGGTCTTTTCTACGGAGTAGAGGCTTTTCAAGCTTTTGCATATGATATGCATTAAACCCCCCTGCATCCCTCCTTATTTGGTAATGTATTCATACACACAAATTAGGTTGTGCTCATGAAAAAAAAATCATTTCATATGAAACAGACTCTAAAGAACATGAATATATAAAAAGCAGACTTCAACAGAAAGCACTAAACTTGCCAAGCATGAATAGAAATTACAAAAATAAAATTTTCCAAGTAAACAGTGTTTGAAAAGTTTCCTGTTGCTATGTGATTATTTGCCATTCACCCTAAATTTGAAATAAGATTCATTTTAGAGTAGACATTTTCAGAATTAGATGATATATTCAAAAATAGAACAGAAATCTAGATGAATATCATTACGAATGATAAATGCAAATGATCCCTCATATAATCTTTACAAATTATTTTTTGTCCATTCTTTCAGACCATTGTAACAGCCCCTCGCTGCTTAGCATTTGCACCACAGTTGTCTCTAAGCCAGTTTCCAAACTTCACCTGGTCCTGGTTGAAGACCAGGAAATGGCCCTCGATATCCCGTGCATGTCTTATACCGTTGCCCTGGAGTCGCCCGCCAAGCGCACGACCAATTCCAGGAAGATTATGTACTGGTTTATCTCCCATTGGCTCCGAACAGAACTGTCTGTGTTTTTGGGAATCTTATTTATGTTTCTCTTTCTTGAGAAATGAAACTTATGAAAATGAAAGTTTTTTTTCTTCTATTGTTCAGTCATGACCTCTAAGCAGGGTTAGATACTTCATAGAATGTTAGACAGATACTTTTAAAATTTTACGATAAAGAGAGCAACTGTATGAGATGTGATCATGATGTCCTCTAAAAGATCTAGCAGTGAGACCCAGTGAAACAAAATAAGGCTGTCAAGGTATACTGTATGTGTCTTTTCATGTTTGTACTGGTCTTAACAGACAAGATTGTAGTTAATTTAAAGAGGTCATATGATGCTGCTAAAAAGAACATTATTTTGTGTATTTGGTGTAATGAAATGTGTTGATGTGGTTCAAGGTAAAACAAAAAAAAACCACTTTATTTTCCACATAATGTACATTTTTGTTTCTCCTCTATGCCCCCCCCCCCCCCCCCCGCCTTCTGAAAACACAACGATTTTTACAAAATCGTTCTGAAAAGTGAGGTGTGCTCTGATTGGCCAGCTATCCAGTCCGTTGTGATTGTTACGCCCCTCAGCATATACTGTTAAGGCGTGTCCTGGTCAGAGTACTGGCATTACAGAATAAAAACAATAAAACCCATTACAAACGAGGCAGTTGTTGCATCCAGTGGGAACATAATAACTGATTATAATGACTTATACTGTCCTTACACACAATGCGTTGGATATTGCACCGATTAAACATAAAACCATGTCTGCAGTTTTGATCAGAGAAATGATAAACAACAAGTGCTACTCTGCCCTGCTCAAAACTCGTGTTTGAATCGTCAGTTGCAAATCCTTTACATCGTTGCAACCACACGTAACGACCCCGGGCTGGACACTGCTTCGTCCACACTGAAAGCCGATCTGGTGATCCACAGCGCAGTTGATGTATTTCCTAAGCAACCAGCATGGTCAGCTTTGGGCATAATGAAGCAGATAATCGTGCTCTTTCGTAAAGCCAAACAAAGTAGTTTAGCTTTCACAATGAAACACACAGCTTCTCCAGGAAAAGGCGCCGGTGACAACAGAAAGAAGAAAAGGTACGCCTTCTTTCTTTGCGTGAATATTTGGGCAGCGTTTTGCAGATCTTTCCACATAGTGACGCAGACTTGTGGGGGCGTTTAAACGAGCCATTTCAGGTGGGCATTCTTTGTTAAAGAATATCTCTTTGGATTTGAGAGTTTACTCTTTGTAACTTTACAGATCTTCTTTATGCACCAAGAGTCTTTAAAACTCCAAAGAAAAAGGAAAATTGAAATCACATCATATGACCCCTTAAAATTTATTAAAGAAAAAAAAACCCTACATTGTGACTTTAGGTTTCTCTTTTATATATAAGTATATACATAAACATGAACATTCATCAGGTAAAAACAAAGCAACTGCCTTGTATAGCTTATAACCATACAAACCAGTGGTAAGAATGCCATGCAAAGGGTTCCTCAATTCAACCAAACATGAATAAAAATATTCTAAGATTTGATTTAGAAGCAGCAGTGCATTAGAATATAGTTTCTGACTCTGTCAATCAACAGTCATTCAAGTAAAGCATTAAAACTGTGAAGAGGACAGAGGGTTTTTGAAACATTTATTTATGTTTTACTGGTTCAGTACTTGGTTTGCTACGAGCACTGATTGCTTGAGGTTTAACTTAAGGCTGTTTAAAACCTGATACTTTTTTTTCTTGTTTCTTGTCAGAGATAAATTAATGGGTACTAGTAAAAGGTGTCCGCCAAAAGTAGTATTTTTGTAACCGACGTTATATTTTACAAGGGTTGCAATAAACCCATCTGACGAGGAAGAGAAAAACAGTCCTGAAGTGTCCCTTATCAAGCAAGACCCCATATTGAATTTAACAACAAAAAAAAAAACAATGCTATGAGGGACAGTCTTAGTCTTTATAATGGCACTGTATAAAGGTCCTAGTTCACAATATTCACAACTTTAGAGTTGCTTTAGAGATTTTTGGTTAGTTTTTTTACAGAAAGATGTTTGTCAGTTGAATAACTGGTATGTTGTTAAACAACAGAACAATCCATTAACACACTTTACTATCATCCCAGCGTCATTTTCGTTCCTGTCAAAGTTAAAATATGCTGCCACACCAACTACTGGCATTAAAACCTAGGAAATAAAATGGCAAACACTAAAACTATCAAGAAGGTTTAAGAAAACAAATCTGTTTGCTTTTAAACTGTTTGGTTTCCTTATGCATAGCTTGTTAACTATAACTCCCACTGCTGTCAGATATTAATGCTCAAACTCTTACAATTGAATGGTGTTTGATCATTTTTAAAGCTCATCTCTGATTTTATTGTTCAAAACTTTGTTGATCAATGTCTTAACCCAAATTAGGACGGTTATAAAATAAGATGGAAGATGAGCTTCAACAAAATAAGCCAGAACACTACTAGCAGTAGCAATTCTATTTGTTTCTATTGTGCATCTTCCATTTTATTTGCCTGGGAATTCAACAACTGGTTCAAATACATGATATATACAGTACATGTTTCTAGTATGTTAAAGCCAAAGGGCAAAAATATGCAGGGTTAACAAGGTTAGTGGGGAGTTCCAGAGCCTTGGCTATTTTCCTGCACCTCAAAACCCTGAGCTACTTGTTCATCCTTCACTAAAATCACAGTGCATTAAATATAATGGACTCTGAAAAATGAAATTTATAGGTAATGCAGTTTTAGATATCATAAGTCTCTATTTTATATGAAAACATACTCTATGCACTTTTGTTTCTTTTCTAAGCAAATTTATACTGTAAATTACTCTTGATGTGCCACAATGTCAAGTCTCTGATCAGCCAGATAAATGCATTTCACAAAGTCTGATATATGGAAAGACTGCTGGACAGAAAAACAATCAAATTAAAAACATTAGCAAAGGTTTTGTATACCTGCTGCTACGCAATTTCTTGAAAGCTAATAAATACAATACCGCAGAACCCTTAAAAAAAAAAAGAGAGAGAAAAAAAAATCTGTCATGTTATAGTAGTACTATTTGCCCGATGTAGCAAAAATAAAACCCACAAGGTGTTTCAAACAAAACAAAACATGAACATGAGGCATGAGCAGGCATACAACTGGATCACAAATCAGAGATTTAAACTAAAGACAAAGACTTATGGCAAGCGGGATACTTCTGGAAGAAGAGGGTTATTCCATTTAGACCGAATCCAGGTTGTTGAGTTCTCGTGAAAGTGAGGGAGAAAACAAAACGTGCTTGTACAGCAGATATTATTTTCACAATAGTCAGAATGTCTCTTGTCAGAAGGATGTGTCTGTGTATCAAATAAGCATTCACACCCTACTTGAGTTGCAGCACATCTTAAGTCTATGATGAGTTGTGAACAAGTGTGTCATTGAGGGTTATTTCTCCACTTGAGACTGTTTATTTATGAGAAGGTTTTTTTTTTTTGTCACTGTGATGTAGTTTCGCTGATTTCCAGGCCATGCTGTTGTAGTTGAGCTCTGAGAAGTGCATTGTCGTTCTTCAGGTCTTCAATCTGCAGGACAATGGACAATCAACATATTACAATGTGCCCAATCGGACTTGGTCAGTAAAATACCAACGATCTCATCAATTTACCAATTAGGATTTAATTTATTAAAAATACCTGTTGTCTTAGTAGCTCATTGTCCACTTGTATTCTCTCCACCTCCTTGTAGCTCTCCTGAAACCTCTGGTTAGTCTGTCGGAGTTCTCTAATGTAGTCGCACGCTTTAGACAGGATGCCTCCTTTACTCTAGAGAGGAGGACAAGCAGTTCATGAACATTAGCAGGTCTAAGAGGTACAACAGGCCCAAGAATAGAAGATCTAAGTTACTTACTGCTCCTGTTTTGGTATTGTCTATATTGCAGTCTGGGATGATTTTAGACAGCGTGACAATCCAGTTGTTGATTTTGTCTCTTCTTCTCCTTTCCACTTCAAAAACACAAATAAAACTAATTTAGCAACAGTCCAAACTGAGCCACTTCTGTTCTCTATACACTGAATTACTCAAAGCCAATATGAAATCCAAATTGACCCCATTTTCACTTCCTGATGCATGCTCCTGGTTTATGAATGAGTTATCAGCGTATGCTACTTTCAATTAAAAACCTGTCTTTACTAATGTGTTATTAAAGTGTAATAACTTCCACCACCGCAACAATTTAACTCCACATTACAATTCAATCAACTTCTGATGGACAATGATCCAGTTCTACATTTTTCTAGTTTAGTTTCATTTTAACTGAAAAAAAAAAAAAAAACATTACTTTTTACATTTGTTAAAATTGTGACATTGTTCATGACATGTTCTGAACAGATTTTCCTGCTTTCACTGAAACTGTACATAATCTGAGCTCTAAAGAGACATGTGCTAGTTCACCTTCATTGTGCTGTGCTCTCCTTCGCTCATCACGAGGCGCCCGGGGGCCATCAATCTTCCTGTGCAAGTAAGACAGAGAAAAGAAAAAGAAGACACTTGTGTTAGCTTGTTTAGTGCACCATTAAAATACCAAACACACCAAATTAATCTGCATGACAAAACACAACTGAAGCCTATCGGAAAACAAACATTTCTTCAGCCCATTTACTGATTATTTAGTCATAAATTTTGGTTAGGTCAATTAAATTTTTACCCAAAGGTTGTATTAAATCTGGACAAACAGGTTAGCCTAAAAGAAACATGTAACCCTTTGATTTTTCCTCATTTCGGTTTTTAGAGTTTGGAATTGATTCAACTGATGTCTTCCGAACATGAAGAAAACTCAAAACACCAGCAAACACATCTACAGTATTTATACAGTATTGGATTAAAGGAATAGTTCACCCAAAAATTTAAATTTGCTGAAAATGTAATCACCCTCAAGCCATCAAAGATAAGACTAGTTTGTTTCTTTATTGAAACAGATTTGAAGAAATTTAACATTTCATCACTTGCTTACCAACGGATCATCTGCAGTGAATGGGTGCCGTCAGAATGAGAAACCAAATAGCTTATAAAAACATAACAGTAATCCACAAGATGTTAACTGATGGACTACAGTTATGTGGACTACTTGTTGATTATTATAATGTTTTTATTAGATTTTAGAACTCCAATTCTGACGGCACCCATTCACTGCAGAGCATCCATTACAGGATTACATTACTTGGTGAGCAAGTAATGTAAATTCCTCAGGTCTGAGGGCGAGTACATTTTCTGCAAATTTAAATTTTTGGGTGGACAATTCCTTTAAAAAGCCAGCTGCTCTAGAGACATACGGCTGGCAGTTGAAAGGGCGCGGGGATGTAAAAGGTCTTCCTCACCAGTCTGAATTGCTGTGTTGAAGAGTCTCATGTTCACCAAGGTCTCTGGGGATGGCAGGCAAGTGGGACAAATTTTTTCGGTTGTTTTTCTGACTGCACTTGATTGGACAATACTTTGCATATTTATATGTGAAATCAATGCATTTTAAAAATAGCGCCACACTCTCAATTTGAGGCGTTTTGCAGGAAAATTTATCAGGATTTGTTTTGAAATTCCACTCTTGTTCTGCAAACTGAAATTAATTTGGGGGAACGTGAAGGGATCAAATCATTATGTACATAGCACTGGAATCAGAGGGTGGACTGGGCTGTGCAGGGAGGGGGTGGGAAAGGGAGGGATGTTGACTCATTATCATACTTACGTAGAGTATGTGTGTGTACGAGGGGCGATGGTCCGTGGTGTTCCAGTCTGTAAAACATCTGGTGGACTCATCATCACGTAAAACTGACCTAAGGTTAACAAAAAAACAGAAATGTTGAAAAACACAATATGAATGAACTTGCACTTACAGCATCTGTTATCAACACTGTATGTGAAAGAAAGCAGATTAACATACTCAGGGGTTAAAGCAAAAAAAAAAAAAAAAGTTTTAACATACACATACACAGGGTTATTTGGCACAAAAAAAAGAAAATTGATTGCCCTTGAAACTAACTAGTAACGTATCTGCCATTGCCATTAGCCCTTGACAGGCTCAGACTGCAGATTATGGTGGGATATTTGAAACAGCAATAACATAAAAAAGGTTACTCTGCAATATAGTGGCAACACATGTAGCATTTGGGATGCTTTTGATATCAAGTTTTTAAATGGTTAGCTTTGTCCTTGACAGGGTACAAGAATATTTGAAATCTCTGAAAATAGTTTTGTTCAAAAGAAACAATGATAAATTAAATAATAGGAAATGTAAAATAGGAAATATAAAAAGATGGTCCATTAAAATGGTCCAAGAACTGGTAACTTAAAACATGGTTCTTACAAATACTGCAAAATAAAATTCCAGGATTTTCTTGCACTACTTTTTTGATTTTCAAGGACTGAAATCAGATCTCTCTTATCTGTCAATATAGTTATTATTGTTGTTATATATTTTCATGAATATGTGATTGACCTGAAGAATGAAAGCTATGTCATACACTAGGAAAATATCAATATATTTGAGCAATATCACGCTCATAGACACTAGGAGTGTGATAGTACACTTAGAAATACTATCGAATCAATGGGGACTTTCAATGGTTTAATTACTAGAATTTTTCAACATAAGAAAGAAACTCATACAGGTTTGGAATGACATTAGGGTGAGTAAACGACTTTTGGGTGAACCATTCCTTTAAGCGTACAACATTTGTCGTCATCCGTGCGTAACCATTTTTTCAACATGAAATTATAAACAGCTTCATTATTAACTGATTGACATGTATAAATTTTTCTCTCTGCATGTAAACACCTTAATCTGTGTTGAGTCGGACTATAGAATGTGTAATATGTTACAGAAAAGCACCCTAATGGCAGATTTAAGTGCATCCAGCCATATTGAGTGTTTTACAGTAGGTAGGATGATTTTGCAAATTTTGAACCATTTCTGACCAAAGAAATTATAAAAAATATCTCCTGCAGCCATAGGACAAGTGGTTCAGTTGTAAAAACTATTCATGCTTCCGACTGACAATTTGGAGCACTCTAGAATTTAATGCTAAATTTATCATCACAATTCACATACAATTCTTCTAAATACAACTTATTTGCATCGCTGTTTTATTGATTTGCATGTAAACCAGCAGAACATGTACAGCAGTAAAACATGCTCAGTATCAATGTCAAACACTGTTTTTGGACTTCAGCATGTGAGACTGACCTCCGGCCTGTGTGAGGGTCGGATCAGACGTGGCCTGCACTGAGACAGCTGTACCGTCACTGACAGTTGCTGCTGGGAAGTAGGCGAAGCGTGTCTCCCCCCCGACTGTTTCCCCTGCTGGACTGCCTCCATTACTGAAAGGGTTCTGGATGACAGCCTATAGATATAGAAATATAAGAAACAATGACACTGCATTCATTTTTTGCATTTCCCCATGCTCCCGTCCAGTCTTCTCCATACACACCTGTGCTACTGCTTGCTGTGCTCCGGCAAAGGCTGTGGACACTACACTGACTGCCGCTCCTCCATCTCCTGCTGCGTCCAAATGGTCCTCTGTTACCTGGACCACGCGATACGTCACCTGTACCAGGACACAACACAAAGGTCAACTTTGTAAGTATGTTTTGTATCCTTAAATTGCATAATCTAATTATGTGGCTTTAAATAACAAACGCATTAAAGCAAAAATGATTTCCCACTTGAAACTTACTTTCATGGTTTGACATTTCTGAATCAAATAGTATATTCCACAGTAAATAAAATAATCAGAAATCTAATTATAATAAATAGTGGACATTACATAGTAGAATATAAGCCTGCTAAAATAATCCCTATATAGTTATTTGGCTGGTGCTTAGCATCATCCAATAGCGTGATAATGTCAGCAAAAAGAGAAAGCAGTTTCAGAGGGAGCCATTTTATTTTTATTAATGAATATGAATAAACAGATTTTTTTTTTCTTTTGGAATAATAGGCACCAATGAATGTTTTACAATAACACCAGGAATATGCATTATGAAAGTGAATACAGGCAGTTTCTATTTCTTTTTGACTATGAACTGCTGTTTTATACAGCATTGTTCTTATTGTTAACTATAAAACAATACATTTAAAAAAATTGATTTTGTTAACTGACACAGAATTCAATGAAAATTGTATATAAATATAAATGAAAAACCTACACAGAAAAATCATAAATGAAAATGTGAAATGTTGCCTTGGCAACAAACTGAAATAAAATTGGTTTAAGTTGATTTACAAAAACAAATCGCTACATCGCTTTAAATAAATAAAAAATTCAATTACTAAAACTTAAACTAAACAAAAAAGAAAATATTATTATGAAAGCTCATTTGACAAAGAAATATTATATATAAACATATTACAATAATACAAAATATCTAAATAATTTGTGGTTACACTTTATTTTAAGGTTTCCTTGTTACAGTGTAATTATACATTTAAGTACTAATGAATATTTATTAACTACGTGTTCTTACTATATGTTTAAAGTTAGGATTAAGGTTTGGCTTAAGGTTGCTCTTATGCATGATTTATTGTTATTATAATAGTACATTATAATAGTAATAAACAGTTATGAATTCAATAGTATTGTAATAAAAATATAGAATTCTAAAATGACACTCACAGACAAAAAATGCATTATACAGACATAAAAGCATTCTCATAAGAGCCGTGACTGAGACACAGTACTACAGGTCATGTTTTATTACAGAATGACTCCAGTTTGAACCCTGGAAAGGTCAAAGGTCGCACTGACCTGTCCACCAGAGTTCTCGGTCCGGAACTGGTATTGAACATTGTGGTCTGCAAAAGCTGCTGCTTGCTGGACACTTGCTATGGTAACCGCTGCCTGCTCCTCCGCCCCCACCCCCTCTCCTGAGAAATGCACCACAAACCAACAGCGTTATACTGACATATGCATCATTCACTGCTTGTACACATCATTCAGAGCTACATGTTTTTACTTACCCTCCTGCAGATGAACAACCTCCTCAGTTTCCTGTTTGTCGTGGCTGCACAGAGAAAGAGCATGTTCTGTGTCATCTTATGAAACTACTCAAAGGAAGATCTAGAGATCATACAGGCTTTGGACGGATTCTAGTTATGGAAATCTGACAGTCATTTCTGCTTAATGATTAACTCAAAACACTGGTTCAAAAATAATAGTGTTGTTTACAATAATAGTGTTTAAGTAATTGTGTATTTCAGTCCTTCAGTCCCTGGATATAATTTGCATTTATAATAAAAAAATAAAATAAAAAATTATTTAGAAAATGTTTTTTTACATGTTTTAAATTTGAGATTTTTTGTCATACTGCTATTGAACTCCTTTTTATTCTCAGGCAGATTTCTGAAAGAATAGCGAATCGATTCATTGAAAAGATCCGACTCAAAGAACAATTCGTTAACGAATCGGACTTATCTACTACATTCGGTATTGATGCAATTATTTAAAGAGGCGTTTGAACTATTTAGAAATCTATTAAAAAGGTAATGTTTGAGAAAAATGCTTTAGATATAAATCTGCCCTAGATATCAAGATCGGTCTCCTTAACTTGGTCAACAGTGAACGCCCCCTTCTCATCACTAAAAAAAACGGTTCACCGTTTTTAAAGTGGTCTGCAAAATTCAAAAATACTAAAAGCAACGTTTTCTTCAGATAGAAATATATAGTCAAACAAACAACACTGGATTAAATAAACAGAGATCTAAACATATAAAGCATCTGGATGAAAAGACTGGGGGTTGTTTTCAGGTTGAAGGAATTTAACGTTAATGCTTAAAATCGCTGAAGAGCTTTTGTTCCGACAGTTACCAACTAAACACGACATTTCTACTTGAACATTAGTTCAGCATCTTTTATATTTCATAAAATATTAATATTGAAGACTATTGTTAATAGGAAAGGTACACCGGCTTGGAGTTGTTTTATTTTCAAACACCAAGGACAGACAAAAATCTCCAAATTAGCAATCAGGCTAATAGTGATATAAATATGTCGACCATCGATGTTAAAACGACTGGGATATGTTGTTTCCTTCGTGCTATTCGTATCTGAAGTGTAACTTATTGTATTAGTGGCATGCACAAAACTTAATAAAAGTCAGAAAATAAACTTAAAAGATGATTGCTAACTGCCCTACTATAAAAACAGAGCAGAAAATGGTTGACTGGGGCCTTGAGGATGGCCGTGCATAAAGGACGCGCTCTCACCTCGTCGAGGTGTCCAAGCTCTGTTCGAGCATATCCATGAAGGCGAACGGATTTAAAAATGCGATATTCAGCGACACTTGAAATACGGGAGATGGAAGCGCTGATCACGGGGACAAACACACGGGTCATGTGAGAAAGACAGTCCAGGACACGTGAGGTGCAGGCTGGGCGAGGAGTTAAAATGGAGACCGCTGTGGAGGAAGACGGAAGGTGTACCGGTTGTTGTTGCGTATGTTACTCACTCCCACCCTTCTGTCTAGACGAGTCCTCGACCTGTAGAGTCGCTAAGTGGCTTCTTTTCAAACTATTAGCGCATACGTTAACACTGAATTTATTCACCGGTTTATTTTAAAGCGTTTGCTACATTAAAACCACGTTTTCGCCTTATTTGAGAACCGCGCTATATCGCTTTGCTATCGGTCTTCACGTATCCATCCGCGAGCGTTCTAACGGCTACATTTTAGCGCTGCCGTTAATAAGATATGGAGTGGAGTATTTAATTTAATATAAGTGCAGTTTAGGTTGAAATAAAGGAACAATAAAACATTTTAGGTACACGCAAATATAATAACACATTAATGGCTGTGTACGTATTCTGAAACGGTTTGTATTTGACCGGTAATGTTAACTTAAGGGGTAGAAAACGAACAAGTGGGGAGTCTTAATTATTGCGACAGACTCGCAACGCTTAAACTGGACATCTTAAACTGGACATTGAAGTTCAAATGAGATCTACCTGTTACTAGCCTATTGCTATTACAACCTCGCGAGTTTCATTATGAATGGCATGACGCTTTGAAACGGCATTTAATAAATAAGTGAACCTAAAAACTTAACGTAACGTTACCTTGTGCTTTCGCCATGATTTAGAATCTGTCCGTATGTAATTCAACACATATAACGTGCACAAAATATACGATTTTTCCTTGGTCACATCAACACAGGGAATCACGAGTATGACGACGGGTGGTGATTTTTCCTCAGGTGACCTCCGCGATCCAATCCGGGTTTTTGGTCAAACCACATGACACGAATGCAAGAGTAGTAGATGGGAAATAGACTTTTGTTAACCTCCAATGTGTATAAACTGGCTAACATCATTTACACAGACGCTTAGATTGATTTACTCGAAATACACGTGTAACATGCTTTCAAAAACAAACATATGAGATTTTGTTGGTTGTTTCCCCACTGTACTCGGCTACTCTGTTCCTGAACTTGTACTGCTGTTGTCACGAGGCTGTGCTGTATGACAAATTAAGCAAATGTCTTTTTAATTTGAGCCTCGTCTTAATTACGCAGTATATTTTATGTACACAGTCTGAGAAGTTAACGTAATTAAAACAATAATATTAAATTATCAGATAAAGCCAAATATATTTGCTAACATGGGAAGATGGATTTTTAACATGCCATATTTGTTAATCCAGCTCACACCTTAAGGGTTCAATTTCTATTATTAAAATAATGTGAACAATTTTGTCTTTGCCAGTTACTTAATACTTAAAACAAGTATAATTTTGGACATGTTTGGCAAAACCCCCATAGAAAATACTTTCAATGTCACCAGTAAGCCTAGTCTGCCCTACAATACAATTTGTTTCTTCAAATAATTTTCATTCAGGATTCGTTGAATCACCCAAAATAAAAGATTCAAGTTTTTATTTAACCTGACATTTGTAGTACAAAATGAAAGTTTGACCAAGTGCTTTTGGAGAATAAACTGTCCTGTTGACCATGCAGATATTCAGTGTCTCTATTGTTGACAGGTATTTTAATACAGTTCTCTCTCTCTCTCTCTCTCTCTCGCTCTCTCTCTAAGTATTTGTACCCCTTTTTTCATGTTTTATCTTGCTGCCTTATGTTAAACGGCTTTAAATTACTTTTTTCCATATCAATCTACACTCCATACATCATAATGATGGGAGAAAAAAAAATGTTTTTAACATCTTTGCAAATGTGTAAAAAAATTAATAAACAAAATGAATGAATATATTGCATAAGACTCATATCCTTATCTGGGACAGTTAAAATGTAGCTCTGCAGCATTCATATTGCTTGTAGATGTACCTATCCTTTGAGTGAAGTTAACCTGTTGCAAATTCAATCAAATGGGTATGGTTTGGAAATGCACATACATTTTAATAAAAGGTCTAATGGCTGATAATGTATATCAGTGCATAAACCAACCCCTGAGGTCAAAAGATCTGCCTGTAGAGCTCAGAAACAGGTTTGCATAAAGCCACATATCTGGGGAAGATTTCAGAACAAAAAAAAAAAAAAATCTGCTTCATTGAAGGGTCACAGAAGCATGTAGCCTCCATGAACCTTAATGGAAGAAGTTTGAAACAGCCAGGACTGTTCCTAGAGCTGGCCTCCTGGAAGGGCCTTGTTTAGGCTGGTGACCAAGAACCTGAAGGTCTCTCTAGTTGAGCTCCATGTGGATCCTATGTGGAGAAATCTACAGAAGGGCAACACACTGCAACACTCAACCGATCCGGGCTGTATGGTGGTGGTGGCAGTGAAACCAGGCACTGCTCATCACCTGCAGAGTACCATCCCAAAAGTAAAGTGTGCTATAGCAGCCTCATGCTGTGGGTCCTTTTTTCAGCGGCAGAGACTGAGGGACTTGTCAAAGTAGAAAAAAGCTAAATATTGAGATCAGCCTTAGTGAAAACCCAGTCCAGAGCATTCAGAACCTCCGATTGGGCAGAAGGTTTACCTTCCAACAGGACAATGGATTTTTGTAATTTATGCTCCAAAACTGCTGCTGAACCCATAAGTCAGTGTAGAATATGGATGGATAGATATTTTGCAGCATTTCTGAGGTACTGCTTTTTGTAAAAGAATTTCAATCAAGAATTTCACTCGACGGTACATTTGTATATACAGCAATGAAATTTATGGGAATAAATTTGATTAAACGGATGCGATTGTCAGTCATACAGTTACCCTTTTTTATCACATCACATGATGCTTCTCTGTAGCTTGTTTAGAAGCATTGACTTGGTTCATTAACACATTTACAGATAATATTTTTCTTATCTTTGAACAATTATTAAAATGGATTTAATAAGTTGATTTGCGAATGGGAAACACTGAGTTTATTGCACTTTAAACTATATGTATGCCATGGGTATCCATGCTGTGGCCCCTGTCAAAGCAACCATGCAACTCAGCATTTTGCATTGACAGCTGTACCAAAGCAATCCTTTGAATGTGTACAGCTACAGAACAGTCTACTCTTCAAACAAAAGGAGGACCATTGACCTCATGCATACACATAGTGAAAAGTCAGACTCACCAGGGCCCCTGCCCTAACCAGTTCAAGTGTATTTGTTTCAGGGACAGAGGAGGTAGCATTTAAAGGATTTTGCTACCATCAACAAAAAGGGCAACACAGGTTGTCTATTTCTCTTTTGCCTCTTAACATCTCTCTCTCCCTCTCCACTCTCTCACTCCCTCTTTCCCCAAAGGATAAGCAAAGAGGGATTTGCCTCAGAAGCAACAAGGTAAGTGACAAAAACAATTTTTTTTGTGTATATATCTGTAATTCTTAATATTCAGTTCATTGACTGAAACGTCAATGCAGTGAAAACAGAAATGTTTTCTCTCTTAATGACTATCTAGCCAGGAATATCTATATAATTCTCATGTTTTAATGAGACAGGCTTCTAAATTTCAATATGTTGAAGTATACTGAAAAAGTGTTAAAATTTTTTTATTTTTAAGCTTCTTTTGTGAAGAAATTTGATGAACAAAATGAATTATGCAACTATAAAGAAATCTATTTCTGTAAAACCTGTGGGATGTTTTTAAATAATACGAAATTCATAATGCTATTTTGGAATTTTATCTAAAAATGCTCAAATGCTTCTGTGTCTAAATCGGGTAATTTAGATGTATTAATATTTATACATGTTACTATTTAAATAAATATAATATTTTTAATCTACTAAATTAAATATTTTGCCAAAAGATAAGGATTTTTTTATTTAGCCATATATAGTTTGAAAAGAAAATTTTTATAACATGTATTATTTACAGTCTTTTTATTAGTTTTACTAGATTTTTGTGCCATTTATGAATGTGTTGTCAGTATAAGCATCTGTATGTGTAAAAAAAAAACTTTCCTCCTATCAAAAGTAATGAAAAGTGTATATCTCCTTCCTGCGTAGTTGCAAAAAACTGTAACATCTTCATTTTTAAGTTGACGAAGCATGATGAATGAAATTATTTATGCAAGCATAAACTGTATAGCTTGAAAAGCAATTTAAAAAAATAGATATTGCTTATAATGCCAAATTTATTATGCTAATTTGCTCATTTATTTTTAAAACATGCATGCTTTTGTGATTAAATTGAGTGAGTTATTTTAATATAATAATATTAATACATGTTTTATATAATATGTTTCATTTGTTGAATTACAAAATTTGTGTTGAAATATCTGTGGACATTTTAACAGGTTTGAAGAGAAAGAAATTGCTTGATTTGACTTTTTATTGATATTTTTGGTTTATTAAAGGAAGTCCATTTGTGACATTTATTCACGTGTGCACATACGCATCTTTGTGTAAAATTAAAACATCTCTCCTTGTCTGTTTAGTGTATATCTCCTTCCTGCACAGTCACAGCCTGTATCATGATGTACAGCTTTATGGGCGGTGGCCTGTTCTGTGCCATTATTGGGAACATCCTAATAGTGGTTTGCACAGCGACAGACTACTGGATGCAGTATCGCCTCTCAGGCAGCTATGCCCACCAGGGCCTGTGGAGGTACTGTATGGCCAACAAGTGCTACATGCAGACAGCAAATATAGGTAAGAAAATGCATTCGAACTCCAGTTTTTTTGTGTCTATGCATTCTTGGCTATTTTAAGTCATTTTGAAGTTCTAAGTCATGTAGATTCAACAGCATTATATACAAGAAATCTGGCACCTTGCGTCTAGAACATTTTTGCCTGTAGATGGCAGTGCTTTAATATTTTTGCCATAAAGAGCGCCACACTTTGGTTTGTATTGTCTGAGACTTGCACAGTCATATTCTGAACAGGTGTTCCAAAGTTGTACCCTGGTCTAATAAAATGGCATCTAAGCTGTACTCTGGTTCATTTAAGGTGATTGTGCAGAGACCGTTCTTCAAAGATCACATGAGAAAAATCAGACAAACAGTGATGGCTGGGATGAGAAGAGAATGAACATAGCCATCTTGACTGTTGTTTTATGATCATTTCTTGTCTGTTTCCCCAGCATACTGGAATGCCACAAGGGCATTCATGATCCTATCGGGAATGGCATGCTTTGCGGGCATCATGGCAGGCATCCTCTCATTTGCCCATTTTTCTGCCTTTGAGAGATTCAGTCGTTCCTTTGCAGCAGGAGTCATGTTTTTCATCTCCAGTGAGTCACAAAACACAGGCACATTGAGCTGTAGAATGTGACATTTTTGCACATTTAAATATAAATAAAAACTCAAAAGTTTTAAATATAGAGTTAAAAATATAGATGGCACTGCACACTACGTTTCCTCTCTCCATTTTTAACTCATCACTTTTTTTTTTTACACCCAGCTTTGTTTGTGCTGCTGGCTATGTCGATCTACACTGGTGTAACCCTAAGCTTTCTGGGCAAGCGATTCGGAGACTGGCGCTTCTCCTGGTCCTACATACTTGGATGGGTGGCCATGCTCATGACCTTCTTTGCAGGTGATAGAAAACCTCATAGACTGATATTAAATGCAACTGTATGTACTTTTGTGAATTTTTGTGACTTTTGACCCCCTTTCAGTTAAGCGAGTGGAATACACTGTCATAATTACAGTGGATAGTTGTTCACACATTTTTTTTTTTTTTTTTTCTCATCTCTTTATTCAATTTCTTGAAACAACACATATACAATGTCACCGGGTAGCTACTATACAAGAATAATGCAACAACAAACACTCTTAGCTGTATACTATAAATAACTTTGAAGCCAAGAAATGTAAAACTTATAGTAAAACACCCCCCCCCACCCCCCACCCCCCCAAAAAAAACAAAAACAAGAAAGGTTACTTAAAGTGCTTTACAATCAAGAATGTTATACATGAGCAATAGAGTGTTAGTATATAAACTTTTGTCTTGATGGACGACAACAGCTATCAAACTGCATGTAAGAACAGTTTTACTGGTTTCCAGATCTTGATAAAAATGTATAATTTATCTTTTAATATAAATCTCAATTCTTCCAGATGTAACACATTTCCTAGTTCCCTTGCCCACATCTCAAACGTAGGAACAGAATCTGATTTCCACATCTGTAAGATTAGCTTTTTAGCAAGCAACATGCAAAGCGAAATGGCCTGTGTTTGATATTTACTACAAAAGGCATTCTCTGCACCTAGAAGTCCAATACAGGGCTCAGGTTCCAAGTCGACAGAATATACTTCAGACAGAAATTTAAATATACATTTCCAAAATGGCTGAATCTTAATACATGACCATAAAGAATGAAACAAGGTACCTTCTAATGTTTTACATTTATTACAGAGTGGAGAGATAGTGGGATAAATTTTATGAAGCTTTGATTTAGAATAATGAAGCCTATGAATTAGTTGTTCACACATTTGTTGGTACCATAAAGCAATCTGCATTTTTGGTCGCAACTTACGTACTCCCTGAACAGACTTTTGGAAGGAGCATAAAAACCTACATACAGTTGCTTTACATACAGGCATTGCATTGAATCAAAAGTTCAAGTCACAGAACATAATAAAGTGCTAAAAGTTATGAAATGTTATCATGGTGAAGAATGGAAATAATATGCCTAAGAATGTGGTTGAAAGGACTTTGATTGACCTCACCATAAAGTTCTGTCACAGAAAATAAAACCAGAATTTGCATGCAGACCAAACTCATATTAAAAAGCACATTAAAATGTAAGTGTGCCTGTTTTTATTATTTAAAGGAATAGTTCACCCAAAAATAGAAATAATATAATTAATTACTCGCCCTCATGTCGTTCCAAACCTGTAAGACCTTTGTTCATCTTCGTAACACAAATTAAGATATTTTGATGAAATCCACGAGCTCTCTGACCCTCCATAGACATCAAGGGTCCTACCGCGATCAAGGCTCAGAAACGTAGTAAGGACATTGTTAAAATGGTCCATGTGACATCAGTGGTTCAACTGTAATTATATGAAGCTACGAGAATACTTTTCTGTGAAACGTTATCAAACTATTGAAAACGTTATCAAAACAATTCTTCTCCTCCGCATCACCCTAGGGCGTCATTCTCCAAAATGGCGCTCTAGGATGACGCGAAAGAGAAGAATTTTGAATAAAGTATATTTTAGTTTTCATTTTGCACAAAACATATTCTCATAGCTTCACAAAATTATGGTTCAACCACTCATGTCACATGGACTATTTTAACAATGTCCATGCTATGTTTCTGTGCGCTTGTTTGTGGTAGTACCCTTGCTGTCTATGGAGGTCAGAGATCTCTCGGATTTCATCAAAAATATCTTAATTTGTGTTCGGAAAGATAAACAGAGGTCTAAAGGGTTTGGAACAGCATAAGGGTGCGTAATAAATTATATAATTTTCATTTTTGGGGCAAACTAACCCTTTAATGTATGGTGGCCTACCAATGGTTTGGAACAAACAAAAACAGATAAGTAAATATAATTGCTGTTACGTGTACATGCTTATTCTTTCATGTATTTATTCATTTTTTTTGTTGATACTTGTACAAACATTAACACTTATTGAAATGTTTATGATTTGAAAATTGTCTTTTGCAGGGATATTTTACATGTGTGCCCACAGAATGTATGAATCCAGGAGAGTGGTTGGAAGTCGCTAACCTGAAGAAGGAAAAACTGCATGCAGCAGGAAGTTTGGGCTCAGAAATTGTCAGGAACTTCCTCAAACCTTAATGTTATATAAGTTTAATAAATTTAAAGTTCAGAAATACAATGACAAATTTAAAGTTTAAGAGCACTTTAAAAGACTCACTTTTTTTTTTAAAACACGCAAACATTTGTATAATTCTTCACAGATAAAAATACCGGTCTTCACAAGCGTTTATTTCACTTTTCATATTTTTTTTTTCAATAAAATTCCACATCAAATCAGTTTCTGTGAAATTTCTGTCTTAATGTATTGTAGCATTGCAATACATTTTGACTTTACATACTGTAAACAATTTTTTAAGTGTGTCTTTTTAACATGTTGTTGGAAGTTAGAGCTTGTACATGTAGTTATATGTTTTGCCATTTACAGTACTTTTACATTTAGTGTTGCATCGTTTTTGCAACTGTTCCTAAGCATTTCTTTCACCTTGTAGACATGAGTATCAGACTTTTTTTTTTACAGTTTCACACCAGCTCAAATACATATTCAGCAAGTATGGCACATACTGTGTTAAGCAGTTGTGAGCAAAAAATGGAGCAGAAAAAAAATCAAGCTGGGTTTAAATTTTTATATAGCAGTATGGGTGTATTTTGAGACCCTCATTATATTTTTATTTATTAATTTTATTTTTTTGTGTCTTTTATGTTCTATCAGGGTTACATTTTGTTTTGCTGTCTCTCCTTCAAGCTTCCGTGTTTGTATTGCCTACATTGCATTGCTCTCATTTGCACATCCTGTCATCACTAACATCTTCGATTTCCCCAAGGCATATGTACTCCTGATGGGTCTGCAGTGAACATCCACTGCCCCAAACACATGAAATAAACCTTTGGAGCTCTGCAAAACTTTGGTAGAGCAGCTGCTCCCAACAATGTTCATGATGTGTTCATGTGCTCCACAGCAAGCTCTTTCACAAAACACATGTTTTTTGTTAAATGAGCTTCAGGTTCTTTTTAGCCTTTCACTACTTTTTAGAATGCACGTTTAAAGTTAGTCATGTTATGACAAGTGCTTTTGCTTTCCTGCTTCTGGTTTTATGACCACTAAATTGCATTATGATGGGGTAGAGTTTGGTAACCTTCAAGATCCTTCAGATTTTTACTCTTCTGTCTGGTCATGTTGTGCAATGAAATTTTGAATCAGACCTTTGTGCTTCCATGTGGATTCTGCTCATGTTTTATTAAACAGAAGTACAGTACACACATTTAAAAAAATATATAAAATCCCAGTTGACAATACTTGATTTAGGTTGACTGGACTAGGAAATAATCGGAAGTTGTTTCGACAACAAGAAATATATTGTCAAGTTAAAAAAAATAATAAAATAAAAAACAATTTAGCCAATGGGGTAACAAAGTATTTTTAGTTGACTTATAAAATAATTTTATTCAGTGTTTGTTGTTCAAAGTTGGAGCTTGAAGTTATATGTAACGGTTTTGCAATTGAATTTCACATTTAGCGTTGCATGATTTTTGCAACTGTGCATTTCTTTCATCATGTAGACATTAGACTTGTTTTACAGTTTCACATCAGCTACATATACTGAATACATATTCAGCAAGTATGACACATCCTGTGTTGAGCAGTTGTGAGAAAAATTGAGCAAAAAAGCTTGAAGTTGGATTTACATTTTTATATAGCAGTAAATGGGAGTATTTTGAGACCCTCATCACATTTTCATTTTTATTTATTTATTGAAGCTTTTACGTTTTATCAGGGCTTAGTATGCCAGCTCTTTTAATATTAATTTCAGATTGTTATAGCTTTCTCTCTTTTATTCATAGAAATGGTGGTTGTTCCTCATCTGAACTTTTTGCCAAGTGAGGTACAGAAAGTAAAAGTAGCCTGTGAAGTGTAGAAAGTCTTGCAAAAATATTCAGAGTCAGAGATCCAGAAGATACTTTAAGACTTTATAAAAAGAAACAATAAACCTTCCAATATGTGTTGGCTATATTTTCATAAAAACATGAGCCGCTTAAATGAAAAAAGGTATAATATAACTGATATTCAAAATGGTAAGCAAGCTGTTTTGTTTACATTTCGCATATCTGCGTATATCTCATCTATCCATGTTTTGGTTTCTCATTTTAAATGACGGATATATATACAGTACAGACCAAAATTTTGGACACACCTTCTCATTCAAAGAGTTTTCTTTATTTTCATGACTATGAAAATTGTAGAGTCACATTGAAGGCAAGGACTATTTGACCAAGAAGGAGAGTGATGGGGTGCTGCACCAGATGACCTGGCCTCCACAGTCACCGGACCTGATCCCAATCAAGATGGTTTAGGGGTGAGCTGGACCGCAGACAGAAGGCAAAAGGGCCAAGAAGAGCTAAGCATCTCTCGGGGAACTCCTTCAAGACTGTTGGAAGAGCATTTCAGGTGACTACCTCTTGAAGCTCATCAACAGAATGCCAAGAGTGTGCAAAGCAGTAAAGTAGTTTAAGTATTTGCTACTGAGTGTTGAAATTAGGACTTTTGCGCATTGTGTGTGTGTGTGTGTGTGTGTGAGAGAGAGAGAGAGAGAGACGGTCACACAGTTGAGTCAGCTGTCTTAACTGTCCATGGCTTGTGTACTGCAAACAGATGAGCTTCATTACTGTGTCTGTCACACGACTCTATTCCCCTTTCACACTTGAACTGATGGTAAAACTAAGGACATTATTAACTGTCTTTACATTTATTTGGAAATATGAAGTGATTATGGAAAGGGGCTTTACATTTCGTGTTCGGCCATTCACAAAGCACGGGGTCAGTTGGCCAATCAGAGCAGACTGTGCTTGTCAGAATTATGAAAATTGTGTCAGTGTCCATAAACTGAATATATGCACCTAAATGTATTTCATCACTTTCTCTAGAAATGCAATTCATGCCCTCTTTTTTTCTAATGTATTCTGTTACAAAACTATGTAAAAACCCCAACAAACCACCACAGTTCCTCCAAATTTTGTCTTGGCAACAAAGAATTTCATATTGAATTTTGTGTGTTACAGTACTTGTTGGTTACAATAGTTGTCTCAACAATATTTGAAAAAAAAAAATGCATTATATCAGCTGAAATATAAACTTTTCTTCACTTCACCTCAGAAAATGTTCTTTCTTTTTTTTTCAATTCTTTATTTATGTATAGGCAAACAAGCAGCTCATATTTATTTGTATGGTGAAAGCTGACATTTTCAAAGCTTTTTGACAAGGTTACGTTTAAATAGCATATGACAAATACTGAAAATATTCTGACAATAACAGGTACAGTAAATTAATTATGCATATTTAGCTCTGGCTTTGTTTTTAATATATCTAACATCTTTTTTAACTGAAACGGCAGATCATACAGTGCATGCAGCTAAGAAACAGTTTCATGCAATCGCATCTCATCTAATAACTTGGTTATAAAAAGTTTTATAAGAATTTTGATTCACACTCAGTATCTGCATTCTTTTGGATGGAATCAATACTTTCTTCCTTAGTGCCTTGTTGTGAGATACTTTGGTCTTCCTCCGTAAGTGCTCTGTGAAAAATGCCAGACAGGCTTTGGTTGCAGCGTCGGCGAACATCCAGTCCCATGCAGAAATACAGAACTGGGTTCACACAGCTGTTGAAATAAGCTAAGTGTGAAGCCATAGTCCATCCTTTTTTTACTGCCTTATGGTCTTTGTTCACCAACTTGACCAGCCCTATAAAGTGGTATGGAGCCCAACATAAGAAAAAGGCACAGACCAATACAGCAAGAATCCGAAGAGGCCTTGATTTTCCAGAGAGCCGTGTTCTGCGTATCCCAACAGCAGCTAGTATGTAACAGATAAGGATCACCAGGAAGGGCGACACGAATCCACAGATGAAACGAATAAAGTAGTAGATATACTTTTCTGAATTGTCACCTGTCTCCTGAAAATCAAATTATAAATACACATTTACATATTTATTACATTTTATTATATAATTAATTACATAATAATATGAAAGGTGATTCATTAAGTAACCTTCAGTGAGCATTGGCTCACGTTGTTCTTGTAAGGAAAGACTTCCCGGTACACAAAGTACGGTGAACTAAAGATCACCGCCACAATCCAAACTCCAACACTGACCACACGAGCGGCAAATAACGTCCGTCGTTCTCTGGTGAACACTGGATTGCAAACGCAGAGCGCTCGATCCACACTGATGACGGCCAGAAGAAAAACACTGCAGAACATGTTGGCGTACTTGAAGAAACCAGTAAACTTGCAGAGAAAGAGTCCAAAAGCCCAATGGTCATAGAAAATGAGTTTGATGAGAGAAGTGATTCGTGACAGGCAGAAGATCAGGTCTGCTACGGCGAGATTGACCAGCCAAACGTTAGTGACATTGGGCTTCATACGGAAGCTGGCCATCCAGATGACCACAGAGTTCCCAAAGGTGCCGAAGATAACAATGATGGCGAGGATGACAATGCTGAACTTATTCACCGTGTCCCCAGTGTCCACCTTAGCATTCACATGCTGATTAGTGTGAGGAAGAAGAGTTGTGTTGGAGGTCATTCTGCAATCAAGATAGATGAATGTATAAATGTTCATTCAGTTGGTCTGTTTATCAATAGTTTGTTTACAACAAGAAAGAATAAGTTACAATGAGTCCCATAGGAATCTCAAAAATGCTAAAATAGATAACATTTTCATAATTTTGTATGTGAAGGTTGCACCAAATCAGACAAGATACCCCCCCCCCCCCCATGTGAACATTACACCATGAAGTGCATTCAAAATGTGTAATTCAAATTAAACATAAACTTGTAGGGTTCATACTTATAGATTTTGAATTATTCATTAACATCATGAATACAAACATTTTGAATTTCAGAAATCATTGTGTAAATGTTGAATTGTCTTTAATTCCAAGGTTTTATATATATATACAGTTTTGATGTGGGTTTTCTTACCTGTTTTTTTCTTCTTTAAAAAAAAAAATGAAACACTGCTGCAGTAATCCTTTGTGAATGAGGTAGCTGGAGTTGACTAAAATGTCATTTTTTTGATAAATCAGTCAGTGGCGAGTTCTTTGGTGGTTCTCTTCTGACAAAGAAGGGACAAACCAGAAGGGGAGGAGACATACACAAACAAAATATATATACATGTGTCTGTCTCCTCCCACTTCCCGTTTGTCCCTTTATGAAATTGATGTTGATGGTGTTGCAATTATGAAGCTAAGTGATATCACAGATAATTTTCTAGTTTTGTGTAAACTTCATATAGCTAAAACTGTAAATTCTACTTCGTTACAAGTACTGTAGAATCATCACTTCTACCACAAAAGACTGCTTCGTAAGTAATCTTCTCAATTCCTTAGCACATCCAAAAACTCAGAACAACTCTCTTTTCTAGCATTTTAGATACGGTTGCTCCTTTATGCTTAAGGAAGAAGTCTGAAACAGTGGTATAATGAGCACACTTGCACCCTAAAAAGAGCAGCCTGGAAAACGGAGCATGGGGGAAAACAAAACTAGAGGTATTTCGTATTGCTTGGTGGGAAAGTATACAGAAGAGCAATAAAAAGCCTGGAATTGAACTGCTGATTTCGTCTGGTCAGAGGAGGATTGGCTGCCTGACTAAGGTTTTTTCTCCATTATGTCACCGATGCAGTTTTGGTTCCTTGCTGCTGTCACCCCTGGCTTGCTTAGTTGGGGACACTTCATTTACAGCAATTCTGTCAACTTGATTGCACAGATACTATTTAAACTGAACTGAGCTGGATGATGGCATCATTGAATTCAATGATGAACTGCCTTTTTTTGAATTATATTATAGTGTTCCTGTTGCTCAATTGGTAGAGCATTGTGTTATCAAGCGCAAGGTTGGGGGTTAAATTCCCCGGGAACAAATGATAGGTAAAAATTGATAGCCTGAATGCACTGTAAGTCGCTTTGGATAAAAGCGTCTGCTAAATGCATAAATTTAATTTAATTTATTATTGACACACTGTTTTCCTATTTAATGCTGTTCAGTTGTTTTGTTAAAATCTTTATTTTTAAAAGTGCTATATAAATATAGGTGACTTTATATGTTCTTGGAAGGCTGGAAGATGTATTAAAGGCAAATGGTATCCAGTTAAATGTTGTCTGCATTGTATGTCTATAAAAACATCTGCTAGGTGGTTTGTTTGAGGAGGAAATCAACTTCTCACTCTTCTCTCCAAAACATTCTATAGTGGTTTGATAATATTCAAGTTACCTGTGTTGCTGTTCAGATTTTATGATCATGACCATTTTTTGTTTTGTTATTTTTTTTAAACTATTTTTTTTATTTGTACTTAAACTACTCTGCATTGCCATTTGTAACAGCTACGGAAGTGCTATTATTTTTCAGATGAATTGTGGCGAACAAGATTTTTAAGAAAATTTAATTCAGTGTTCTTAAATCTTTAAGTTCACTGAACTTGTGAAACAGTTACTTAATACTCAAGTTTTCATACTAACTTCTAGTTTCCTCTACTAAGAGATGAGTGTGGTTTATAAAATAAAAAATGAGCTAATGTTCTGCATACTACACACAGACGGGCAAAGCGAGACTGTGATGCCAATAAGAGAATTAACATAACTATCAATGTAATATATCCATAAGACATTTATAATGTAAAAAGAGTAGGATGACATTCATTTACCACTATGTGCCAGTATTCTATAATACGATATATCATGGTCATGAATATGCACAATATTGTTAACGTGGGCAATTCTAAATACCGTGAATAATCATATATTACAAATTATTCGGAAATTTGAATGCATTTTAAGAATACTTTTCCCATCAACTGGTCAAAATGCACAACACCCCTGTATTCTGCATAAAAGACACGTTTGCTGCTCTGATGTAAACAAGCAGAAGTAAAAGCGACATGACGTACTGTATGGTGACCCATACTCAGAATTCGTGCTCTGGATTTAACCCATCCAAAGTGCACACACACAGACCATGAACACACCCCCGAAGCAGTGGGCAGCCATTTATGCTGGGGCACCCAGGGAGCAGTTGGGGGTTTGGTGCCTTGCTCAAGGCCACATAAGTCATGGTATTGCCGGCCTAAGATTCAAACCCACAAACCTAGAGTAAGGCGTCAAATTATCTAACCACTAGGCCATGACTTTCCTTAGCGCACGTGAGAAGCACATGGGGAACACGTGAGAGAAGTGCTGAATAAAAGCACATTAACTCTCTGACAGCAGATGGTGATAAACTGCAGAAAATGAAGCCTTTACCCTGGCAACCTCATAAACAAAGCAGTTGCCCTACTTTCGTATTTAAAAAGACATTCTGATTTTGTGGATGGTGTTCACCACAGCCCCAAAGACTTAAATATTAGATATTATATTATAAAATACTATAGACTACTATATTATATTTAAATACTTAAATATAAGACTTAATGGGCTATTTATTTTCAAGCTTTTTTATTCATTTTAATCTGGACTACAACATGCCCTAGATATTGTTTGAAAGTGTTTTGTTTCTTTATTGTTCCTTCACACTTTACATTACACTTTTCTTCATTAGTTAACATTAGTTAATTCATTAGTTAACATAAACTGCCAATTGCAACTGTGTCATATAATGAGCTAACTTGAACTTAGAGTTGTATTTGAGCCTATATTATATATTGAGTCTGGTTTCTCTCAAGGTTTTTTCTCCATTCTGTCACCGATGGAGTTTTGGTTCCTTGCCGCTGTGGCCTCTGGCTTGCTTAGTTAGGGACACTTCATTTGCAGTGATATCGTTGACTTTATTGCAAATGATTGCACATATACTATTTAAACTGAATTGAGTGATGAACTGATCCAATGATGAACTCCCTTTAACTGTCATTTTGCATTATTGACACACTGTTTTCCTAATTTATGTTGTTCAGTTGCTTTGACACAATCTGTTTTGTTTGAATTGCTATATAAATAAAGTTCCGACAGGAACCACTTTGGCAGTTTATTTGAGTTTATTGAACACAAATTATCTTTGGCGGTATGGTTCCTTATGGGGGTTCTTGCTCCCAGAATAATGAACATACAAGAACTTTAACATTAACCCCCTGGAACCATGAATTTAGAACTACATAACAATTAAGACTTTTAATAAAGTCTTTAAAGCAAACAGTGATAATCATGTAGATGTGGCAGTGGGACATCTAGCCTGTAGCCTGGTTATGAAGATGGGTGTCTCTCAGCAGTGAGGTCCATGTCAGCTAAGATTTTTGGAAGCCTTAGTGATCTGAAACAAACAAGACGACAGCCAGAAGGTGCGCAGTAGTGTGCTCATGCTTATAATGGGGAGGGAGGGAGGGTTGCGAGCCGTTGAGCTTACTTACCGAGCAGTAGTGCCACGTACAGTATATATATATATATATTAGTGCTGTCAATCGATTAAAAAAAATTAACTAATTAATCGCACAATTTTTTAAAATTAATCGCGATTAATCGCAATTAAAAGACTGAAACTTTTTGGATATGTAAATGTAAAATGTAAATAATTAATGTAAACTCAAGACAAAGAAACTATTTAAATTCAAAATATGATTGTTTATTGGAATTTTTGTTTAACTTGTAACACAGATTTTCTCATGTAAACAACATACCTGCAATAAACCATCAATATCCTCCAAATTAACTGTTGGCTTGAAAGCCATATTTATTACAGAAATAAAAACACAGGCATGTAAGTACCATTTGAATTTCAAAACAATCAATGCCAATAAAAAACTAAAATGATTTCCATGTTGAATTCTAAGTGGACTGCAAAAAAATTCCAAAGTATAGTCATTGCCAGTGCTTTAAGTGGGCCAGTACGCACCGGTACTCAGTACCGCCACTTCCAAATATAGCTCTTGAGCGTACCGCCACCTCTCCGTGCGCCCAGAACGTGCTTGTAGCGTACCGGTACGCTCATTTGGACATCTGTTTTAATAGAGGTTTTAATCTTTTTGCCGATTTTCAGAGCGCCCTTCACAATGCAAGCTTCCTAATTCATCCCACCCAGAGCAGAAACTGCATTACCCATTCACCCTTAAGTTATACAAGTGAATAGCGCATGTGTCGCTTTTCCCACTGTTAAGTGTCAACAACTCAACGTGGCCGGAGAAGGTGTGTGAAACTCGTTGTGAGTTATACTAAAGCAAAATCTTGAGTATTTATTGTCTGATAAACATTAAAAACTGTCTGCGGAGGTTGAGTCGTCCTGCAGCCCCCGCTGGCTGCTCATTGGCTGCAGCATCTTTTTTCTAAGTTCTAAAAAAATACCGTAGACGGCAAGGCACAAATTTAGATATTCGTTTATCTAATTAATCTATAGCCTATGCACAAAGACAATATGATCTTTTTGTCCCCTTTTTGTTTTAAAGCTTGATGAAGAGAGAGAGCGCAAGTTGCTGCAGCTGAGGAGGACAGTGATGCACGCGTACAGGAGTGATTGACAGTTCGCGGCACTGTGTACAAAAAATACTCCGCTACACAATTATTTCTTTATTTTCGTTTAAGCTTATTAACGTTAGCGTTACAGAAAGGTCTGATTTACGCACTGTTACAGTCATTGTTTTTGTTTTTTTTTAAACAATGACATTTGAGTTCATGATTTTAATGTTGCTGTTTCTTGTGTCAGACTAAATGAAGAGTAATGTTTCTTGTGGCAGACTGAAGAGTAATCCGGCAGAGTTTTATACTGAAACTTTCCGTCTAAAAGTCCTTCCTTGGTCTTATCCATATTTCTTTGCACGTTGAACACACATAGGCCACAACTGGAAATAAAAAAAACTGCAACCGCGTTAATTGCGTTATTTTTTTTTAACGCGTTAAATGAGGGCTTGAGACGAAGAACCATATAAGTCCATATTTTCAATTTTTGAATAATACATTTATTTTTTTATTTGGACTGAATATTATATTACTTTTTTTTTTTTTTACTTGAAGATAACAAAAGCTTCCCAATTCTAATGAGACTGGATTTTTTAGTATCAATCTTAAAAATAAAAAGTTAGAGTAATTTACATTTCTGGAATGTGGAAGAACAGTATATGTCCAGTTAATGTGGAATAACAGTATAAGTCCAATTAATCATATCAATTTAAACCACTGGAGATTTGATTCCTTTATCTTAGTTTTAATACAGTAACAGAACCTTAAAGAAAATATTAAGCATTTCTTTCTTTCAATTTTTTTTATTTTTTGCCAATGTAAATCACAGAACAAAAACGCGGACAATACGGTACGAACAATGAACAATACATAGGCCTACTTATAGTACAGAAAATAAACGTCAGTACAAACAAACCGTACATACAATAAACAATAAATACAAACAATAAACAGTAATAATGGTAAACAATACATATTTACAATAGAGACATACATCATCTTCATTCCATGCTGGTTCTATATGCTAGTTTAGCATATACGTCTTCCTTTTTTTGGTTCTAAATAAAATAAAATAAATACCTATATATTCCTATTATACAACATAAGATAAGGCATACAAGATAAGCTACAACTACTTTTATGATTAATTTCACACAACATACACAATATATCCCACCTTTCCCTGCACATGACCTACACATACCAGGCTACTCTTCACATTCTAATGTCCCATAAAATGCTTGGGCCTCCGCTGGCATGTAGGCTAGCATTTTCATAAGGTCACGGTGCTTCTCCTTCTTGATGGGCAAAGGGTCCTCGTAAGCACGAGCATACGTGGTGGAGAACAAGGGAGCTGGAGGTGGTTGATTCTTCCTCTGTTTGGTGATCAGCCAATGCTTCCATCCCTCGTAGAGGCTGTGGCTCCCTTTTGTGTGGACACACCATGGATCAGTAGCTGAAATCATGATTCAACAAGAAATTCAATAATGATTCTTCCTTCACACACATATCCCCAACACTGTTAATCTCAGAAAACCAGTTTAGTTTTAGTCTAGTTCTTTAGTTCTTTACCTGTCACTTTCAACCACATCATGGATGTGATTAGGAAGCCAGGTGGATGCTTTAATGTTGCATCAGGGAGCTGCCTGAAGTCCGCACATTTCATCTCAATTACTTTAAATGGATGCAGCTGCCTGGCTCCACGGATCATCTCGGCGACATCGCTGGGGGTGTGGAGTGTGGACACCTTACGCCTCTTGTCCAGCGTGGCAAATGAACGGTCACAGGGAAGGAAGGAGTGACCAGACACCATGAACTTCTGCTCTATCTGACTGAAGTACCCTCTAGATACGAGTAGGGCCATGAGGTTTAGGACTCGCCAGTTGTTGTTCTGCCCACAGCATCGGTCACTATAGATGATGAGCTTCCGTTCCTTTGCCTGGACTAGGGAAGCGAAAGATGTTTCTGCCCACTTCAAAAGACAGCTTGCCACCTCGATGGAACCTCTGTGAGCGATGCCCTCATGCCAGAGGCACATTGTAGGAGGTTTGTCAGTGCCCATCTCCTGGATACAGAGGTTGTAGTTGGCCAGCTGCCGTTGATAGTACACGTTGGAGTGTGTCAGGTTTGGCGTGTACACTACCCCCTGCATGTCGATACAAATGACATGGCAGTCATCATTGGCTTTGGCCCACTCTGTGTCAGCCTGCAACTGGGTGTATGCTTTTTCGGCTTTCCGGTGGTGAAGCTCACTCTTGGCTGTGATCTTCAACCTTTCTCCATCTGTTGTAGTAGCTACTAATTTTGAGAACAGGGCGTCACATTTTGCACAAGTATCACTTCTTGGCTGCCCAAAACTAAGGTTTTGCTGCTTGAAGATGTCCCTATAGAGCCAGAACTTTGCAGTGGATGCTGGATTGTTTTCCTTGTACAGGCGGAACATGCGGAGCAGGTTTAAATCAGGGCTCAGGTACTCCCTCTCCACATCTCCCTTCATCCGTGAGTAGTGGTTCGGTTGGCGTGGGAAGCTCAGGATGTGCTCTCTTATCCCCTCTCTCACTGCAGGATGAATGCTATGAGGCCTAAAAAATAAACAACACAACTCATGAACAAGGGAAATATAATAAACTATGCTGGTCTGTTTTGCACAATTGCATTGTTTCTGTGACAATAAAATTTAATATAATTGTAAACTTTTCTCTAAACTATAGGATTTTGTTTTTCACAAACAATCATTAATGGGATTCTCAGGATTTAGCATTAAGCTTTGTATTAGTAGAAAACCAGTAGTATTTTCGAATTACCATGCTTTCCTCCCTCATATCCCCCTGAGATGAGAGATTTATGTATTTTTTGTCTGGAAAAAATCCTCATATGACGCAAAAATTGTCATTGTTTACATGCACACATTTTGTTTCAATCTAACTGAATTCATTCTGATTGGTGAATCTGAATGTAGTGTTTACATGAACGCTAAACATGTGATCGATTGATGTGTGCGTTTTAGCATTGCTAAGAAAATTCCTGCTCCTCCGTGAGAGATACGAGACCGGTGCGTCTCACAGGTGTCGCTCATCAGTAATCACGCCACCGGCCTTGCGCCGTTCTCCCGCGGCCCTCAGTCTCGTCCTGCTTGCCACAGTAAACACAATGAATGGCAACTGTAGAATGCAAAAGCCTAATCCCGGACATTTTGGCCGATCTCGAAATCCCGGGATCATACATTACATTTGCATAGCACTTTACCTCTGATATCGATCTCAAAGTGCAAAAATATGTTTCCTGACTGGGCAACAACAGTGAGCTGAATCCTAACCATTACAGTTTGTGCATGCTGGCGTTATAGGGTGGCAAGGCACCCGACGCCCTATAATGCCAGCGTCAAGTGCACCATTAGATCAGGGAATGTTGTAGGGCAACTGATGCTGACATTGGTGCAGCTTTAAAAACTAATAGGACGAGAGCATGAGGTCCTTCCAGGATTTTTTTTTTTTTTTTTACCTGTTCTTATGTTTTCCTCTGAAGTCCTCTAATGGAGACCTGACTACCTGCTCTGTTCCCTCAGACTGACTGCCTAACTTTTCTTGAATAACCTTTTCAAAGATAAGTAACTTTAAATAAATATGTTATGGACAATGTATCTAATTAAAATCATGCATGTAATAAAAAGTTAACAAACGGAAAAAGCTAGGCTGTTTAAAACTTGCCTGTAGGCGACTGTTGGTCAGTTGAAAGACTGACATAAATGTGAGCTTACAAACAGCAAGTCTTTGACCTCCTTGTTGCACATGGTACTTGAAGGTGTACTTCCTCTTAGTATTCTCAGTGTTGGGCCCACGTGGTCGTCTGCGACTCACCTTGTGCTAGAAGTAAAAAGACATATTGGGATGATCAGTGATCAGGCACATGTGCAGTCTTAGTGAATTGAAGGCATACAGTAGTATTCAATTCACTGGTTATTTTATGGGCCTACATTGTAATGCATTGCATACTGTTGACATGATATGGTCATGAATTGCTTAAGTTAGCATACCTGCTCCAAACCAGAGAGAAGGATAGCCTGCTGCCTCTCATAAGAGACAGCATAAAACTCTGTGAAGAGCTGGAGTTTTCTTTGGTCTGTTAGGCTTGAACACTGCCTGGGACATGTCTCCTTGCACGCCTTTCCCTTAACAGAAACAGTCACATTAGCGTTTTAGTTTTTTTGAGCTATAAAACACTAGAGCTATTAGCAGCTATTAAGGTTACTAGCTAGAATGTATAACAGCTTACACAATCAATGCATTTTTTTTTATTATTACCTTTTTTTTCATTTATTTTTATTATTTATTAAATAACAAGTAACAAACATAGCATAGCATACAATATTACAAAAACAAAGTGTTACATTAAATGGTAACAGGGATCCAAAAATTATATCAAAATATTTTAAACACGTCAATGACTTTTTTTTCTATCTTTTTTTTTTTTTAACCAATTTCAGTGAAGACATAAAGCAGTCAAATTCTACTCTAAACATCTTAAAGATTGGGGATGAATTTACATATGTTTGTTTATGTATATAAAATTCTGCCAGCAGTGCTTATAACAAAATCAATGAATGGTATAAAAAAAAAAAAGCCTAACATTACTGTAGACGCAGCTGGGCTGGTGTTACAGACGCACCTAAAGCGTTTCGATTCATTTCTCCGTGATTATGAGGAGTAGAGAGACATGTTTAAAACGTCCCCTGAATCCTAATTTTCTCAGCTTTCATACGACATGACTTGAACCTTTAAAAAGAGTGAGCTATATGAATGAACTGTAGTAGACGATGACCCTCTGTCTGTAACCGCTAACTTTATGTAGATACTTTGTATACGGTTTTTCACTCACCTCTTTTGGTGGACTTTTTCCTCGTTTTTGCTCTCCTCTCCGGTTCACATATGGTTTCCCAGCATCCCTCAGAGACTTCCTTGCCCTGTCCTTCCATTCATTCATGTTCGCTCTCCTTTTTTTGCCGACGTTTTGTCTATTAATGTCCGCAGCGGACATGAAAGCAACCGGCGTCTCCATTTTTCGTTACTGGACATAAACGGTTTTTCCGCGTGAGACTATTTTAAAATTTTAAATTCAGAGTTTTGGTCGCGCGAACACCCCCCAAAGTGATTCTGTATACAAAGTGGCACACATACATTGAAGTCACATGGTTATCTCAATTTTTGTTTTTTTGGACTTATACGGTTGTTCGTCGCATGAATACAAATATTTCAAATTAATCGAATGCGTTAACGCGCTAATTTTGACAGCACTAATATATATATATATATATATATATATATATATATATATATATATATATATATATATATATATATATATATATATATATATATATATATATATATATATATATATATATATGTATGTATGTCCGGTGTCTAATAGGAGGTGGTGATTGGAGCGATTTGACATCTGAGCGCATCAGCTTGCCTCAGTGGCCTGACTGAACTAACGCTGCGCTCGATGTGACTTGACTTGACTATTTTTTTTTTTAAAGATTAATAACTTCTGTAGCAAATGTAACTATTGCTCATTGTGAATGTTAATGGTTAACTAATGAGATCTTCTTGTAAAGTGATACTGTTTTTGTCTTATAGTTCTTCTGCACTTTTATCTATGTAAGACTTTTAACTTTATATATTTTTCTCTATTGATTTATTGCACAGTTATTTTTGTTATAAAAAAAAGTTATTAAATCTGTTATACTGTACTATGACCACTTTTTTTAAAAAAAATTCTGTACTGTGATAAAAGCATTAGCAATAAATCGCAACATGAAGATTTGATAGCGGCATTTCCCTACTTAACACATATTCTTTAATGACTGTCCCGATGTCTTCATTGATGTAGATACTTGGGCTCCCCAGGATGTGATTGCAGATGATTTTAGTCTTTATTTTCAAACATGCAAAACCCCCAAAACACAACATTAGTCACTGATTTACTTGAGTAAATTGAGTTAAAAATCTCACTTAAAGCTGCGGTAGGGAACTTTTGACGCTCTAGCGGTTAATAAACAGAACTGCTTGCGTCTTGCGGAAGAACATTGTAGCCGGAACTACTTCTCTCTGTTTATGTCTATGAAGAATCACAAAGGTACTCTACTGGGTTACTCCGCCGCGGTACCCCCGAAGCAATCTAAAATAGTCCGAATATAAACACTTATTATAGGTGCACCCTAGTAATTCAGCACAAGCTAAAAACACGGTTTGGAAAATGGATTCATGGTGTACTTGCTTATTATGTTCATTTTTCTACATTTTGAACACAAACAAAGTTACGTAACTGCAAATGGCAGTAGGACCACTGGGAGGAGCCAGAGGAGCTTGATTTTTTTCACAGATTATCTGTCTCATATTCTACTGTCAGGACATAATGACAGGTTTAACAAATAAGAAAAAAAAAAGATATTTACAAAAGTTACCTACTGCAGCTTTAACTAATGCTGTAACTATACAACAAACCATGTCAATTGATAAATTAGTTTATTACAGTGATTTGTAAAGAAACATTTAAATTGCATGTAAAGCTGTACTTACATTATTATTATTTTTTAAATACATTTCTAATGATATATTTTTTTTTCTCCAGTTTGCTGAAATACAGACATTTAAACAGTGGACGTCATTGCTCGTTATTTAAGACTAATTTATACAAAATTACATTATTACATACTGAAGAACAGGTTAAGTAACAAAAATAATAATTAATGTCATCTAAGTGCATATATTTAGCAGAATTACACTTTTTATTAATTTTTTTCTAGTTAAGTAACATGTTTTGAGTTTATACTCACTCAATGGCTTTTCAGGGACATTGTTTGACATCTTGAAACTCTGAGCGATAACATGAGATGTGATTCTGTTTCTTTCAACACCTCTGATGATCGTTCATGTTTATTTGCTTTGGTAAAGAGGAAGAGATGATCGTTCATGTTTATTTGTTTCTCAATCCCATGCCAATGTTATTTATTATACATCACACATTCAAGTGTCAGTTCAGATCTTTAGACCTGCGTGTGTTTGTATTTTGCATTTTTTTTATCAATTATCAGTTGATGTGTTGACAGCAAACTGCTTGTGCAATTTAAATGTGAAAGAAAGTGTTGTCTCTATTATTAAATAAATTACATTTTAAAAAAGTGTTTTGTCATCTTTATTTAAAAATTTAAGGCAGTGGGGTAACATTTGTTTACGAATATTGATTGAAGTAAGGGAAAAAAAAATCCCAGTTGACAGACACAACATGATTTAGTTAACTGGACTAGAAAAATAATAGTCAAGTCAACTTAAAGAAATGTGTTACCTGGACTAATTCCACTCTAATCTGAAGTTGTTTCAACAAGAAATATTTTGTCAAGATAACAAAATAATTTTAGGCAGCGGGGTAACAAAATATATTTAGTTGACTCAACAAATTCTCTTTACGGTGACTAAGTATAGAGGAAGAGACGTTCGTTCATGTTTATTTCCTAAAGAAGAAGAGACGTTCGTTCATGTTTATTTCCTGTGGCAACTAGAAGTAAAGAGGAAGAGATGATTGTTCATGTTTATTTCCTGTGGCAACTAAAGAGCAAGAGACTTTCGTTCATGTTTATTTCCTGTGGCAACTAGAAGTAAAGAGAAAGTGACAGTCGATTCATGTGAGTTCTGCACTGTTGCGTACTGAGGCACTTAAATAATCTTTCACCTTACATTTAACACCAAAACTTTATTCATTGTTTAACTTTAGTGATACAATTGGCAGAATCTTGAATCTGACACTTTGTTTCATATCACAAGTAACAAAACTAACCATTATTCATTATGTTTCATTAAGTTTCGTTCATACATCAAGTGAAAACAGCATCTATCAATTCTTAGGATTAACACTGAGATCACTGTAACAATGAGACACGATTAAAATTGAAGAACAGATTTCTACCCATCCCCTAATTAGTTCTATTAGTTAGCTAGTGAAATTAATAAACACTCCATGCATTGATGCTGAATGAACATGCAATTTTCTTATTCCCTGCACCCCCTGCACCCCCCCCCCCCCCAACACACACACATAACACTCAGCTCAACCACTCACATCCACTCACACCATGCGGTTTACACATATTCCGTGACAGTTATTAGGGTCAAATTTGTCTCCGCTTTTATGAATTGGAGTGATGTGGCCATGGTTCCCGGTCCTGGGAAATACACCTGCACTAAGGATGATATTAAACAGTTTAAGAATGGTACGTTTGAATTGTTATTCTGTGCTTTTAATCATTTAATTCAGAATGCCATCAATACCACATGCTTTTGGGGATTTTTGTTCTTTTATATTATTGCACAGTTCAGCTAGTGTAACAGTATAATCTAGGGTGTTCCGGTACTCCTTAATGGTTGACTCTACTATAGTGAGTTTTGTTCATGGTTTTTGTTTATAGGTTAGAGAAGAGGTTAGAGAAGTGGTTTATCCACACATCTCCATTCTGGATGGGTAACTTCTTCATGGTAAGATTTGTTTAGTGTGTTCCAGGGTTCCCAGAAACTATTTAATTCTAGACATTGTTCTATTACCTTTAGCTGATTTTGTATAATTTGTCTCTTTTTCGTTCTTAGGATGTTCTTATATTGTTTAAGTTTCTCGTGGTAGAGTTGGCGTGTGTTTACATTGTCAGCATCTCTGTGTTTCTGATTTGATAGAGTTCTTCTTTTCTCTAGCGGTTTGCATGTGCACTGCACGTCGACACGGACAATGGCGTGCAGAAGTATACACTAAAACTGACGCAAAGCCTACGGTGTAGGTCCGATGCAGAAGTATAAATCATCCTTAAGTCACCAGTCACTTACTTTGGCTAACAGAACATCGCCCCTCCCCCTCCATCATTTTATATTTCTATGTTCAATATCTAATTAATAGAGGTCTAAGCACTTTTAAGAAAGCTTTGCTTTTGATGTCCTTCATATGTAAAAGGGAAGTGACTAGGGCTATACAAATACCCACAATTGTCTCCTTGCACTTTACCACTTGTTTACTTACATGAGGTAGTTCATGTATTTGGACCAAGTGTTCAAGTGGGCATGAAGACTGCAAATCTGATGGGACACACTTATAGTGTAATGTTTATAGAGCTTTATTTAGATTTTCACTACTTTGCACTTTAAAATACGCTTCTAAATATCTGTTCAGTAATCTCTGTAACAAATGACACATTTAAGTAATTGTGGTGCTTCTAATTAAGTGATAAATAGCGGTTGCATATGTTGTACAAAATTTGCACCAATAAAATATGCAATAATACTGAATTTTACTGCCAACTTATATAATGCTCATATAGATATAGATATATTTAATATTTGCTGGACTTATCATTTCCAGTGATGTGAGTAGATAAAGTTCTTTTTTTTTTTTTTTTTTTTTTACATAGCCATGCATTTATTGCAGAGGTCAATATAAAAAAACTAAAACCATGTAAAAACCTAATTCATATGGTTCACAATCTTCATGCAGACAAACCTGTGTCCCTTTCCAGTATTAGCATGATAATAATATCCACTTTCTCTTTCTGCCTTAAGTGGGTTTAAATACATCATGCTAATATTTACCAAACAAAGAACATAGGCAAGCACAACCTCATTAAAATGTAGTAAGCCTACTGTTGCATGATGTTGCAATATTTTCAGTGCACAAAGTTCTTTAAGTTAAACCCTAATCTGACTCCATTTAATTATGATCATCAATTTAGGTTGAAATGCCTTTTTTTTCTAATTATTATTATTATTATTAATTTATTATTCTGAGAAGTGATTATTCTATTTTGCTCTTTAATCATATTGAATCTCATTAGTCCTATTCTTATAACACTCTGAGTCTTGTACTGGCCGGTATAGTATAGATTAATATTCTTGATTGCTCGTGCAATACTTTGCTTATTCCAGAATACTTTTATTTAGTCCCCATAGATCTTAAACACTTGAATAAGGTAAGACTATATCTAACCCGGGGTCATAACCATTACTATTACTGTAGGAGCAGGTTGACAAACTTTATGTAACTTTATATAATCATTTCTCACTTACACTTAAAATAATATTACAACAATCAGAGGATGAAGCTGACCTGAATTTGGGTTGGTCAACAACACACTGTTGTTCTAAATGGAAAAACCCAATAGCCTCTACAGTCTTAGTAAACATAACTAGTGCCAGTGTGTTAGCCGGAGCTCTAAAACATTTCAGTCCATTACTAACCTGAGTGCAGATTTGCAGTGTTATTGGCTTAACACAATTATTCAAAGCCAAACATCTCAGATTATGTCAAAATACATTTACATGTATTATCAGTCAGTTAAATATGTATTATGCTATTTCATAGCCAAATCTAAGATATCAATCAATACATGAATATAAGAGTAAGATGCATACCTGACTTTTGAAACATGCATAAAAGTGTGTGGATACACTCTAAGTACAGGTTTCGGACTACAAAATCACCCTGAGCTTTTTGCAGTTTTCACTTAAACACCCTGACCAAGGCAAACATTCTCCAAAATGGAGAGAGGAACTAGCAATTTGAATTTGCATGGATCAAGTCGAGTTAACACCTTTCAGGACAGAAGGTAATCTGTATGCAAGTAATTGAGAAATGACAAACCCTCTCTTCAAGTTCTCTTCAGGTTCATCTCCAGGGGTGTCAAACTCCATTCCTGGAGAGCCGTAGCCCTGCAGAGTTTAGTTCTAACCCTGCTCCAGCACACATATCATTTAGTTTTAAAATAAGCCTAAATGATTAGATTAGCTGGATCAGGTGTGTTTAATTAGGGTTATATCTAAACTGTGCAGGACTGTGGCCCGCCAGGAACTCAGTTTGACACCCTTGCTCTAAACTCTCAAAGAAAAATATAGATGGCACTTTGTTTCCTATGTCCGTTTTCAATCCATCACTTTTTTTCACACAGCTTTGTTTGCGCTGCTGGCTTTGTCGATCTACGATAGTGTAACCCAGAGCAAGTGGTTCTACATGCTCATCAGATTCTTTGCTGTTGATAGAGAGCCTCATAGATGGCTATTTAAAGTTTTGTGTATTTTTGTGACTTTAGAGCCCCCTTCAGTTAAGCGAGTGGAATACATTTACATTTACATTTACATTTAATCATTTAGCAGACGCTTTTATCCAAAGCGACTTACAAATGAGAACAATAGAAGCAGTCAGGTCAACAAGAGAACAACAACAGAATACAAGTGCCATGACAAGTCTCAGTTAGTCTAGTATAGAACGCATAGCCAGGTGTATATAATTTTTTTTTTTTTTTTTTTTTTTTAATTAAATGAAAAAGACAAGTAAAGGAAAAGTACTGGTGTTAGTAGGTTAAGTGCAGGCAAAAAAGATGAGTCTTTAGATGTTTCTTGAAAATGAGTAAAGACTCAGCTGTACGAATTGAGATTGGGAGGTCATTCCACCAGCTGGGCACAGTCCAGGAAAAGGTCCGTGAGAGTGATTTTGAACTTCTTTGGGATGGCACCACAAGGCGTTGTTCACTTGCAGAGCGCAAACTTCTGGAGGGCACATAGTATTTAACCAGTGAGTTTAGGTAAGTTGGTGCCGTGCCAGTGGTCGTCTTGTAGGCAAGCATCAGTACCTTGAATTTGATGCGAGCAGCTACTGGTAGCCAGTGTAACCTGATGAGGAGAGGAGTAACATGAGCTTTTTTTGGCTCATTGAAGACAACCCTCGCTGCTGCATTCTGGATCATTTGCAGAGGCTTGATAGTACATGCAGGAAGGCCCGCCAGGAGAGCATTACAATAGTCCAGTCTGGAGAGAACAAGAGCTTGGACAAGAAGTTGGGTTGCTTGCTCTGACAGGAAGGGTCTAATCTTCCTAATGAATACACTTATGTCTGTGTACCATCAGAATGATACTGAAACTGAAGTAGAAAACTGAAGTAGAAAACTGAAGTAGAAAACGTACAGTTGCTCTCGGGATTGCAATGGCTTACGTACGTTTACAGTAAATGGTAGAACATAATAAAATGTTAAAAGTTATGAAATGTTCTCATGGTGCAGAATGGAAATAATAAGACGTGGTTGAAAGGACTTTGATTGACCTTATGACAAAGTTCTGTCACAGAAAATAAATAAATAAATAAAACCAGGATATGCAGCTGGGTAATATATAGCCCAAGTATGATTGGCTGATGTCATGCCAGCCTGTAAACCAACTCCTTTGTGATTGGCTAACATGGTTTAAATCCTATGAACTTATCAGTGTTGGCATTGATAATATAAAAAGGGAAGGATTTGATTACTCAGGATGCATTTTTTTTATTCATTCATGAGCAGCCATTCATTAACTCTTGTGTGCATTAGCTGGGAGGCAAATCAGATATTTGGCCTTGTTCAGCCATTTTGCTTGTCTCGTTGGTGCATAAGACTGCTCATTTTTGTTTTTCTTTGACTGTACAAGTAGTTATCGGATCTGTGTATGTGGACTCCTTTCGGCTCCGTTGTGGTATGAAAGTGAGAATTTTGTATTTTTGAATGTGCCTTGAAGTTTGTACCAGTTAACCATGTTGTCATTTAGGAGTAGAAACTCTGCGGTCTCTTAGCGTGTCCACATGGAGTGTGGTGCTTAACCACTTGTTTTGCTTTCACAACTGGGTGGCCAAGTCACATATTGCGCTTTAAACAAAACCGATTGTGTCAAAGCAACTGAACAACATTAATTAGGAACACAGTGTGTCAATGCAAAATGACAGTCAAAGGCAGTTCATCACTGAATTCAGTGATTTCGTTGACATCATTCAGCTCAGTTCTGTTTAAATAGTGTCTGTGCAATCATTTGCAATCAAGTCAATGATGTCACTGTAAATGAAGTTTGCAAGGAACTTTTCTCTTACTGGTCATTTCTGTGATTTAAGATTGTTTAAAAAAAAAAGAAAAAAATAGGGTAAAAATAATTGTTTATGTTTAAATAAATTGCTACATTTTTATACATTGTCTATGTCTCATGCTCAACCTGCCTTTGGCAATGAACCTGTGTGCCCTTATATGTGGCTGTTATCTCCCAGTTTATTCCAGGTGGTGTAGTCAATTACAGGATTTGTATCCGTTGTTTTTGGTAATTTCCCCTACCTGACCACCCATTGCCACACATGCAGATCAAACTCCTATTAAAAATGCTTCAATCTTACAGTCTTTATGACTACCACAACAAAAATACAAGTGTGCCTGTTCTAATTATTAAAGATATGGTGACCTTCCAATGGTTAGAACAAAAAAAAAAAAACTAAGTAAACATGATTGCTTATTCTTTCATGTTATTTCATTTTCCATCAATATTCAAAAGAAACATTCTCACTTTTTTTTTATGTTTATGATTTGGTAATTGTCTTTTGCAGGGATATTTTACATGTGTGCCCACAGAATGTATGAATCCAGGAGAGTGGTTGGAAGTTACTAATTTGAAGAAGGAAAAACAGCAAGAAGCAGAAAGATCTGGCTCAGAAATAATCAGGACCTCCGTTAGACCTTACTGTTATACCTTAAAATGGCAAAAATACACTGACAGATTAATAGCTTAAAACAGCATTGAAGGACGTCTTGTCTGAGCTTTTGGAAAGTAGAGCTTGCACATGTGGTAGTCTATATGTAACTGTTTAGTAATCATTTCATTTTTAGTGTTGCAGACATTCTTTGCAACCATTCATACACATTTTTTTTCTTTCCATGGGGCCATGAGGAGTAGACTTGCAGTTTCACACCAGCTCAAATACACAGTCAGCAAATGTGACACATCCTGTGTTAAACACTGTGTATATTTAGTCTTATCGGGGCTTTAGGTTTATCAGTGCGTTCAAACATTCATTTCCACAGAATTTTCTTGCTTTCACCCTTTTCATTAATAGAAATGGTCCTTCGTCTTCTGAACAATTCTTTTAATAAAATGTTTTGGCAAGTGAGGTGCAAAAAGAAGAATGGCCTTCTTTAAAAAAAAGTTCACTTCCTTTTTTTTTTCTGAAGAAGACCACTTACTCTTAAAAACTATAAAAAAAAAAAAACTGAATTCCCCCAAATCATTAAAAACAGACATTAGCTAAGAAAATCTTAATACATTGTATTTTCTTGAAATTTGTAACTTTTCTCAACAATTTAAATTTTAGTAGGCAAACAAGTAAAGCTCCTATCTATTTGTACTGAAAAAGACTGACATTTCAAAAGCTGTTTGACAAGATAATGATTAAATAACTTAATTCAAACCAGAAAATAATATGTCAAAAATGGTATATTTAAATTCTTATTTGGTTCTGTCTTTGTCTTGTAAATATATTGTATATTTTTAAAGGAAACTGTGGAGGACACAATGCATGCATCATAAAAACATCCCTGTAAAAAGTTCCTTTAAACTACAGTAACACAATCAGTTTTTGCAGTCTTTGGAATGGAGCTTTCTTCGCCATTGCCTTCATGTGAGAGACTATGGCCTTCCTCCATAAGTGCTCTGTGAAAAATCCCAGACAAACTTTGGTTGCAGCGTTGACGAACATCCAGTCCCATGCAGAAATACAGAACCGGGTTAATGCAGCTGTTGAAATAGGCCACTTTTGAAGCCATACTCAATGCCACTTTTACCCCTTCGTTGCCTTCGTTCACCAACTTGACCAGCCCTATAAAGTGGTATGGAGCCCAACATAAGAAAAAGGCACAGACCAACACAGCAAGAATCCGAAGAGGCCTTGATTTTCCAGAGAGCCGTGTTCTGCGTATCCCAACAGCAGCTAGTATGTAACAGATGAGGATGACCAGGAAGGGCAACAAGAATCCACAGATGAAACGAATAAAGTAGTAGATATACTTTGCTGAATCGTCGCCCGCTTCTGCTCCTTTCTCCTGGAAATGAAATTATAAATATAAATGTACATATTTGCTTATATATTATTATATAGTTATTATATAATAATGTGCAAGGTTATTCATGCAGACATAAAAGTAACCTTCAGTGAGCAGTGGCTCAAATTGTTCTTGTCGAGAAAGACTTCCCGGTACACAAAGTACGGTGAACTAAAGATCACAGCCACAATCCAAACTCCAACACTGACCACACGAGCGGCAAATAACGTCCGTCGTTCTCTGGTGAACACTGGATGGCAAACGCAGAGCGCTCGATCCACACTGATGACGGCCAGAAGAAAAACACTGCAGAACATGTTGGCGTACTTGAAGAAGCCAATAAACTTGCAGAGAAAGAGTCCAAAAGGCCAGTTGTTAAAAAAAAGCTTTTTGGAGAGAGAAATAGCTCGCGTCATGCAGAAGATCAGGTCTGCTATGGCGAGATTGACCAGCCATACGTTAGTGACATTGGGCTTCATACGCAAGCCAGCCACCCAGATGACCACAGAGTTCCCAGTGGTGCCGAAGAAAATTAAGATGATGAGGAGGACAATTCTGATCTTATTCACAAAGTCTCCAGTGTCCACTGTAGTGTTTGCATGGTGATTTGAGATGTCAGAGAGAATCTTATGGAGAAGAGTTGTATTTGATGCCATCTATAATAAAGACAGATAAATATATATTATGTATTATAGATATATGTTCCGACGGTTTTTCTGTTTAACAACAAATGTGTTTGTTCATGACGTCAGTTTGAGAGCCAACTACAATGACTAAGTTGTCACAGGAATTTCTAAAATGCTTGAAGTGATCAAATTTTCATATTCATATCAAAAGATAAATACCCTTATTGTGATCATGGCACCACAAGTGTATCGGTTTATCGGTCTTGTAAGAATTGCAAGATGAACACAACTGTAGTCATCGGGCTTATAAAATTGGTGGTTTGTATAAATACATACATACATTTACTATTAACAATGTGTTGATGAATCAATGTGAGTGTTCTTACCTGTATATAAGTCAGTTTGACTGCTGCAGTAATCCTTGGTGAATGAGTCGCAAGTGTCAGGAAGGAAGGGGGAGGAGAGATATATGTATATACATTTTTGTATGTCACCTCCCTCTTCCTGTTTGTCCCTTTATGAACATATTCTAAGAAGGTTGGAAAATGTATTAAAGGCAAATTGTAGTCTCATTCTTCTCTCCAAAACTATCTATAGTGGTTTGATAATATTCAACTCAGCTGACTGTTGCTGATTGCTGAAGTTCATCTTGGTTCAGGTTTTATGATCGTGACACCATCTTTTTCATAGTTTCCCATTGGTTTATTTGATTAAAGTTTTTTTTTTTTTTTTTTTTTACTCCTCGGGTTTTATTATCTTGACACCATCTTTTCCTAGTTTAGCTATGGTGTCTGTGATTAAAGTTTTTTTTCTAGTTCTTCATAGATTCTGGCTTTGTGAAGTTCTCTGTGGTCGGTTTTTGCGGAAACAAGGTGAATATCGAGGCTTGCTGTTTATGTGGTTCAGAGCTAGGCCTTCTTGTGTTTGATGATTCCTATCATTCATTTTAGATTTTCACTCACTATGTTTTCTACTCTGATCAAGTGTTGCTGTGTTTTGTTTATGCAGTAATAATAAAAGACTGATGTTCTTAAAAAAACAATTGGATTGTTAGGGTTATAAACACTCCTGCTTAACCGGCTCCCATGATTTATCATATATATGTCATTCTCAAATAAAAAGATATTAAGGATTTTTAACTTTACAACTAAATTACTCTGTATACCAGTAAGTATTATTGTTAATTGCTTTGCAATTTAAGTATCATAATCAGGACTGCCAACTTGGAAAAATTCATTATGAAACTCTCACAATGAAGACAGTTTTAATCCTGTCATCCCACACATCCTTTTTGTCATGCAGTTTCACCGACGTGACATCCGATGTGACAGTTTTTGTTTTTTATATAAAGAACATATGAGCAATATGAGTTGAGCAATATCAGACAAGGAGGAAGAATGCTGTTTTCTCCAGATATCAGCTGAGTGAATGATACAAAAACCGATTCAAGTCAATAGTCTCTTGCTTCAAGAATTGTTTTAAGTGCATTCGTGCCACCCCTGAGCTCAATTAAATAGTCTGTGTAAATGCGTCTAATGCAGTTTTATATATTGTTTTGTTTCGCATTATTTTCATGCAACCATGATATGTGTTCAGGTCTTGCTTTCCATAGGTCTTGGTCTTGACTACAACAGTATTGCTAACAAAGATAAATTGCAGCAGAAGCTTTTTGCATAGCCATGCATTTATTGCGCAGGTAAATTTTCTAAAACAAATAAAATGAAGGCTGATAATAACTTTCTCTTTTTCTGCCTCAGGTGGGCTTAAATACATAATCTTATTATTTACTGGACATGAACATAAACAATCATAACAATGTATATGGGCCTACTGTTGGATTAACATACATTGAGTTAGATTACATAGACTGTAACATTACAAATGATCTACAATTGAATTTTACCATAAATATCTTAAAGGCTCCAAATACTGGTTAAAGCTAGCCAGAAGACCAAACACTGAGGTACATAAAATTTTCATTCTGTTAAAGAGTGTTTAGTTTATTTAGTCACATTTCAACTCCCACAAGAGTGGCCCAAAGTTCTGTACAATGCATTCAGTAGGACCAAGAAATAGAGCCTAAAATCTCTCAAACTTTAGTGACAAACTAAGTGTCTGTAGTCTTTGGAATGGAGCTTTCTTCGCCATTGCCTTGCTGTGAGAGACTTTGGTCTTCCTCCGTAAGTGCTCTACGAAAAATCCCAGACAGACTTTGGTTACATCGATGACGAACATCCAGTCCCATGCAGAAGTAGAGCACTGGGTTAATGCAGCTGTTGAAATAGGCTAAATTTGAAACCATTGTCCATCCCACTTTTACTGCCACGTCATCTTCATTCACCAACTTGACCAGCCCTAGAAAGTGGTATGGAGCCCAACATAAGAAAAAGGCACAGACCAATACAGCAAGAATCCGAAGAGGCCTTGATTTTCCAGAGAGCCGTGTTCTGCGTATCCCAACAGCAGCTAGTATGTAACAGATAAGGATGACCAGGAAGGGCAACACGAATCCACAGATGAAACGAATGCAGTAGTAGACATACTTTGCTGAACTGTCACCTGCTTCTGCCGATCCTTTGTGCTGCAAACAAAAGTATAAAATCTGTCATTCAAAATGATGACATAAACAATTACTTTATAAAATTATGCATAAACATGATTATTTATATATTTGTGCAGGCATTCTGACCTCCAGTGAGCATTGGCTCAAATTGTTCTTGCCGAGAAAGACTTCCCGGTACACAAAGTACGGTGAACTAAAGATCACCGCCACAATCCAAACTCCCACACTGACCACACGAGCGGCAAATAACGTCCGTCGTTTTCTGGTGAACACTGGACACCAGACGCAGAGCACTCGATCCACACTGATGACGGCCAGAAGAAAAACACTGCAGAACATGTTGGCGTACTTGAAGAAACCATTGAACTTGCAGAGAAAGAGTCCAAAAGTCCAGTGGTTAAAGAAAAGACTTGAGATGAGTGATATGACTCGTGTCAGGCAGAAGATCAGGTCTGCTACGGCGAGATTGACCAGCCATACGTTTGTGACATTGGGCTTCATGAGGAAGCCGGCCACCCAGATGACCAAAGAGTTCCCAGTGGTGCCGAGGAGAACAATGACGTTGAGGAAGACAATACTAGCCTTATTCATAATGGCCTCAGTGTCCGATGTAGTGTTTGAGACCTCAGAGTGAGTGTGGAGGAGAAGAGTTATATTGGAGCTCATTCTACAATCACGAGAGATAAATCATTGAATGTTATTTCAGTTGAAAAAAAAAACATATCTGTCTTGATGTCAATTTCTAAGCTAATTTCAAAGATTAATTCACAGGTTTTCTTAAAAAATTCTTGAATGCTCAATGAGATCAAAATTTTCATCTTTTTGCAAGAAGATGCAACCAAAATGTGTTTCAGGTGAAAGAAATTTTTTTGTTGAGCTCATTTTTTTTTTTTTTTTTTTTTTTACTAACACTCGTTATGTCACATGTGTATTCAGATACTTACAACATTTATTGCACTGGCTGCTTTGCAAAGCAATAGCAAAACCTATACAGAATTATAGATGTAGATGATGTTGTTATTCTTACCTGTACAAATCGGCGTTTTTCCAAAATCAGAGTAAACCATCAGTCTTGTAGAAAAACAACACTGGATGATCCTTTGTGATTGAGTCAACAGCTGAGTTATACTATTATAAGATCATTATGCTCTGCTGATAAATAAATCGAATTGAATTTGCTCTCTTCTCCCCTTTTCAGTGTAATGGATCTGGGGAGGAGACTTGCACAAAAGTGAAGATCTTTGCTTGTTTACGTAAACACAAATGATGTAAGTGAAGTGTGGTTTTGGAAATTCATATATTATTCATGTATTTATATTGTTTGTTCAAGTCACAAAAATACACTACAAGATAGTCTCAAAATGTAACAACAAGATAGTCTCTGGAATGTTCAGGTAAACCTTTAATAAAAATACAGTTTTTAAGGAAAATGTAGGCAACAGCTATGTAAAGATTATTTTAATTAGTCCACGATTCAGATATCTTAATGTATGTAAATATTTTCAAATTAGTCTACTCGTCTAATTTTTACTAGAAGCTTCAGATAGTAACATATCAGATTCTGTATGATTATGTTCGCTCATGTCTTTTGAGCTCATTTTGCTAACTTGTAATCTAAATTCCTGGTAACTTAATCATTCATTTAATCATCTCTTCCTTAGCTACTATGCACAATTAATGTTTTTAAGAGGTTAACTTTTAAGACAGCTTTTTATGACATAGTTTATTTGGTAGGCAACTCGTTCAAAACTGCAGAGAAATCATATTTAAATCACTTGACTACTTGCAAACTTATATCAGTAGTTAGGTAACTATGCAAATTGATATAAAACATTTTCTAAATATAATCAGAAAAAGCACAGAATTTTCAGTGAAATATTGCAGTCTCACTTCTGAGCAATGTAGTACCTGTTCACTTTGTTATTTTGCAATATTGCTCAACCTTTAATTTTACAGTATCACTGCAAAAAGTGTGCTCAGTAATGCCATTAAGAGTTAAAGTTTTAAGGTTTTTTCGATTCACTATTTAACCACAGAAGATATAAAAAATGTAACTACTGAACTATTGAAATCCTTGATTTTTTTTTCTGATGAATAGTGCATCAGACACCTTTTTTCATACACTGTGTATTTATTGCAAAGGAAAATATTACAGGAATAAAATAAACAATAAAAATTAACCCTAGTCGTAATGCAAATGCAATCCTGGTCTAAAAACCTGCAATCCTGCCCTTTACCCCATTAAAGGCTACAAGAAGTTTCCGTTTTCTCTTCTGGCCAATGTCATCCTGTTTATAAACAAATTAACATTAACATTAAAATTAGCAAATATAGCTGATCATAAAAACGTTCGATTGACACATAAACATTTGTATAAAAAACATGACATATATTACAAGTTACTAGTATTTTGCAATATTTTCATAAAGGCTCCATCTACATATTCAAGCATTAACTTTACATTTTGTTAGATATAAATCTAGATATTAATCTCTTCAGCTTTAGTGACTAACTCAGTGTTTGCAGGATTGAAATTTAAGCTTTCTTCTCTAGTGCTTTGCTGTGAGAGACTTTGGTCTTCCTCCATAAGTGCTCTGTGAAAAATCCCAGACAGACTTTGGTTGCAGCGCCGACTAACATCCAGTCCCATGCAGAAATACAGAACTGGGTTCACACAGCTGTTGAAATAAGCTAAGTTTGAAGCCATAGTCCATCCTTCTTTCACTGCCTTGTGGTCTTTGTTCATCAACTTGACCAGCCCTAGAAAGTGGTATGGAGCCCAACATAAGAAAAAGGCACAGACCAATACAGCAAGAATCCGAAGAGGCCTCGATTTTCTAGAGAGCCGCATTCTGCATATCCTAACAGCAGCTAGTATGTAACAGATAAGGATGACCAGGAAGGGCAACAAGAATCCACAGATGAAACGAATGCAGTAGTAGACATACTTTGCTGAAATCCCACCCTCTGCTGCTCCTTCCTCCTGGTAATGAAATTATAAATACATAATTCTGAATACAGTCTTCATGCAATGTATTGAAAGGTTGTGCATGCAGTAATCTGTAAAACCATTCTGACCTTGAATGAGCAGTAGCTCAAGTTTTTCTTGTCGGGGAGGACCTGCCGGTACACAAAGTATGGTGAGCTGAACATCAACGCCACAATCCAAACTCCCAAACTGACCACACGAGCGGCACATAACGTCCGTCGTTTTCTGGTGAACACTGGACACCAGACGCAGAGCGCTCGATCCACACTGATGACGGCCAGAAGAAAAACACTGCAGAACATGTTGGCGTACTTGAAGAAACCATTAAACTTGCAGAGAAAAACTCCAAAAGGCCAGTGGTCATAGAAAAGCTTTTTGGTGAGAGAAATAGCTCGCGTCAAGCAGAAGATCAGGTCTGCTACAGCGAGATTGACCAGCCAAACGTTTGTAACGGTGGGTTTCATGCGCAAGCCAGCCACCCAGATGACCAAAGAGTTCCCGGTGGTTCCGAGGAGAACAATGATGGTGTAGAAGACAATGTCCAATGTCGTTGTCTCATGGTACACTGAGGTTTTGGAGTTGGATTGAAGGGAAAGCGTTATATTGGAGGTCATTCTACAAGCAAGAGATAAATCATTAGAAGGTACATTTTCATTTTTTCGTCTGTAGGTCCACAGCAACTTTCCCTCAACTTTTATCTGTCTACACAATCTGTACATCAGATTGCCATGCTAGTCTCACGAGCTTCATCTCACAATTAAATAAATATGATGAGAATTGTATTTCAACCAAGCGGAGACAGGTTATTAAACTGATATCAGTTACGTAGAAGTCATAATAGCAACATTTATTTCAGCTATAGATTTAGAATTTCCCTGCTAAATCATTGGTAACAATTAAAACTTGTTTTTATTATTTTTTTAGGATAATTTAGGATTTCATTCACCCCATATATTTACAAAATAATCAATGTATTTTATTTATATTTAATTTTATTTAAAATTAAATGTATTATTAAAAACTTATTTAATATTTTTCATTCAAACATTAATATTTTATATATTATTCATGCAACAAATATATATGATTTAATCCTTGTCCTTAATCCTGTATTGTAAAAGGTCTTTCAATATGGTTAACTATATCTGGTGATGAATTATGTTCTTACCTGCACACAGTGTCAGTAGGCGTTTTTGCAATGATCAGCCCAAACTATAGGTCTCAGGATAAACAGCATTGCAAAATCCCTTGTCAATATGTTCAGCACAAGGCTATGTTTGAGTTTTAAATGCTATCAGCTATTCAGTTATTTTATGCTGAACAAGTTTTCTAACTTTTTCTTTTGCTCAGTCATTCTAAAGTGTGCTCTTTAGCAACAAAGGAAGACAGGCAGGAAGAGGGAGGAGACGTGCATATTTTGTCTACACATCAAATACTGCAGGTTTCTGTGTACAGAGAAATCACAAAACCATATACATTTTTAAAGTGTGTGCTATATATTTAACAGTAAGAAAAATCTCTGTTTGCTTGAGGAATTTAATGTTTTTAGCAGACTTAGAAAAACTATTCCTGGGGCAGTACTCTATTAAAAGGTTCTTAAAAGTACACATTAGGTAAGATATTAATGTATTTTTAAAGTACTGATTCCCTATTGTCCCTATTGTCATGGTACACTGTAGGAAGGAGCATGCAGGAGGCATGAGGAAATGTAAACAGTTTTTAATCCTAGGAACACAGGGGAAATCCACGCAAAGGGAGCTTGAGCAAACACACGTACATTAGTAGACCTGAGAGAGACAGACTGCACAGACGGGGACTTAAATACAGGATATGATTGGGGACATATGGGTGCATTGGATGACAGTTACATTAATTAACAAAGTAGAACAATGGGGGGGGGGGGGGACTAAGGAGGATGGTGGACTAAGGAGGATGCACAGAAAGAGGATCCATGTCCAGGAGGGGGCTTGCAGACAGTCCAGGGAGGAGACGATGGAGAGAGGAACCAGAGAGGAGCCAGGAGGAGCTTGGAGCAGGAATAGCCTGGACCAGACCACAGTCATAATGTAGAGGGGGAGCTGACTGAAGGAGAAGCCATGGAGGAGGAATGGCCACCGACTCCAGGAGGCCGACCAATGGGGGCTGGAGCAGGTGGTGGAGGAGCCTGAGGTAGAGATGGAGAGCAAACAAGCCAGGGGGATGCCGAGGATCCGAGGGGCAGGGTTGAACCGTGGGCTCTGGCGACCAAAGCGGAGGTGGAGATCTGTGGTGGAGCAACTGAAGATGATCCAGCAAGAGGAAGGAGCCCAATGGAGCCAGTGTAATGGAGCTACAAGGTGCAGCCAGAGAAGCGGAGTCCTGAGGCGATGGCGGGTCGATGTCCGACCAAGGCGGAACTGGAGGGACAAGAGGGAGCTAGGAGCCGAGGTGGAGCCGCTGGGTCTACGGGCCGAGGCAGAGTCCAGGCTGAAGAGACTGGAGGCAGAGGTGAGGGATTCTCCAGCCATGGTGACACTGGAGGATGGCAGACCTGCAGAGCTCGCCCCATAATGATAGTGGGCTGAGGGCGAGCAGAGGGGCTGTCAGATGACAAATATGTAGAAAGCAGGAGCGAGTGGGAAGGTGAGCATTTGTGAGCCTCCGGCCATTCAGGAATAAACTCTGGATAGGGGGTCCCTCTGGGATGAACCCAAGAACAGGATGGCACTCTGGAGGAGCAGACAATTGAGGGTGCTTTCTAATAGCAGGCACTGGTGGGCACTCTGGAGAGGGGGACTGGAGCCCTCTCCTCTTCGTTTTGGCAACTTCGCCACACCATACTCAGCTCCCCCTCATACTCAGCTTTTCTCTGCGCTCCCACCAAATGCAGATTTCTCATTCGTGGATGGCACTGTCCCTGGCTCTCGCACCTGGTCTGACGGGTTCAGCTCTACGTCCTAGGTGATCCTCTGCTCAGTCTCTTGATTTTTGATGTAAGGGATCCAGAGTTATTTTCTGAGCCCTTTTCCTCACACTAGAATAATCCTTTTAGCAGTCCAAACTTTTCTCTGTAGACTTCTGATATCTGATTTTGTAGTTGAACCAAACCAGACAATTATTGAAGGGCACAGAGAAGACATTGCCTAATGTTTAGAGAGTCTGACTCATAATCCAAAGGTTGTGAGTTTGAGTCTCAAGCCGGCAGGAATTGTAGGTGGGGGGCAGAGTATGTACAGCACTCTCTCCACCCTCAATACCTCGACTGAGGTGCTCCTGAGCAAGACATTGAACCCCCAATTGCTCCCCAGGGGCCGCAGCATAAATGGCTGCCCACTGCTCCGTGTGTGTGTGTGTGCACTTTGGACGGGTTAAACGCAGAGCATGAATTCTGAGTATGGGTCACTATACTTGGCTGTATGTCACTTTCACTTCTCTACAGGACAGACTTGATGACGGCTGAGTAGAAATGTTTTAACAGCTCCTCTGGCACGTTAAACTTCCTCAATTGCCGAACGAAATACAACCTTTGTTGTTGTTGTTGTTTCAATTGGAGTAAATGTGATTGTCCCACTTCAGGTCCTGAGAGATGGTGGTTCCCAGGAATCTGAATGACTCCACTGCAGCCACAGAGCAGAGGGGGTATTTGTAACTTGCGTTTGCAAAATCTTTGCACTCACATACAAGCATGTGTGTGTGTGTGTGTGTGTGTCTATATATATATATATATATATATATATATATATATATATATATATATATATATATATATATATATATATATATATATATATATATATATATATATATATATATATATATATATATATAATATTATTATTATTATTATTATTATTATACACAGTGAGAGTACACACACATTTATCATGTAAATACAAACTTTTATTTTGGATGTGTTTATTCATGATTATAAGCGTCTCAGTCCTAGTCAGAATATACCTAACCATAATAATCTTTATGACTCCCCCCATCCCCTGAGGTAAAAACAACTATATTGAAGGGGTTTTATATACAGCAGTCAACAGACGTTATAAGAAAGAATAAATCCTTTTATTAGTTTGTGGATTTGCTTGAGCCAGAAAGAGCTACTGAACATAAATATAATGTGCAAAAGGCTTTTGAAAAAATACCCTTAGAAAGAGCTACTGCATTACTTCATTAGCTTGCGTCTGACCTGCAGCGATATCATTCTGGCTTAGTGGGGTGACAGCGAGCGAGTCATCTGATTCTGACCGTGTTCTCTTAGTACTCAAGAGTCTGAAGCCAGGAGAGCATATTAAGTTTTGTTCTCTGTATTTGTATTTTTACCGAGCTGAGTGTGCGTGTTTCACACACCTGCTCAAAAGCTATATTTGGAAGTGGCGGTACTGAGTACCTGTGCGTACTGGCCCACTTAAAGCACTGGACATAGACCATTACTGACCTCAATTACACCGGTTCCCTCAGAATCAGCTGGCCTGCCAATCTTCTGCGGCTGCTTCTCTTTGTCTCTGCTATCTTCGAATATCGATCTCATCTGCTCAAAGACTTGAAGGATACAATGGTAATAGCATTAATAGGGACCCTATGACATCTCGTTTTCATTGACAACAACATTCTATGGGGATTGATATTGTTTTAAAATATGCCTATCATATAGATATATTATATTATTGGTAAAGAATAAAGAGTTGTGATTAGCTTGCTAAGTTAACCATTTCTTGTATTTTGGTTGTTCATTCTAGCTAGACTACAGTTTTCCATAGCAAACCAAAATTTCCCCTTTCCTTTACCTCAAGAAAATGTAGCTACAGGTAAGCAGGTACCTGCAAAAAAAAGAAAAAAAGAAAAAAGATGCTTCACGATGCCATAAGGACCTTTTTGTCTAAATGGTTCAATAAAGAACCTTTATCATCTGAAGAACCTTTCTATTTCACAAAAGGTTCTTTGTGGCAAAAGAAGGTTCTTCAGATTCTAAAAAGGTAAGAAAAAGATGGCTCTTTGTGGAACCAAAAATGGTTCTTTTATGTCATCGCCGTGAAGAACCTTTTAAGCACCTTTGTTTTTAAAAGTGTGTCCAGGAAAAAGTGGACATATATCGTCACACTATTAAAGTAAATAAATAGATAAAATAATAATAATAAAAATCTACATAATAATACAAATTACAAATAAAATTACTCAGAACTGTCAGGAGACACACAGTCAAGATTTCGCAGTGATTATGATAAAATAAGAGAGAGACCAGGGATGGTTGTAACATTTTTGACATTTCTGTTTGTATCTTGAAGTTCTTTTAAGCCAGAGCATTCAACATGCAATTCAAACTAGTATCTGCTATTAAATGGCATAGCTGTTATCTTTGTAGCACAAACAGAAATGCATGGTTTAGTTTCAAACCCAAGGAGTGAAATGTACTTCACCCAACAGTCTGAGAGTTAGATGTAACATACCCCGGAGTGAGATGTAATATCATGATATCCACCAAGGTGAAATGTAACATTATGCAACAAGGACTATGAAAAAAGGACTTTGAAAGCTTTTTAACACTGACTTTTAAACATAATTGGTGTATGTTTCTGTGTATGTGATACATTAGCAACATAATAATAAAACTGAATAACATGCATGTGTGTTAATGTCAAACCTAATTGGACATAATTAAACTGAACTTGAACACTTGATCATTTAGAGACACCACTCTGATTGTTTGTTAGTTTGTTTGTTTGTTTTTACATCAAAATGAATTTTTCTCTTCTAAAATCTGCTGTGTCTACCACAGGGATTTACTTTGTCATATGTGGAATAAAGACTAAACTGAGAAAGTGTGAAGTGAAGTCTCCCCTAACCAATGCCCTCTGGTGGTGGAGATGCACAACTTTTTTTTTTGTGCCATGCATTTGAATGAACAATCACTTGTTCCATTGCCAGTGGTTTATCATCACATTTCAAAATACGTTCTGGTGGAAATGTTGGTGAATTTGCTTATTACTTTGATGACTGGTTTTATGTTTTTTTTTTCTTTGCTCGATAGTTTACAGCTTCATTTTTTTCCACAGTTCTGTCTTTAAATTTATTTTTGCATGATTATACAAAGCAAGTGCAAGCTTGTGGTCAAGGGTGATACAAGTGATTAATGCTGGAGGTAAACAGTCTCCATGTGTGGGCATGTTTGTATCTTTGCCCAAGTAAGAATAATGACTAATCTAACAAATGATATTTTCCAGGGTTCATTTATTCCAGGATATAAAAGACAGAAATAGCCAGTGTTTGTGGATGTGCACATGCTTGTTGGGAAATCTGACCCCAGCTTTCAGTTCTTCATGCTTATCAGCTGTGCCAGAGATTGTGGTTAAGAGATTTGTGGAATAAAAAGTAAAAAAAAAAAAAAAAAGGTGCTATATCTTTCATGAATATTGTTGACACCCTTAAAAAAAGAAAGAAAAAAACAATCAATAGGATGTGCTAGGCACCTACTATGTAATGCACCATGCGAAAGAAGGAAAGGAGAAGTAGAAGCGAAGAGACGTGTAAAAGTATACAAAAGCTCCTACACTGAAAAAGAAATTATTCATTGAGTTTACTACATTTTTTAAGGTAAGTGGTTGCAGTCTAAATAGGTTATCTAAATAGTTTGCAACCACTTAGCTTAATTTTTTTTTTTTAGGTTAAGTCAGGAAGTCCATTCCTTTCTTATACCTTCAGCAAGATTTGATAAGTGCTTGGTCAAACTTAGCTAGGCAAAAAGGGCCCTCTACCCTTGGGCTTAATCAGGTGACATATGGTATTATAAACTTATTATTTACACTGCACATCTCTACTGCTGTAAGTCTGCAAAGCATCCAGTTGTGGGTTTTAACACATTTAGAAGATAAGCACGATGATCTAGATGAGCTCCGATCTCCTGATATATCTGGATCAAGAATAATTACACCTCCAGGCTTAGATGTGGTTTCCAAGCAAAAATATTTAAAGAGAACTTTGCAGAAATGACCAGGGGCCCAAGAAAGTACCTCTGTCTCAATCTTGACCAAATACACACACACGCTAAAGAAGAAAGACTTGGACTTCATCACGTATACATGACACACACACAGAGTTGAGTAATACAGAATAAATAAATAATGTAGGTTAAGAGTAAATGAATAAATGAGCAAATAATAAATGAATATATGAAAAGTAAATTCATAATGCAATTCATAATATCTATATTAATATAGAAATACTTGATAATTAGCACATACCAATGCTTGGTTAAATGTCTTCTTTGATTCTCTTCGTCTTTTCAAAATCTCTTTATTAAAAAAAAAAATAATAATTCCCAATGTTTATCAATTGTATATTGTGTATTTATTTTGGGTTTTGGGTGGTTGACTAAATGCAAGTGCAAGAAAACTAAAATGTCCACACGCCACTCAGTTGTGAAAATTCACTTCCTCTTCAGACTTTCACAGAAGGCTACTTTCAATGTGAATAAAAGATAGCCAGGAACATTTGCTGCTAATATATAAATAGCTGAGTCTCATCTTCATGCACCAGTGTTTTTTATTTTCTGTGGCTTACTTCTACAGATTATAGAAAAATTATATATATATATATATATATATATATATATATATATATATATATATATATATAGCAATAAAAAATTTAATTTTATAAATTTTTATAACAATTATTCAAACATTTGTATCAATTTAATAAGTAATTATTTTAAATGTATGATTTTGAAGGATATTAAAGTACAAATACTTATTACCAAATACAAAAAAAGTTTTCTAAAATTGCTATTAAAGAAAATAAATAAGGAAGGACAAAGGGAAATATTATGCAAGAAACAACAGCAAAGGGCAAAAAAAGCTTAAACAGAAGTTCTTTCTTCCTGTGAGCATTTTTACTTTCTGTCAGGGAGTTTCTGATAGTTGTATTTCGGTTTCACTACACAGTGCTGTTTCAGATGAAAGGGCTTTATAATTACAAAGAATTATGAAATTAATACAATTAGTCAAACTTACTGAATGTAATCAAGCCAATTAAAATAAATACTGACTTAAACAGGAATGTAGTTCAAAGTGTAATGTGAAGCTCCCAGTAACATTAAGGCCCAGACTTTGCATAAAGAAAATAACTTAGATTTACAAGCTCGTTAACAGTCTGTATCAGATTTGTATGGTTTTTAAGACTGGTGATATATCTCATGCACAACCATGTTGCTAACTGCTTAACATAAAATCTGCATTTTACTTCTAAAACAGACCAGCGACCTATTTTTGGGCCCGAAACAACTTTACACCTGTCTAACAAACCGCAAGTCAATGGCAAAAACACATTGCTTGTGATGCAGCTTGATATCATCATATCACTATTAACAATAGTACAGACACCTCAGAAGAAAATGGAAAAATGGATTCATGTTATAAACATTCTGACTGATGTGACACTTTTTCACTTCCCCTTCACCACCCATTAAAACTGTCACCACACCTTCAGCTACTTTCTCAGAATCCATTTATGCTTGTTACAAAAAAAGAAAGTGGTTGACATCTTTTGCAGTTTTGCATCCCAAAAAGCAGAACCCTGGTGGCATATGAGATAATATTTAAAAGGACATTTTCTAACATTAGGCTGCAATCGGATCATTCAAGCAGACAGGAAAAGGAAAATAGAACAGAAACATCTTAAAATAAAAAACACACAAGAATAAAACCTCTATAAAGTTTTAAAACCCATAGCACTTGTATGCAAAAATAAATAAATCAATCAATCAATCACAAATAATCACACAGAAGAGGCAGCCGGAGCTCAAAAGTAGGAAACTTAGTTCAAGTTTTTCACAATATGCCATATATACACCTTTAATTTCTATACCGACCAATCAGAATCGATATTCAAATGACACATCATTCCGTCAAAAATGGTGCTAATGCAGACATATGAAAATGTTGTCAGACTTTGAATTTTCGCTGCGTTCATCTCTCATCACACCACAGCTTTTTTCTCCAGTGAAAATGAAGCACATATGAACACACACTTTATAAAGCAATCATGTTGCCATTTTCATTTGAAAATTTTACTTAATGTAATACAATAGCCAGTGCATTTTGCAATGTTTGCATACTTGAGCTAAGGTAAAAGGGTTGTACTATAAATGCAAACAGTAACATTCTGGGTGTGTACAGTAAACAGGTGTGTGTGATCATGAAGACTTGTATTTGGTTTATTCAGTTATATGTTATACCTATGCAGTACAGTGGAATATTGGGTTTGATATATACATTTAGCGTACCATTACTACTATTAGTCAAATATATATATATATATATATATATATATATATATATGTGTGTGTGTGTGTGTGTGTGTGTGTGTGTGTGTGTGTGTTATACCCTCATTATACCCTAAAATGAAAGTCCTAGAATCGCTTGTGAACCTGACCACAGTTTAGTGGCTTTTGAGCAAGGAAATATAGCCGCTAAACCGCGGTTTACATATTAATGCTAAGAGGTCACAGAAACAGACTTGTGAAAATCATTGCTTTCAATTCTAAAGTTTATAATGTACAAAAGCATGTATTATTTAGCTTTACTAAAGTGTCAAAATTACACTCAGAATCAGAATCAGAAGAGCTTTATTATCAAGTATGTTTACACACACAAGGAATTTGACTTGACGACAGGAGCTTCCAGTGTAGAAGAAAGTATTTACGTAGTGCAGACATACAGTACATAGGAATAACACAGTGGGAATGTAATATAACAGTAATGTATAAAAAAGTACTACATACAGAAATAGAAGTATAGGGAAAAATGTAATTGTTTAGATAAATGTACAGCTAAGTTATAAGTGTGCAGATATGTTAGTTACAAAATGTGCAGTTTAACATAATATCTCAGATAACTATGTTAGTTGTGATTGACAATGTAAAATTCTGAAAGATGAATTGTTCAGGCTGAATATAGCCTGTGAGAAAAACAGTTTTTGTGCTAGCTGTTCTGGTGGTCAGTGCTGTGTGCTGTGCGCGGAGCAGAGGGAAGCAGTTTGAAGAAGAGAGTGGCGTGGGTGTGAGGAGTCCGGGGGGATTTTTTTTTTTTTTTTTTTTTAGCCTTTTCCTTACTCTGGAGATGTTACATCACTCACAAATATATACATGTTGATTTCACTATTATTCTATGTCTTCCTCAGATAAGTTCTTAAATATCAAGATTATTTTAAAGACAATCTGGTAGTAAAATTGTCAGAAAGAAAAGAGAGATAGATTTTTCACATTTGGATTTGATCAGAGTTTACATATCAACCTCCCCGAAATATTTCCCCACTACTAAAAAAGCAAAAATGACATTAAAATCTATCTCTTTTAAACTTTGGTCATGTCCTCAGGTTTCTCTCGAATGATCCCTGCAGTCTTTGGAATAGAATTACAGCTTTCTTCTGCAGTGCCTTCCTGGGACTGCACAGTGTGGCCTTCCTCCATAAGTGCTCTGCGATAAATCCCTGATATGCTTTGTCTGAAGCGTTGCCTAACATCCAGTCCCATGCAGAAGTACAGCAACGGGTTTATGCAGCTGTTGAAATATGCACAGCCCTTCGCAATAGGCAGGCCCACTTTAACAGCTTGGCTCTTCTTGTCCACCATCTTGGCCAGCAGTAGGCAGTGGTAGGGGCCCCAACATAAGAAAAAGGCACAGACCAGTCCAGCGAGAATCCGGAGAGGCCTCGATTTTCCAGAAAACCTTGTTCGGCGTATGCCAATGCCAGCTATAATGTAGCAGGTTAGGATGACAAGGAAGGGCAACAGGAATCCACATGAGAAGCGAATGCTGTACAAGGCGTTTTTTGCTGAATTGTCACCCTTTGATGCTTCTTTCACCTGCACAAAGTAAATCAGATTTCTGAATGATGACAAATTATTTCATATTTACTATGGTAAAAGAAAGTTCATGTTTAAATGGACAGTTCACATAAAAATTTGAAATGAAAATTGAAATTGACTCATCTTGATGATTTAGGTTATAGAAGGCTATAAATCCCATATATATAACCGATAATTAAACAATTCGATCTATGCAATATTATAATGTAAATACAATTATTTGATAGCCTATTTTTAAATGCATAAAGAATTCCAAAGTTGTTCTGACCTCCAGTGAGCACTTGCTCAAGTTGTTGTCACCAAGATAGACCTGCCGGTACACAAAGTACGGTGAACTAAAGATCACCGCCACAATCCAAACTCCAACACTGACCACACGAGCGGCAAATAACGTCCGTCGTTCTCTGGTGAACACTGGACACCAGACGCAGAGCACTCGATCCACACTGATGACGGCCAGAAGAAAAACACTGCAGAACATGTTGGCGTACTTGAAGAAACCATTGAACTTGCAGAGAAAGAGTCCAAAAGGCCAGTAGTCATAGAAAAGCTTTTTGAGGAGCGAAGTTATACGGGTAAGGCAGAAGATCAGGTCCGCTATGGCTAAATTGACCAGCCATACGTTAGTCACACTGGGCTTCAGACGCTTGCCAGCCACCCAGATGACCACAGAGTTCCCAGTAATGCCGAAGATAATGGTGATGGTGTAGAGGACAATGGTAACAATATTCATAATGGCATCAATGTCCACTTTAATTTTCTCATGGTTGGTTGAGATTTCTGAGCGGGGCTGCATGGTGGCCATTCTGAGAGACAAATAACAATTATATACAGTATGTCTGCTCAAATTAAGCATTTTATATGATACACAGATGGAATGATTAGCAAGGTCACTGTTTAAATTCCCAGGGAGTACATGCAGGTAAAATGATATCTGTAATGTGTAAAATAATTCCCAAGAACTACAATACTAGAAATGAGTAAATACGAGCACAAAAATATAAGCATTTACATGCACTTCCTCTTATTCACCCTGGACCATTTCCTTGTGTATTTATGGGGTGGTTATTAAAATATCAATTACACTTGAAATTTTAATTTAAATATTTATATATATTTTAAATATAGTTTGATCGAGCCATATCGGGCTCTCACATGACAGAAGCCACCCAGCTATTACTCAGAGTCTGTTTCAAAATATCTGTCTGGAAAAAGGGGGAAAATATTGAACCTTTCACCTTCACCAAAATAGAGAAGTGTAAAGAAACCAGTGCTTATAAATGGCACACAGCTGAAGAAAAATTCATAAAACCTGTGTTGTGCATGTGTTTCACTCAATGTTAGCTAATATTTTTCTGGTACATTGCCATTTAGTGAGCATAAGTGTCATCGCATGCTCGTATTTGAGCGACACCGTATAGTAAGATAACTATGAGTTGTCTAGCAACTAAGAGGTTGCAGCACATAAAACTGGTTTAAAAGCAAAGCTAATGTGAGTTATATCTTTTGAATTGGTCTGTTGAATCATGAAAGGTCAGAACATCTTATTGTAGTATTTCCATTACATTTAGCATTTACTCACACTAAATATGTTGTGCAAACCTGGCAAGAAAACAGTTAATTGAAGGTTATTAATTCCTCAATGGAAAACCCAATGATACTTCTTGAAAAATAAAAAACTGTTGTTTTGCATCAGAGTTAGTTGTGTTTCTCCTTTCATGTTAAAACAGAAAGCAATAGTACATACGAACAAGAAGAACACAAAAAAAGCATGACAATTTAAGACAGAGAAAGGCAATTTAACAGCTTATATTTGAAAACTCATATTAAATGTGTAGTATATATAACACAAAAAATGGAATAAAATGATTGCACAGCATCGATCGCATTGGAAGAAATTTAGTAAATAAAAATAAAAAATATAGCAAATTACCAACTGGATAATGAATTGCTGTGGGTGTTCTTACCTTAGTGGAAGTTTGCTCAAAGAACTAGTTGACACAATCAGTGTTTGAGGAAACACCACTGCATAATAATTTGTGAATGTGTCCAGCAGAGACACAGAGTAAGAGTGTTAGGTCATGTTCAGTGTACAGACAAATAAATAAGTGACGGGTTCATTGACATCATTTCCAGTTCTCTCCTTCTCTCTGAACTCTTTTCTCCCTTTTTTTTTGTCATGTGATCATTAAGTGTCTTCTTTACAGACAAAGAGAGGACAAACAGGAAGAGGGAGGAGACACCGATGAACAAACACACAAAAATAAATACATATGTGTGTTTTCTCCATTATGCCTCTGGGGAAGTTAAACGGATTGTTAAAGGGATTTCTCACCTTCAGGCCATCCAAAATGTAGATGAGGTTGTTTCTTCATTGCAATAGATTTGGAGAAATGTAACATTAAATCACTTGCACACCAATGGATCCTCTGCAATAAATGGGTGCCGTCAGAATGGGAAACCAAATGGTGGATCACAGTAACACACAACACAACATCTTGTGAAAAGGAAAACTGTTTGTAAGGGGGAAAAAAGCATAAAGCATTTTAACTTTAAACCCTCGCTTCTATTTTTAAGATTTATTTTTGGCATTTTTTTGCCTATTATTGGAAGGACATAGAGCTTACAGGAAGCACAGTAGGAGAGAGAGAAGGGGGCGGGACTGGGAAAAGGTTCTCAAGCTAGGATTTGAACTCAGGACTCAGTAATGCAACAGCAAGATATGTCGGCATGCTGCCAACAAGGCTAACAGTGCAGACTAAACTGTCCCTTTTGACCCAATTACCACTCCATAATCCATAATAATGTTTTTTTTTACTTCTGTAAAAAGCCCATCTCCTGTTGTCCTCCCACATTAAAATTCACCATCAAGTTGTTTTAGAACTACTGTTTTGGATTGATTTCACTTGTACTGTAAATGGATCTTGATCTGTGCATATTTCTCGCCTGATTCAGACTTTTACACTGGAGGAATCCGTGTTATGGATAAGGATTGTATTTTATCCAGAAGCAACAGTTTGAAGTTAATAATTACTTAAAGGTGCACTAAGCAATATTTGAAGAAACATTTTTGACCACAGTGTCAGACCGAGTCTCAAAACACAATTTTAGTCAATCAGCAGTAAGGGGGTGTGTCCTGTAATGATAAAGAGAAGATAGTGTTTAATTTGAGTTCACAGGATGGATATTAGCAGATCGACTATAGATAGAGAGAGATGGCAGATAAGAAAAGAGGAAAATATCAGAGAAACAAAACATTAAAATTAAGGGTTATGATTAGGTAAGACCCGTGTAAATATTGGAGCAGCCTTCTAGCAGTGGAAGGCCTTGAATCTGACACAGAGGTTGCGTTGTTTTCAGTACCTTCCTTGATAGGTGAGTAATGTTGATTTTGCATCTCTCTGTTTGTTTCTCACAACTTATCTGTGCTGCTTTTGTTTGAATATGCTTGTGTGTCATCTTCACTTGTTTCCACGATCATCATAGCCATGGTTGTGTACATACATGTGGGGCGGAGATTTAAAAAAAAACAAAAAAAACTGAGGCGAGGTCTTGTTGGGGTGTGGGCATGTTTGTTTTGATGCTTTCAAATATCAACATAGTTTGGCAAAATTTGCTTAGTGCACCTTTAATGACGAATTTATCACAAACACAAAACTTCTGGGTTACTTACATTACTTGTGTATTACAGTGATGTTTTTATCAGCTGTTCTGGTGGCACCCATTCAGAGGATCCATTGGTGAGCAAGTGATAAACTGTAGAATTTCTCCACATCTGTTTATATGAAGAAACACAATCAGCTACATCTGGGATGGCCTAAAAGTGAATACATTTTTAGCAAATTTTATAGTTTAAAGTATATTATGTATCTAATTACATTCCTGTCTATAAAGCAGTCATTGTAACTGTACATGAAAACATCATATTATTTTCTGAATTTTGAAAGAATAAAAATGCTAATACTGCTGCTACTACTACTACTAATAATAATAATGATTTTAATAAATGTGTGCAATATTTCACATGTAAGCACTGTATGCACCAATATTTGCATATCATTTGCATGTCTGGTTCTCTTTGTCAATATTTTGTGTTTTTGCCTACATCTAGTTACAAATCCCCCATGAATTAAGTTTTTAAATACATATCAGTTCAAATTTAAATGAGTTGAAGTAGTTTCTAACCTTAGATATAAATGGGTGAATAGTATTGTTTATATTTAATACTTATTAACATTCACTAAAATCAATTTGTTATGGCATTAGAACTATTAGTATCAGGTCACTGAAAAACGATTGCGATGTTTTGTTTTCAAGTGTTTATATTGTTTTATCTTTTGAACTCGTCTAAATTAAGATGTAAAAAGTGACATTGTTAAATGTTGGTCTGTGCTGCCACCTACGGCTGAGATATAGCATTACAGAACAACATTTAAGAATATGTGACCTGACAATCAGAAAAAAAAAAGGTATGATAATAGTCAATTATGCAGTTTACGCAATGTCAAATGTAAGAAATAATAGCGCAACTGACAAAAATGTGTAATTAAAGTTAGTAAGGAAGACTAATACAATAATAATACATATTTAAATAAAATGATTAAATTCAAATGTCAAGTAAATATCGGTACAAGAAAACAATTCAAACAGGAAAATAATCAAAAATGCATTTGATATTTTATAATTGTTAATTTAATAATAATAATAATAATAATTGTATAATGTTTCTGTGGCTCAAGTGGTAGAGCAGCGCAAGTTTGTGGATTCGATTCCCAGGGAACACGTTAGGTAAAAACTGTTAGCCTGAATGTGCACTGTATGTCGCTTTGAAAAAAAGGGTCTGCTAAATGCATTAATTTAATTTAAATTTAATAATAAAAACACAGCAACAATATATTTGTAAGCAGGATAACATATGTTAATAGAAAATGTGCAGTGTTTAAAAACTTACAGAACTCCAATATATCAACAAAAATAAACAAATGTTCTGAACCTAGCTTTATCCAATGTTCAGATTTTTAGGCTATATGTCTGCAAACTTAAACATACTTAATGAGATCATTTGAATACTTCAAATTACAAAACATGTGCTGCGCTTAATCAGCTGAGGAACACTGTAAAAAAATATGACATGCTATCTGCTTAAAAAAATTATGGTACACATATCATGTTTGAGTAGATTTTAAGGTTGTTGTTTTTTTGTGAAATGTACCCAAATAAATTAAGTAAAAATTCCTAAATTATTTAGTCTATGGCACAATAAATTTAATATAATTAGGGAAATGTGCTCATTTATTTTAAGTTTATTCTCAAAAGTATGTTATTTTAAATTAGATCTGTTTGTATTTTGTTATTTTATACATTTACAAGACTGTATACAGCCAATCAGCTCAAATAGGAAAATATTGAGAAGTACTGGAAAGTACTGCACTAGCACTAGCAAGGCTACTGCTCATTAAACAAGGTTAGAGTACCTTGAGTAGTACTACAAGAGTAGTATCCATAACTACAAGAGTAGTATCCATAACTACAAGCTCTACTCTTCTGCACAGTGGTAACGATTGCACTGTGCAATGGAAACTTCGATGTTACAGAAACTCTTACAAATGTCAAATGTAACTGAACATTAAACATTAATAGATGCCTCCCTTCACTCAAAAACATAAAGTAGCATTTAATTTCAAAATTTACTTTCCATATCCAACCATATGCAAAGCATGCTGGAAACTAACAATCACCTCTAAAATAAAACTGCAAAATTGAGCTTATTCACTCAAATTAAATAGGCAGCCTTCTTTCCTTAATTATTTTAGTTTAATCAGTTCCCCAATTCAAGCACCAAAACTGCTTAAGTCTCCTAAAACAAAATGAGGAAAACGCATCTCTTGGTTTTATTAGTAAAAAGTCCACATTATTTTCTATACAACACTGAATCACAATTTCTTTAATCCACACATTATTTTTAATTATCACCTTAATTTTTTTGATGAAAATTACAAGACCCATGATTCATTTTTTAAAGTGAAGTATGGTGAAATTCATTGTGTGTTTTTTTATGTATGCAGGTGCTACCAGTGATGAATGGGAAATGAAAAAGCCTAAGAAAATAGATGCAATAAATGGCTTCTGTCTTCAATTTCCATGTTAGTTTTAAACCCCCGACTCATTCAAAAATTCCCTGAACAAATCTATTGAGGCAACTTGGGAAAGAACATCAGAGGGGCCAGACGTGCTTAGTTTAAAAAGAACAGGGTTGTCTCTACTAAAAGGAACTCTGATTGTTAACATCTTAAACAAAAATTGCACCACTGTGTTTCACAACTTTCCTGTTGGATTTGGTGACCATTTTTTCTTCAGACTTCAGGGTCCTGGACCTCTCAAGTACACATTTGAGCAAGGAGTATACATAACAGTCAATCAATGTTGTAATACTCATTTTCGAAATAAACTTTTACAAATATGTGAACCTAAACCACAAAACCATAAGTCATAAAGACAAAAGTCATAAAGGTCAATCTTTTGAAACTGAGATGTATACATCATCTGAGAGCTAAAAATAAGCTTTCCATTGATGTATGGTTTGTTAGGATAGGACAATATTTGGCCGAGATACAACCATTTTGAAAATCTAGAATAAAAGGGTGCAAAAAAACTCTAAATACTGAGAAAATCACCTTTAATGTTGTCCAAATGATATATTTACAGTAGAAAATGTATAAAATATCTTAATTGAACATGATCTTTACTTATGTTCTAATAATTTTTGCCAAAAAAGAAGATAATATTGAAACATACAATGTTGTGTTAGCTATTGCTACAAATATACCCGTGCTATGGTTTATAGCGCTCCAGTGTCACACCAACACATAGGCCTATATATCTTTTCATATCTATAAAGTTCTTTTTTTGGGGGGGGGGGGTATTCTTTTCTAGATTCATTACATGTAAAGTACAACATTTCAAAAGTTCAGTACAGCTCATGAAAGTCAAAATTCCAGTATATCCAGCATAGAATCTTAGAATATTTATTCCAGTATAGAATATTAGCATATTTACATTTGAGTTTCATTAAATGACCATCCCTAAAGTATAAATTACGTGTATCTCTTGTTTTTTGAAACTTCAATAATGGGGAAGACTGCTGACTTGGCAATGGTCCAGAAGACCATTAAATCATTGGCTGCTTTTCCACTTTCGGGCCAGTGCTTTAAACGGGTCAGGCAGGGCTAATAGCTTCGGTGCTACTTACAAAAATAGCGATTCCATAGTGATGCTAACCCTGCAGTCCAGCGCTATGAGAGGGACAGAGACAGTGGATCTGGAAAGCTAGAGTTACAGAATTAAGGAGAGACTCTAACAATGATAACCAGAAGTACTGTTCAGAGCCTGTATGTCTGCAAGGTCTACAACATCTATGGAACACCAAGGCCTGTATCTGTGGACATAAATAGTTAATATCCTTCTGTTAGCTAAAGCTCAGGCGAATTTGCAAGCTAACAAGCTACTTTCATTCAATGAGTAACATTAGTAGTGTAGCATGATAAAAACTGAGGGATCTGATGTAATAATTAAAAATACTCACATGTACAGTCTCTTTCTCATATGAAGCATACATCCGATGTTTCATTTAAAGGATTCACAATTCATTTGAGACCCTGCAATCATTTTCTTTTTCTTTCTTTCTTTTTTTTCTTTTTTTGTTATTAGTAAGCTGTGGAAGCCCAATTCTGACTTTATAACCTTAATTTTGACTTATAAGCATTGTAAGTCGCAATTGAATTGCGAGATATGAATTGCGAGTTTATCTCACACAATTCTAAGAAAAAGACAGAATTGCGAGTTTAAATCACACCATCCTGAGAAAAAGTCACAAGTACCTTGTTTTATTTTTTATGTAGTTAGCGGAAACAGGCTTCCATAGTAAGCAGCTGCTTTAGACAAAAATTTACTCAATATCACAAACAAGACACAACATGCCAAACCATAATGGCAGCAATTGAGAATTCCAGTGAGTAGAAACGGGGGTGGTGGGGGGGGGGGGTAATTACTGTGTGTACGCGCTTATGTATTCAATTCAAAGATAAGAAAATATGCTTTTTATTTGCTCACACCCCTTGAAGTCAAATCAAAACTTGTTTTGTTTGCTTGTTTACATGTCTAGGAGCTTAATGTATGCTTTCTTTTCATCATCTTGGACGTCTTTATGTGTCATTGACCCATAATCACTTTAGTACAGTGATTTAATTTAGGCTTGACTAATGATGAAGGTGATTCATGGTAGACAGACTGTTTGGAAAAATTGGTGGCAGTGTTGATGTGGCTTCATAAGGGGCAGTTACTGGACAGATAGTCAATTCCTGATCTAAACAAGCAATTAAATCGGAAACTACATTAGAACCACATCAAAATACATTCGTAAGAGTATCACTAGGCAATTAGGCCTAGCTAGGCCTGTAAACATGCTATCCTTCAAAATGTTCATTCTCAGACCATTTGTAACTGCAATGAGGAAAGAAATGTGTTTTATGTGAACTTGAGTTATGTATATCCTTGGGTGATCTTTTAGTGGTATGCCAGTAAATATCATAATATTTGTCTGTGTGTGTCATAATACAGTGACGTGAAATGAGCTATGGCTTTTTTCTCCTCTTTCTGATTCAGGTTGCTCCATTGCACCATACATTATATGTGGACTTCTGACGCTTTTCTTGATTCCCATTACTGCAGTGGATTTGGTCAAATACAAAAGGTTGGTTAGATGTTTGACATCCATAACATGATGTCCGGCCTGTTTTTTAAACAAAATTCAGTGCAAGAAGATCAGCTGTAATGTACAGACACTAATTTCCTTTCTAAATTCATTTCAACTACATTTTTTCCCCAAATTTAATTTATAAAGCACATTTTAAATCAACCTTAGTGCAAAGTGCAAAAAGTTAATGAAAATAATAAAATCCAAGTAAGAAAAATACATTCACATTACAAAGAATTAAAAGCACAAAAAAAAACTTGGCATGGGGATGAGGCATCTTCATCAGAACAGATTTGGAGAAAATCAGCATTAAATCACTCGCTCACCAATGGATCATCTGTAGTGAATGGGTGCCGTCAGTCTAACAGCTAATAAAAACTTCACAATAATCCACATAACTCTAGTCCATCAGTTAACATATTGTAAAGTGCAAAGCTATGTGTTTGAATGAAAGAAATTCATCATTAAGAGGTTTTAAGGAATTAAAAGGAGTTTCTTAATGATGGATTAGTTTATTACAAACATGCTGCTTAAGAAACAAACTCATCTTGGATGGCCTGAGGGTGAGTATATTTTCCACTAATTTTTATTTGAACTATTTATTTGATATATCTGGGTAAAGCTGTCCGGTAGCATTGGCAGTAGCCTTGCTGACACATGACCTCCTAGAGAGTATTGTGTTTTATATGTTACTTCTAAAAAATAGTTAATCAGATTAAACAACTAATTTCAAATGACCACCATTAGAGAGACACTTGTCTCCTGATGCTGTAGTTACAGCATTGACCAACAGGGGCTCATGAGGCTTTCCAAAGCGGTTAGTCTGGCACTTCTCCAGGTTTATTGACCTAGTTTAAAGCACATCTTTTTGTTTAACTCTTATCATACATACATTTTACTTAAAATGAAGATTCCAAACCCACTTAAATGAGAGAATCACAAATATATTACAGTAATGTTTATTAATTAACACTTGTTTTAACTATTTTTTGTTTCAAAAATAAAATAAAGCCATTAGAATTATAACTGTTACTTAATTTTAGAAGCATATTTTTCTTCTTTTTTTTCAGCCTGATAAAAAGACAAAGTATAATATCATCATAAATCACCCGAGATATAACAGATGAATATCATAGCACAAACTTTGCTTTCATCCAAATTTATAGACCACAGACTAGGGTGTGGAAAATGTATTATCTAAATTGTATGAAACAAATTCACTGGATGCCAGATATTGTAATTTTCAAAGCTTTAAACTACACAGAAAAACAACATGCTTCATGCAAACAACATTTGAACTTGCATGTGCATCTTGGCATGCAAGTAAACTTTGAAAGATGCATTAAACACAGCTGCATTTCTTCTTTCTCTGGAAGACAGCAGTTATATTCCATGTAAGTTGTGTTTAGATGCTATGAGACTTTTTTCCATGACATAATTCAATCAACCGTTAAATCAACTGACTGGTTATCAAGTGGTTATCAATTTCCTGAGACAGGAAGTAGATCGAAATTGTTTCTCAGAAAACAAGAGTTGTGCAAGCATATTAAACACTGATATGCTGATCATTAGATGCTCTGCTGACATGCTGCATGAGCACTTTTTTTTTCTTTGTGCTTACAAAATAGAGGGGAGAAATTTGTCCTGATTTCATTTTTGTGATGACACAAGTTGTAGTATCAAAGTTCATTAGAAACAATATTAAAGATGCCAAAAAATGTCAGCATATTTGTCATATCCTAACGTTAGTTAAACTTTTGCCCTCAAATATGTGCTAAAATGTTGTTGCAAGAAAACACATTTTCTCATTCAAAAAATAATCTTGATTGAGTTTTTTTCTATTTTGCACACTGGTTCATTATTGAACTGCGTATTATCTATGTATCGGCACTGCATGCACTGAGTAGAGTGTTTTATAATAAATTAATGTGTGTATATGATGTATCCTTCTCTTTGCTGCAGACAAGGGCCAACACAAGTGAAGACGAATATGAAAACAGAAACTTTGGTAAACCTCAGCCCAAGTAGGAGTTGTGGCCTAGAAGTGACCTATATATAAAATACTGTGGTGCTCAGGTTAAAGATGTAGGTTCCAATTGGTCCAGAGTCCTGCATGACCCCCCAAGGGTGTATTACACTGATCAAAAGTGACAAGGACATTTATAACGTGGTGGAAATATTTATTTGATCCCCTGCTGATTTTGTAACTTTGCCCACTTCCATTCCAACCTCTCCCCCCAGCATGGACAAGACCTGAGAGCTTTCAAAAGATGTCAGAGACAAGATTGTAGATCTACACAAGGCTTGATTGGGCTACTTGATTGGGCTACAAGACCATCAAGGAACTTGATAATGATCTTATGGCAGTTGGGACCACAGTCACCAAGCAAACCACTGGTAACACACTACACCACAATGGACTGAAATATGCAGCACCTGCAAGGTCCCCTGCTCAATAAGGTTCATGTACATGTTTTTCTCCTGAGGGTACAGGACAACTTTGAAACATTGAGGGGCAAATGCATGGGGCCATGTACTGTAAGATATTGGATGAGAACTTCCTTCCCTCAGCCAGAACACTGAAGATGGCTCATGGATGGGTCTTCCAGCACGACAATGACCTGAAACATACCACCAAGGCAACTAAGGAGTGGGTCAAGAAGAAGCACATTAAGGTCTCCAGACCTCAATATAGAAAATCTGTGGAGGGAGCTGAAACTTTGAGTTGCCAAACGACAGCCAAGAAACCTTAAAGATCTAGAGAGGATGTATAAAGAGGAGTGGGTCAAAATTCAAACCTAGGGGCTGTTTCATAGAAGATGCTAAGAAAAGCAGGGATTAAAGTCCAAAACCTGACAAATAACCTATCAAATAAATCAGGACTAAAGTGGTTTCATAAACATCTATTTAAGTTCACACAATTTCACTAATTCGATCCAGGTACAATGATTTGGGATAATTTGATGTACACGCTTACTCTTAAAGGGGGGGTGAAATGCTCGTTTTCACTCAATATCCTGTTAATCTTGAGTACCTATAGAGTAGTACTGCATCCTTCATAACTCCAAAAAGTCTTTATTTTTATTATATTTATAAGAGAAAGATAGTCTGTACCTATTTTTCCCGGAAAAACACGAGCGCCTAGAGGCGTGACGTGTGGGCGGAGCTAAAGAATCACGAGCACGAGTAGGCTTTTGAGTTGAGAGCATGTGGAAGCTGTGACACAGATCCAGAGGCTGAAATTTAACAAGAGCAGAGGCGGTATGCTATGTGGTATGTACTGAAACTGTATATATTTGCTTAGCGGTTTTGGAAAATGACTAAGTTCCACTTTATGTCTTCTTTTTTTTTTTTTTTTTTTTTTTTTAAGCTGTACATGTGGAAAGTGCAGTTTGATGACAACATCGCATGTTGTTTACTTGATGTGCTTAAGCGCTGATAGCTAAGTTAACAACACAGAGATATTTAAAGCAGTTTTACTCACCGCATGTGGTTCCAACACACAATCGTGACCCTTTTCCGTTGGGACTGCATTATCCTTAAGAAATAAACGATGTGCAATCCGAAATGCAGGGAACAAACAAAAACACTTGCCCAACTCCGTTGATGCTCTGTAAAAATAAACTCCATGCACTGGTCCCTTAATGCTGTTTCTCTTTTGGTAATCTGTGCAGGGTTGTCTTGCCCTGGCAACCAAAAACACACTTCTTTTGTGACTTTTCGCGACGCTCTCGCTCTGATCAGTGAGTCTGTGCTCAGCCTCTCAGTGCGCTGCTATATGGGAGCGTGCGCTCTTCCGGCAGAAGAGCGCACACTTAGGACCCATATAAGGAAATTCCGCTCCATCTAACGTCACACAGAGCCATACTCGAAAAAAACTTTCCGAAACTTGTGACAAACCGGAAGAGGTTTTTTTGGAACAAAAATACTCCTTCAAACGTACAACTTAATTTTTTTAACTTTGTCCATGTTTAGCATGGGCATCCAACTCTTTTAACAGTGTAAAAAACTCAGTATGCATGAAATAGCATTTCACCCCCCCTTTAAACAGCCCTTAATGTCAATAAAGGATCAGATCGGTCCACCATGGCAAACAGCGAATATTTGTGCTGTTTAACGCATTTGACACATTGTGTGTTCCTCTGTTTATAACTGACATGTCACAGGTATTTTTTTTTTCATCTGTAAATGTTAGAAAGTCATGCATTGCTGTCAGGAGTGAATGAGCGCATGCACTGAATAAACTGAGCACAATAGAATAATGGCGCAATAATTCTGAATAAAATATGCATTCTGCTAAAATATTTGTTGTTGGACATTAAATGTGACGCATGTAGAATTTTAATTCTACACATAAGTAAATTTTAATCATAGCAATAACTGTAAGTCAAATGTAAGCTGCTAATACTATATTAGCTGCTATATTAAATGAGTTAATGTGTGTTCCTCTTATAAGTTAAAATGTAGTCTGATTTCTATTATTGATTTTAATTTTCAATTCAGTGATTTGAACTTTTAATTTAGTGTTTTAAATGCTTTAAAGAGCAATTTTAGATGGTACTGTTTTTACTAATAACTAAAATGTACAGCTGTCATAAAGCTCAAGAGAAAGGCTGCATGGCTAGAAACTGTGCTATGAGTAAGGTCATTAGATTTTGGGCACAATACACTAAATAAAGTAGCCTATTTTTTATTTATTTTATTATTTAGGTTGCATTCTCTATATACTTCTATTTTAGGAATAAAATAAAGTAAACTAATTGTAGACTATGCCAGAGAGTCAGTAGTAATATCAATGTGTTCCTATTGGTCAGTGTTAGAGGAACTCAGTTTAGCCTCACAGTTAGCCTGTTCTGGACCAGGTTAGTTTCTCAGAGTGACTGATCTTGAGCTATGAACATTTTTATTTATAAAACAATGAATCAAAAAAATCAAATGAAAATAAGTCAGACTAACTGGATTAAGCATGGTTTATTTGGTAAACTTGTTTTGAAACAAACCCCTGATTACCAACTACAAAAAATCGTCTTACCTCTGTGCTTGCCAAAAAGCATTTCTGCACCAACTGCACCCAGTACGAAGTCATGTTTTGCTTGGGTATCACATACTTACATTTTTCACTCACTGAAATGCAAATAAATTTCGAACTTTTATATAATGCGTTTTTTTGTATTTTTTGGTTTGTATTCTGTCTCTATACGTTTAAACAAACCTACCATCATAGAAAATATATGTATTATATATCTGGGTGGACAGGAAGAGTTGTTACACATTCCAACACATTTGCCATAACTGTGAACAACTGCACGCACACAGTTACAGACATTGAAAGTGGGTTACAAAATTCCCTGGGTTAGTACAGAAGCATCTATCGTCATCTTTCACCACCACAATATTAATTCCCTTGTGATTGTGTATCAAGCATTCTTGTGTATTTTACGTGGGTAGAAGATTTGACATCTAATCATAAAGGCTTTGGAAAATAAATGAGATTAAGCTTTTTCTTCTCACTCTCACTTTCAGTCACTTCTTTAATCACTCTCTCTGTCCGTCTACAACATTCTTGCCATTCCGTTGAGTCATTGGCAAGCAGATCAGAGGTGTGACGAAAACGGAAAATCACACTCCCCTCCCCTGTCAGCTCTGTGTGATGATGTCGGTGGGTTTGTGCATCACAGGAAAGTCATTATTTCACAGACAGTACCTGGTGAATTGCACTTAAGTAAGAGGTCATCTTTGTATATTTCCGTCTACAAGAAGTAAGATTCATGATTTGAAATAGATGATTAAAGTGGCAAACTTTAGACACAAGGCATGGGAGGGTGAAGGAGGAATTCATCATGTTAAGAAGTTTTAAAAAAAAGGGTGCATTTCAAAGGCATTAAATATTTTAAATATTCCAATTGCTCTGTACAGCTCTTTGAAATAACATCACAGTTCATCATCAGCCAATCAGAATCAAGCATTCATATAATCTATGGTAGCAAATAAACATCTGGATACTATTAACTCTAGTGGGCTGGGAGGTTTTTCATATTTTCATACACATAAAAAAAGGAAAATACATAAACTTAAGATGCTGACTGGCACCTCTGAATGTTGGCTTTTTAAAAGAAAACGTCTGTTCTTGGAAAAAAAGAAGGAATGGAAGTGTAACACAACACGTCACACGGTGTCGGTAGATTTGAATGGGTTAAGGGTCATGGAACACTAACAGTGCTGCTCATACTACAGGAAGTCTTGTGATGATGTCACAGATGACCGGAGCCTGGTTTAGACTCATTGATGATTACAGACGCTTGGATCATGCTCGAACAATGTGCGTGTGAGAGCAAGTCTGTCTCTGTGAGCTGTAGTGAGACATGCAGTCATAGTAGACTACGTTATGACTAAAACTATCCTGTCCGGACTTGTTTGCCTCCATCACACGAAATACCAGTAGCTGGACATTCTGGTCATTCATGGTTTTCGCAATTTGACTTTGCTCAACTGGAAATAATGTAGCTTTGCCAAACCTAACAGAGGCAGGCCACAAAAGAGATTAGGGTCAGTAAAGACTGTGAGTTATGAAATCCTGTGCCTTGAGATTTGTTATGGGATTCCCCTTCATTCACAGATCTAGGAGTTTTTGGACTGTAATCTTAACCCTTCCTTCTGGCCCAGTGCCTCACTGAAAAACATCCTGATGGGAATTCTATGCTTTTACCTCTGTATAATATTTCCTTGTTCAAAAGAATAGAACGAAACAGAGACCAAATACATATATGGCTGTAACACAATATCCTGCTTTACTGATTTTACACTGCGATAGGTAGCGTATAAAGCATATTTCATATTTTTAGAGCAAAATCATAGATAATTAGCATTGTATATGAAGACATGATTAGCCTATACTGTATATGTTCAGAGTGCCCACAATTTTAACTACAATGAATGGGGCTAGAGTATCATTTAAAAAGAATATTTAAATAAATAATAAAATGCATTTTGAATATAGATATAATCAAAAATCTAAAAGTATGATTTTCATTTCTAAAATATAACTCTATCTTCCGCTGAAATGACAGATTTCTCTCTGGTGACATATTCAATGCATTAAAACCTCCCTCAATTCAATAAACAACTGATGAATTCTTATTTGATACATTTTTCAAACACACACAAACACACTGTACTTGCATTTGTGTTTCTTCTGGGACTCTCCATAGGCGTAATGGTTTTTATAAACTGTAACTTTCTCACACTACACCTAAACCTACCCCTTACAGAAAACTACTGGCAATTTTTACATTTCATAAAACACCATTTTGTATGTTCTTTAAGCCTTTTGTTTTATGGGGACACAGGAAGTGTCCTCATAAACCATGTTTATGTTGTACCCATGTCATTTTGCATAGATATAATGGAAAAGCTGAAAGAAGCAAAAAGAGTGTCGAGTTCATCAGATGGCTTCAGATCAGTTCATTAATAGAGGAAAGGATGTTGTTTCTGCTTGATCATGCATTCCTCTTAGGAATTTAAACACCTCAAAGAATCCACCCACTTAGGCTAAATGTGGCTTGTCTTTTGATGCAAATGCATCCCATTATGACACAATGAACTGCTGCCTACTGAGCATTAAAAATCCACCTCCCCGCCCCAGCGCTATGAAAAGGCTCCAGTGTCAAAAAATATGATGCAACTTCCGAAGCTGCAGATGAATAGAAGAATGGTTCGCCTGGACAAAGCACGTGCTTCTAAGCGTTCAATGAGGTGCATGACTACAGCAAAAGATTAGAATATCCTGTGGTGAGTAACAGATGATCCCCACGTTTTGGGAAGGGCACTAAGGTGTGTTCTCCATCCATTGATTTTCCACCTGTTGCCTCGGACAAGATGAGATCATCATCATGAGATCAACCAAGTCCATTACGAATCACTTAATCACAATTATACATTATTGGACATTTTCCCATTTGCTATAAATTAATCATGGCTGATCAGTTCTACAATGATGGCAGATACTCGACGTCATACAACATTAAAAATATTAAAATATATAAATAAATAAATAGATTAAAATATAAAGAGGGCAGTTAAATACTAATAATGGGAATATATGTACAAAAATACTAATAATGGATAATTATACATAAACAAGTAGGAATTTCACACTGCACTAAACCACGAGGTCGTCCTTCCAAACCTGTGCTGTACTTTCCGCGTCCACGAGTCCGCTATGGTAGGCGTGACGTAAAAAAAAAAAAAATCATCATCGGAGAGTGCGCGCGGAGTCTCTGAGCGGATGACCGCGTGCATCCCATACCCGTGGCTGCTCAAACCTGTACAATCCACCAATACAAAGATACAACGAGAGCCAGATTTTCAATAATTCTGTTTTTTTTTTTCACATGTTTGTTGCGGAACATCAGTGTACACTTTTGGTAGTATGAACACAAGTAGGCTATCCCGCGTCCGTGCTGTCCATGTAGCTACACTTCCGGATTGCTCATGCGGAAAGTATAAAACGAGCTAAAGCCCTTCTGTTAACCCCGGGTAGAAAAGATTGTTACTATTATTATATTTATCATTAGTATTTCCACTGCCCTCTTTATTTATCTTTTTTATTTTGTTTGACGTTGACGGTATGTCATTGCAGGTGTTTTTATTAGGCTAACTCACGGCATTGTAGAACTGATCTAAACACAGTCATCTATGATTCAGTTATAGTTCATGGAAAACTGTCTAATAATGAGTAAAATTTTAATGTTACGACTAGAGCTATAGCAACAGTTACTCGAGCGCAAGCCTCATACTCACGTGTTGGGACAGCCAAGGAAACACCACGCGCTGTATAAACAGTTGTTTCAGCCTTTGAGCAGAAAACGCTTTCATAGGTGTGTTCTTTGTAGCCTGAAAATCCCATTCAGGAGTAATAAAAATCCCAAATGAGCAATGCCAGTGCCGTTATGTAAACAGGTGTGCTCCATTTGTCTGATTGGTGTCACACTGACACCTCAGAAAGCCTCTGCAAATAAAATTCTTAACCTCAGTCTATTCAAGATTAATTGTTAACTGTGACAAGTATGAAATATGGAGCAATATAAGCCTGGATTCTATATAAATGAGGTTTAGAATGACCCAGTTTCAAGTGTTAAATGGTGTGCTTAATCTATCATATCACTACATAAGTACCAGATTCTAGGCTACTCTCACCTCTTCCTGAAGAAGTACAGGATATCACCCCACACAGTGTAAAACAGACATTTATCTTATCAACATGTCTCTCTTTGCCTTGCAGTCATGGGCCAAACAAAAAAGGAATACATAAGAAGGAGTGGGTGATGGAGAAAATGAAAGAGGGATGGGAAGGAATGCATGTGTGTGCATTAAGGCATGAAGACACTTGTGCATCCTGGAAGTATGAGTGGAAATATTAGCACGATGTGTCAGAGGAGGCCAAGCGAACCAATGTGGGGAAAATGCTCAGTGGTTGGTTGGGGGGCTTCAGATCTTCTAGACTGGCATGTGAGGGGGTTATGACTATTATGTTCTGTTGTGAATTGCACCTAATTGGGACCCTCTCTGTGAAATCCAGGCTAAGTCTCAAAATCTAGTTATACCAAGCATCAAAGTTTGATTTCAACCATTAATTTCTCTACGTTTTCAATCTTTGACATGGTCTTAGTCAGTATAAAGATATCAATGTTACATTTTCACAGAATGTTCTTTACCTTTTGAAGGATGATTTTATATAGAAAACAGTATTTCTAAAAGAAAAAAAAATGCCTGTACCTGGGTTTTCACAGACAGTATCACTATTTGCCAAAAAAAATGAAAAATAAATAAATTAGCATCTCATCGCAGTCCTTCATCTCCGTGGCATCTCCCTATGGCAAACTGTAATCTGATACGAATGTAGTCTCATATTTATATATTGCACATACATATAAAAGATAACCTGCCTAATCTTGCAAACGATGTAGCAAGTATCAGATCTGGAGATAAAGAAAAACATCATCTCTTGGATATAAAGTCTACTACATTACCAGATATTACCCCAAAACAGAACCCCAAAATTAGAAACATAAGGGTCTTGAGGCATCAGGTTGGCGGAAATAGCAAAAACTGTTGAGTTCTTCAGAAAAAAGATAATGTTTAGTGAGAGGGGGTGTGTAGGTCTACTTTTTTTTCCTGAATGTGAATGACTCAGAGTTGTGTGTCATGGCCCATAATATAAAGGAGAACCCTTTCACTAGTCCAAATGTTAGTAGAGTGATAACACAAGTTTGTACACTGTGTTTACCACTTGTGATTTTGGGATTACCATGAAATGTAAGTACTTTTATCATTCTTTACATCAGCTTTACAGCACAGGCAAGGGAATGTGTTTTAGTGAGGGCAAACGTGGACATTGTAGAGGGTGGGTCTATAGTGTGGGTGTTTTTGCTGTCTATGAATTTAGTTTTAAAAGTCTTTTCAGAATAGAAACCAAAACAACCACTAATTCTAGTAAAGCAGTCTGGCTTGTTAACCTCAAGATAATTCAGTGATGCTGGTGATATGAATCGTTTAATTTTTATGACAAATACAAATTTACGTAATGCACTGTGTTCATCTTTAAGGAAATGTTTTATGTTTATTATAATTATGAAAGTCAGAGTTATAACCACAATGACACTTTAACATTCAAAATTAGGTTTTTCAATGCTTAAATGACATTACAAAATTAGTTTTATTATTAATTCGTTTCTTTGGTTCTCCAAATCATGATTATGTGCTTGAAAAAAAGTCACATTAAGGTCAATGGTAAAAAATTAATGAATCAACTTAAAATGTATTTTCAAATTAGTAAAATTTAAATGTAACTTCAAATTTTTCAAAACTAAAAGTGAAAGAAAAAAACAATCTGATTTCAGTTATACTGTATGATATTATATAGATAATACTAAAATAAACCTCAAGTTAGGGTTTTATAAAGCTGCTGCAGGGTTGAGTTGTAACCTCAGATTGTAAACATGCTTACATTGCTTTTGCTTGATAACTTGTACTTAGAAAATATGCACACGTATTGACTCAGTGCATCAGTAATGAGTTCATTTCAGCATTAAAAGCAGTGCTTTTTCAAAATCGTGTTGACAGACGCAAAAAGCTGCAGTGCAGTATCAGTGTAAAAATCATTTTCCACAAGTGCAAACGGAGGATGTCTGCAAGCGAGTGACCTTTGCATGCCAACAAGTTTTGATGGAGATCACCAGCATGCCATCATGCCATCTTTAGCGGTTGCACGTAATGGTTATCGGTGACCTGAACAGTTTCTCTATTTAGAAAGGTTTCAAAGGATGCTAATTGCGTAAATAACCATTCATTTCCTTTTAATGCTTATCATAGGGTTAAGTCACACAGTTATAACATATCTACTGCATGTATTTGAAGGCCTACAACCTTCTCACAGACTCTGGTCATGGCTCATTTGAGTTTGCTGTGGATAAAGACTGGGGCACACATCAAACGGGCCAATTATTAGTGGTTAAAAAAAAGAACGGCCTAAAATAGACCTAAAATATTTATTTTCACTGTAATAGTCATGCTAAATGTTATATATTCTTACTATGCATTTTAATCAGATAAATAAGTAAATAGATAGGTTGACAATAAAAATGTTAGAATATTTAAATAGACAAACAGAAGGTTATACATGTCTAATTTACTAATGTGTGAAATCAGGAAGACAGATTTCCTGAAAGAACTCTGAACTGGAAATTAATGGATTTTGCAGTCCTTTGCTTTCATTTTCACCAGTTTTACCGGTTTGGTGAGCTCAGGCTAAACAAGTGTGCATCAAAACTTAGGCAAGCCACCACAAACACTACATCAGGAAAAATGCTGACTCGCATCTTTTTATTCAAACAGCACCTCTCTTAATTTTGCGCATTCAGTGTGAAACTGATCACAACAAACCCAGCAAATGTTACAAATGTGTGTCCTTCATGCCTTGGAAATTCCTGTGGCATAAAATCTTTCTCTAAATCATCCCATCCGGTGTAACCATTACAAACCAAGAAGAGGGGCTCTCTGTGCAAATCCGTCTGCTTAGATACAAGTTTTTATAGAGTAAAACAGCTGTCTTTGCGCCCACACTGAAACACTTGTGACTCCGAGCAGCTGTTCCAATGACATTAATAAGAAATCCTGCTTGTTTTAATGCCGACAGTGTTACCTGATTCCACCTTTCCCCTCATCGTCTTGATGACTTGCGTTGAGCTCTTCACCTTCATCACAGCCCGTCCTGCTAATATAACTCAAGGAAAAAAGGAACTGAAGAGGCTATATACAGAAATGCGTACGCTGCTGGAAATAGTATCTAAAGAAAGGCATGGGGTAAGTACCAGTAAATGTACCAGTTTTCTAATTCATTTTAAGAGTAAATCTCCCATGCAGAATAACACATTTACATTTAGCAAATAAAAAAAAGCTATTATCTAATCAAATGCTTGACATTTTTCAGAATGAGATGCAAGAATTTGAGCAATCACTCACATCCCTGCCTTCACTGAACTACAAAACAGCAGACCTGAAAACAGTCGAGGTAGAACATCCACATATCTCTGTCCGCTTTTCTGTGTTTCAAGCATCTAGACTTTCTTTTTGACAGAATATTTTTTTTGACTAAGATCCAAAATTGAAACCAGACTGTTTACTGATAACCCCAAAATACAGTTTATCTTCGACTGGAAAAAAAAATACAATGAAATGTATACAAGTGCCACAAGATAGATAGATAGATAGATAGATAGATAGATAGATAGATAGATAGATAGATAGATAGATAGATAGATAGATAGATAGATAGATAGATAGATAGATAGATAGATAGAATTAAATGATCACAACATTTAATCTCTGAGTCTGGCTCCTTCTGACCCACAGGTGAGCAGTACTTTGGGACAGCTGTACTCTGGTCTTAAATCCTTCAAGTTCCATCTTGACTGGATCCAGCAAAAACAAGAAGAAATGGGGAGCGATTATTCGAAGACAAAGAAACTCGCTCGTCGTATTGAAGACATGAGCCACACGGTGTTCAACCAGGTAAAAACCACTGAACTCAGCTCCAGGAGGAAATCAAACAATATTTCAATATCCTAAGAGCTGTTCAAATTAATGGCATAGATTTTTTTCGAGATGCTTGAAGCAAGATGCAAGAAGACGGACTTTAAGAATTTGTTTAACAGAAATCTTCTAAACCTTCTTACAGATTGGGACGACCCCCTCTGAGCTGGTCCACCCTTCCCTGTCGCCTTTGAACACAGCTTGGGAAGCATACCAGGCCAATGTGGAGATTCTTGACAAACTGTACTACTTTTGCATCTGGTACGTTAGAGCACTGGGAGACCTGAAACACAAGCAGCTCTCAGCTCAACTCCATGACGCCTGACTTGCCTTAATGTTTGATAGGATGTCATCCCCATTTTGAGAGTGTTCTGCAGTTAACATTTCCTATGTTGTTTTTATTTCATTAAGTTATTATTTATAAGTTTTGTATTTAATATTTATTGAACCATTTTTTGTTTACAATGAAGGATTTTTTTATAGAGAGAGAGAGAGAGAGAGAGCGTGAATGAGAAAATAGCACTTTATAAAAATATTAAATATATTATTTAAATAAGTGAATTTGTATGCAAAACTCAGCTGCAGGCAGTTGCTAACAATGACCGATAGATGTCACTTAGAAACCTTTTACTGTGGTTAATGTGATCTATAATTAAATGCAGTCCAGGACGGGCACTCTTGTTTATTTATCTATTTTTTTAGTTAGTAATATCGCCAACAAGTCCTGAATCAACATCCTTTTTGAACAACATTACTGAATAATTCAAATTTTAAGGTTAGACTTTAGGTACGGTTGGCATTTAAACTATTCGGTTGTTAAAGCTACTCTATGAATGTTCTTTTAATCTTGACATATCAGTTTCATAATCATTCTGACGGTACGCTTACTTATTATAAGACTAACGTTAACGGCTTCTGTGTCTCTCTCACGCGCTCCACTGTTCTGCGCGTGTATGTTATTGAAAATGTGCACGGAATTCTGGATTGCTTTGCGGCAGAAAACAAACGCACTGCTGTCCGCTGTAATTACGACAGTAATTTAGACCAACGATTTCCACTCATTTAACTGGAGGTGGCTAAGATACCAAAACTAGCTACATTCAGTTGTTTAATGGTTAGTGTTAAGCCTAAACTTTTTTTTTTACAGGCATTTTTATTATGTTTATCCGTGCTATGATAAATGGATGATAAAATTGGGTATTTAAAGCAAAACAAATGACAAAAAGTTTCATTAGGGCTAAATACACGTTATTGCTGCTGCACCATGGGTTTTTGCAAGCATATTATAAATACAGTAGCTTGAAATGCACTCACTGCCTCAAGATTGTACTTATTCCCAGTGATTATGTGTTTAATCTAAATTAAAGGGTGCCACCATATCGCAGAAATGCACTGGGGGGGGGGGGGGGCTTGCATTACTTGAAAATAACTTTTACATTGTTCATGATGGATTCATCAGACTATATGTAGATTGGAAAACAGATTTGTTTGAAACATGTGTGAAGAAATGTTGTGGTGTTATTATCAGATAATTATTTGGTAAAATCTTTTAGGTGAAGAGAACAAACTAAAATTCACTCTGATTTACCTTTACAAGCCTGGTGAGATGGATGTAAATGCTTTCCTGGATGTTGTTTATTTTTCATACTTTTTTATATATATCTATATATTTATTTTATTTATACTTTTTTATTATTTAATTGTTTTTGTCATTTTTCTTTCAATAAAATGATTTTACATCAAACATTCAAAGCTTCTTTTTTTTCCAACTGTTGAATTGCTTCAGCAACAACTGAACCTTTAATAAAACAATAATCCAACCGTCATCACATCATTTTTGATGTTCTGTACATAATTGGTTATATTTGGATTGTAATATTTGTACCTAAAAAAATCCTTGTGTGACTTATTTGTAGGTTTGTAAATCATTTTCCTGCCCCGTCTGGCTGAGCATTTTCACAGATAGTTGAGCTAAACTAGATCCAGACAGTTAAAAATCGCCAGTAATAGCGTAATCAGCCATGAATGTCAAAATCTTTGTCATGATGACTAATACCAAACGCTGCAGAATATGGAATAGGATATGGATATAGGATATGTCGTATGACTGTGTGTGAGAGAGTTTAAAAAGCTGAAAAGTCAGGATTTGGCACGTCCTGCAGAAAGAGTGATCTGCGATATAAGCATTTTGTGTACCACACTCTCACAGCTGTTGGATTTGTCATGCTCACTCAGAGAGAAATGCTGGCCAGCATCAGAATACATTTGTCAGATCCATGATGCATGAGTATAAAGGGCTATCAATCGATTTCCATGATGCAGTATGCTGACTGATCAAATCAACTGCATTTAAATCTGATATTCTAATTTTTGTAACATTAACAGCCCTAATGAAACAAAAGGTTTTTGATAAACATGCTGTAAAAGGCAAAAATGTGAGAGAAGAACTGAGAAAAGGCTGGGGGGTTAATAGCCAGTATACTAACAAATTGCCTGTTACACAAACCCTACAAAAACATACTGTCAGCAATGAACACCATAACATTCAAAAGGAGGGGTAATGGTAACGAGACCATGTGAGTGGGCATACTGGGAAATTTGGATAGACAGAGAGAGAGAGAGAGAGAGAGAGAGAGAGAGAATGAGAGACTGAGAGTACAGAGATACTATTGAACTATATAAGGCAGAGGACAGATTCAGTATAAATCAGGATATGCACTCAGAAGCAAAATAATCAGTATCTGTAAATTGATGTATGACTGGCTGACCTGCTGTTGCCCATTTGAACTGCAGCTTTCAGTACCCAGTTTATGGGACAATTGACCAATAGAGAACTGCACTTCTGAATTCACTTTCAGCCTTCAACAGCATCAAACATGACAGTAAGTCTTTTCATTTCTTTCAAAAGGTCTCTTCTAAATGGATTATACACAAATTGTAAAATAATTTATATAGCATGCAATGTAATTTAAAATAACACACAGGCTGATACCATAGGCCATATTATGTACACTGACATTCAGAAGATTAGAAAGATTATTCAGTGTTTCAGAAAGAAGTCTCTTACACTCATCAAGGCATGTACTGTATATGATCAACAATACAGTAAGCATTTTATATTACGAAATAGTATAATGTTTTGTATATTAATATATTTTATAATGTTATTTTTTGTGATGTTCTTTATTAAGATTAAAAAAGGTAATTGTGAAAAAAAGTTTAAACAAGAAAAAGTCTTTGCAAAACATAAAAGTAAAACTATATGAGAAAATGTCACAATTAAAAGAAACAGTTGCAATTATGAGATTTAAATCACAAATTGGGTATATATGAAGAGTTCAGATGCAAAAGTTTCTAAGTGCTGTCTGAAATTTTCTTCTAAAATTAAAATTTTTGTCAGGCTCCTATATATGTTCATTTATTTCACTTTGATAGCAATGGAAAGACCCTATTCATTGTGAAATTACTGAACTTACAAAATCTAATAAATCCTAATAAAAATTCTGATTTTAGAATAAAATTTCAAAGGGACGTCATTTAGTTATAGAAGAGCTTAAAGTAAGTTTTAACAAAGTTTATAATGTGCAAAACATAAGGTCAGACTACATTTGTAACTAATTCTAGCACATACCTGAAAGGGTTTTCAGAACAAGTTATGTAATTCAGTGATTTACAACATTCACAACTAATCCCAAAGAACTTCTATGTGCTGCTGCCTAAATCGCTGTTCTCGACAAGGGGTTAACCACACACAACTTCTGGCGAGCTGTCTGTCCTCACACAACTGATGCCCAACAGGTGCACCTTATCCCTCTTATGCAACACTGTCCCCCATCATCCTGAACTGCTGCTTTAATAAAGAGTGCAGCCTTCCCCTTTAGGGACACCAAAGCTCACACAGTTTAAAAACAGACAAAAAAAAAAATTATTGAAATTACATCCAGTTCAAATACAAATTATGCATGCCATTCAAACATGCTACATGAATAAATGTTGATCAGTTACCAATACTATTATTGAACAGAACACTTAATCCTATGAAGCTCAGCTGAATAGCACAGCTGTCTGGGGACAGTTAAGATGTGTTGACAGAATAGCCAATCCTCAGAACTGAGGCCCAAATCCCCCTTTTGCTGTAGCAACCTTATAATAGTATGCCGTGACAGATCCCAGCAGTTTATCTTTGATCCAGCCAGATCCTGTTTACTTTAAACAAGGTATTTTGTGGTATTTGACAGTTAGTGAAACCTTGTTTGACATACCCCAAAAAGGTTGGAAAAAAAACAACAAAAAGCATGGGTACCATGCCAGTTAAGACTTTTTGAATCTAATATCATCTAATTTAGTGTCTTTGAAACAAAGTGGAAAATTAGGCATGCAAATTCTCCCTCAAATTACATTAGCTGTTAAATGTTTGTCATGTCCATCTGCAATCCTGACACCCTAGTTTTGTTATTACAGACTGCCACAAGACTTCTGGATGAGCTCTGTCACTTAAAGGCTCAGTCTCTAGAATCATTGGAGCCTTTAGATCACTTCCAAGTTATTAAACTTCTTGGAGAGGGTTCATATGGAAAAGTCAAATTAGCAGTGCACAAGAAGAGAGGTAAGTTATGTTCCTTTTTTTCTCTCATCGGATCTTATCCTTGCTATAATCGCATTTCTGGGAATTTGATTACTGCATACTACTTCCTTCTTCCTTTCCTTTTGACAATATCTCCATTATTCTTCCAAATCTCCATGGAATCTAGGAACACCAATGGCCCTTAAATTCTTCCTGAGAGACGACATATCTCTACTGTCCTTTCTGAGGGAATATAACCTGTCTTTGGCCTTTTGTACCCACCCCTCACTTACCTCAGCTTTAGGCATCGCTTTCTCAACTCCTACTCACTATGTGTTCGCCCAGCAACCTTGCCTTTATGGCGACCTATATGATGTCATCGTTCCTGAGGTTGGTAAAAGTTTGACATCAAGTTTCATACTTCTTAATGATGATGGCTCCTTGAGGACTAACATGCTGCAGAGTTTAGATCCAGTCTGCCCAAGTACACCTGTCTGGATGTTTCTAGCAATACTGAAGAAACTTGATTAGCTGGATCAGGTGTGTTTCATTGGAACCAAAGCTAAACTCTGCAGGATAGTGGCCCTCAAGGAGCAGGATTACACAGTCCAGGTTTGAATCAGTGGTTTCTGAGCCTATATCCCCATTATTGCAAATTTTGAATGTCTCTTTAAACAAATACACCCGATTCAACTCATCAGATCATTAGAAGAGACTCCAAGACCTGAAGTTACTGTGTTAGATCAGGGGTAAGCAAGTTCGGTACTAGAGAGCTGCTGCCAACCCTGAAAAACACACTCACCTGTCTATAGGCCAGGGGTTTTCAACTCTGGCCCTCAAAGTCAACTTTCCTGCAGTTTAGCTACAACCTTTGCTCAAACCTGATTTACTGATCCTGAAGACCTTGATTAGTAGGGCTGTAGTACTCTAGTCCGGTCTCAGTTTGGAGACCCCTGTCCTACAGAGTTGTTACGTTGCACATGCTTTTTAATCATAACAAATAATAATACAATTATTTTCTTAGAATAGGAGACATGCTGTCTCTCCCATTATCAGTTGTTAAGTATGTGGTCTTGAAGAGAATCCTTTTTTTGTCTCATTTGGACTCGGTCTTGACTTGTGCTCTAACATCTTTCGACTCGACCTTGACTCGGTATCAACTAGTCCTGTTTGTGGACTTGACTTGGACTCGACAAAGCTGGACTTGACTACAGCACTATTGATTAGCTTGTTCAAGTGTGTTTGATTAAGGTTGGAGCTGAACTCTGCAGGGAAAAGTGGACCTCAAGGGCCAGAGTTGAAAACTGCAGCTATAGGCTCTCTAGGACCAAACTTGCATACAACTGGATGGTCCAGTCCTGATCCTGGAGGGCCAGTAGAACACAATAGAGCTTTTTTTTTTACTCAAACCATTGTAGTCTGTCAGTCCTATAATGTCACTGGATGGGAATCACGGCTTTGGGCATCATAAAGCATACACAAACAAAACCAAATTAAACCCTGGTGCTTGTGATGATACACTGATGAGTCAAGACGCAGAATGATCAGTCTGTGCAATTGTGTATTTATTTATCGTTTTTTGACCTCTGATTTTCACAGCATTGTCTGAACTGTCTTGAACGCTTTCACATCTTTTTCTTCAGTCTGTGCAAGACGTCGTCTTCTTTTTCTTGATTTACGGCGGACGCAGACTCATAAGTGCATTACCGCCACCTATCTCTCAAGTGGTCCAGACCGAACATTTTGTGTCTTTGCACATCAATGTATCATCAAGTGCCACAGGGTTTAATTTGGTTTTGTTTGTGTATGTTTTATGACACTCAAACCCATGATACCCATCCACTGACATTATAGGACTGACAGACTGCAACAGTGAGAGTTAATAATCTCAGTTTGTGTTTTACTGACAAAAAGTCACCTACATCTTGGATCCCCTGGGGACTAAGCAGATAAACATAAAATTTTCATTTTTCAGTGAACTCTCTCTTTAAGTCCTAATAAAACAAACCTCAACCATCTAAACAAGGTCTTTAGAATTACTAGAAACGTTCAGACAAGTGTGTTGGGGCAGGTTAGAGCTAAACTCCAGGCACCCAAGAAGCAGGACTGGAAACCCTTTGTCTAAACTGATTTCTTCAATCGCAGGTTGGTCTTGAAGAGAGCCGTGCCCAAGGAGTGGCTTCCCAGATCAGCGGTGCTCTCTCTCACCTCCATTCCCTTGGCTTTGTCCACCGTGATGTCAAGCCGGAAAACATCTTCCTGTGTGGCCGTGAGTGTCGTTGGGTCAAACTTGGTGATTTTGGCATGGTGAAGGCTAAAGGCACCAGGGTACCATGCGTGTGGTACAGCTCCCCTTACTGCACACCCGAGTCTGAGATGGCAAGGAAGAACCAAGAGAACCATTTGGGTAACTTGGGGATGGACAAAAATGGAAACACGCAAAAAGGCGACTCTGGAAAGACTCACAGGATGTTGGTGTCTGTGGATCCCACTACAGACAGCTGGGCATTAGGCATTTTAATCTACGCCATGCTAATGGGGAGCCTTCCATGGTCTGAGACTGTTTCAGACAACACTGCATATAAATGCTATCTACAATGGACCAACTGGGAAGGATCACCATCACAGGAGAGGGGATCAGATCAGCCTGAAAACTTCCAACAGATGGCACCACAGTTTGCGGCGTTCACTCCTCTTGCGGCTTGTCTTCTTAGGGCCCTGCTCCACCCACAGTTCAGGCTTCGTGGCAGGCCAGATGAGGTGGAAAGATATCTGGGAGGAGCCTGGCTATTGGACAAGGATGTCAGTGGGTGATGCATCAAAAGAAAGGCAGGACGCAGATCATTAGTTTGTCATTCACTCGTCACCTTTTAGAAGTAGTTCTGATGGTAGTTTTAATCATAAGCCTGCTGTGCATCCTATGCATTATTAGCTGAGAGTTTGTTTTCCTAACTGACCACTAGATCTTAGCTGTAAACACTGAAAACACAAAAGTTCCTGGGAAAAAAAGTTCCGGGTATATGTTACGGGTAATTTTGGTGGAAACTCGGCACAAGAGTGGAAAGCTCTGCGGTTGATCTTCTTACAATGCCACTGGTCTTTATAGATCTACTGACTACCAAGAGCAGCACAAATTAGCATCTGGATTAAGAATATGGCAGTATATGGAGTTGGTAAGGGTTATATAATTGAAAAGGGGCAGTATTTCTAAAAAAAACTTGGGCTCCATCCACAGTCCAGCAACATTACTACACTACAAAACAATGTGCTTCCCACAAAGATCAGTGTAATTCTATATCCTGAAGTCCGTACCAAGAATATGACAAGAGTGACAGCTAAAGATCTGCAGGCATCTTAATAATATCTGTGTTTATGAGTCTAAATAAATATTGCTGCCATCTCCACTTTCTAAAGTCCAAATGAACTTCTTATATATGATTTCATTCATCTGGAATGGGTTGGCTCGTTGTTTCTTAATTGCAGCAATCTCAAGTAAATGACAGGTTGTTGGACAAATCAGTGAAAAGATTTTGTTGTGAGAGCAAGTTGTTGTTTTTGATTAAAGATTACGAGGGCACATTTATAATAAATGTATTTTAGGTGGACCTCACGCATGCATTATAAAGCAGGATTTCCCATATGGGGGATCTTGATCCCCTAGGTGTCCATGGGGGAAATGCTGGGAACTTGTGATAGAAATTATAGAAATGTTAAATTTCAAACTGATCAAAATAAAGGATTCAAAATTTCACAGTTTGCTCTGGTCTATACAAAAATGAATCAATAAATATCTGTTTTCTCCAACATTTTGAACTGTTAACTATTTGTTTATATAAATGTTTTTATATTCGCTTAACGTCATAAAGTTTGGAATGTTCACTCCTGTCTTAAAATCATATTTAGGCTTTTAACAACCTACATTATGCTCATGAAAGGGCATCTTCACGTGGAGCGCTTGTGAGTGTAAGAGTAAGGAGCACATCTCTCAAGTTTCAGCAGAAGACATGCAGACACATACAAACACTCAGACACTACGTGTCCTAGATTTAAAAATAACCCCCAGACCATTAATAAAACTCTTTTAGCCATCATCACCTCTGTCAGATGCGCACTTGAAATCACATACACATGCATGGGCAAACACACACAGTCTTCACCGATCTTTAAGTGTCTCACACTTCTGCATTCCAAACTGTCCCTCCATTCATCAACACTGTACACACACACACACAAAAAGTGTGAAGTTACATGTAACGGATAGGTCTTTGGCTTATGTTCAGACTCCTTCAAATGATCCATGAAATCATAACATTGTAAATTATTCAGTAAATAAGACCATATTTGTAAAATACACAGAGTTAAAATAACTGTGCATAAATATGCATAAAGTCTGGAACATCAAATAAGAAAAAATATATACCGTAAACAAATGAAGTTCACCTGACTTTCCAGAAGAAAAAAAGAAAAAGAAAAATTTTTTTTAAAAAAAGATTTAAAACATTTAAAAAGGCAAATATTTGCACAAGAAACTGCACGAATACAGTCTAGGCTTCTTAATTAAGACATCAAAAAAAGACTAGTGTCAAATTTTGCCCTTTCAAACTGAAGTTATTTAGGCACCTTGTTAAGAGATTAACAACTGAAATAGCTCATTACATGAAGGGAGAAGATCCACAAAGATCATTTGACAGCCCTGCTAAGTATTCCAGCTGCTGTCTATATGACCTTTCATTTGATATACTACATTAAAACACATTTATTTGCAATTATGCAAGTGTGAAAGTATGCTGTCATCTTGCATATATTAATCTGTAAGTAAATGTGAGAAATATCGGTCTATAAATTTGATGAATTTATAGCACTGGGAAATCGGCCCTGATCATCAGCAAAAGTGTCCAATTTGCTAATAAAAGCCACTTTTAAGCAGAACAAATGTTGTGTGTGTGTGTGAGAGAGAGAAAAAGATCAAGTCCACAATCTGAGACATGTTGACAGGGTGGTGCCAAATAACACACGTTGACACGTCACTCACACATTCAGACTTCTGAATGAGGACCGATTCAAACTTGCATCAACGAGTGAACAGCTGATCCCCAAACATGCTCCCGATTTATTAGCCAAGAACATTTCCTCACAACTTTTCAAAACAAATCTTCACACTGTATCCTACTACCACAATGAGAGACAGGACATTTTGTTCATCGTTTGGTTTCTAGTTCTGCACCATTGCACTGAAGCCTTGGCCATTTAAAAAACCCACTGATCCAAAATCTCACTTCACATACTGTAATTAAACATTAATTTAAGTACTAGCTTCCTTAATAATTAAAATTCTGTCATTGTTGCTCATTCTTATGTTGTTCCAAAGTGATGAGAAATTTTGAATAATATATAGGCCACTCTTTTCAATGTAGTAAATGTGTAATAATGCAACATATTCCAAGTGTTCTAAAGCCATGTGAAAACCAGACCAAATTGTAAGTCAATCACTTACTTCAGTTCTGTTCAATACATTAAATGTTATTACTATTAATTAAAATGAACTGCACAAAGATTTCCTCCAACTCAATAATTATTGTTCATAACAGACTGGTTTATTATAATATTTATATTGCTTTTAGTTAGTTTCTTTTTTATTAATTACACCCATGTATGATAATCCATACTTATTTCAAAAAGAAATTGAGTACAACCATCATAAGCTTCTGAAAGTGTATAAAGCAGTTGAGAAAAATTAGGTAGGCCTACCGAGTAACTAATAAGTTTCTCCAGTCTTGGTGCATTCATAAATTGTATATGACAATGAACAACTGAAACAGGATCCAATTGAACGGTTAAAAATCTCAAAACCCGTTAATAGATGCCATAGTTCAAAGCTCAAAAGCAATCCAATTAATTATCTACACTGTAACCCACTGAAAAGAGTCAAGGGTACAGGCAAACATTTGTAAGAATGAAAAACTAAGCCAAACAGAATGATGTTGTAAAAAAAAAAAAAAAAAAAAAAAACTAGCTCGATCAGACAGATTAAGGGAACTACAAAGGGTATTAACAAGTCATTAATCACAACAGATAAAGAGCAGGTGTGCATGTTTTCTGAAAATAGTCAGCACTTGTGTGACAGAGACGTTTGGTGGCCAAACGGAGAAGTACAGGCTGATGGTAGTTATTGCGAAACCAATCAAAGCAGCTTAGAAAAGTCAGGAAGATGTTATTTAGCTAGATAAAGGCTAATGAACGGAAACAGATGTGAGACCCAGCTGCATTGCCTAAGGTCATCTGCTGAAAATCCATCTTAAGCTAGTGACAGTGTTAAGCTGGTTTCAAGCTGGTCCAACCTGGCCATTAAAGGAACGGCCACCATGTTCCAAAAGCAACCTTAAACTGGGAACGTATTCGTTGCTGGTCCAATAAGCTCTAGCACATGACTCGTGAGCATCTTACACCAGCTACCATGCTCCAAAGCATCTTAAACTGGGGCTTGCAGCACAAACTGATAAACACAAATGTTATTTGACATGAGGCAGATTAAAAAGTATTTGTGGTTATTAAATTACTTTCCAAATCTAGTAGTTTTCAAGAATTCAGTGACATTCACTAAGTAAATAAAAAGCCAATCTCAGTTATGATTTTAACATTACTATTAACACTAAAACCATTTCTTGAACATCTGATATATTTACTTGTGCCATATAACATTATTTAATATTGAATACATTTGAGATACTAAATCCCTCAACAAACTCTCGCATAAGAAATGAGTCAAATGTGAATGTTAGAGGACTCAGCTAGAAGAATTGTATATATATGTCAAGGTAAAAGTCAAATTAGTATTCAGTTACTGTTACTACGGTACTTTAAGACCATGATAGAATAAAGAGTAGAATATTTATTTCATGACAGGGTGATACTGTAGTAAGTGTGGTGTTTTGGTGGAACACTATTAACATAGTAATAACTTTTAACATTTTATAAGGGCAACAAAGCAGAAAAATAAACTGTTGTACAGTACTTTGGCATCAAGAGGTTAGATATCCCAAAATGGAAATCATACATTTTATATAGCAAATCCTAATGCAAACTATGGTTCTCCATAACAGCAATGTGATTGCATTTGTTTCAATGAGTTAAGTATAAAGTATTGTAGCACTTAAATATATTTTATAGACTGCAAGGGCAAATTAAATTTTTTAAGAATCATATTCCACAGATTTTATATTATTTAAAATAATCACATTTGAAGCAATGTGTGCTGGAATTCTTTTGTACATTTTATTTTTGTTTAACACATAAATTACTATGTAAGTTAAGTAAATGACAATATGGATATGTAATGAATATCTTGACATAATCCCTTTATTTGAGGGACATAATTCTTCAACACTGTGGCCTTCAGGTTTTATATATTCTTATGACATACAAGATGTTAAGCTCTTAACATATCCACCAGACCTCACTTAAATTCTACACTTTCAAACAAAATCTCTGCCTTTTTTTTAAACACTCAAACACCTATATTCACTCCTCCAAAACCTCCAAAGACAAACATATACAGGTCATGACAACAAAATGGACACATCCAACACCTTGTGGACAAATGTAAAGATACTGGAACAATCTTCAAAACATTACCATAAAGTTTTAAATATAACCCCCATGGGATGTTCCTCTCTTTTATACAATCTTTTTCATAATTTCATTTGGTTGATCCTAACAGAATTCCTAATAGCCTATTTCTCGCCTCTGTGCTCTGCTAAGATTAGCCGCATGACATACAGCTTGCCGCTACAATTATGCATTATCTTATTAATTGCAATAGTTTTGATGGAGGAATAGGAACAATAATGGAATGAAGGAGGATAAAACTTTTTCAGAACTGCACCCAGTTCCCAGACGAGGGTTCTTGGCATTGTGCTGAAGGAGGGACAGAGCTGAAAGAAAGAAAGAAAGAAAGAAAGAAAGAAAGATTTAAGTGCTTATACTGGTGGTGGTCTAAGACCAGTTTAATGACAATATTTACTGACCAGTAGTAATATCTGAATACAGAAACTTATTCAATGGTCAAGAATCAAGGTCACTAATCACGTTACCTTGCAGAGCTAGAGAAGTCACCCCACAGGTCAGAGCTGGGGTTTGACTGAACCACTGTATTAGAGTTACTGCTGTCCAGTTCTAATAAACATCCTAAAAGTAGAAGAAAGTGAGGTCCAGAAAAGAACAGAGAAATAAGTGTAATTAAAATTATTTTTGTATGAACAATAATAACTGTAAATAGTTCATTCATTAGGAATAGTTCAACCAAAAAGTAAAACTGGCTGAATGTGTCACCCTCAGGCCATCCAAGATGGACTATAGATGAGCTCTTTACTTTATTGGAACAAATTTTCATTGCTGAGGAACCACTGGTGAGCAAGTGATGCAATGCTGAATTTCTACATTATCTGTTTCGATAACTCAACTCATTAACTGGAGTAAATGGATAAATGGTTCCTTTAATAAAAAAGCACTGTCAGATTTTACTTTACAGAATAAATATATTACACATAATCTAATCCAGGGCATCAAAGAAAAGAGGATGCTTTTGTTTATATTTAACCAGTAAGGATGTCAATTGATGTACCTGTTTGCGCTCCTCCTGATGGCTGTACTGTGTTGTGATTGGACGAAGGAGGAGGGGCTATCTTTCCTCCTGGAGGTGGAGGGAGGAGCCCCAAGCCTCCTGAGCTCTGAGGGCGGGGCTTGTCCCTCTTTTTACCTTGCTTGATACAAAGAAATATTTCTCTAATTTAACACAAATGCATGATTATTTATAATATGAGGGCATGACAAATCACTGTATATTCTTATGAAAATGGAGTGATGCAAGAAAGGCCATAATCAGATTTTCTTTAAATCCAATTCCAAAAGTAGTTTTTAGCTGTTTTAGTTTCGTTTTACCCCAATATTCAGCGTGATGGTCTGTCCCTCTTTGAAGCCTAGGTCCAGTTTGGGTCCTGAGTCTACACCCTGAGAACTTTTGATTTCATTCTCCTGTTTTACCCACCTTACAAGAAAAGAAAAGGAAAGATTAAGGAATAAAATAAAATAAATAAAATACTGACTGCACAGTGTACAAAAAACTAAAGGTTCTTTATTGGCATTGATGGTTCCATGAAGAACCTTTAAAATCCATAGAAATGTTCCATTCCACCTTTTTTAAAGAGTGTGCATACTAACATTGCTTATTACGCCCCAAAGAGCATCCAAGATGTCACTACAAATACAAAAGCATTTTGTGTCATAAACATTCACAGGAATTTTGAAGGGAACTTACTTGAAATGATCCTGCAGGGAGACATTGAAATCAAAGGCATCACCTCGGTCTCCAAACCCAACACCAATGAATGCACTCCGACCTAAAATACAGGCAGCAAGGATAACGCATGTCTAAACTGTAATACAGAAGTGAAGTATAACTTATCTGCAAGACATTCTATCATGGCAGGGTATCTAAAACAAGGTCATTTTAAATCATACACTAACCATTGTCATCCTGTATTCGGAGAACAAAATAGCGACTGGAATCGCTGACGGTCTCCACAGCAATGCCGGGATATTCATTTATCGGCGCTTGAGCAAATAGCTCACCTGAGGACAATCATGGAAAAAGGACAAATAGGAGCTTCTTTTGCTGCAAAGATGTCTCTGAGAGTCATCCAATCAAACATTTGGGTCATTTTTTTTTTTTTTTCTAACCTGAGACTTTGTCCTCCAATTTTATATAAGCCACCTTCCCCTTTGCTGTAATGCGCAAACGGCCTGTCCAGTCAGGAGTGTCCAGCTTCCAGTCAGCCGCCCTGCCATTATCACAGCAGACATGTCATTTCAGGTCCATCAAAGGAAAATGGTCTTCACAGGTTTTTTTAAAAATGGAAATATATTTTGGATGACCTTAACAACAAAAATAATACAAATTATTTTCTGTTTTAGTTAAACACTCTTCAAAAGTAATTAACTGTCAAAAAAATTATTTTAAATTTATTTCCTACCGGTTTTCCAAAATATCCCTTAAGAAAAATAACCATGGTTTTATTATAGTAAAACTGTAGTAACCCATGGTTTTTTGGCGTATTGACTGCCATTTGTAAAACCACAGATTTACTACAAATACCATGGTTAAACTATGGTTAATATAGCAAAACCATGGTTAATTTGTTTTTTGGTTTTATTTGTAGTAAAACCATGGTTAATTTTTGTAAGGGATGTAATTGATCTTAATGTAAATGATTCTTGCAGACTTCTTTTTTTATTCTTATCTTGTAGTTTGAATTAAAATGGCATAACTGGAAAGGGATTTAATGGTTTCTATTCCCACCGCCTTCTGGTTATTTTCACCTCAAGACACAATCCAGAAAATGACTGGTGAAAATAACCAGAAGACAGTGGGAACAGAAGACATTTAACATCTTTCGACAATTTATGGCAAATCCAGCAATATAATTTCAATTTTTAGAACTGACACAAGCCTCCAAGCTGCTCATGAAGGAATACAAGTGGGATTTCTCCTCTAAATGTGTGCCAGTGAAGTATCACATTCTCTGTGGGCAAGAGTTTTTAGGACTAATTATACACTACATAGACTGGACCACATATACGACCCTGAAACCACACATTTCACACCAACACATTAACACAACAACATATTGTATAACCAGAATAATACTACTAATCAATGAGATAAGCTCTCACATGAAAGTGTCATTAAATATGTATCTGCTTATTCTACACCTCTTCCTTTTAGTCGTGAGCTCGCAAACACACAAAGCATCTGACATAACAAGATATTTTTCTTTCTATCGTGTTTAAACCAATAACAAAACACTGACTGTGTGACATAAATGCTTTATTTATTATCAAATAACGTTCGTAATAGCAGTGTGGTGCTGATACAGCTGCGGCAAAATGGTATTAAGTTACAAGATTATTTACAGAACAGACACCAGCCAAGGGCTCAGGCCCTCACATCCTATAATTCACCTGTATCCGCGATTCGACGCCCGCGGCGGGATGCGATAAACATTTACATCTGGTTTTACGCACAAAATCGACTCGTATTCCACCTCGGACGCCATCTTGAACTGATTCCAATGGATGGGAGTAATAGTTCTGTCTTCATCCAATTTGTTATTGCGGGCCAGCCGCTTCTTCGGGCACCGTCAGTGACGTCAGCGATGCCTCAGGCACGCGCTTGAGAATCACGCGTTGTCAGATCTGCGGATGTATGGATCGACTCGTTGTTATGGAAACTAGTCTCGGTGCATTAGCCACCATGATGTTGGGATTAGCGGATTTCTCATCGCCTGTTCGTGTCCCACAAGTAGAAGATTTGACGAACCCTTTAAATTCATAATTTATGTATAATTCGTTTATTGTCTCTTATTTATTGTCGAAGGGCTTTAATGAAAAGCAAAAACAAATTCTGGCAGGTTTGTTTACCCTTGTGGGTTTCCACAAAGCCACGCCTGCTCATAAATATTCACTAACCAGCTGGCTAACCGCCTCTCCCATCTCATGAATATTTAGTAAGAGGCTTGGGCTGCGTTCGTCTTTTGACAGGTAGCCGTAAACGGAAGCGGAAATTTCCGCTAGGATCTAGAAAAGCCTATCGTCGTCTCTTCAGTTCATTCTCACATAAGGTTGGTATATTAAAAACATTTATGTATATTTTTGTATCCATCAGTCAGAAATGTTGTCTTCGATCTGACGTTAGAAGAGATGCTCTATGTAATGTTAAACCTTTAGCTAAGGCGCAGTATATGGTCATGCATTATTATTATGCTGTTTTTAAGGCGATGGCTCTTCTTCATTCACCAAAATCAGCTTTTGCAGGTGTCAAATTACAGTCAGGGCACGATCAGATCTGTATGATGCGACATTGTCGCAGTTTATTGTATATGACAGCTCACTAGTGCTATATCTTCATGTTTGTTGTAGTGATTGTGATAATATAATGCTTTCAAGCACACATTGAAAGGTGTTTGGTCTCTGCAGCATTGGTAAGATGTCTGTCTGCACTACTGCTAAATAAATCAATCAACATTTGGCAAATATTCACAGCTCAGGCTGGATTTGCTGCTGAAAATAGCATAAAATCAAGCAGTATTTTGATGGCAGGATGATGCTGTTTGAAAAGATGTTGGCTGTTGATTTTAAAATTACAAATAATACTCTATAGCTATTACAAATGAAAAATGCTGTTGTAAATACAAGATAGTATCATATATATATATTTTTTAACAAACGTTGTGAGAATGTTTGGGTGAACTCTTTTTTTAAAACAGCAGGATATTACAGCATTTTTTTCTCGTATTTAAGATCTATAGGTCATAAAGGTACCATAGGGAGAAGCTCATGGACTGAAGTGCCTGTCAGCAATTTGAGAAACTCGGTCAGCAGCCATTCCTACATCCTTTATTTAGCAGGTAAGTGGAGAAAAATAAATAAATGAATGGCTTTGCATATCCTTTTAATTTTGTTAACGTGTGTGTTTAATTAATTACTTATTCATAATAGCAGGTGTACAACTAAAATAATTTTTAAAAAGTTCTATAATAAAATAAACATTTGCTGAAATAAAATATTCTTTAAAAAGCTTATTTTCAGCTTATTTTCTAGTTGCCAAGGCAACATTTCTCATCTTCATTTTGATAGACTAAAATAATTCAAACTAAAACACAAATAAAATATTGTAATAAAATCAAAAATACAAATGACAAAAGAATGACAAATGACTGCAAAATTGCCTAAATTAAAAATAATGTTAAATTAAAATTAAAACAAAATCTTAAAAGCTGATTCAAATGTTAAGATATATTACAATAGTATAAATATCCTGAAATAAGACTGCTCTGAATTATACCTTCTATTATGAATTGAGTAAATAACAGAAACAATATTGCCTTATGCCATATTATAAAGCCTCTGTTTCCTAATTATCAAAGTTATCTAACAATAATTATGAAATGTGTTATAAAATAAGCTGTTTTATTTAAGAGCATATTTGTTGTACAATATAATGTGCATTTTAGTGTTGTGCAAGTTTAAAAGATTATGGCTTTCTTAAAAAGGTCTAGGACAAAACCGCCATCATGACTCACTCAATGCTGCGGCGGCAACTGAAAAATCTGGTCCAGAATTTCTCTGAGGCAGAGGTCAAGGTAAGTTTCACTTGCATTTTTATTGCACATTTTATTCTCAGTCTTCTGTCATCTCTTTTTACTTTCAAGGTGACACTGCTGCAGTACTACTAACACTTATATATATCAGTTTTATTCAGCCATATACTGCCTATTTTGTTTTTAAAACTAGTTTATAAAACTGCATGGACAATAAACATTTCTTACAGTTGTTTTCTACATTGTGGTCACCTGAGTGACCTCATGTTTTCTTTGCATAGTAAATTGTGGAATCCACTGTAAATACATTTTATCTATGTTTATGAAACTCTTATCAATGAAATAAAGGGTATATATATATATATATATATATATATATATATATATATATATATATATATATAGTGAACTGATGTGTTCATTGTATATAGAGTGTATATATAGCCTAGTGAAACTTTAGTTGTTGGATATGTGGTGTAGGTTCGAGAAGCGACTTCTAATGACCCCTGGGGGCCATCAAGCTCCCAGATGGCCGACATCTCGGATCTAACCTACAATGTGGTGGCCTGTAACGAGATTGTGGGCATGCTCTGGAAGCGTCTCAATGATGACAAGAATTGGAGGCACGTGTACAAGGTGAGTGAAGGAGAGAGGTTTAAGGAACCAGAGTCTTTGCTTGCTCAGACTGTTTGAATATTTATAGCAAGTGATCGTTGTGACAGCTGATCATGTTTCGTGATCAGTGGCTGGCTCTTTCCTGTCAGCAGGTCCATTGTTGCAGCCGCTGCAGTGTTTGGTTATGTGCAGGCAGGATTTTCCATTCAGCTTCACTGCCATGATGTTTCTTCCTCTGTTGTTTACTTATGGCTTTTGTTGAGAGAGAGGTGTAGAAAGAGAGATTTAGTTATGCTTTATATTTATTCATGTTTGCTAGTGATATATCACGCAGAATGGCATGGCCCAAAACACCTTAGTAACACCCTTTAATATGTGTTATTATTAATATTTAAAACTAGAATAATAAAACACATTATTTGTATAATATAAGTGGTAAAATAGTATTACCAGGCCAGTAAGTTTAGAAAAATAACATGCATTTAACAAGGATGCATTAAATTGATCTGAAGTCACGGTAAAGACTTATAAAAATGTATTTTTCTAATAAATTCTGTGCTTTAAAACTCAAAAGAATGCTGGAAAAACTGCATCATGGTTTCTTGAGCAGCAAATCATCAAATTATTTCTGATCCATAATGTGACACTGAGGACTGGATGCTGAAAATTCGGCCATCACAGGAATAAATGACATTTTAAAATAGATTTAAAATTGAAAACCGATATATTAAGTTGTTGTTTTTGGTCAGTCTGTGTTTTTGACTTATCTCAAAAAAAGTAAAAAAAACCCAATGAGCCCAAACTTCTATCTATTAAGGATTGTCAGTACACCTGATAGATCATGTTTTCCCTTTTCTTCTTCTTCCACAGTCTTTAACTCTTCTTGAATATCTTTTGAAAACGGGCTCTGACCGCATCCCTCAACAGTGTGAGGAGAACATTCACATTATCAAAGCCCTAACAGAATTTCGCTTCACAGACAAGGATGGAAAGGACCAGGTACTGCCAAATACTTGATTGTTCTAAACTCATTACATTAATAATGGCAGATTGTCACTAATGGATTTACTCTTTTCTAGGGAGTGAATGTGAGAGAAAAGGCTAAGATAGTGTTAGTGCTGATTGAAGATGAGGAAAAGCGGAAAGAGGAGAGAGATTTTGCTTTGAAGACAAAAGACAAGCTGACAAAGACTCCCAATGGTAAGACTCACAAACCAAGAGCATTACAAGAAAACAGACACGGAGCTTTGTTTACAACTTGTTACACACCTATTGTCTTGCATACAGTGAAAGTTCACATAATATTACAATTCATTTCAGTGTCCATTTTACATGTTAAATATAATTAAAGAGGCAGTGGACCAAAAAATGAAAATTCAGTCATGAATTGCTAATTTTTTGTCAAGACTGTTCCATATAACATACAGTAAGTGGGTACTTGTAAATAGGAAACCCCTCAAAAGGACACAAGAAGCACCATGAATATAACACACACAACTTGTATTCACCATAAACAAGTTATATGAACTATAATAACCACCCACGTCTATTGTATTTTTTTTGTAACCTTTTTTTTCTCAAAAGAAGCCTTAAATGCTCTTTTTATTTTAATAAAAATACAGTAAAAGCTGAAATATTGTGTAATATTACTACAATTTAAAGTAGTAGCTTTCTACTTGAATATATCTTAAAGTGTAATTTAATCTAATGTAATTTATTGCTGTGATGGCAAAGCTATCCTGCAAATTATTATTTTTTTCTTTTTTCAGAATTCTCTGATGAATCGAAATAAGAACAGTATTTATTTGAAATAGAAGTATTTTGTAACACCATAAATGTCTTAAAGCAATGTATTTTCAATATTTTTAATTTCACACCACAAACATTTGAATTGTTGTGTTTCTTTTTTTACTTATTCATTTTTCTCTCTAAGCATCCTCCGCTACAGGACCAGAAAAAGAAAAGCCAGAGATCCCGCCATATACAGGGCTGCCCTCCCTGGACAACATCCCATCTGTGGCCGATCTGACCGCCGCTATGGCCAAGAAGAAGGAGGAGCAGAAACGTCTGGAGGCTGAGAGGAAAGAGGCAGAGAGACGGGTGAGACAGACTTATCAAGTACTCAGAGAAACTTAGAGTAATATTGAGTAAGATCATATTATCTGACCATTATTTGACTGTCCAAGCTGATATAATAGAAATTTATGGATTCAGGCAAAGGAGGGTGACACAGAGCCAGATCTTTGGGAAAAAGCAGCGACAGCAGCACCTCCATCCAGCTCGGATCCCTGGGGAGCCCCATCTGAAGTATCCAACGAATCCACCCCTGCTACCAACGACCCGTGGGGGGCACCGTCTGCTGAGATGAAGGAGTCCTATCAAGGTACCAATGATCCTTGGGGTGGATCTGCTGATGGGACAAACGGATCCGCACCTGCATCCAGTGATCCATGGGGAGCATCTGCCAGTACCAAGAACGATTCTCCACCTGCTTCCAGTGATCCTTGGGGAGGATCTTCGAATGCAGAAAAAAGTTCTCCACCTGCCGCCAGTGACCCATGGGGCAACTCTGCTGGATTTTCAGAGGATAAAGCCCCGTCAGCAAACGATCCTTGGGGGGCCCCATCCGAAACGGCGAAAGACTCTGACGCAGCAGTGTCAGATCCTTGGGGGACACCTGCAGATAGTGTGCAGGATTCAGCACCTGCAGCGTCTGACCCCTGGGGGGCACCATTAGAAGCATCATCAGCTACATCTGATCCATTTGGTGATGGTTCAAAAGCAGATAATGACCCTTGGGGCACAGCAGGTAAGAGAGCGACTGGACTGAAGAACCAGGACAACACACCTCAGTGTTCACTAATAAGGAGCTTTTTATTGTCTGACTGAGAATTACTTCCTCATTAGTGAACTTAACCAGTCATGCAAAAGTTGAGTCAGTAAGAGTTTTTAAAATATTTTATTTTTATTTAGCAAAAAGGTCAATTATTTTGATTAAAATAATTGACAAAATAATACATATGCATCTTGGTGACTTACCATCGTAAAATCCTACTGACCAAAATCTTTTGAATGGTATTGTAAATATAGATAGCAGCATTAATGAAACAGTATTTTGAGATGGCATTATTGTCAAAAAATGTATTTTCACACTTGCTGTCTAATCATTGTTTTACTTATTCCCAGCTTCTTCACCCCCTACTGCAAATGACCCCTGGGGTGCCCCATCAGCTCCAACTGGTGACCCTTTCGGTGATGAAGGCAGATCAGATCCGTGGGGTGGTTCCTCTGAGAACGGTAGGGTACAACGGGGCTAAAGGCACACTTTAAGAAATAATGTGTTATTCACTGTGCTTAAAATGTATAATTGCAGAAAAAATATATACGCTTGTATCAAGTTAATACTTAATACTCAGAGTTTGTACTATTTTCTGCTTATTTTGAAAAACAAAGGAATTAATTGTTGTTCAATAAATATATTGTCAATAAAATATGTTCATGTAAACATATATTTTAAAATACAGAAACAGTAGTACAAGTACAACAAATTATATTTTGTTATGTGATATGATTAATATCATATTTTTAAATATGATGATTTCATTCTAAACATGGTGATTATCTCTAATATGGACACCCAACATAACATGATATTTACCATCTGAATCTAACAATGTCATGTCAACAAATGAAAAAGTCAGCCGTCAATTAATTATCATGTTAATTACTGTGCCTTTAGCCTCAACAGCAGGGACACTTTTTACCCCCAATACAATATTTTGGCATATTCTTTTGTTATTTAAAAACTGTTGCTGTAATTATCTTAAAAAATCGTTGAAAATCATTAAGAAAAGACCTTTGTCTCAAAATATACATTAATTTGAGCAATTCTTATTTGCTATTTAAATCTACAACAATCAGCCAAATATACACATGCATATTAAAAAGTGCAACTTTTTAAAGTTTACTTTTTTCTTTTTTTATTACACGTTTTTGTGCTATCTTTTTTAATGCTTTGATGAATAGAGAGTTTAAAAGAACAGCAATTATAAAAAAAAAAAAAAAATCTTGTGACTTTTAATGAATTTACTGCATCCTTGCTAAATACAAGTATACTTATATTATCAGAAAATATATTACTGACTTCAGACTTTTTTTCAAAAGTAAGGCTAATTCAAGTACTTTTCCCTTTTTTTCAATAGCACAAGGTCATTAAGATTTTTAATAAAAGTTTTTTTTTTTGTTTTTTTACTATCGATAGGTGACACTGCTACAAAACCTGCTGAGGAGACCAAAAAGCCGGCGTCGTTCCTTGGAGAAGGTGCTTCATTGGTGGACTTGGACTCTCTTATGTCAGTCAAGCCCAAACCTAAACAGCCCCCTCTCAACACCATCCCCGTCCAAAAAGCCCCCGGTAAGGAGGGCTGAGAGAGAAAGAGAGAGACATTGACAATAAGAGCAACTAAGAAAGAGAGAGAGAGAGAGAGAGAGAGAGAGATGCACTGTATAGTATCTGTTTATTTTTGAGTGTTTGTGACGCAGTGTTTTTCAGGCCTAGAGTACATATAGTCATGTGAAACATAACCTGTACGTAGCTGATGTAGATCCCATCTCAACCTTCTTTATCCCTGCTTCTATATGCTATCCACTTCCCTTCTCCCTTCGTCCCCATCACCCATCATCCCTTTTTGTTTGCAATTTCAACTGTCATTCTTCCCAGGATATTTGCCAGCCGCAGGCATGACCTGGCCATTGGGCGGCAGCGTGTCCAATACAAGTGGTTCAACAGCACAGCCTTCAAACCCAAATTATTTTGGTTTTAACTCCATGTCAGCTTGTTCCAGTGGCCTGTCAACCCTAAACACAACATTCAGTGTGCCTGCCGCCCATATGGCGTCTCCAAGCCAGAATACAAGCCTTTCAGCTTTGACCGTGTCCAACATAAGATTTTCCATGCCTAACACTAGAATGCTTCAACCCAGCACTGCAGGCACTCTTACTGGTGAGTTATCTGCTATGTCCCTCACAGGACCGGCTACCCAACAAGTTCCAGTTCTTCAGCGTCCTCCATTGCTTTGGGGCACTGGAACTGGGGCGACTGGGAAAGGCAATAGCATTTTTTGAGTTCTCCATTCAGCATCCATTGATCCCTAGCCTTATCCTTTCCCCAACCACTTCATCAATCCTAGCTGATTATGTGTGTGTATAAGTGTGTGCAAATATTTAAATATTAATGAGCAACAATATACTGTAAGTATATAAAACAATACATTTTTCTTTTGGGGGGGCGGCATGCATACCCAACCTTTCCAATATGATGGCATGAGAAATTGAAGCAGGTGATGTTTTAGAATACATAAAGGTGTCGTTCTTAAACGTTTTAGGAAAGCTGTCATATCTACCATGGCAGATTTTGGATATACACTGCTGTTCAAAAGATTGGGGTCAGTAATATACATATTATACTTTTGTTCAGCAAGGACAGTAAAGTATTTTACATTGATGCAAAAGATTCCTTCGAATAAATATTTATAAAATACTCTTATTTCATTTCAAATGAATGTTGTAGTTTTCTTGCTGTTCAAAGAATGAAATAAATGCAGCCTTGGTGAGTCCCCAAAAAGATCTTTGAGCAGTAGTGTATACTTCTCTGATAACATTCCTGGATAAACGAGTGAAAGAATTCCTGGATTCTTTTCTGGAAAAAAGAGGGAACAATCAGACGTTTATTCCCAAACCTACCCGAGTTTCCAAGGAAGCCTCAAAGTAAGAGACGCAGATGTACTTTTGCATTTTAATTTGTATAACTAGCATTGAATATATTTGTTTTTGTTGTTGTTGTTGTTGTTGTTTTATTTGCTTTCTATTGCATCAGTGTCCATAAACGTTTCCATAAGCGTTTTTCTGTATAACACTGGAAAATCTAAATGTGGCTTGTAGTGATTAATATGATAAGAGACAAACATTTTTAATGCATTAGTTGGTTATGTTATATGAAGCGGTATGGGATGAATGAACATTTTGAGTGTCCTAATACTTGACGACCACATTGCTTTTTACATATTTATTGATTGATTGATTGTGTTTAAATGTTTGAATATGTGTGTGGTTTGGGTCTATTCTGTGGTAAATATCAAAACAAATCTGCTGAAGGCAGCAAGTGACGAATAATGCACAATGTTTGTTGTCTGTTGTTTACTGCAGTAAATTAACAATTGGTGAAGAGAAGGATAACTCCTTTGAATATTGATCTAAAGTTGAAAAAATGGTTTATTAAGATCCGTCTCCATTTATTTTTTATTAGTGTAGTTTATATTTATTTATTTATTTATTTCCGACTTGTTTTGATCCTGATATTTATGCCATTCTGTCAGAATTCTACTGCTGTTCTGTCAATGAAGAAGGTATTGGAAGATAAGTAAAATCATCATAATTAGAATTCAGAAATGGATGAAGAAAGCATACTTTTCCATATTGACTATAATTGTAAGTTCAGTTACAGTTTTATTTTTTATTACGAATATATTTATTTATTTAATCAGCTATGGTAAGCCTGTGGTGTTACCTGTGAAAGTGCACAATTCAAGAATAAAGTGACAAGATCATTGAAAAGAGTTCATTCCATTCTAGTGGCTTCATTATTTATGTAAGCGCATGTTTGACCGTTTTTAAACAGGAGCCTGTAAGAGCATATCGATTATCCACAGACAATAATTCAGAAAACCTTGAGGAAGAGCCCAGCAGAGTTATGCCATTGCACTACTCCGTTTTAAACAGAAGGGGGATCCGTGCTGGAATATATGTCCAGACCCATGCTCCGCTGTGTTCATAAAGATGCAAAGGTTTCAGAAAATAATATTTATTTAATTGTTAAATTATCAGAGCAATTTCCTGCAGACAAACTGCATTATCGTGATGCCATTTCTTGGCACTGAACCTGCAACAACTGGAATAGCAGTTTTTAACCATTAGGCTACTGTATCCCTTAACTGATGAGAAAGAAAGCATTTCTAAGCACATCTGTAGTTAAATTGCTTAGTTTTGGATGCAGTCCAGGACAATAAAATGTAATCTGTAAAGCTCTTAAGATTATAGAAAGGACAAAATACATGTGCTTAGGAGTACTTGACACTGTGTACATCTAAAGATAACCATTTAATTCAACAGTCCCACATGGAGGAGATGAATGGAACCTGGTTGGAGGCGAAGAGAGCGAGAGAGAGATATTTAAATGGAACTATAGAAAGAGGCAGAATCGAAGGAACAGATGGACTTGGGCGGATTAAGTGAAATCTGGGTGGGTTTGTCACAAACATTCAGTCGAGGTTGAGAATGAATAAAAGAAAACACAGTGAGAGACAGTGAAGTAATAGAAGTGAAACAGAGGTGAAGTGTCTTTACAGCTGAAGTACAGGTGGGTTGCATTTCTTTTTTCCTGTCTAAATTACATTTTTTGATAATGCATATATATATTTGACAGCTTTTATGTGTGTGCATTTTGCCTTTACTTTTTAACAATATTTTTTTTATAAAATAACAATAAATAGAAGTGCACCATATATCTGCAAATATTTTGATGTAATGCTATTTTTTCCTTATGTGATCATAATTATTAAAAAATCTGTGTGAAATGTTTCTTTTAAATATCATATATATTTAAATATAAATGTAAATTATTACATTTATAGATCAGACTTCATAATACTTATTCTGTCTTGATAATGTGGTTTGTTGCTTAGGTGTCTGGAGGTCTCTTGACAGACCAGGAGAGACAGATGTACCTTTCTCTCACAGATCATGAGGAGATCATGAAGGATTACAAAGAAAGGATTACAAAGAAATGGATGTTGGTGATTAAGACATACAATAAGAACGGAATTCTCCGAAAATCTCGGTAAATCTCTCCAAGAAAGAGACCAGGTGAGAGATGGGCAAAATCAAAGAGAAGAACACGGTCTTTCTTGATTGACTGCATGACTTATCGTGACCAATTTCATCTACGTGCTGAGCTGAAGAACATAAACACCTCTGAATGTTCAGCATGAAGATTCGTGATCATCTGCCTCATCTCCATTGCCTTTGAGGACGTATTGGCCACATTTGTTGGTCGTAGACAAAGGGAACATGTTTAACACCTACTGATCCGTTTCTGCTTTTCACCCAAGACATTTTTATATGGAAACCTAAGGCACTGGCAAGTGTGTTTTCACATGCTCACATCTGTCCTATTTCCTTTAAATCCTCTGCTCATCATCTCACTTCCACTGACCTTTAATTCTGCCTTTGCTTTTTCAATTTCTAGTCGTTTCCGCTCATGTAAACTCCTCCTCTCTGACTTGTGACATTTTGACACTGGTCTGCCACTTTAATCATTTCTTCTAAGGTTTAATAATCTTGCTTTCCCATACACAACTGACCACATTTATGTTGCTCTTCCCTTTCCCTCGGCCCATCTTTACTCACTCTGATTTCATTTGTAGATGGAAATGCACACAACGCTTCTTTCTTAGTATCTGAATGTTGTCTTTTCTTTGTAAATTGCAGTATCTGGTCCTGTCTGTGTCAGTCCACCATGTTGGAGCATTTGTCCCGCAGGAATCGGTCCTTGCTGTCTCTCTCGCTGACCTCTCTGGCCCTAGCGCTGTCCGTTTTGGCCTTCTGTACCTCATACTGGTGCGAGGGGACACATAAAGTGGTCAAACCTCTCTGTCTGTCACCGGTCAAAATGAAGAACTGCGGGCAGAACAACAGCCAGCCCTACACAACTGGTAAGAAGTGGTGTAACTACACTTTTAAAATAAAGATTACAAAAGGAAGGTTTCACAGCAAAGCCATAGAATCATACTTTTTTTTTTTTGGTTTCTCCAAAGAACCTTTCAGTGAACAGTTCTTAAATAAAATAACTTTTCCTAGTTTTATTAACATATTATCTAAAGAACATGTTTTCACTAAAAGGAAACTTTTTTTATGGTGGAAGGTTTCCTTGGAACCAGAAATGCCTTTACAGCTCCTTTTATTGTGTGTATTTTGTGTATTTTGTATGTGTTTGATTCATTAAAAAAAAAAAAACGGACTCATCAGAACATTTTGTTTGGGAATTGTGCTTACCTGTTCATGATGTGTTTGATTCAGTAAAAAGAATCTGTTCATTCATTCAAGAGTCATATATTCATGAAGCTACACTGGTTGCGTAGCATGTTTTTAATTCACTAAAAGAACTGGTTCACAAGATTCATTTGCCTTGGAATACAAATGATATGTTCTCAGAATTGAGTTTATATCTTGTAATTCTGACTTTATAATTTGCCATTGCAAGTTGATATCATGCAATTGTGAGAAAAAAATAATTGCGAGACATGAACCTGCAATTTTGAGAAAATTGTGAACTGTGAAATAAAAAGTGGCAATCATTTTTTTATTCGGTGGTTTTTAATTTTGATTGGGTTACGGTGTTGAATAAAACTGTCAGGGGAATTTTTGTATGACATTGTGCTTGCGTCAATGCAGAATACACAACCTGTAACAAAACCGAAACATCATTCTGTTCTGGTATTGCTTTTTAATGAAATTGGAATAAGCTCCCAGTCCTAGTCATTGCATAACACACTTGACTAACATTTAGTAAGAAGTGTAAAGAGTGCAGCCTGATCACAGAGACAGATGTGTTCTTTAAAACTCATACTCATAACCACAGTAAAAAAAAAAAAAAAGAAGCTTATCCCCTGAAAATAACCTACTGCACTTTCAAACTGTAAAGATCATAGATTTACAGGTCAGTACTTGCTGTAGTGTAATCTTCCAGGTCAAACCTCTACAGATCTAACAGATCATTTTAACCCCTCTTACACTGAGGGAGATTATCACTAAATCTGAACATTATGAAGGATTCAAAATTAAAGGTTTTGCTTTAGATGAACTGAACAATTACATTATTATAAGAGATATCTTGGGAAACAGAGCCATCAGTGTCCACTGCACAGTTCTAGTCGAAAGCAAAAACGATAGAGTATGTGTGTTTGTATAATCGTACAAAATAGATTTGACGCATTCAATCAATCCCTTTTTATTTCTCATTGTTCTTTTATTCAGTTCTCCAGCCTTCTCCATTCAGTTCTCCTTCTTTCCACAGAGGTCCCAACAGCAGACCCCAAGAAAGCAGACTCCAATGTGACAATGTCCCCCAAGCAGGAGGAGGAACTGGCCCGTATGAGAGCCAATAATCTAGCAAATGCAGTTCACTACATCTGGGAGACGGGTGAAGACAAATACATGCAGCGCTACTTTCACACTGGCTTCTGGTTGTCCTGTGAGAAACACAATGACGGTACTGGTGAGCACCAGTTTTTCAGTATACTTCTTTCTGATATCTGTCAGCTTTAAATGATGATGTTAAGTGATAAATCATCAAAACTCACTTTTATTGACAGTCATTTTGCAGCTGTTTAGCTGGAGACTTTATATCAAATTCCAATGAATGGAATTCAATTCAGGTTCAAAGAAAATGAGTAAAGCACACTTTTAACTCATAAAGCAACTACTGTCATATGGCAAACTGTCAAAGCTGTTCTTGATACGAATGTCCTGATTCAGTCCCTTTGGACATCTGTTCCGTATTTAACTGCCATGGGGTCACCCCAGTTCTCAACAGCTGCTACAACAAGACAGTCTTACACAGCTCAGAGGACTAGGCTGCAAGTTTCTTAAGTTACATAATGCACATCATTGTTTTTAAAGATAATTGATAGATAGATAGATAGATAGATAGATAGATAGATAGATAGATAGATAGATAGATAGATAGATAGATAGATAGATAGATAGATAGATAGATAGATAGATAGATAGATAGATAGATAGATAGATAGATAGATAGATAGATAGATAGATAGATAGATTCTTTCCTCAAGAAACAGTTGGCAAAGACTGCGCCTATTCTTCACAGGTGAGAAATGTCGGAGCTTCATTGAGCTGACCCCTGGAGAAACACAAGGTGAGATGTTTAAGAGGTATAGATACAGAAATTGGCATGAAATAGCTCATCCCTGATTCTGTTTCACATCCTGTAGGAGTTCTGTGGCTCTCAGTGATATCAGAATTTGCATACATCAGCCTTCTGGCGATGGGTTTTCTTCTGATGTGGGTGGAATTGCTGCTCTTGTGTCTGAATAAGGACATGTATGCACTCAAGATCAATGCTTTTGCTGCCATCTGCACCGTGCTGTCTGGTGGGTTTCTGTTAGCTTTAAGAAAAAAAATATGTTTTTTTATCAGTATTTAACCGAGACAAACAGGGAGAACAATATATTTTCTACATATCAGGTCTGATGGGAATGGTGGCACATATGATGTATACAACAGTATTTCAGATGACTGTCAGCATTGGGCCCAAAGATTGGAGACCTCAGACGTGGGACTATGGCTGGTCATTTGCGTAAGTCTCCATCTTTAATCCATCTTTATATCTTTATTTCTTTCAAATACCAGACAATAAACAGTGGTCTCCAAAAATCAGCAGTAACATTGATAATATATATATTATTATTATCTATATTAGATATATATATAAATATAGATATATAGATATAGATATATATAGATAGATAAATTTATTAAAAATGTATGCATTTACCAGACGCTTTTATCCAAACATGCGACTTACAGTGCATTCAGGCTATCAGTTTTTACCTATCGTGTGTGTGTGTATATATATATATATATATATATATATATATATATATATATATATATATATATATATTCAATTTATTTAAAAATAATAATTGATCAAATATTAAATGTTATTCTGACAGTATACATTATTTCCCCCAGTGGTTAAAAAATTCCAGCTTTGCATCATAGGAATAAATGACATTTTACAGTATATTGCAATATAAAACAGTGTCTGTAAATTATAATACTATTTTACAATATTACTGTTTTTAAATGAATGCAGTCTTGGTGAAAATAAGAGACTTCTTTCAAAAACCTTACAAAATCTTACCAACCCCAAACTTTTGAATGGGTGTTAAGACAAATAATTTGAAACAATGGTGCTTCTTCCCCAGCATGGCGTGGATCTCCTTCAGCTGTTGCATGGCAGCAGCTGTATTCACTTTGAACTCTTACACCAAAACCCTGATTGAGATGAAGCACCGTGCTCGGATCCGTCTGGAGGAGGCCCGTGCTGCCAGCCACGCGCCCCCCTATGATGAGGTCATCACAACCGGTGGTGAGAGCCTCTACTCCGTCAGTCGCCTCGTTCAGCAATGCCAGCAGGGTGCGTTTATCGACACCTCATGGAGCCCCGGGGAGGATGTGTCTGGAGGGGGTATGGTGGGGGCAAAGAGTCCTCATGGACTAGTACTAGTGGGGGGGTGTGGGAGAGAGGGATGCGAGGACTGCGAGAGAGAAATGGATGAGGTGGAGAATGCATTAGAGAGGGAAGGCAATGATGAAATGTGTTGAGGAGAACACCTTCAGGACATCCTTCATCATCAACAGTATCAGTGACCATGTTTAAATGCATATCATTTTCTAATTTAGATCCATATTTTGGTTAGGCCTTCAAAAAAGAAGTTAACATGCTCCACAGGTGTTGAAATATCCATGTATTCATGTAATCAGCATACTAGACGTGAGTCATTTTGGACTGTAATTTTATTATTCAATGTAAATCATGTCCTGCATGCAAGAGTGGGAACTTTTGTGTCAATTTGAAATGTAGGTCTTGATGTTTATTTTACTGTTTGTACAATAATAGTAAAAAAAATCTTCCAATATGTTTGTGTTCACATGATTTAGATGTAGAGTTTTAGCTCCATGAGTTCTGAGAACATTTACACTTTCAATTTAGTTTGGATCACGTCTGACTTTCTAGGTTGTGTCAATCTGTACAATCGTTCTTCACTTTATTATATTTTGAGCTTTCAATAAGATCCCCCAAGCACAATATATCAGATAATCTGAATATACAACAAGACGGTGGACAGATTACAAAAAAAAAGAAATAAATAAATACCAGCAGCTTTAGACAGGAAAAACAGGAATACCAGCAGCTTTAGACAGATGCTTTCAAAAGCCTGACAGAAGATTATGTGAATAATCTCCCCAGAAAGACACAGAGATAAAGTGAGAGATGGAGAGAAGAAAATCAGAATCACAAAACAAAGAGAGGAGTTTTTTTTTACTTTGTTTTTAAGCCAATATTCACTCCGTGATGGTCATGTAACAGCATACATATTCAAGTTATGGTAAGAGTATACACAACACATAATTACATGTGTTACTGTTTAATGTTCCATTCAATCAATAACTAACCTGTAATATGTAATATTCTGTCTGGAGAGAAAAAAAAAAATCTTTACACAACTGTTGCAATAACACAATGTAATATAGTGTGAAATATAAACCCTAAGAAGATTGTTTGGATTAACATACAATGAAATGACACCATATCTTAATATGAGAGAATAATTCAACAATTTCAAAAGGACACTAAACAATGGCATTCATCAACCCGAATTCAAACTGCAATCTAAAAAAGACTAATAGAGTTATAAGTTAGGCCTATGTGGCAAACAAACCTCTAATTCAACAAATGCATGACGGAAACCAAACATACCCTCAACATAGAAATTACAGGCAAACTGAATAGAATAGAATATTTCAACTATTTTTAAAATAGGTATCTTTTACTTAAAGCAACTGTATGTAGTTTTGTGTATTTTTGCAACTTTGGAGTGCCTTAATGAGAAGAATTCACTGTTGCAATAACGTGATTCTGAAGACTCGCAAAATTCAGATGGAGAACAGGAAGTGAAAAGCGGAATGGATGAGATGGAGGAAAGTAAATACTTTCCTTGATATATAGCCTATAAGTTACATATCTATGGGGTTACCAGACACTTTTCCTGCATTACAGTCAATTTCTTGCCTTTTACCCCCTTATGAACAACAAATTTTCCTACACAAGAAAAGCTCCTTGTGGTTTCTCAATTTGACCGACTTGAACACCCATAACGCCATCTTCAAGAATCAGCTTAAAACCTCTCTCTTCTATCTTTGTTTGACCTAACTTTAGCACTCACTATTCTAATATTCTTTAAAAATCTAACTACATTTCTAATTTTTTGTGTTCTATTTTCTTTTCATTTATTATACAATATATATATATATATATATATATATATATATATATATATATATATATATATATATATATATATATATATATATATATATATATATATATATATAAAAGACCTCTTATAGTTTGCTCTATTCTTTTTCTATTTAAAAGCCCTTGCTAAGTGTACTGTGTTTAAACTAACTGAGACTTGTTATATCACTTACATATCATTGCTCTTTTTGATTGCTTCCATTGAAAGATGGGCTTTAACATCTGTTGTTTTTTAAATGTACACCCAAATGGTTTGTTTCTTCAGTAATGCAATTTATAATTCTGGTAAAAGCGTCTGCTAAATTACAAAATGTAAATGTAATGACGCAAAACATAATCATTTTGAGTTTTTGCTAGATTGCTTTATAGAAAGTCACTTCCATGCCTCTAGCTGAATTTTGCACCACAGCAATGATGTCATGAGCAAACAGCCTATTACGGTGGACAGCTACACGTGCATTTGTTGCTGCCGTCAAGCAAGGGAATGTGGGAAACAGAAAGAAGCCATTTATATTATTAGATGTAAGTGTACCATCAGATTGATTTTGAAACTGATATTTCAGTATAAAGGAAAAGCCTTACAGTTGCTTTAATAAAAACATGTGAAACTAACAGAACACAATGGCGACACACAAATTAAGGATGGCGCATCTTTAATGAAAGCGTTTAATATACAACCAATGCACAGGAAGTCAAGCATGGCAAAACCACTGTTTGCATGAACATGATCATGATGGGTCATTTATGGTCGTACTGAATGAGCCGCAGGGCAATCTCATTTGACTGAACGGCTTCAATGAACTCTCCCTCTGCGACTCGTTCTGCATGTGTGAGAGAGAATTTACTTTGTAAATGTTTTCTCTATATGCTAATATCGATTAAAAAGGAATCATAAGAATCTTAAGTTAGCAAATACTTACCATTATCCTTTTTGTCAAAGATGGCCCAGAGTTTCTCTGCCCTCTTCTCTGACGTATTCTCATCACTGGGAAGATTTGCCTGCTTCGCTTTTGGTATGAGACTGAAAATTGCCTGATGGGAAATGAGTGAGACCAGGATCAAATGACATTGTTTTTAGCCTGATTGAACTCACCGAATCTCAGCAAGTGAATACGGAACTTTCATTTGAATCACATAGTTTTAGTGACAATTTATATTTGAAGTAGGCTACTGTGCCACTATTAGAAAGCCAAAATACTAAATCTGTATATTACACGTGTCTTTGTTAATGGGCCTGTAATACATTTTACCTTGTAGAGTTCTATAGCTTTTATATAATTATAATTTATGGGTGTCAACATGTTGCATGTTAGGGTGTAGTATTCTTTATTAAAATGTTTGTTTCGGTTCAGTTAGAGTTCAACTGATGTCATAATGGCTGTACAGGACATACCTATGATTTTGTTTAGTTTATTTATTTTTATTTTTAGATGTTGTTGGCCATTACATGGACCTATTCTTTGGATAACATCTCATGACGCACAAACCTATTTCCAAATCTGTTATTTTGTCCTGTAATCCATGCTTAGCTCAGTTTTAATGGATTGTGTTTAGGCTATGTGCTAAATTTATTCCCTCCTCTCCCTATCTGTTTGGTCTCAGTGCTGTATATGTCTTACTCCTTCTTTAGAGCTTAACTTGCTTGTTTGGTAATTTGTTTGCAGGCTGATTCGACTCAACCTAAAATAACTGAAGTTACCTAACAATAGGCCAATACAAATAGATGAAATGTTGCCAGTTGTGCCGATCTTACTTGAGCACTTTAGCAAGATAACAAGGACAGCAAGGTCTGAAATGCACTTCTAACTCAAAGCATACAAGGCAAAAAAACTATAATAAATAAAAGACTAAAATTAACAGACTTCCAATCACATTAATCACTAAATATTAGAAAAATGTGTTAGCCTGAAACAGAAATGTAATTATTGGTTTCAATAACCATTAACATTTTGGTCCGTTCACACAAAAATAATTCAGAAGTCCTGAAATATAGTGCGTAAGACCTGTTTACACCAAGAACGATATACGACGATAAACTATAACGACAGCGACACAGAGAAACAATATAATTGGAATTACTTTCAGACTGATTTTTTTGCCCTACTAATGGATTATAAAAAACCTTGATAGCCAATCAGAATCCAAACGACTTTAAAGACCTCAAGCATTTAAAGGGTGGTGTTGGCGCAGTGGATAAGACGCATGCCATTGGTCGGAGAGACCTGGGTTTGAATCCACTGTGAGACATCAATGTGTCCCTGAGCAAGACACTTAACCTCTAGTTGCTCCAGAGGCGTGCGACCTCTGACATGTATAGCAATTGTAAGTCGCTTTGGATAAAAGCGTCAGCTAAATGTAAATGTAAAGGAAATCTAATATACAATTTTCAGACGACAAAACAGAACATCATAATGCATTGGTGTTGACACTGTAGTTGTCATTATAGTTATTTTCTTTGTGTGACTTGACCTTAATCATTTTTGGAGCTCAACCACCCTCATTAATTTTTACTTTATTCAGTGATACATTTCTCTCTGTGTGTTCCATAAAAGAAATTTTTATTTGAAATGATAAGAAGGAAAGTAAATTCCAAACTAATTTTTATTTTGTGGTGATCTATCCATTTGTACTCCAATAAACAAGACAAAATTAGTATTTGGCACATCTGAGAATGCTAATCAGTGATCATTCTCAGTGATGCTCAGTTACATTATTTATTCTAATTGATTTATACTACAACATCTCTATCCAACAATTTACACAATACACAACTTGGGAAATTGATCAGCGATTTCTTAGAAGAAGGCTTAAGAGTTGAAATGTCATTGAATCCCCCTGCGCCCATGGTCTTAAATCCTGATTGCACATTGAAGCGCTTATCTCTCTCACAGTACCCACCACCCAATCCTTCTGCCTCCCTCCGCAATGAGTCCTTATAGAGCTCAAGCTTAAGGATGATGTCACTCTATGCTTCTAATCACTGTTCTTAGGTCAGCTTTAATTTTCAATTCTCTTTATGTTTTAAGCGTCACTGTCAAAATGACCTGACTCATGGTGCCTTATGACTTAGATGGGGTGTCCCGACACTAGGCAAACTTGAGATTCAGTAACTTTGCTATAGTTTTGCAGTCAACTGTTAATTATCAATAATGTAGCAATAGATGATTAACAGCAAATTTGTGTGACCAACTGGAGCCCAAAACTGGAATGAAATCTCCATAAGAAATATTTTAGCCCCCACTCGAAACTCCCTAATAATTCTCCCTAAAGTCTCTGTACATTTACCCACAAATCTTAATAAATAAGAAATATTGAGTTTGAAATACTATTATGTGTAAAGAATTCTGAACTCAACCAATATATTTGGGGGCGTCGCCATGTATTTGTCTGACCAATGACAGATAGGGGCGTGTTCAAGTAAATCTGTTTGAAATCACAAATTATGCAATTCTGTTTGGTGACGTTGGTGGCACAGAAATGACACACTTCAAGCTAACAAAATCTATCATGTAAATAAAAATCATAGTACTATATGTGTGACCAACTGGAACACAAGCTAAATCTGCGTGGGAAACATTTCGGCCCACACTCCAAACTCGAAAATATTTGGTTTTCTCCTGGAACATTTCGCAGAGCAACCCTAGTTGTAAGAGTTTATGTTTATGATGTTTAATCATTATGAATTCCCAATGGGTGTCAGTGTTTTTTAACTAAAGGTTTAGTGAAGTCCACAAACATTGTGAACTCCACAACACAACTAATAAAAATAACACAGAAAAAATACTATGCAAAAACTTTAAGAACGATTTTGATGAATGGTAAAAAAAACAAAAAAACAAAACATTGACAGCCAATCAGAATCTGACCTTTAAAAAGCTTGAGATTTTAGTTTTGTAGATTCGTGAATGGTTGAAATTATCTAAATATTTTGCTAAATCCACCATGCAGTTTTTCTTGTGATCCTTACTGTCTTGAGTTTATGTAAATTATGTGATATATCATATTTGCATGGCTAACTTAATAAACAAATAGGAAAGATTAAGTTTGAAATACTATTACATGTGAAGAATTCTGTGATTAAATCAACATTGATTCAACCAGTTTATTGGGGGCAGAGCTATTTGTTTGTCTGACCAAATATAGATGGGGGCGTGTTCAAGGAAGCCTGTTAGAAATCATGAATTATGCATGAATTATTCTGTTTGGTGACTTTAGTGGCATAGAAATGACACACTTTAAGCTAAATCTATCAAATAAATAGTGATATATTTTCATAGTAATTTCTATGATAGATATATTTGGAATAGAGTAAATCGGTGGAATGGAGGTTTAGGTTGGAGAACAGCTCCTTAAGCAATTTTTTGTGTACAATTTATGTCAAATCTAATAATTTTCTTACCTGGCTGAGTTCAATTACTTCAGGTTTTGTGACGTAACCATTCTTGTCCACATCAAACAGTGAGAAGGCCCACTCCAGCTTCAAGGTCGACTTGCCCGAGGAGGTCATATGAAGCGCAACAACATACTCTTTAAAGTCTAATGTCCCATCATCATTGGCGTCAAAGGACCGAAAAACGTGTTGGGCATAAGCTTTGGCATCACTTTCAGGGAAGAATTTAGCGTAGATCTCCTCAAACTGCTGTAGTGTGATGCGACCTGTAGGACACTGCTTCTGGAAGTTTTCATACCACTGGGTGATGTCAGATTCAGAGAACCTGGTGGTCAGCCTGAGGTCATCCAGGATCTCTCTGGGAATCCCTCCACTCTGTGCGTTTCCCATGACCTCCCTTTGAGTGATAGAAGAATAGATAGAAGAAACTGATGCACTAACAAAGGTCTGAAATTATGCCCTTAGTAAAGATGTTAGTCAGTCAAAGTTTCCAGTCAAAACTATAAATTAACACAGCAAGTATTTCACTCCAAAAACTTTAAACTTCATTCAAATGAAGCCACGATACTAGACATCTTAGTGTTCCTGAAATAAAGTCCATAAAGTATTTCATATATTTTCTGTTGCTTTTATTATTATTATTATTATTCATTGTGCGAGACTGGACCATTGACAGTCAATAGACGGTTCCCTATCATTTTAATATCTTGACCCAGTCTTTTATATTGTACTTAATAAAATAACGTTTCTCAAATTGGCATTTAGTTGTTCTTTATCGCCGTTTGCTGAGAAATTAGTGTCAGTGTTGATGAAAAAATATGAAAACACTTCAAAACTAGAAAAAGAAGACGACATGTGACTTAAAGGTACCTCTCTTTAGAAAGAAAGAAAAAAACCTCACCTCTGAAATATGTCCCAAATATTTTGCACGTTGGAATTAGGAAACTGTAACTAAATTATGGCTGTGCATAGATTACAATATTACACCTATTATCAAGGTTGATATAATCAGTGGCTATGCCTTTTAAGTCATTAAATTACAGAAGTGTCCTAATGAACTGCAGTAAACAAAAAGCAATTTAGTTTATTTTTTTGCCCAACCTAAATCACAGGCTCATAAAGGTTTTTTTCCAAGGTTTTATGTAATGTCAACAGAACTCGAACAAAAAAAGGAGAAATAGATAAAAAAAAATTAATAAATAAACTCAGGAAACAACTGAAAAAAAAGAAGAGAAAAAAAAGTAAAGCCACTGACTGGGATGCGTTTTTAAATGTTTAATGCAGTGTATATTAATACAATGATGCAAACCAGTAAAAATTATGCGAGTTCTGATTAAAATCACTAGGATCATTAGTATTTGTGCTCTAGAGAGAAATCAATCAGTCTTGTATTTGTATGAAATGAATATGCTTACCTGTGGTTGTGGATCAAGAATGAAGAATGGAAGGGAAGTTATCAAGCTAGAGTTTGGAGGAGTAATGAGGCAGTGATAAAGGAGGCGGCGACCTCTCCATACTCACTTAAGTCAATTAAACAAGATTCCACAAGGCTCAGCCAGAACGAGATTTACATTTCATGTTTTGCACAATTGCTTTCTTCTGTTCTTTTCTGTACTAATTCCATAATAATTGTAGACACATTCTGGGTTTTAGCTAAAAAGCTCTAATATCATGACTAAAATAGGGTACACACTCCTGGATGAGTTGAGTTAAAACATATGATCCAACTGTTTGCCACAATACCAGATTTTTTAATTTTATTTTATGTTTTTTAGAAGTAAAATGATAAAATGACCACAGTTTTTGTAGCCAGATAATTGGTTGTTTTGTGAAAAAAACAACATTTTGACACAGACTTTCATCTTTACATACAAACGTAGTTCCAAAAAACAGCCAAGGGGTGGGCTGATCTCAACAATTAAAGATAGATTTCCATTCAGATCTTCATAAATCTCATTAAATTCAGTGGTAATGGCTTCCCCTCCAGGCGTACACAATTTTAATGTATGTTATTGGCTTTTGAATTAAAAACTGCTAAATTTGCAGTAGCTTGAAATTATCTGGGCAATTACATGTTTATCAGCATTATATATATATATATATATATATATATATATGGAAAAAATAAGAGGTTCGGTTTGAATATTGAATTTCTGCGCTGCTCTGCATCTGCACTTTTCCACATTTTTAAGCATTGGATTTTCTCTGGGTCATTAATACATCCTGATAGTCTTCTTCTGATCAGCTTACTGTCCCTAGTCTACCTTGTCCTGCCCACGATAATGTCCCCATCCCAGACAATCCCTCTATCTAAAGAGAGAGAGAGAGAACACTGAAATAAACACATTGGAAAGAGTGAACAAGGAGGGAAAGAACCATAACACATGACATCACAGGAAAGCCAAGTTTCTGTGCACAGGTCTTTGATGACTGGTATCCAGATAATTACTGCTTTATATGCTTGATTAAGTGCAAACCCAAACATAATGTCAATTTACCGTAAACGCTCCCCAGTGAGCATGTCCTAAGATTTAACACAGTGAGTTGCTATATACAATATATGTCATGTAGTCAGTGACAAATTGTTGGCTTGTAGTTCATTATCTTTCCATAAAAAGTTTGCTTTATCATTTTTTCTTACAATAACTCAAGCAGTTGAATATGGTCTTAAATTAAGAATTAACAAACTTTTTTGTCAAATTGATAGAAACTGTGTTAAAAGTAGTGAGTTTCATGTTTAATACTTAAGTCAGTCTAACAGCATTTTAAAATTGTTAGCATATTGCATACCACCTGTTACAGTAATAAACGGCAAAATTGATCAATCCTGTACCTCTTTATTTGTGCATCATAACACACTGAGGTTAATTTTTACAGTTTACAATAACGCATATTAAAAAGTAAAGGGGCAGTGTAACTCGCTCGTTGTCACCCTACAGAAATATAGAAATAAATAATAGCAAGCATGGTTTCCTTCCAAAGTGGTATACCATGCAGTAGGTTGTCTACTAAGGTTTTTGCCTCGAAAACAGGAGTAAATAATTTAACAAAAGATATTCAAGATGTTTAATCTCACAGATTTCAATCTTTTTGAAAGGAGGTGGTTATCTGACCTTTGGGATCCACCATATTTATAAATAACTACATCTACCTTCTTTTTCACAATTTGCTATCTCTTATATGACACCAATTTATTGATGTAGAATTGCATAACCTCCATTGATTTGTATTTGTATCTAACATTGTTCTTTTTCCACATTGTAGGCCTACTTTTCTCACATCAAGTGCCAATTTCCCTTACGCACTCCAGTCTGTACCACACTGAATGTGCTACTTTTAGACCACATGTGCTAATAAGTTCCAATCCCATTAGATGGCTTAAAACTAGAAAAGCCCTCAGAGATAAAGTGTAAAACAGGAAAATACCCTACAGCTAAATAAAGGCCAGTTTTTTAAGTCTTAGGCTAACTGTAAGCTTCTTTCTTTGTTTACTGGAGGCACTTTTAGAAGAGGCAGAAAAGAAAGCTACTTAGAAAAACATTGTGTTTAAACATTCAGGGTTTAAGATATTTCAATAAGAAACAACAATAATGCAGTTTTAGATTTATCACACTTAAAAGAAAATCTTGCTAATTTCACAACTGATGTACAGAACTCTCACATCAATGTAGCAATGTAAAGGATACATATTTTTAACATTTATAAAAAAGAAAAACACTTTTTAATTTGTCAAAAATGTTATTTTTATTCATGTAAAAATATGAACATGAAATGTTCACGTTTGTCTCCACCTAGAGATCATATGAAGTACTGCAAATGTTCTCTGATTGGTTGAAAAAAAATATCTAGCCACATGAACGTTCATTTAATAAAAAATAAAAAATAAAAACACTGACAATTTGCCAAATATCAATCAAGATCATACACATTTTTTGTACATGTTCGATGCAACAATTTCTTGATAAATAAAAAGAAAAAATAATAACTACAACTTTACAGAGAATAAACACTGCTCTTGACCATAAGTTGCCAAATACAACAGCAAATAAAATAAAACACTGCACAACAGTACACTATATTTGTAACAGTTTTGTTTAGTAAAGTTTTTAATTACTTGCTACAGTAATGGAACAAACTCAAATCTTTATATTACAAAAGTACAACAGAGTTATCGAAAAATCTGTTAGATTTGGTTTCCAGGCAGTTTACCTAAGGTCAGAATATTTACATTTAACAATACTATTTTTCCTCTTTAAAACTCATATTTAAATCTGTTAGGCACAAAAATGAGTCAATGTCTTTTTTATAAAAAAAAAAAAAAAAAAAAAGAAATGAGAAAGAAATCGGCTAACAGCATCACCGCCGAAGAGTCAGGGCCCTCTGTGATGATGTGTATATATTTTCCTGCTGAGGTTGCGGGCCAAGCGATCCACAGCATTGCCGATTCCACTCAGATCCTTCTGTGTTGGCAAACTCTCAATGTTGCCGCTGTACCACATGACCCAACCGCCAAGAGATATCAGTACCAAAAGAGCCCCAGAGTAGACAAGGAGGTCCCCGAAATCTCTCCCCTTCATTTCCAGTGGCACAAAGAGCCCCAGAAACAGAGCCGTAAAGCCAAAAATGTCAAAAATAACAGCAAAGCCCAGGGCCACTTTGCACTGTTTCAAACCAGCACATGCCATGCCAACTGTTTGGGACAAACATATAGTAAAATATGTTTTTGTAGCAAAACTGAATGCATTCATAAACAATGTATAAAACAGTGTAAAAATGCACAATGCAAACAGTAAAAAATAGAATGAAGCCTAATCCACAACTGTTTTCCTTTCTACAAAATGCTTTTGTAACTCTGTTGGGTAATCCTTAAAATATGGGGCTTTAAGCCACAGATGTGAAAGTAAAGCAACTTTAAACATTAAATCGATCAGCATAACTTACATTAACTTTAATTTATATTGTATGTGCTCAGAAAGACCATGTGCGAGTGTACACACTCAAACAATAGACAGTCTTATCCTCACACAAAAATGACACAAACACGAAAACGTTAGGGCTTTATCGATCTAAAATGCATTATTAAGTATACTGACCTTTATTCTAGTATCTTCTTTTTATCATATTAAATATCTCCTCGCTTTTCAAGCGTGGGTGCGTCAGGTATGAAGTATGAACTAAACCTGTCTGAAGCGGTTTCCGGAGTCACCCAGACGTGTTGATATTTGACACCTCCGGAATGCTGCTCTTTCAAACCAGTTACCATGTTAACCAATTATCCATGAAAATAGCTAAACAGTTATTGTTTCTGTGATCATATCATTCAAATTAATCATCTTACATTGTTTTACTGAGGTCTTATTTGATGCATTATAAATGTACAGTAGCTGTAACAATAATTGGTGGTACTATTGTAGGTTATCTGGCATAAATTTGATAAAGCTATATCATCATTCTTGTTCGTTTAAGACATCGACATCGATTGGGGTAGATCCATTTTACATAAAATATTTAATAATATAAAAAACAAACTTGATGCAAACCTTGAAATGCACATTGTGAAGTACTGCAACGTCTCTTGTGTAATCATAGCTGTGGCCTATACTTGCAAAATTACCAATGAAAGTAAATAAAATCCTGAAAACGTTTTTTTTCTTCTTCTTTCATACAATAAAAGATATTGCTGTTGGAATATCATAACATAATGAATTACTATTTAAAATGTTGCTAACACTTTAGAATACTGTTTTCTACTTATAATTAATAAGGAATTATTGAAGAACTAACAGGTGATTATTCATTAAGACTTAACTCACTACTAACTACTAAGGAAGATGTGTTAACTAATCAGTATGTAATATAATTTTATGATTGTATTAAGTAACAGTTAGCTTATCAGTAACTAATATATTCTGTGAAACCTCCTGAAGAACTACTATCAATTATCAACTAGTTAAGGTTCAAGAAAAATAACTATGAAATATCTACTACTGAACAGTTATACGCAATATCAATATCAAAATCAGGCCGTGGCCCACAAATCAAGTACTTGAGTAAGTACAGATACCCCAATAAAATAAAACTCTAGTAAAATTATAAGTATCATTTTCAAAATTACTTGAATAAAAGGACAAGTGCAAAGTATTACTATAGCCTATAATGGAAATGAAATATGCATTTTGTTTGCTTCTAACTGTTTAACTTTTGATTATGTAATGTTTCTTAAATTTGTTAAAATGTGGGTAGTATACATGCAGTATACAAAATATGCTGTATTAAGAAATGTTCTCATCTGAAATAAACATTGTAAACGTATTTTACAAAGTTTATGATTACTTTTATAGTTTTTTTTTTTTTTGTCAAAATTATGAAGTTTATTATTATTTACTAATAGGTTTACTTTAGAATTCTCTTTCAGGTTCTAAGTAATTCCTGCAGAATAATCTGATAATTATTTATTAAGTACTAATGGGTTCTCAACATTTCCACTTTACAATAGGCCTAATGTTTCAGGTTCAAAATAATAATTATTTGATAATTCTTTATTAATTACAAATTGGATACCTGTATTTTCACTTTTCCTCAGGCTTTGCCTTACATACAGAAATTGAATGAATGATAATGTGGTATATGCTGAGGAGGCACACATACAGTACAGTATATAAAATATAAAAACTAAGGTAATTATCGCAAGGCACTGGAGTCATGGTGGGGTTCCTATTGGAAGCTGATTCCTTACAAAACAAACTCACAAAACAATTCACTACATAGGTAAAACATCTATAAAATATACTGCATTTATAAATATTGCATTTTCATACTACTACTACTATTGCTAATAACATTTATATGAAAGGGTCACAATTCAATGTAATTGTGTAAAACTGTTCATTAGTTACTTCATAGTTATTTTTCTTGAACCCTAACTAGTAGATAATACTCATGAAAATAAAGAAAACTCTTTGAATGAGAAGGTGTGTCCAAACTTTTGGTCTGTACTGTATATATATATATATATATATATATATAAGGTCCACGCTGATCAAACATTTTCAAATTTAAAATTCTAATAGCTTATGTAAATCTGCCAAAACTGGATAACCGACTACTTACATTTATATAAATATCCGTTAACACTATATCTCTCATTAGTATCTCTTAAAATTATATTTAAATGCTGTACAAGTAAACATTCCTTAAAAAAACATGTTGTATCATATTTGAACTTATCACTTATATAATAATTTTCTAAAAGATAATGGATATGGATTATTTCAGTTTCTTCAGGCCAGTAAATATTCATGTTGAAATATTACTAACAACACCAAAGTTGTTCTTACTTGCATAAAGATCAACAGACCACAACCTCAAGGTAAATTGTCAGATTATAGTTTCTGCTAGGCTTTAATTGTGTTGGTCGTTTAGAGACCTTAACATTTAGGTTTAAGGTGATCTACCAGTCTGGACCAGCAAATAGCCAGTTTGGACCTAAAACCAGTGACCATCCAAGGCAGATTTGTCTTTTTCCTGGTGACAAGTTTGAAGAATAAAGATGGGTATTACATTTCCATCCCCTTTGAGGACAGCAGCCTGGATGAGTCTGGTTTGTATAATCAAAACAACCACACCTTCGAAGGTATTTACTCCAGCCACATTGTAACATGTTTGATTATCACAATTGAGGTCTACACTGTAGTATGTTTAAATGCTTCAGCACTGCAGAGTCAGGTCAGAATCTTCCTTGCAGTTCTGATCACCAGCCTCCGAGCACAACTGCGTATTTCACTGAAAAAAAAAACTCCTGGCTTCAAAAACGCATCAAAGATCTGGAGGAGGAGAGGGACTGCCAACTTGACAGATTTATTTACACCACCAAGAGTCAGGAGAGCAATTGTGGCATGACAGGAAATGGTACACTTGTGCAAAGTAGTGTCTTGTAAAATAAAGATAAATTATCTTTATTTAATTTAAGAGACTGAAGCAGAAGCTGAGCCTCAACCCACCACTCTGAAGCCGCCCACCCAGAAGACAGCTATTCCTTCCCCATCATCTATGATGACACGCTCTGGAAAAACCACACAACAAAACGTCTCGGTTACTTATGGTAACCCTCGTTCCCTGAAGAAGGGAACGGAGACGCCACGTCGGTGACCGACGAATATGGGATATCGCTTTGATAGACCAATCTACTTCGAGTGTAAACTAAACAAGCCAATGCACATTGGCATGCAATTATTGCATCCAGCTGCCGCTGATCACTGCGTGAGTATAAGAGGGCAGCAGGTGCAATGCATACCAGTTTTTTGCTGAGGAGCCGAGCCGGGAACCCGGCAGATCAGCGGTGGTACAGCAACCATGGCGACGGGACGTGGCGTCTCCGTTCCCTCCTTCAAGGAGCGAAGGTTACAATACGTAACCGAGACGTTCCCTTTCAGTCGGTCACTCTCGACGCCACGTCGGTGACCGACGAATATGGGATCCCTATCAAAGCGCCATGGGTGCTGCCCATTCCAGTGCCCTGTGCGAGCCGCCTGCGCCCCTATTAGGTGTAGGCTGGGGCTCAGAACAAGTAGCTCCACTCACCGTTGTCAAAGCACTACCTCACTGGGTGAGATTGGATAACACTGGGAAAACGTACCCGGTCCGCTTCGAGCCGGGACGCTGCGGAAGCCCCATCCTTCCCGAAGGAGGTCTCTGAGGCAAATACACATATAGCATCCGTTTAGGAGTATAAGGAGAAATTTGAGGTGATTAAAACCCTCTTGGGAAGGCAGAAGTCTGCCGGGGAAACATGGGCTCTTAAGTCTATACCGTGGACTATACACATATGAGTACCGCTTAGGTCTCAATATGGAACCCTGCCTTCCACGGTTCTCACGGATTCATCATGAAGGCCTGGCGCCAGACGTTCCGCCGCGTCCAGCTGCCTAGGGTCTACAGTATGGACACTCTGGAGCAGTTTTAGCAAGCCGACACTACCCGTTTGAGGTGAGAACACAGGAGGATACCGGCTCTACACGAAGGCTATAGAACCTAGCGAACGTGTTAGGGGTCGCCCAGCCCGCAGCTCTACAAATATCTGTCAGCAAGGCGCCACGAGCCAGTGCCCAGGAGGATGCAACACTTCTAGTTGAGTGAGCTCGCAACCTGAATGGACAGGGCACATCCTGAGCCTGATAAGCCAGGGTTATGGCATCCACAATCCAGTGGGCCATCCTCTGCTTAGAGACGGCATTCCCCTTCTGCCGGCCTCCGTAACAGACAAAGAGCTGGTCTGAGGTCCTGAAGCTTTGCGTCCGGTCCACATAGCACCTTAATGCTCGGACAGGACAAAGCAAAGCCAGGTCTGGGTCTGCCTCCTCCAGGGGCAGCGCTTGCAGGTTCACCACTTGGTCTTTGAAGGGTTTAGTGGGAACCTTGGGCACGTAGCCAGGCCGGGGCCTCAGGATTGCCTGGGAGTCAGCCGGCCCGAACTCTAGGCACGAATCGTCAACCGAAAATGCATGCAGGTCCCCTACCCTCTAAGGCAGAATGGCCAAGTGTGAAAATACCATGTGTTTTCCATATTGCGCAAAGCATGGAAAGATAAAGAGGTGAATTGTTTTTTTTTTTGGTTTCTATATATTTCAAAACAACTCTCTATATTTAAGAAATATCCAATAATTGCAGTTTTGTTCACAGTTAATGACCCTGCGGGTCTTCTATTTCATTACAATAAGATCTTTGTCACCTATCAAAAGTTGAAGAGCATGTCAAGAGCATTCCAGGTCCATGGGGTTGACCGAAACATCGTCACCTCCACCACTCCTATTGCTGAAATGATTTTGGTTGCTCCTGAGAAGGTATCTGGCGGGTTTTATTCCTCCAAGGAAAAGCTTCTGGATTATGTAAGATGCTGCTATAAAGCTCTTGACAATGCTCAATCATGTTAAGGTGCAGACCTTGAAGAAGAACAACAACCTCTTGCTGCCCATTTCATACAGGTTCAGACACTAAATTTCCACAAATGTATTCCTTTTTTGGGGGGAGGAGCCAGCGCTATTGACAGAGTGGTTTGTATACTATGGAGTCCAAGCACTGACCTTGGCTTTTTTTCTTTTCCTTTTTTTTTCTACCTCAATTCTAGAGCTACACATTTGGAGTGAAAAACTGTTAAAATCCCAGCACTGTGCCAACTCAGTTAATAAAGACAATTATTGAAAATGTGTAGATTACTACTTTTCTTTAATATTCTGACTTTTGCATTCACATTTGGATGATCTGAGGCCGGCTAAAGATGACTGAATAAAAGTAAAGTCCTCAATAAAATACAAACCCTTCCTTATTTATTGTAATATGGGACTATATAAACACTTTGTTGTTATTGATAAAGGTGAAAATAAATTGTATATAAATTCAAAGTGTTTTGCATTGCAAGTGTTTTGTATTTTTTTGCATGCTTTGTGTGCAAGTTCTTCTCAGGAGGTTACAAGCAAAAGTCAAAACTGAGATTGTTATTTACAAGAACCTGTTGTTCACCACATTCCTTACTAGTTTATGGTATGCCTATAAGAACAGGTATAATGCTAAAATTGTGTTTATACATTGTAATGTCAGTTTAACAGTCATTGTGATTATGTATTATTTTTCCAAGCCCTATTATGAGTCGACAATTCATTTTAAAACCATACCCTGCTGTTATTAAACACATCTCCATCACAGTATGGAAGAGCATCAAAACATTTTCAACACGAGCTCCACTGTATAGTTTTTAAATAAGAACACGTGTAATCTAAAATAACCAAAGCTAAAATGGCTTGTAGATAATACGTGGAGAGAAATTGAAAAACGCTCCTCTCCAGGCCTATAGGGGACGCACGGCGCCAAAGCTCCTGTTTCAGAGTGACTTTTGTGCGGTGAAGAGACGCTCAGCGCATCCGCCAACGCGGAGAAAGCGGTTAGCTTCTTTGGCCGAGACGGGCTAGACAATAAAGACAAATAGCAGCATTTGACTACCAGGGAATATATATAGCTAGAAAATCATTATATATAAGCGATTTAATCAGCTGTTTTGCCGACGCAAACCGTTTATTTTCCTACATCCTGCACCGGTTGAAGTTAGCATTAGCAGCTAACAACCATCCGAAGCAACGCGCTTATTTCCCTTTGCACGAAATTTGCGTGTCTCGGAAAACTCTGTATGCTGGTGTTACATTTTAAAAAGTCTATATTTTTATAGTCCGCCCCCTTGAAATTGCGTGGGACTGAGGAAGCTATTTATAAGTGAAAGAGCGTGTTAGCTGGAGTTTCTGCTTCAGATCAAAACATCAGGATGTCTGATTTTGATGAATTTGAGAGACAGCTTTCTGAAAACAAACAAGGTGAGTATTAATGTCCATTATTGACTGTTCTGCACAGTACTCGCATGCAAAACATCGTAAACACTAAACACTGCGTCTGATGTTGGTATAAATAGTCACTTATTGATGGAAACAGTAATGAAACTCTTTCTACACCTGAAATATATTGTTGTTTTATTCTTAACCTATAAAGAAAAGATACTTAATAAGCTGTAAATATGCATAAACTATTGTTGATATTTAGTGATTCGATAGTTATTTTATTCATGCACAGATGTTCGGATATAAAGGTGTCAACTAAAGCTTAATGCACTTATAAAAAGTTTATATTGTTATAGCCTTTTGCAGTCACAATTGAATTTTTTAAAAACATACATTTACAATATGTGCTGAGAGGGTTTTATATGTGAAACTACAGCTCAAGTGACTTTTATAGCTCAAAACGACATATAAGACATTTGTTATAAGTCGCAATAACTTCCTCTTTCCATCCAGTTCGCAGCATTTGTTCTGTTCTTTTCCTGTTTATTGTGAATCTGCTCTGAAACAGTCTGCATTGTATAAAGTGCTATATAAATTAAAATGACTTGATTTAACCTCTCTCATTCTCTTCTGCACAGGTGACAGGCTAAACGGTCATGGTGGGTATCCCAGAATAAGATGCAGAAAAGCATGCACAACCTCTCTTCTTCCTTTCCATCTAATCTTCCTTTTTTCCTCCAGATACTCACTGTGAAAACTGAAAAGCTGTATAAGATCTCTCTTCTTTCTTTAATTCTGCAGCTGGATTGGGCTGCTTCTTCTTTTTCCTATTTCTTTCCTTCTGTTTGCTTCAGGAACCGGCAGCTTTGTCTCCTGTTTTTGCATGCTTATGTTTTGCATGTGTGTCTTCATTCTGTCTCAGAGCGGGACAAAGAGAACCGTCACCGGCGACGCAGCCCATCGCGCAGCCGCAGTCGAGAGAGGAAAAGGAGAAGCAGAGAGAGGAGAAGTAGGGAACGCCGCAGTGACAGCAAGGACCGCCGCCATAGACGCAGGTTCGAGTTGTTGTCAGACTCATTGATAAGGATGTTTCAGCACAAAGTGAGAGCTTTAGGCCTGTTGATGTAAATACATATTTAACCATCTGATTTTTTCCAAGTTATTGATGCCTTGCAAGCAGAATAAAATATCATTGTTGACCCCATAGATGCTCTTATTACAATATGAGCCACTTGATGCTCTGAATGTGAAACTGAAGTAGTGTACAGTAATCAAGAATAAGGCAAGTTACCCAGTTAAATCTTTAGTCTAGCTCTTAAACCTCTTCCAGTTGTTTATGTACGTGGTTTAAGCTACTGCAAAGTAGCTATATGGATGTCAAACCCTGTTCTTAAATGTCATTTCAGTGATCATACTCAGAACCATCCCCAAGACAATGTCAGGTAATACTGCAGTTGGGCTGACCTGACCTTGTTTTAAGATTTTATTACAAATTCAAGTGTTGTGACTTTTTGAAGGCATTTGTCAAATGAATAACTACTTTAATTTCTGTTAAAGGAATAGTTCACCCAAAAATGTATATATGATTTTAAAAAAAATCCTCACCTTCAGGACATGTTGGAAAATATGTAGATGAGTTTATTTCATCATCAAAACAGATTTTGAAATAGTGTTACAGCATCACTTACTCACCAGTGGTTCATCTGCAGTGGATGGGTGCCGTCAGAATGAGAACCCAAACAGCTGATTAAAAATATCACAAGAATCCACACAACTCTAGTCCTTGAATTAAAGTCCTGTGAAGTAAAGAGCATTGCTTCAGGCTAAAATATGAGTCCTCTATTCATAATATTTCTTTACCCAGTGAAAGTGTCTTCTCGTCTGAATCATGAGAGAAATATGCACAGAATCAAGCACTGTTTATAAACAAAAATAGTGCAAAACAAATATGTTGGTGGATTTTGATGTGTGAGAACAACAAGATGGTCTTCTCACTGGAGGAAATATATATTTTGCTTAAAAATGGATTTCGTTTTTTACAAACATGCAACTTTTTGCTTCAAAAGATGATATTGGATGAATGGAGACAAACCGTAAACAATAATCCACTTGTGAGGTTTTTAACAGCTGTTTGAACTCTCATTCTGACGGCACCCATTCACTGCAGAGGATTCTTTGGTTAGCAAATGATGCAATGCTATATTTCACCAAATTTGTTACAATGAAGAAACAAACTCATCTAAATTTTTTGTGGCCTGAGGGCAAGAAAATTAAGCCATTTTGAATTTGTGAATTGTTCTTTTAAAAGCCTTCTCTGTGTGTGATATTATTATGTAACAATTGTAGGTTATGTTATTTATTTATTTTTATTTATTTTTATTTTTTCTCTCATTTTCACTAGGATTTTAAGGCATAATATACAATATTATCTTAGCTCTGACAGATAAAAATCCTCATCATATTATTGAACATTTAATATACCAGTTAAATACAAATGAATTAACTTCAGTACTTTTCTTTTTGTCTCTGCCTTTCTGTAAATCAGCCGTTCTCCTCACCGAGAGAAAAAGAAGATGAAAATTAAGAAGTATTGGGATGTACCGCCTCCTGGCTTTGAGCATGTTACACCCATGCAGTACAAGGCCATGCAAGGTGAGGGACATGGCATAAAACACTACTCTGTGTCCCTGAGTAGAGGTGTGCGTGATCCCTGTTGCAAAGATCCACAGAAATGTGCAGAAACCTGAAGCTGAATGACTGTTAAAAAATTACATTTTTAAAATGACCTTATTATTTCTTAGTAGGATTTTTAAAATTGCTTTCTATATAAATTATCAACTTTACATTTTTAAGCATATATATATATATATATATTATTTGTTTACTTATCACCCACACCTATCACAAAGTATGATTTATTATATATATATATATATATATATATATATTTATTATTATTATATATATATATTATTATTATTATTATTTATTTTTTTTTTAACCAACTTTTCCTGATAAAAACAATATAATTTAATAATTTATGTTTTGTTATTAATGCAGTTATTTTCTCGGTCTCTCCCTCAGCTGCTGGTCAGATCCCCGCTACGGCTTTGCTGCCCACCATAACGCCAGACGGCCTGGCAGTAACGCCGACCCCGGTACCCGTAGTGGGCAGTCAGATGACTCGCCAGGCTCGCAGACTTTACGTTGGCAACATCCCATTTGGCATCACAGAGGTGTTAAATGAACACTATTCACATACTAGAATTTCTCTGCAGGGCTTTGGAGAACAGATCCACATAAAAGACACTTTCATGATTAGATGTATTATGCAGAACCATATTGTATATCAAATTATGCATTCTCATTTCCTCTGTTTTTACATTTAGATTGTACATGCCATTATTCCTTGCTCACTTATTTGTTAAAGCTCACTTATAATTCTTCTTCCTCAGGAAGCTATGATGGACTTCTTCAATGCCCAGATGAGACTCGGCGGTCTGACTCAGGCCCCAGGAAACGCTGTCCTCGCCGTCCAGATTAACCAGGACAAGAACTTTGCTTTCCTTGAGGTGAGAAATGGCTGTGTTCACTGACAGAGGCTTATCTTGCTAATGAATAAGTAAGCTGGGTTCCTTACAGTTTTCCTCCTCCAGTTCCGATCGGTGGATGAGACCACGCAGGCCATGGCATTTGATGGGATCATCTTCCAGGCGCAGAGTTTAAAGATTCGCCGGCCACACGACTATCAGCCGTTACCTGGCATGAGCGAGAACCCCAGCGTATATGTCCCAGGTACGCAGATTTGACAATTCCCTCAGATCACAACAAACCTGACATTTTCTTTTGAATACAAATAGCTTCAGCATCTGTTTGTTTTACTTTTGCTTTTCCAGGTGAATTAATTTTATTTAAACTTGACCCTAAGTAAATTAGCCGGCTACCAGGCTGTTATATCTATTCTCTTCATTAACCCTCTCATTTTGTTCTTTTCTTCTGCCAGTCAGTTGTCTGTTAATGGCTGTTCTCCATCTGCTCCACAGGTGTGGTGTCCACTGTTGTACCAGACTCCATTCACAAGCTTTTCATTGGTGGTTTGCCAAACTATCTCAATGACGACCAGGTTGGTTACAAATGGTTTCTAAGTAGAAAAACATGCATATTGTATCAGAGCATATTTTAACAAATTAGTCTTTTTAGATAAAAAGCATAATATACCGTGAAACTATAAAGTCGCTTTTTACTGTAAAGATTTTTTTATTTTTAATTAAGTCTAACCCAGTAGTTTTTAACCATAGGAACCGAGACCCATTAAGGGGCTTTAGGAACATTCAAGGGGGCCTCGAGATGCTTAAAGATATTTTATTCTTATTTTACTGTATATAACTGTATTTTTCTTTGGAAAGCCAAGGTTCCCATGGTTTTATAGAACCTGGATATGAAAAGTAGCCTAATTGTAATGTTAATTATAGACCTGTGAATATTAAAATGCCATGGACCGTTTTATAATGAATATAAATGGTTCTTGTGAGTAATATATATATATATATATATATATATATATATATATATATATATATATATATATATATTTTTTTTTTTTTTTTTTAATCTTTACTCTTAATTCTTATGCAGTAAATCATGAACAACTGGAAAAATCATGTGGCCTTCAAATATTGTTGTGGACATTGGGGGCCTTGGGGTCATAAAGGTTGAAATTGAGAATCAATGAACTAAACTGCAGAAAATAGAGTAAGTTAGAGTAAGTTACATTGAAAAAAATGAGCTAGTAGGATAGATTGGGTTATTCCTAAACAGCATAAGAACTAACAATAATATGTGGTACATTTTGCTCAGATTGTGCTTGTCTTGGTTATGTATATTGTCTGTCCCACATGAGAAATGAGCAGCAATGGTTAATTTAAAAAAAAAGTACCCAATTATTTGTGTGGTGTGACAGCAAGGTGAAACATGCATATTTGACAGAAGCAAACTCATAGCAGAAAGTGGTATTGGAAAAGATAATGTTTTTGGCACACACATCATTTACTAATGTTTTTTTTACTTAACACTTTTTTCTGTTGTTTTTTCCTGCTTATGTTAGGTGTGGATATAACAATTTGAATTGATTTCTTTATGTCCTCAGGTTAAAGAGTTGTTAACTTCTTTTGGACCGCTCAAAGCCTTTAATTTGGTTAAGGACAGCGCCACCGGCCTCTCAAAGGGCTACGCTTTCTGTGAATATGTGGATGTTAACATTAATGATCAGGTGAGTTGGCATGGTTCGGTATCCATGGATTTTAACGTCCTTTGGCCCACTTTAACAGTTAATCTCTTAATACTTGTTTCAAGGCTATTGCAGGACTGAATGGTATGCAGCTAGCAGATAAGAAGCTGCTGGTTCAGAGGGCAAGTGTAGGAGCCAAAAATGCCACAATGGTGAGCATGGAGTTTTATTTTGTATATTGTTTTAAAGCATACATTCAAAATGGACCCTTTTTAATTTCTTTTTTAATACATTACCACTCAAAGTTTGTGGTCAGTAAAATTTGTTTGTTTTTGAAAGCACTTCCTAGTAAAAACCTTGATGAGTGAGCTCATTATTTTAAATTAGATTTTTTTTTTTCTCAAGCTGTCTTTTTTTCTTTTCTTCCACTGACCCTTTGTAGACAAGTATAAATGAGATTCCAGTGACGTTGCAAGTGCCTGGGCTGATGACGAACCCCATGGTGCAGATGGGTGGTATTCCCACCGAGGTCCTGTGCCTGATGAACATGGTGGCTCCAGAGGAACTCCTGGACGATGAGGAGTACGAGGAGATAGTGGAGGACGTCAGAGAAGAGTGCTCCAAATATGGCCAGGTCAAGAGCATAGAGATTCCCCGGCCTGTCGATGGCCTTGAGGTCCCTGGAACCGGCAAGGTAAGCTTTACTAAAGCAGCTCAAGTGATGGATGGGGGCCATGGACTTGGTCAAACTCTGCGGTTCCTCAGTCCTTACGTAGGTGCTGATTAAAGCACTTTGACTTCGAACCCTCCAGCAATGAACTTCAGGTAGCGCTACACAAACATACACAATCCATCTCACAAACTGTTTTACTTTTCCAGATATTTGTGGAGTTCACATCTGTTTTCGACTCCCAGAAAGCCATGCAGTCCTTAACGGGGAGAAAGTTCGCCAACCGGGTGGTGGTGACCAAATACTGCGATCCAGATGCTTACCACCGCCGAGACTTCTGGTAGAGGAAGAGAGAAAGAAAAATAAGATGGAGGAGTAGAAGCTTTGCGATAATATCTCATAAAAAGACAGAGAAATTGAGGCAGAGATGGGGAAACAAAAGGGGGAACTTTTTTTTTTTTTTTTTTTTAACTCTTTAAAGAAAAAAGTCAAAAGGTGAATGTTCCGGTTGTTTTTTGTTTTGTTTTTCCTGGCTGAGATGATTTGTGAGCAATTATGGGAGGGCTTTTGCTTTCATTTGTATTTTAAGAACATTAGCAGGAGATATTCTGTTATACTTATTCTGTTAATAAAATTACTATTTTTTAATTGTATACTGAAACAAATGTAAAATCGTGACCATCAGAGAAGACGAAGTAACTATTGATACCCACCCGAATGTTTTCATTTGAATTACCTGGCTAATATGAACATCATATTTCAGTCTCTTACCTTGCTTTTAATCTTTTTATTTCTCATTTGAATATCCCACTGTGACATATCCTTCTCAAAGTCATTCGTCTTCTCTGTTGGCCAACTCCCCACATCTCCCTCCCATTTTGTAGCTTTTTGCAGTTCATATCTCCAGGTATTAGATTGTCCCAGTTTTTGTCTGCTTTTGTTCTTAAACTTAGTCTCTTCTGTACATATCACCAACCCATTAGGTGGTGATGATGGCATTTGTCCAGTGTGGCACCTTTTCTGTATGTGTGATGTTTTTTTCTCAGTATAATAGGCCACTTTTGATAATAAAACTCTTGGAAGTATGATCAGTTGTGCGTCTGGTTGTCATTGATTTGCGAGACGCTAAATGCTACTCTGTTAAGAAGCTGTATGTAGCATTTTTGTACTTTATTTTTGGCTGGTCACATGCCTGCTTTTTAAACTGAACCAATATTTTCTTCATCTTGGGTCTAATTATGAATATTTAAGATGCTTATTACTTCTTACATAGTACAGCACTATCAGACTTGCATATTTGCATATTTATTAAAATAAAACTATAACTATTTAGTGAATGCTAATACCTGAAATCAGTAAATGGTAATAATACACTCATGTAACCACAAGTGTCTATAATCAATTACAGATTTTCAAATGTTTCTCGTTTAAGGGCTATTTAGTGTTACCTTTTCCAAAGCCACTGAAGTTTGTTTGCTTGTGATTGCTTCATCAGAGTCTCTTAGCTTGTTGTAGGACATCAGAGTGAATGCCGTGGAGGGACTGTGGTAGTTGTGTTAAACTGGTTTTATGAAGTTTTTTTTTTTAATCTGAACCAAATTACACTTCTTTCTTCCTCTCTTTCTCTATGTAAAGCTGAATCGTTTATCACTGCTGAGCACTAATGTGTTCCGGTGGAAGACGATTTATGTTGTGCACTTAATTCTACTCTTAATCATGTTTGTTGTGGTGTTCACAAGTGTGTTTGGTAGAAACCTGAATAGGCCTATTGTGTTTTCATGTCAGCTTGGACCATAATGTTCATAGTGTTGATTTGTCTGTTTCCGTCTCAATCTCCCTGTTCATTGAATAAGTTTGGTAATGTCTTGATTCTCTTATGCAAACAGTAGTAAAAGTATTTTACAATCAACAGTATTTTAATGGAATAGTTTTTTTTTTTGTCAAGCATTTTAAAAGCAGCAAAAAGCATCTTATTTGAGAAAGTTGAGAGTTTTTAATGTCATTTTTATTCCTTTTTTTTAACATAGCTTGATTTTTACTTCCTTTTTAGTACATTAACTTATTTCAAATGAGCATTTCAGTTTTTTTTCAGCTAGCTTTTTTTTAAACAACAATAAAAAAATTTAAAATGTGAAATTCGGAATAATTTGCATGTCAGAGGAATCTGGTGTGCTACTAATTAATAACAGTAAAAAGTTAAAGGTAAATATATTTGGAATATATATTTAGAATAATCTCCCTGACTAAATATTTTTGCATTAATTAAAGCAGATCTGATGTAGTACAGAGTTTACATTTTATTCAGTTATGTGGACTTCATAGTAGATGTATAACAGTCATGACTGATACTTTTGAATAACTGAGCAGCATCTACAAAGGTTGGTCTGAACGATGAAGGCTAATGTTTAGAAATTATTTCAGGTTTTTCCAGTCTCATGAGCTTTTATATTGCTAAATCTCGTCAGTTTCCCAAGCAAGCTGGTTACAAGCATCACGGCACTGATGGTGAGCAGCGTCTTCGATTCTAAAACTTGCAAACAGTGCTCTGTAACTACGATTTATTTTATTAGAAGCTTAGTACATACGTACAGAATAGTACTTACTAGGCCATATAATAGGTCGTAAAATTTCAAGCCATCCCGGTACACCTTTAACCTCTCTATATACACCAACCATCAGTCGCTATGAACGGAAGCTGTCAAACACTGCGAGCAGATCGACAGCTCCTCTAATCCAATGAGAGAAAATATTTGATGGCTGTCACCCAATGGCGTTTCAGTGGGCGGGGCCAGAAGCCTCCGGCGCACCAGGCGGAGGAGGTGTTCCTGGCTGCCATCTTTGATGCGAGAAGTGATTGTTTGGCGAATAGAAATAATAGGAAATAAAAATATAGCGTGGAAAGTTGGGGAATTGTGGTGGAACTGAAGGGGTTGTTAAAAGGAAGAGTGAAACTCAGGAAAATCAGGTAAAACATCCTCGCAGCGTGGGAGCGTCACTCTATTTACGTGCAGTTTTTTTCTTTTCCTTTCCAATTTGTATCCTAGCCAAAAAAAAAAAAAAGCTCGAGCCGGTCGTGTTCACTACAGGCTCGCGAGCTGCTTGCTGGAACGGAGCTTTCCAACTCATCTGAAGTGTTAATATTATAGCAACAGTGTCTCAGCACGTGGAAAAAGTAAAGTGCGTGCAAATTAAGTTGGGTAAGAGGATATAAAAGAAGCCACATGCAGGGAAGGACAGTGGCAGTCTCTGGTTTCACATTCCTACAATATTATTTCGTAAAATCCAGCTTGCTCTAAATTATATGTTATCACCAGGACTGTGAGATCTGTGTTTTTATGTTTACTTTAAACTGTAAACATATCTTAGGGTGGCTCAGCTCTTCCAACTGCCAGCTGTTGTGTTTGCACGCGCTACATTGTTGCGAGAACTCAATGGATGCGCGCGAGTGTGTCAGAGGCTTGCAGCTGTCATCCAGACTGTTTATATGATTTTATATAATTATCAGGACTGTGATGAATTAATAGCAATTTTTGATGCATTATTAGCGTTCAGCTTCAGTCACACATGTACTAACTGATCTTTATGGGAGTGCATGGATGCATGAAATCGTGCATTTCAACATTGTGGCTGATGCGTCCTGCTCCATGTAGTTAGAAATCTGTTTGATAAAATGGTTAGATATAAGTCGGAATGCATCGTGTACTTTGTTGTGTCATTGTTGTCTAATTTGTCTCATGCCCTTAAACGTGTTTGAATCTCATGTTTTAACTGACCAGGAGCAGGATTAGTCAAAAGCCTGTTTTATTTTTATTTAATTTTTTTTATCAACCACCAAATCCATTTCTGTATGCACTGTAGCTTGTCTTAGCTTTGACAGTGTAGTGTTGGATATTTTTTTTTCTGTGATAGTCCATTAGAAGGTCATAAAGGGGCTATTTAATCATTTATAAATACAGGCTTCAAAGTATTATTCTTGCTGCCATGTGCCTTTACATCAAAACCATGTTTATTAACTGAAGAAACATAACCTAACATGAGACAGCCTTCATATAAAGCTCTTCAAATCTCTGCATCATAATTTAATTTCAGCTTAAATAAATCGTTGGCCCACAAATTATATTTGTTGAAAATGTTCTTGAACTCAACCCAATTTTTGTTTTTAATCGGAACACATTTGGATAAATTTAGCATGACATCACTTGCTCACTAATGGATCTTCTGCAGTGAATGGGTGCCGTCAGAAATAGAGTCCAAAAACATCCCATTAATCCAGTCGAAAACGTGAGTGTTTATAATAAACAAATTCTTCATTACGATGTTTTAACTTTAAACTGTTTCTTCTGGCTAAAATAGGGAGTCCTCTTTCTCTAATATTCCTTTCTCCATCGCCAGTGAAAATGTCATTTTGTCTGAATTAGGAGGAAAAATATTCACAGATCAAGCACTGTTCATAAGTCAAAACAGTTCTTAACAAATATGTTGTTGGTGGATTTTGATATGAGAGGACAACAGGAGATGGTCTTTTCCCTACTAGAACGGGTTTAAAGTTAATTAATGATACATTTGTTCCTAACAAGCATGCAGCTTTTCACAAGAAACTTAATTGATGAACTGGAGAACTTGTGGATTATTGTGATGCTTTTATCAGCTGTTTAGACTCTTCATTCTGACGGCACCCATTGACTGCAGAGGGTCCGTTAGTGAACAAGTGATGTCATGTCATGCTAAATTTCTCCAAATGTTTCCTGATGAAGAAACAAACTCCTCTACATTGGATAGCCAGAGGGAGAGAACATTTTATTTTCAGCAAATGTCTTTCTTTGAGTGAACAAAGTCTTGCTTGAACAACACTCTTGAGGTTTCTGAATCTAATAAACATGGATAACGTGCATGCATCAATGCAGGTCTGTACTATGTGGGATGTGCAAAGGATAGATTAATACTTGCGATAAATTTAGACTGTGATAGCACATCTTTGTTTCGCACTGGTGTGCTTGTGTGCATCCCAACACATACTTTAAGAATGCAAGTATACATTTGACAAGACATCCCTGTCTGCACGTGATTGGTATCTGATGCTGAGAAATATGATTTATGATTTACTTGAAATAAATGCAATAGAATGATCTAAATTCAATGATCTAGATATATTATGGAGATGTTTAAAGACATTTTTGTAAAATTGTGCACAACTCTTCTGTGTAATAAGGGCTGGTCTCATACGTATAGATAGCCAGAACTGGCAAATTGCCCTTTGCGTTGGATGTATTTTCCTTAAAATGAGTAGCATGTGTAGCAGATTTGCATAGAATGCTTTTTCGATGCTGTAGGTGAAAAGGTGGAGCGTGCAGTTTGTTCAGTGTTAAAATATTTGATCTTATTCCAGTTTAATGTAGTTTTACAGCTAGTCCCAGTTTTTATATTCACAACAAACCTGTCTAACCATCCCTACAGCAATCACAAGAGCCGTTTTGTATGTTTGTAATGATGTCACTGTGTCATTATAATAATTACGCTAATAGTTCAGCGGAAAAAAGAGGTAATTATAAAACAGACCATCAGTCTGAGAGGCATGTGTTCTTTTTTTGGACGTATTGCATTGAAGCACAATATAATGGCAGTCTTTTTTCTTACTAATCCAGTCATTTGTAAGAGACTCAGCTGATTTCATATTAAGCACAGCAATGGTGCTCATTTTCTCTTCTATCTTTTTCAGTAGAAGGCATGAAGAAAACGTCATAGTCAAGAAGTCATGGCTGATAAAAGAAAACTTCAAGGTATGATAACAGGCTTTTTTTCTGGGCCATATCTGTTTAATGCATGATATCTCAATGCAGCTTAGTTTGAGGAGAATGCTACATGAGTAGCTTAAATTATTTAGCGTTATTTGCTGTATCAAAGCACATGTGCGTGTGTCTGAGAATATGGCCTGCTCTCACCTCATCCCATCATGCACCTAAGGTTTGCTTCTCTCCTCAGGTGAGATAGACCGATGTTTGAAAAAAGTTGCAGAAGGGGTAGAGCAGTTTGAGGACATTTGGAAAAAGGTAAGGAACGCACTAAAGCTCATTATATCATGCTAAGTATAATTAGGTGTCCATTTCTTTTAAGAATAGTGTTTTACAATATGTCATGTCAAATTCAAAACAAAAAATGCTGGAAAATGAGAGTATGATGATTATCATTAAGCAGCACAACTGATTTCGACATTGATAATAGGACAATGTTTCTTGAGCACTGAATCAGCATATAAGAATGACTTCTGAAGGATTCATGTGACCATGAAGATGAGTAATGGCTGCTGAAAATTCAGCTTTGCATCACAGGAAAAAAATTCTTTGTTAAATAGAAAACAGTTATTTTCAGTTTTAATCATATTTTACAATAGCCCTGTCTTACTCTGTTTTTGATCAAATAAATGCAGCGTTGATGAGCTTAATCGATTGCCTTTTTAAATCCAAGCCAAACTTTTGAACAGTAGTGTGAAATTGTCAAATAGCAAATATAAAGCGATAGTACTATGCTTGCAAAAAAAACGACTCCATGTGGCCACCTTTTACTTTTGCAGAGTGTGACAAATCAAAGAGCTAAATCACACACCAAAGCAGATTTGCAAACTAAATACACACCCACAACAACAACCTGCTCAGCAGATACTTTAAACCACAACACAGTCCCTCTCCCACGATGAGCAAATGTAGTCAATGAAGACAATAGAAGACATTTTTGAATGTGAACAACTTTTAAGAAGTCCGCCTACTTAATTGTACATCTTTCTCATTTATATTTGATCTGCTCATTGATGTGATTGTATGTATCTTTTTCTTGTTGTAAATGTGAGCAGTGTTCAGAGACACGTAGACCTGGACCTCTGGTGTGATTTAAAAAAAAAAAAAAAAAAACAGCAACAAAAAAACAAACTTGATGTCTTTTCAGCAAACACTGTAGTGCACTTATGGGTACAATCCACAGTCCTCAACACTGTAGTTGAGTAGACACAGGAAAATGCAGTATGTGCGCAATAGATCTTCTCATGGATCCATGTTGAAAACATTAAAAAGAACAGCATTTATTTGAAATAGAAATAACAATATAAAAGCCTTTCTTCTCACGCATCAATTTAATGCATCCATGCTGAATAAAATGGTCATTTACTTTTTTTCTTTTTTGTACTTACTGACCTCAGACTTGATCAGTAGTTCTGAACAGTGGTGTATTTAAACCAAAAATAATAATATGACAAATAACATTTTATATATGCACGTTGCCCTCAAATAATGTGATTTTTATAATTTTTTTTCAGCTCTATAATGCAGCCAACACCAACCAAAAAGAGAAATATGAATCTGACCTCAAGAAAGAGATTAAAAAACTACAGGTGAGAGTTTTCTGTTGGTCACAAACTGAATGCTGTAGGTTGAACCATTTTCTTTTATTTAGAAGACATCAGTTTTTTCGCTGGTCTAGGTGTGTTTTTCTTTATTGGTAACTATGAGGACAAGCGCTACCCACGCTGAGGGTCATGTATGCGTGGCGTGTCCACTGTGCTTGGCGGCACAGGATGAGTTGGGCACGCTTGATTTCAGGCGTCCAGCTCAATTTTCTTTCATTCTTTGTTTCTACATGCTCTTTCTGTTTCTGTCTGCATTGGTTCTGCAGCGTCTCCGTGACCAGATTAAGACATGGGTCGCCTCCAGTGAGATCAAAGACAAAAGACAGCTAGTAGAGAATCGCAAACTCATCGAGACGGTGAGTAGATGTCTGTTTTCATCCAACAAAAATACCTGATACTAATAAATAATGCCGGATTTAATATGCTTTAAATATCTTAAATCATTTTTTGATGAAGGACATTAGTAAGGTTTTCAGTAAGATGAGATGAGAACTTTTTGTAATTTTGTGAGGGAGGTATGCACAGGTCACTGTAAGATTAAGATATTGTAATCCAGAAATAAATAGTTGCAGTTTTTTTCCACCACAGCAAATGGAGCGATTTAAGATTGTGGAACGGGAGACCAAAACAAAAGCGTATTCTAAAGAAGGACTTGGCCTCGCTCAGAAAGTCGATCCTGCACAGAAAGAGAAAGAAGAGGTCGGCCAGTGGCTAACGGTAAGAAAGAAAGCATAAAGCACTCTGGTTAAAGTCGATGTGAATTGTTCCAAATACATTTGATTTCCGTAATGGAGAAAAGTATATGTGAACTAATGCACACTGATAAATTGTTCACTATAAAACAAGAAATGTCCATTTAATAAAGCAAATTAGGATTCGTTTTGGTTTGATTTGACAGAAATTCCCAGCCTTATAGGAAGGAGTTGTGTCTTGATTCAGGATGCTACAATATTAGTCTCATTTTAGATGCCAAATGCCTTGTTTTTAATGTAGATGATAGTAGGCGGCTGCTGTCAGGGGAGGAGTGAAAAAAGAGCAGCTGAACTCCCACTTCTTATAGTGGTCCAGGAACCCAAGCAAAGGAAATATCATGATCGCATTCTATGTTGCCAGTGAAGTGGATGCATTTGACATTGCTTTTAGATGAAGATTGATACTATGAACAAATAATCAGTGTATGTCTTATCTGTTATCAGTGTATCTGTTATTTAATTATGCTACAATCTGCGTCTTTTCTGTTCATTTCTTGTTTAATAAGACATTATTACACCAATATGTTAAAAGTGAGTTCTGAACTATAACAACATTTTGGTGGAACTAGCTTGAACTTGAATACTGCGTGGCTAAATCAGCCCCAAATGGCATGGATTTCTGTTGAAATGACTATTTTGTCCCTGAAAATGTGTCAGCCAGTGGTAAATGTGGATGCTCCAAGTCCTTTTCCATCATTCTTTTAGTTCGCACAGTGCTTTTTGGCGAAAGACACGCTCATCTTAACTGTTGCTCTCTACGCACCATTTTCTGATGTCATCTCCTTCTGCTTTGTACCTTGGTTCTCCTAGAACACGATAGACACGTTAAACATGCAAGTGGACCAGTTCGAGAGCGAGGTTGAATCGCTTTCTGTGCAGACCAAGAAGAAGAAAGGAGACAAAGAGGTTAGTTACATTTACTCCACTATTCTTTGTTCTTATCCTTTTCATCTTTTACAATACAACTGTTTGATGTATTTTGATTATTTGAACATGTAAAAAAATGTGTATATATATTATATATTATATTATATAACAGCCAAATTAAGTCATGTACTTCTCAGCACAATCTTTCAATATTCTTGTAAATAATTCAAATTAGAAATTCTCATGTTCAAAAAGGAGTAGGAAGAAGCTCATAACTTTTCAGGTCCTACCCCATTTCTCTATTTTTATCCTTTAATTAAATACAAAACAATTTGATGCTTCACATATATATACATCTTTACATACACCCTATATCTACCTACCTTCTGTTCACATAGATACAGATGCATACACTCACATTCAATTACTTATTGGTGTACATGATTTCATCTCCTCACTGCAGCTGTTCCATACAATAACTCCTTTGGTTGTGATACAGTGATATTTAGAATTTGTTCTTATAGATTTCTTTTTAAATACAAATGTTCCTCTTAAGTGAAGTTTTGCTCTCTCTCATTTGAAACAACCTTGAATACTATTGGATGTCTGTTGATTATTTATTTTATACATAATTTGTGCAGTTTTGAAGTCAACAATGTCTCTGAATTTTAGTGCTTTTAATTTAATAAACAGTGGAGTAGTTGGTGCTCTATAGGTGATTTTATTTACAATTCTTAAGGCTCTCTTTTGAAGGATAAATATTGATTCAGTGTTGGTTTTGTAAGTGTTTCCCCATACCTCCAAACAGTAAGTAATGTAAGGAAGTATGAAGGAACAATACAACGTATACAATGTTTGCTGAATTAATAGATAATTGATTTTATACAATATAGCAATTTATTTGAATATTTTAGCCTTAATATAATGTATATGTGGCTTCCAACATAATTTTTTCATCGATTATTACTCCCAAAAATGTAGGATAGTCTAACCTAATAGTTTGGTGATCATGAATGAGTCCTTTTGTCCCCTTAACAAGGCACTTGTGGGGTGATCAGATAAGTGACAAATGAATTGGCTATTATTGATGCTAAGCACACATTTTTGTTCATATTTGAATTCTTAAAAAGAAAGTAATATTAGGAATTGCATAAATAAAATAAAAAATCTGATGGTGTCAGTTGGTAATAGTGTGGTACTGAATGATTTTCTTTTTAATCTATCATAATATTTACCATGTACTGTGGTGTTTACCACAGAAAATGATGGGATTACCATAAAAAAAAGTTTTAATGTTGTTATTGTGTTCCCTGTCAGCTCTTTCACTAGTTCTGTTAAAATGACTGCTCAATCACATTGGTAGGTCATTAGTAAGATATTCTTCTCATGCTGTGCACTCAGAAGCAGGATCGGATTGAGGAACTGAAACGAATGATCGAGAGGCACCGGTATCACATCCTCATGCTGGAAACCATCCTTAGAATGCTGGACAATGACTCGATACAGGTGGATGCCATCCGCAAGATTAAAGATGATGTCGAGTACTACCTTGATTCCTCTCAGGATCCTGACTTTGAGGAGAATGAGTTTATCTATGATGACATTGATTTAGAGGAGTTGCGTAAGTATTTGGTGCACATATCAGAAGATTCTGTAGTTCTTAATCATAACACTTTTTTTTTTTTTCACTGGTTTACTTTTTCTTTTCTTTTTTTTTTTGTAGCCCAGCCACTAGTTGCAACATCACCAGGTAACACAGAGGATGACATCTTCCAGCCCTCCAGTTCCACACCGACCTCCACAACGTCGTCATCTCCCATACCTCCTTCTCCAGCTACTTGCACTACGGTGAGCATCTCCTCCTCAGTGACAGAACTTAAGTTTAATCAACATTATCAGAGCTTGCGATATCATATCGGTTATCTGTCAAATAATTTAATTTATAAAATGTCATTTTTAGAAAAAATACAAGGTAATATCATATTCTCATATTGGACATTGTAATGTTGTGATGCCTAAATAAAATTTTTGTAAAAAATTAGGGCTGCGAGATAAATATCGGCCGATAATTTATGTGTATCTCGTCAGTAAAGCCGGTTCTCTAATCAGCAGTTAATTCCATCAAGTGGGTGATTTCACATAGAGCAGCTGTTACTACACAGAGCCATTGTTAACTGACAAGCTACGCAAATTCACGATGTGCGTTAATTATCGGCCGATATTTATCGTGCACCCCTATAAAAAAGAAATAATTTACTAATTTAAATTATATTTCTTTTTATTAATTTTTGGTTGGTTAATCTTTCAAAACTAATAATTACTCTTAACTTTTTTACTTATTTTTATTTTTAAAGATTTACTTGAAAAAATAATCTTAAAATAATTAAATATATAATTATTTTTCAAACTAATTTATTAATTGCTAATTTGTTATGGGGCGTAAAATTAGGGAGAAGCCAGGGACATGTCCCTACCAATATCCAGCGAGTGCCAAACTGTCCCTAGCAATAATTTTGATCAAACAATTAAATATATGTATATGTTTTTGTAATTTTGGATGCATCTGAAATGTCATACTATTGATATTACCTAAGAAGGTAAATTAAAGTTTTATGTAGAAAACCGTGTGCTTTCAAGGCTGCTCATTTAATACATGGCAAATGTAGTATTTCACCGGAGGAGAAGCGCAGCGATTTAGAACAACTCACGGGTATTTTACCCAATTCAAGATAGCAGTCCAAAACAGTTAATATAGAAGTTCACTTCAGGACCCTGGTTTGTTCATGGACTGTGACGACAAGCAAAAAAAACTAAAACTATGCTAAAAGAAAACCCTTCAAAACACTTTTTAGATTTTCAGTGTGAATGCTGTAGATGTGGATGGTTATGATTATGGTTTATAAAAACGCAAGTCAGTAATTAGTTTTGGTTTGCTTTTGTTTTATGTCATGTTCTCTTCATTTCTGCTGATAAGAATTCGGAAGATGATAAGAAAAGAGGTCGTTCAACAGACAGCGAAATCAGCCAGGTGAGAAAAGAAACCTATGTCACTTATATTATAGTCCTTTTGAACTGACACCGAACTCAAAAAAATAATTTCGTTTTGTCGCAGTCACCTATCAAGAATGGAAATCCATCTTTATCTCTATCTTCATCTTCCTCCTCCTCATCATCGTCTTCGTCATCATCATCCTCATCCTCGGGAGCCTCTTCAAATGCTTTGATCTCCATGGCGACTGTCGCCAGCAGCATAAGCTCGGCATCAGGGAGCAGCAGCCTCTTAGGCAACATGGGCGGCCCCCTCCAGAACTCTGGCAGCTATAGTTCAGCAACCCAGCAACAAACACCGCAATCCCAACAACAGCACCAGCCCAAAAACTCAGTCTCCTCTCTCTCCAACACCAACTCGGCCTCCTCCAGCAACAGTACCTTACTCCCAACATCCACCTCCGTGTCGCCGCCCAACACCAGCACACTGGGCCCACTGACACCCATCTCGCAGAGCCAACCTCCATTGGGAACTGGCCTTTCCTCCAGTCTGGGCCTTGGGAAGGGACAGTCTGTGACTAGTGGCACAAATCAGATGCCCGGTCTGGTTCTTTCAGGGATGCCGGCATCCTTGAACAGCATGACTGGGTTTTTGAGCGGATCCACCCCGGCACCTTATGCACAAGCGGCCGCAGCAGGTTGTGTGGGCAGCGGACTGTCAGCATCGATCGGAACGAATATTAGCAGTACTAACTCCAGTGGAGTCGTGACCTCAATGGGGTCTAACGGAAGTCTAGGCTCCACAAGCCTCTTGGGCTCAGGGACTGGTGTTCTGGGTCTTGGGTTCACACAGTCCGCTCTGGAGCCTTTACCTATGGTGGCTTCCAGCTCTGTGGGAGGCGCACTGACCTCAGGGAGCAACGTGGGAGTTATCGGAAGCAACGGAGGAACCTCTGGGACTGGTAACGCAGTGGGAAATGCTGTGCTACCACGGCCTCCTAGTGGGCCGAAACAAAACGGCGGAACAAGTGAGTGCAGAATAGCTGTCTAGTTAGGAAAAATGTAATAAACAGGGTTTCTGCAGGTCTTAAAAATATAAATTTGCCCATAAACAAATTAAGGATTAAAAAAAAGTCTTAAATGTGAGCAGAAAGTCTACAATTGAATTTCATGCTCAGTATTTTTTTTTCATGTATTCCAGTACAAGTATCTCTACATCCTTATAATATGCATTTATTTTTACCTCGTTTGCTCAACGACTCCCAAACAATTCGCTCAACAATTATTTTTTTCAATTTTTTTCGTTTAAAAAAAGGACTCGTTTCAATGATTCAGAGATGACTCTTTAAAGTGCCCCTATTATGCCATTTTTAAGGTTGCTAATATTGTTTTATGAGTCTCCTAAAACAGGTTTACATGCCTGCAAGGTCAAAAAACATTATAGTTCAAAGATTCAGTCTCTCCGAACCCCTCCTTTCCGTTAGCCCTCACTGCTGTGATTGGTCAGATGGTGCAGTCCTTTGTGATTGGTTCAGAGCCGTAGAGCTCATGATTGGTCTAGCGCATACAGCACATATCGGAAACTAAACAAGACGCAAATTCCTGATGACTCGTTTAGGCGATTGCGAGCAGACTTTTTTTTTTTTTTTTTTTTGACAGATTATAACTTTTATCTGTTGTGCGCTGTCAGCTTTTACGACTTTGCTGATAGTTTATGTTCACATACAGCTACATGACAGTGAATGAAAGGTAATAGTCGAAAAAGCATAATAGGGGAACTGTAAAAAAAAAAAAAAAAAAAAAAATCAAAATCTGTTAAAAGCGTTTCTAATACAACTCAATATGTTCTCTAAATGCAAGTGTCTATTGAGGACATAATGACTTTTTATTTATTCCTTAAATTTTCTTTGCTTAAAATGGCTTTTTAAAATGTTTTACAATTCTTATAAAGCTGTAGAAACCCTGAATAAATTTGCTCTAAAACATTATAAGACACTGAAGTTGTATTTGTTCACATTTTGACTTCAATATTCCCGCATCTTCCAGGTTATAGTGCTGTGGTAGGAGACAGCACGTCAGACACCGCCCTCAACAGTGCCAGCCAACCACAGATTAGCCAATCCTCATCCTCAAATTCCTCAACGAATCAGCCGTGAGTACTGCTATGCCCTGACAACCATCTATAACAACCTAACACTGTGAAAAGTCTTTGTGAGGTTTAAAAGACAATTAATAATATTTAGTACTAGTAATATTGTTGATTAAACGGCACTGTCATTACTGGATGAGAGCTACATTTGAGCTGAATTGAGCTGAAAAAACGATGCTTTTGCCTTCTGTACAGCTGTTTATTGCTGAAATGTTGCTTAATAACTGATGAATTTTACAATATTGTCTCTTCTATTGAGCCAAATGATGGCACTACTGTCTTCTGTAGAGCTGCTTTATATCTAAATTAAATTTGATTAAAATTTGCAACATTGACAATCTTATTGAACTGAATCAACATTTAATTAAGCTGAGATATTGTCTTCTTCAGAGCTGCCTTACAGCTGAAATTGAGTTTGTTTCGTAATTGAATTTCACAACTTTAATACTTATTTTCCTGTTTATTAATGCGAAGCTGCTATGAAATGATCTGTATTGTATACTTGTACTGTACAAGTACTTTCCCGGAAAACAAACATCTAAATTCCTCATTAAGCTGATTTTTCTAAATGCTCTTCTCCCTCCTGTCAAAACAGTAAGGACAGTGTGTCCAGCCTCCTGGGGTCGATGACACTGCCGCCCAGCTCGCCCTCACCGTCATACAGTGAGAGTAAAGCAGGTGGTGGCAGCCTGCTGAACGGCCCGCACTCATACACACAGGCGGCTGACACCATCAAGGTTAGTCACACAATGTTTGCGCATACACACTCAGCACATTGTGTGTCATTACATCACACTACACCTGTTTGATGAGTGGGTGCACATCTCAAGGCAAAGTCTACATTCCTGTTGCCCAATAGTGCCCAGCAAATTGGATTTCATTATGTGATTGGCCAAACTGAGATTAAACCGGAACAGGCAGAGAAATGAACTCATTAATTATTGCACACCACCTTAAAGCCACATGACGTTTAGATTAAATAAATGTGATGAAAAAAGCATAAAGAGCCTGGGTTGTTAGTTGTATAAGGACAGTTATTCTATTGTTCAAAAGTTTGGGGGTTTTGAAAGAAACTGATCAATATAATGTAGCCTCACTAAAGTATTAGTGACAGTAAAGATTAAACTATTTCTAAATCAAATAAATGCTGTTCTTTTGGAGAAAAAAATGTATTGGTTCTATTAGGCATTTTTGTAAAAATCCATTAAATGATCTGTATATTCCAGTGTGTTATTAATTTTATGATTGGCCTGTGTTGTCATTATAAAGCTGCCTTGTTTCTATGCATAATTGTTTCTTGGAAGAGATTATGCAAAGGAACTGTTCATCATCCCTAATTATTTGCCCATGGCACTGTTTTAAGAACATGCTAGAACACTAGAGTCAGCTTTTAATTGACCATTGTTTCAAAATGTGATCTTTTTTTTTTTTTTTTTTTCACTCTCTCCAGCCTCAGGAGCCTCCGAGCTCTTTAAAGGCGATGGCAGAGAGGGTTGCTCAGGGTTCAGGGTTAGAAGGAGATCTGTCTGCACTACATATCTCAAGTGGTAAGTATCAACAAGTACGCATTACTCTCAGCTTATCTTGCACTATTTGTTATGTTGTTTGGCTGCTTTCATTCTTCCGTCCTCTTCTAGATATATTCCCCAGCTCCACGGCCCCTTCAGGCACTCCTGCAGCTCCTCAGTCTGCTCTGTCAGAGGTGAGCATCCCCCCATCATTGGGTGTGTGTCCACTGGGCCCCGTCCCCCTGTCCAAAGAGCAACTCTACCAGCAAGCCATGCAGGAGTCCACCTGGACGCACATGCCTCACCCGTCCGACTCGGAGAGGATCAGGTGAGTGCACACACAAACACATTTCCTTAGCATTCACTGATTCTGACAGGTGACCAGTCACATGCCTCCAAATCTGGGAGATGTGACCATGTTTTGCATTAGTTTTTAATCATTTTTTAATCTGTTTTATTCTAAAGCATAATGCAGTTTTAATGTTTTTGGGCATTGTAGAATGAGGAGTATTTGCATCGGTTTTGTGTACCTTTCCAAATGAAAAATATTTGGCACTTAGTGAGCCTTAATCAAAATTAAATAAGTAAAACAATAATAATATTTCAGTCTACCAGTTTATTTGATAATATTCTATGCAATATCTGCTCTCATAAAACGGGCACTGGAGTGAGTGAGTGAATTAATTCAATTTAATAAATTAATTTAAAAATAAATAATACATTCATTTAAAATTATATTTAAAAAAAATGTCCACCTGTCACTTCAATGGCTCATTCAATGATTTAATAATTTCAACATTTATTAATTAATCAGTAATTTTTATTTATCAAAGTTTTCTGATTGGTATGTTTCCTTATTATTTTTACTTGAATTATAATTTTTTTTGCATGTATTTATTTTACTTGTATGTATTTATGTATTTAGAGGTACATAAAATAAATAATCTTTTTTTATTGATTTATGTATTAAAATCTAATAAATTAATTAAATGCATTTATTTTTTAATTTGAATTATTTGATACTCTATATTAAATCCGCGCAAAAATACTAACTCACCCTAAACTATTTCACATTATCAGGGTCATTTGGCTTGTTTTGAATGCATTTTCAACCATCATTTTTTTATTGTTTACTCTCTTTTGGACACACAGGCAGTACCTGATGAGGAACCCCTGCCCAACACTGCCTTTTCACCAGCAGATGCCACCTGCTCACTCTGACACTGTGGAGTTCTACCAGAGACTGTCTACAGAGACCCTCTTCTTCATCTTTTACTACCTAGAGGTGTGTGTGCAAGTCTTTACAGTTAATGCCCCCAGTGGAGCCTCAGTAACTGCAAATAGCTTGCATTTGATTGATAGATAGTGGTGATGTAGATCTTAGAGTGTGATTTTTTTTTTTTTTTTTTTTTTTTTTTTTAGGATTACGGTCAGATTACAGCCTGTTTTTATTGGCATATTTCTGGTGAATGACAAATTGTTGCTTTACACTTCCTAGGGTACAAAAGCACAGTATCTAGCAGCCAAGGCCTTGAAAAAACAATCATGGAGGTTCCACACCAAGTACATGATGTGGTTCCAGAGGCACGAGGAGCCCAAGACCATCACTGACGAGTTTGAGCAAGTGAGTCACACTATAACATGAGCCGCTGCTTGGAACTCTAAAGTAAATGACAATACACGCTAGTGACTAAAACTGTAATTGATCGACTGGCTGCTTGAGGCTTGCTCCAGAAGGGAGTCAGTCACATAGACTCCCCATGTTAAATTGCCCAACTTTACAGCGGAAAAAAATTTGTTTACAGCCAGGTGTAAAAAGTGATTTTGGTCTATACAGCTAATTTTACCCTTCATAACAACTGTGAGAGGGCTGAATTTTTTTATTACTCATCTTTTTAAATTATTTTAAGCCTTAAAGTTCTGCACAATTGTTGAGTGCCCCCCTACAGTTTATTTTGTTTTTATGAAATTCATATTTTTATTCAGCGGAGATAATGAATTAATGAATGAAAAGTGACTGTAAAGACTTTTGCATTGTAAAACTGAATGCTGGTCTTTTGAACTTAGTATACAGGTGCTGGTCATATAATTAGAATATCATCAAAAAGTTGATTTTATTTCACTAATTCCATTCAAAAAGTGAAACTTGTATATTATATTCATCCATTACACACAGACTGATATATTTCAAATGTTTATTTTTTTTTTAATTTTGATAATTATAACTTACAACTAAGGAAAATCCCAAATTCAGTATCTCAGAAAATTTCAATATAACTTACTAATACAAAGAAAGGATTTTTAGAAATCTTGGCCCACTGAAAAGTATGAACATAAAGTATGAGCATGTACAGCACTCAATACTTAGTTGGGGCTCCTTTTGTCTGAATTACTGTAGCAATGCGGCGTGGCATGGAGTCGATCAGTCTGTGGCACTGCTCAGGTGTTATGAGAGCCCAGGTTGCTCTGATAGTGGTCTTCAGCTCTTCTGCATTGTTGGGTCTGGCATATCACACCTTCCTCTTCACAATAACCCATAGATTTTCTATGGGGTTAAGGTCAGGCGAGTTTGCTGGCCGATTAAGTACAGGGATACCATGGTCCTTAAACCAGGTACTGGTAGCTTTGGCACTGTGTGCAGGTGCCAAGTCCTTTGGGAAAATGAAATCTGCATCTCCATAAAGTTGGTCAGTAGCAGGAAGCATGAGTTTCTCTAAAACCTCCTGGTATATGGCTGCATTGACCTTGGACTTCAGAAAATACAGTGGACCAACACCAGCAGATGACATGGCACCGCAAACCATCACTGACTGTATAAACTTTACACTGGACCTCACGCAACATGGATTGTGTGCCTCTCCTCTCTTCCTCCAGAATCTGGGACCTTGATTTCCAAAGGAATTGTAAAATTTACTTTCATCAGAGAACATAACTGTGGACCACTCAGCAGCAGTCCAGTCCTTTTTGAAGTGAGACGCTTCTGACGCTGTCTGTTGTTCAAGAGTGGCTTGACACAAAGAATGCGACAGCTGAAACCGATGTCTTGCATACAACTGTGCGTAGTGGTTTCTTGAAGCACTGACTCCAGCAGCAGTCCACTCTTTGTGAATCTCCTCCACATTTTTGAATATGTTTTGTTTCACAATCCTCTCCAGGGTGAGGTTATCCCTATTGCTTGTACACTTTTTTTTTTCTACCACCTCTTTTCCTTCCCTCTACCTCTCTATTAATGTTCTTGGACACAGAGCTCTGTGAACAGCCAGCCTCTTTTGCAATGACATTTTGTGTCTTGCCCTACTTGTGCAAGGTGTCTATTGTCGTATTTTGGACAACTGTTAAGTCAGCAGTCTTCCCCCATGACTGTGTAGCCTACAGAACTAGACTGAGAGATCATTTTAAAGGCTTTTTTAGGTGTTTTGAGTTAATTAGCTGATTAGAGTGTGGCACCAGGTGTCTTCAATATTGAACCTTTTCACAGTATTCTAATTTTCTGAGATACTGTATTTGGATTTTCCTTAGTTGTCAGTTATAATCATCAAAATGAAAAGAAAAAAAAACATTTGAAATATATCAGTCTGTGTGTAATGAATTTATTTAATATACAAGGTTAACTTTTTTGAATGGAATTAGTGAAATAAACTTTTTGATATTCTAATTATATGACCAGCACCTGTATGTGTCAATAAAACTTAAAGGGGGGGTGAAATGCTCGTTTTCACTCAATATCCTGTTAATCTTGAGTACATATAGAGTAGTACTGCATCCTTCATAAATCCAAAAAGTCTTTAGTTCTATTATATTCATAAGAGAAAGATAGTCTGTAACGATTTTTCCCGGAAAAACACGACCGACTGGAGGCGTGACGTGTGGGCGGAGCTAAAGAATCATGAGCGCCAGTAAGCTTTTGCGTTGAGAGCATGTGAAGGCTGTGACATTACCGTGAGGGAAAAGCCATCATCCAAAACAAACCATGGCTTACAGTCAGATTCAGCCGTTTATTTATGATCCAGAATCAGATCCAGAGGCTGAAACTGAACGAAAGCAGCATCAGCAACGACTCGCTCCGAGCGGGGCTCGAACCTGGGTCTCGGCATGGGAGGGGACGCACTAACAAGGAGGCAGAGATATTTGAAGCAGTTTTACTCACCGCCTGCGGTTCCAACACACGATCGTGACCCTTTTTCCTTGGGATTGCATCATCCTTAAGAAATAAACGATACGCAAATCCGTCGTCAAACTGGGCCTTGTGAACAAGCATCTTCGAAATGCAGGGAACAAACAAAAACACTTGCACAACTCCGTGGATGCTCTGTAAAAATAAACTCCATCCACTGGTCCCTTAATGCTGATTTTTTTGGTAATCTGTGCAGGGTTGTCTTGCCCTGGCAACCAAAAACACACTTCTTTTGTGACTTTTCGCAATGCTCTCGCTCTGATCAGTGAATCGCTCTGATCAGTGAAATGTCTCTGTGCTCAGCCTCGCTATACGGGAGCGCGCGCTCTTCCGGCAGAAGTGCCTTAGGACCCATATAAGGAAATTCCGCTCCATCTACCGTCACACAGAGCCATACTCGAAAAAAACTGTCTGAAACTTGTGACAAACCGGAAGGAGTATTTTGGGAACAAAAATACTCCTTCAAACGTTCAACTTAATTTTTGAAACTTTGTCCATGTTTAGCATGGGAATCCAACTCTTTAACAGTGTAAAAAACTCAGTATGCATGAAATAGCATTTCACCCCCCCTTTAATAATTACTAACTTAATTTTGCTGAATGATTGATTATTTCTGTCTTTCTACAGGGGACATATATTTACTTTGACTATGAGAAATGGGGCCAGAGAAAAAAGGAAGGATTTACATTTGAGTACAGGTACCTTGAAGACCGGGACCTCCAGTGACGGATGGTCAACTAGAACGGAGGACTACTGTCGACATTCCGGACTGAATCAACACACACGTACACTCTCTTTCATTCATCAGGGAAGAGACCCAGATGCATGTGCGAGGCTGTTTTATGTCTCGCTGGTGCATAATGCATCTGGAGCCCCTCCCACTCCCCACCCACCAGCCACTCCTTTTGTGACTCTGCCCTCATTCAAAAGTAACCCCATTAAATCACCCTTTTCTGAGAACTTTGAGGCATTTTTGCACCAAAAAAAGAAATTGCGTGTGATCAAATAAAACATTCAACCTGTCAGCAAGATGACATATACAAATCAGTGTGGATGAATTATTTAACCTATAGTACTGCTATACTATTGATAACTTAAAGCCAGCTAATACAGATTCTCTGCATCACAGTTGTGTTATGTAGAAAATTATTCATATAAAGTAAACAAATAATTAAATTTTGATGCACAATTTTCTTGCATATACCTGTCCACCAAAGCTTCTGTTTTCTCAAGTTTGTTTTTTGGCTTGTTACCCCCTTGTCATCTTAGCTCTGATCAAAGTGCAAGTCTTAATTAATACAGATAAGCTTGCAAGTACGTGTTCTAAACTCTAATATTGATATTCATAATTGTGCTATTACTGTAGCACCAAATAATTGCACCGGATCAAGCACACTATTTTTGTTTCTAGATAACAAATAACAGGAAACCAAGTACGTCACTCATCTTGTGACTCTCATCAAAAGAAAATAGTTTTTTAGACTCCGAAAAGGGATTAATTAATGTTCATTTATTAGAGTAAATGTCCTTCTCTATCTGTAATATTTGAAAAGCGACAGGCTTTTGAGAGCTTGCATGTCTTACAGATTTCACTAAAACTTAAAGGGTTACTCCATGCAAAAATGAAAATAGTGTAATTAATCACTTACCCCCATGTTGTTGTAAACCCGTAAAAACATTTTAAGATGTTCAGGATGAAAACCGGGAGGCTTGTGACTGTTCCATTGACTCCCAAGTAAATTACACTGTTAAGGTCCAGAAAATGTTTTTTGTACGCAAAGAAAACAAAAATTATGACTTTATTCAACAATTTGTCTCCTCTGTTTCTCTCTGCATCAACATTTTGGAGAATATGCGCTGGAGCAAGCAGCATACGCACATCTGCGTACTGACAGCCGAGCTGCATGGATGCGCTGTTTTCTTTCAAATTAAAAACATAAATACATGTAGAAAACACATCCTTGTTTCGCGGCTGACACAGAATAGCATACGCAGTTTGCTTTCAGCAGATATTCCTCAAAATGGTGATGCGGAGAGGTACAGAAGAGACAAATTGTTGAATAAAGTCATTCTTTTTGTTTTCTTCACTTACAAAAACTATTCTTGTCACTTTTCTTAAAATTCTGATTGAACCACTGATGGCATATGGGCTATTCTGACTACATCTTTTTTCTGGACCTTGACAGTGTAATTTACCCTGGAAGTCAATGGGACAGTAACAAGCCTCCCGGTTTTCATCCAAAATATCTTAAATTGTGTTCCGAAGATGAACATAGCTTTTGAGGGTTTGGAACGACATGGGGTTAAGTGATTAATGACAACTTTCATTTTGGGGTGGAGTATCCCTTTAACAGTTTCATTTTAAAGTGGCACTCATAAACTTTCCAGGATTCTGTTCCCCTTTTTTGTTTGAGCTGTATGGATGAACATCCACCAAAATCATTGTAATAATATGAAAATCCTGTAGAGGGTGAATAAAGTCAGCCGTTGTGAAATTTCTTTACTATTCAGTAAGAATGGGGCGTTAAATATGAAATCCTACGAAATGCCCAACGCACACAACCTTGTTTTTATCTTAACCTTTATCTTTCCCGATGAGTGTGTAAAAGAGAGCAGAAATGTGAATTATATATATTTTTTTTCCTAACTGGAAAAGTGTTGTACAGAACATTTGTTCTCCTTCTGTTGACCCCCACCCCACCCCCCACCATTTAAACAGCATGGAAAATTACACTTTCTTAGAGTAAAAAAAAACATAGTAAATAAAGCATTGCAAAGAAAGGAAAGACTGTAAAATATAAATAAACAAATTACTTTTCAAAAAGAGTGTCTGTGGGTTTTCATCATCGCCGAGCATGTGTTTTGAATTACATTGTTCTCATGAGACCGTCTCCAGTAACATCATTTATTGACTGCCTCGTGAAGAAATTGATTATCATTTTAATTTAGTCCCATTATGATTCAGTTTGTTCCGGTCCTGGAGTGTCGTTCTGAGAGTGTTGATACACAGTTGTACAACAGCTCTGGGACTTTTCACTGTTTGTATCCTTGCTTGTATTTGTTTGCAGGATTGAAACAGAGCGAGGGGCAGGTGTTGAAATCAGAGCATCTGTGTTTTCTCTTGGTTCATGGTCGCTTCTGGTTTCTCACTAGGAAATGGAGCATAAGCAGTGGTACTTCAGTGTGCAGAGAAGAAATCTGTCATTCCACATCACTCACATACGCTGTTCTAGACTGGCTTTCAGTCTGTGCTTTGCTCAGTGATGGCCAATGCTTACATCTTTGGCTCATTAAGAAAAATGCAGTTATTGGTTTAATGTTAAAAAAAAATAAAAGAAAATCCATTGCTTTTTCATTACCCAAAACCTTGTAGTCACTGGAAGCATAAACTACTGTACTACATATACAAAAGATTAGGATCAGTAATATTTTTTTAAAAGAAATGAATACTTATAGTCTACAAGAATGCATTAAATGCATCAAAAGTGACAGTATAGAAATTTATAATGTTTCAAAAATTCTGGAAATAATTAAATTTCAGCTTTGCCATCACCGGAATAAATGACATTTTAAAATGTATTGAAATAGATTTAAAAAATGTTTATTTTTATATAATTGTTAGAACATTTCACAATATTACTGTTTACTGTATTTTTGATAAAAAAAAATGCAACCTTTTTGAACATAAGAGACTTATAGAAACATTTACAAATCTTACCCATCCCAAACTTTTGGACTGTAAAGTACAAATTGGAGTTAGACACTTTCGGATCTACAGTTGCACCAGAAATATTGGAGACTTGTCACTACATTAGAAAATAAAATATCAAGCCAAATGTCATCTGCAAACAAAAAGAGCTTTTCTTTTTTCTCTTTTTATGCAAACTTTTTTTTTTGTAAAAGTATGATGCTAACACAATCGCACTTCTCTTTAGCATTTTGAACAGTAAATCTGATAGTTTATCATTTCAAACTTAATCTTTTTTGTGAAATGTTTTCCTTAATGTTTGCCGTGTCTTTGAAATAAATGCTTTTAGTACTTTATTATCTAATGTAATGACATTAGAAATCTAAGCTTTTTTGTGGGATAGTATTCACTGTGTAAAAGACATATTTCAGTAAAACACATCAATGCACTGACATTATGTTGGTGCTTGGCAGAACCTCTCAGTTGCAACCAAAATTCTTTATACTTTGGTGTTGAACCACTTTAACAAAACACCATCCTTGAACTTGTCCCACACCTGAACCTGTTTTTCACATTTTTCATGCGTTCACACATGTGTGAGCGTGTGATTCTGGGTTTTTGTGTCTGATCATTTTTGTGTGTGGCTCTGTGACGCATTTGGTTTGGGCCAGTGGCTGCAGGAGTGTTTGAGTCATCTGGCTGTGTGTGAGAGCGTCTTTGTGTGTGTTTACATGTGTGTGCGAAGGCTACAAGCACTTCTGGCAGGTTCACTACCGTGAAGCTCCCACAGCGACAAGACTGACCCCACCATTGCCTCCAGCCACACAAGGAGTCATGTCATGCCCCAAATACAAACATTCGCTCTCACGTCACTGCAGATCGGAATGTTCATACGCCAATGTCCTAAAGTCTATTGCCTTCAGACTGCTGTATGATACTTGAGAACAATGCTGTCTCCTCCAGAACGCCTCCTGAAACCATCTAGCCTTTTCCACGATGTGAGGTAACCAGTGCCAGCTTCTGAAGACTTCACATGCATGCAGCATGGCATCTCTGTTACTGCAGGAGCCAATAGTGAGAGAGGTAACAAGTTCACTTTAGGCCAAGGGACTTCACAATCAACATTCAGTTATTGAAATCGCTTAGGAGGAGATATTCTTCAGTAACAAATAGGTAGTAATAATATAGCTGGATCAAATATATATTAAAAACAGAATGTGAACATTTATTAAAATAATTTTACTCACCTGTATTGCAGTTCAGTTTAATAATTCTGTGTCTTCTTTAGGAAAATTCTCAATTAATATGATAAAACGGCATAAATCTAATAGATCAAGAAGTATGATTATGATACAATAATTAGTAAAAATTTATTTTAAATGGCTTTAGATATATACCATGTCACATTGTTGTCACCAATTGACATGTTGACATCCTATATGCAATGTTTTTTTTAATTCTTTAATTTTGTCTGAATAATAATTTGATATTTTACTTGAGAATTATAGTAATACCATATTTAATATAGTATTAATAATAATTATTTAAATATTATATTAATAAATACATTTTAAAATAATATTAATACAAATATTTTTTTAAGTTACACTTATTAAGGTGTCCTTAAATATGTTACATGTACTTATTATTATAATAACAATTAATTATACATAATTACATGCAAGTAACCCGAAGCCAACCCCAATCCTTACCCTAACCATAAGTACCATGTAGTTAATTAATATTATTCAGAACGTAAATCTATAATTACACTGTAACAATATAATATACACTGTAAAGTTACACTATATAATTACATTGTAATGGAAATATTTGTTAAAAGTTTGTAAGACAGCACCCACCATAATTATCATGTTTTTTAACGTTTTATTTTACTAATATTTATTCTTGTTTTCATTAAAATAAGTTTATTTAATGCAACAGGGTAATTTATTTTCTAATTTATTTATTTCCAGTTACTGTAATTATATATATATATATATATATATATATATATATATATATATATATATATATATATAAACTCAACTTAAAATATGTATAATATCTTCTGTTTAAAATTTTATTTACACTCTAAACTGACCAGGACATGTTCTTAAGATTCATCAGAATCATTTCAGATTCGTCAAGAGATGCTGCGGTTACCACAGCAACCATCAGCGCAACACTTTTTATAGCCAATGCATTTCTGTCGCACAAATGGAAGACCTACACTATATTAGTTTAACTCATCCCTTTCTTCATTTCGCTCATGCACAGTTAAGTTAAAATCTAGCCCGCGTTTAAAAGTTCTATGAATTCTCGCGCGCTAGAATCTCGTGAGCGCGTGCCATTCTGCGCACGAGCGTCTGTTGATTTTCTCTAAAAACCCAGCTCGCATAGAAAAGACGTTCTCAGCGTTTAACCGCGTGCCGGCAATTGGCAGATCATTTCCAACGTTTAGCAAATGAAACCACGTGCAAGCATCTGTTCGCTCCAATCAACTGATGTAAACGGAGCGAAGCGGACCTTTGTGGGAGCAATTGCGTTTCCGTGGCGCGGAGGTAGATCTCTATTAGTGAGTGTGGAGCCCATTGAATTTGTGCTGAAAGCGGAATAATACGGTCATTTAAATAGCGGGGAAACGGATATTACCGGGCGCGTCTAATTAATCAGCTGTTTTATGCTTATTTGGAAACACACGGATTCGACTGTGCATAGTCAATAGCGTTTTATATGAAAAAGAACCTATTATTACCTGGATGCACGGAGTATTGTGCGTTTTCTTTTGTCGTTGGAGTGTAAATTACGCATGGGCGATATTTTTGCTAGTATTTGGACGTCCACTTATTCCTTTCGTCTTTTTATGACTGAAAACTCTATTTTGAAACTGACATCTTTTGTAGACCATCCAGGATTTATTCGCCTTTAAATGAGATGCTCTCCCTTCGCCAGTGCCACAAAACTGCGTCTTTTTCTACGAACCAAGAGCTGTAAAGAAGCGCAAGACCCCATCTCTGTGAATAGTGCGAGTGCTGCATCATCTCATTCAGTTTGCTGTCAGCCAAAAGACGGGCAACAATAACTTTGAACGGTTATTGAGTCTCATTTCCCTCGGTCATTGTCCACTGATTCGAAGCGGGCAGCTGTTGCAACACACGCAGGTAAGAACAGAAGTGCCTTCATTTTGTTCCCATCTGATGGTGCAACGTGCGCAAGGAGCGCGTACACACAGGTCTCTCATCATAGCCCTCGCTTTGCGGTTTTTGCTTATGTTTTTGTGTGTGAATCAATTTTTTATGAGCTAAAATTAGGGAGCATTCATAACGAACATAAGATTTGGGAATGGATACATGTCATGGGGATTGGTGTCGCACAGCGTGTGTCGTCCGCCACTGGAATTTTAATTTCCTCCCGGAGATCTGCCATGATGCTGCTGCTGTGTGTGTGTTTGTGTAGCTTGCTGTAGTGTGTGCGTGTGTGTGGGTCAGGATTTGTGGACTAAAAAATACTAAACGAAAACCTAAAGATGCAACAAGGTATCTTATAAGGATAACTTTAGGGTTAAGGGAACGAAAATTTAATTATCTCAGTATAACAACAAAAGAAGTCAATGGAAAGTGCTTGTTGTGAAAAAAATAAATAAAAATAAGCATGTTTGTTAACGGCTTCTGTGGCGCATTGTGAACACCAGCATTAAAGTCTTGCAAAATGCAATAATTAAGCAAATCCTTCACATTTTAGTTGACTATTTGATGTTTTATTCATGTCCACCTGTAAATACCAGCACACAGGTTTTTATGCACTAGGACTTGTTGCAGACACTTTTCCTAAATCCTACATTACTTTTGCATTTCGTCTCCCAATGCCTGCTGTCCTCTTTCTAACCTTCACCCCTCCATCCCCATTTCAGTGTGTGCTCGCTCGTGAAATGGTAATGGGCTGCATATTGGCCTGACATCTGTCATCTGCACCTGTTTGTGGATGGGACGGATGCCTCCCATCCTCCTGAGTCAGAGAAACCGAGCTGATGGTGATGATGAGGAGGATGAAGGGGGTGGGGAATGGAGAGGAAGAGTCAGCTGAGCGGAGATGTGTACTGTGCTCGCTTATAGGAAGAAGCATGTAGGATATTTACCGCAAAGCGAGGATGAAATGAGCGAGGTGATCCATCTGCCCGTCTCTATGTCACATCCCTCTCTATCTCACTCACTGCAGCAGAGCTATTCTAAGAGAACACTTTCGACCCACGCTCTGACAAACAGATTGGGAAAAATAAAGAGTGTTTGAGAGAGAAGGAAGGATGAGAGACGTGTAATGTGGCTCGCTCAGGCCGACTTTGGAGAGTTAGTGTGCATGTGTGTCAGAGGAGTATGTGCAGATGCTGTGCAGCACATCTGTGAGGCAGGCCGTGCTTCCAAGACCCTGTCTCTCCGCTTCACATCATTAGCCACACAAGGCGTTGCCGATGGCAAATGAAAGGAGGCATCTCGGTGAGCGTAAAGCACTCTGTTAAACGAAAGGGCATAAGATGCACTTGGTTGCTGCATGTGAGGGACCGTTGAAAGGTGCGTAGCCTTGCTCTTTTCCACTCGTCCCCTCTTCCATAAGGGTCCCAAAGACCCTTCCTCCCCCATCCCTGCATCCTTCCTTCCTGTCTCCTCTTCTCCTCTCAATAGGGTCTCTCTCGGCCCTGCCAACCCCCCACTCGGCACACATCTGTGGCTGTGTCACCCCCGCTTCCTCTCTCCCTTCGTCCAAAGCTGTACCTCTTTGAATGTATTAAGCCTTCAATATGTTCCCAGAAGCCTTTTTAGTGGCGTTTTTCACTGTTTTGTACCAGACTTGAGCCTGGTGCTGTCATTGAGGGTTATAAATTCGCTGTGTTGCATCAGCTATGCTAACATGAGCATGTTATTCACTGCTGTAACGTGTGACTCAGTATGTGAGAAAGCTGAGGTCGCACTACTATATGCAGGAAATATGGTGTGCATATTGCATACGCTTTGCACCTTGTTGATCGTGGAGGATGATGTGATTCACAGCCATATGATTTTGGATGACTTTGGTTTTGTTGAATAGAAACAACATACAAGTGTAACTGAACCTGAATGCACAAATTTTATAGAATAGTCATAGATTTTAGATAGTTTCTTTATTGTCATAATTGCATGGTTGAATGTGTATGTGTGACCCTCAAAAACCAGTCATAAGGGTCAATTCTTTTTAAATTGAGGTTTAGAATAAATGAATCAGCTTTCCATTTGATGTATGATTTATTAGGATCAGACAATATTTGGCCGAGATGCAACTATTTGAAATCCGGGTGCAAAAAAAAAAAACACCTTTAAAGTAATCCAAATGTAGTCCTTAACAATGCATACTACTAATCAAAAATTAAGTTTATATATATATATATATATATATGATAGGAAATGTGCAAAATGTCTTCATGGAACATGATCTTTACTTAATAACCTAATGATTTTTGGCATAAAAGAAAAATCTATAATTTTGTCCCATTCAATGTCATTTTGGCTTTTGCTGCAAATATAGACATGCTACTTATGACTGGTTTTGTGGTCCAGGGTCAGATACGTCAGTGTCAGAATAATAACCAAAATCTTTTATCACAGAGCGAGTAATTTTATATCACTGTTATGGTGTGTATACAAAGCTAGTTTATTGTACAGTAGAATTATTTTAAATGGGAAAATGGAAGAAATATGGCTTATATATTAAATAACTATATAGTAATGTGTAATTCTGTAGAGTAAATTACATCAAACAACACTATTTAATTTGATTTATTTTCACGTTTGTTTAAACAAAAAAAAAGTCAGTACAGCTACTGCTTCACATAACGCAAAACGTGAGTAAAAAAAAAAAAACTGTGAAACTATTACTTCTAAATTTACATTTTAAGAGGATGAGTTATGTTTAAAGAAGGATTATTGTATGTTGTGACGTGAATTGGCACTTGTAGACAATGCAATGCTCTGATTGTGCCTAAAACTCCTTAATATCAAGATCTTCCATTCATCATCCTATTTTGATATTATTCCAAGTTTCATTAACATGAAGAAGTGCTGCCCACTGAAATTAATGCCTTATTATTATAATGTTTGTTGTATTAAGAAACGTATACAGCATGTGATATTTTTGAAAATCAGTGACGTTGGGGTTGTGAATACATAAAAAAAACTAATGCATAAAAATGTATTTAGATGTTGTCAATATATGCACCTTGATATGTATTGCATCTGTTAATTTCCTGTATGTTCTTGCACTGTGCCGTTTGTGATTTATCATGTTAGGCATTTTAGCTCATTGCAGATCAGGTATTTGATTCATTCTTAACTTCCTTTTGTTTTTCAGTGAAAATCCAAGACTAGCAAAGGAAAACTGAAGCCAAGACGAAGAGCCATCAGCCTGGATGAAAACGACTGGAGTCCTGGCCAGGAATACAAGTCGTCTTCTCTTCTAAAGCAGATGAACTATCACTGTTTTTGTGTGCCAGGGGCTTTTTGAAAGGATGTTGATTTGCACAGATTGAAGATTTTCTCTTTGACTTTTTGCTACCAAAAGCAGTGCCAAACTCTTAACCGTGCCAACCAGAAGCAAGAAATTATTTCATTAGTATTTTTGCAGTTTCATTGATCCATTTGAAACTAAATTTTCACCCGACATTAGTTCACAATTGTTACCTTACCTTCACTATTAGTTTGTTTTTTAAAATAATAGCATGTAACGGTTCCCAAGGTTGAAAGTTTATATGTGCATCACTTAGTACAAGTCAAAAAACAACAAGCAGCTCCCCAAAATAGGGAAAACAGTGCATTATTGGTTAAACATGCTTTATGTAAGAGTGGCCGTTACGAATGCATTAGCCTGAGAGAGTTTGGATCCTGATCGATTGATCGATGGCTGGACGGGCTTATGGATGGCTGGCACAAGCCTCATTAAACTTTCCAAAGTGAGCTGCTGCTAATTCTGTTGATTAGTCGTCCGTTCCTCTCACTAAGGCCCATTTAACTCATCCTCTCCATCAGATCTCTTTAGTCATCCATCTCGTTTGGTCCTCCCTCCTCTACAGAACCCTCAGAAGTCTCTGAAGGGTTTAGATACTGAAGCCATACGTCTCATAGCCATATTAACGTCAAGATCTCTGCCATCACTGCGAGGATTCGGCTTGGTCAGTCGGGAAGAGCAGGTGCATGGGTATATTCAGGAATATCTTTAGAGGTGTGAATGTTCAACGGTGGCCCAGGTTTGACGTTCCGTAATCTGCCATATTCACCAGCGAGCCATTGAGGCATTTACTGTCTTGACTGCGGGATGACGTTCGAAGTTGTCCCACTACTTGAAAAGACGCTCTTTAACACTTAGGATAGGTCTTTTGGTGCGCTTGCTTGACGTTCTTCACGTGTTCCACATTAACGGATGAATCCTGACTTGTTCATGCCTGTTCAGTGGGCTCAACCATGCTGTCCTGCCAGAACTGGGCCCAAGCCCCCGTTTGTTTTATTCTGTTGGGTTGAGCTAAATCCAGAGCAGAGACACTCACACAAGAGGGTCCAACACACATAGACCCACAAACTTTACCTAGACTCAGTCCATCCTTCCATTTCCTCTCTTCCTTTCTGGCCTGACTTGTGTCATCAAACCAGGAACTAGTATATACCTGCTGCTTGTTACACTTCTTGAGTGTCCTAACCGACCTACACTCTTCCAAAGCCTTCGTAATGAGCCTTTGTCCCGTGGTGCCGCCTTTAGAGAAAAGATCAGCTCTTCCCCATTTCTGAACTCTTTATAGTTTCTCGCTCATTGCTTCGTCCTACCTTTACCTCTAGCCTCAATTACTTTCTCCTGAAACTCGAAAAAAGATGGAGTACCACTGACACTGTTAGTTTGATTATGTGGACTGCACAGCAGAACCTCAAGACCCTTGTAAGTCTCACAAGACATTCTCATTGACAATTAAATCCTAAAGCGGCAACCAACTGAGATTTGTTTACAAGACGATATTAGTTCTTGGAGCTGACGATGACAATTGTTTACAAGTCACACGGAATAGCTGAGCACTAGAAACTGTTTCTTTCTGTTCGGTTGTTTAGTGAGTCGACAACTGAAGTGCCAACCAGAATAGAAAACATTTGGTTTACACTTGAAAAGAAATGTTTACATGTTGCCCATAAGGTGAAGTCAGATTGAGTCTTGAATAAATTGTTAGTGCCATAGATCAATTCAGTTACACCAACAAAACCACCTTTAATTAAGAAAAAGCTGAGCCCATGATTTTGTGACACTTTAAAGGTTTACAATGGCAAAATATACATAACAACTTAATTGCTTACATTAAAAGAGTCAAATAGTTGTTCATTTCATTTTCATTTCATTTGATATAATTTGCTCATTGAGAAGATTCCAAATACTTAATTTTGTGCCAAATCAAAATTTTCAAACATTCCAGCTCTCACCCATTAAGCATAAAACTTATATATAGATTACCTCATTCTAGTTAATAATTTCCTCCGAAATATGTTTACACCCTAACTGAGAGTCTCATGCTTATTTTCTTTAACCCGAACTCCTGCACTTGAATGTGCACTTTGCATATTAAATCATTTGCATACTAGTGTATGCACACGTGAAAGAGAGATTAACTTGTCTACATGTCTTATATATTGCCACACTGACTTGCAACTTTTGATAGACTTCAGCTTTTTGTAGTCCTCGGAAGTCTTTTGTACGAAGGCTTCACATTTTTTTCATCTTTGATAAAATCAACGCCCATTGTATCAAGATGCCACCCGCTGCCATCTTGCTTTTCTTCCTGTTTGGCCCTGTGGTCTCTACAGTGACTATTACCTCGGAACGCTCCTCCGTGAACGGGGGTCCAGTGCTGCTTCTGTTGCGAGGACGCAGCCGCAAGTTCCCTCCACAGGATGTGAGGGGCAAGGAGGCGGCAGCCATGGCGGCAGAGCCAGAGGCAGCTGAGGTCCCTCCGAGACCCCTGCCACAAATTATGCTACCCCGCAATGTGACGGCCGATGCCCTGAAACCCCCGCTGGGTGCAGCGCAGGTGGCACCTCCTCCTCGGCGCCTGGTGGACGTGGACGTGTGTCAGGGCTACTACGATGTGATGGGACAGTTCGACAACACTTTCAACTGCACCAAGGGCACCTACATTTACTGCTGCGGCACCTGTCATTATCGCTTCTGCTGCGAGCACCAGCGCAGCCGTCTAGACCAAGACTCCTGCACTAATTACCGCTCACCCGACTGGGCCATCACGGCGGGACCCATCACCCACACCCCAGTCCGACATGACCCAGACTTCGACCCACTGCAGCAACAGAGCAACAACACGCCTTACGTCATCGGAGGAGTCATCTCGTTTACCATGGCCGTGGCCATTGGGGTTAAAGTGGCCTTCCATAAACTGTCTCGACGACCGAGGAACAGAGACATCAACATGCCTAGGTAAATGAAAGGCCCATTATGACCAGGCTCACGATGTGGAAGGAAACAATGCTGTACACATCTAAGTCTGCATCAGTGGCTGCCATCTAAAGAGATCTGCAGTGATTTTAATGTCATGCTCTTTCAGCTTTTGCCTTATGATTCTGTCATACACTCATCCTGCATTTCTACTGTTTATCTCTCTCTCTTCAGAGCGCTGGTGGATATTCTGCGTCACCAGTCCAGTCCGGTCCAGCAAGGAGAGAGGAACAACAGCACGGTCCTCACAACCGCCACCTCCAGTGAGGGCATGCTGGGGCGGACATCGAAAAACTTCTACACTCCCGTCCTCCAGAGCAAAGACAACCGGAGTGAGTCTATCTCACCCACACATGAGAGTTACAGAATGAATGAAAAGCTAAAAGGGCACAACTCATATACATTAGCAGGGGAATGGATAAGCAGGTATTGAGAAAGAGAGGTTTGAATCATAGAATCACCTGGGCAGAAATGAAATCTGGAGGCATGATTTTGTCGACAGATCGACAAGCCTGAGTGTATGAGGTAATGTAGAACAGAGGATGTGTCAGAAATGAGTCAGATTCGTTCTGCTTCAGATGCCATGTAACCACACGAAACTAGAGCAGCAAGTAAAAGAGTAGGTGTTTTCCACCTTTAAAGCTAAAGCATTTTCAAATAACATCAAAAATAGGAAAGCTTAACGTTAGCAGCACGGGGGCTGCGTTTAGGAAGTAATCAGCGGCCAGTGAATAAAATACAAATACAAATCTTGCCATAATGTTTGTTGTTTATCAGCTGGTTTTGAGGAGTGTAGTAACTAACAATTAGACGTATGTCTTAAATGTCCTATGTCACTAAAGTCGTTAGGGAATTTAAATTGAAATGTTTACACTTCAAAACACGTTCACGCTATACGTTCAGAAGTTTGGAGTCTGTAAAGATTTGTTTTAATGTTCTGAAAAGAAGTCTCTTTTTCTCACCAAGGCTCCAATTATTTGAAAATAAAAACTTAAAATTATAATTTTTTTGAAATATTAAACATAAAATAATATTGTAATGACGACTGGAGGTTTTAGTGATCTTTCAGACTCATTATGATCAATGTTGAAAGAATCTTAACATCTTAATATTTTTGTAGAAACCATAATAAAAAATTTCAGGATTCTTTGATCAATATAAAGTTTAAAAGAACATCATTTATTTGAAATATAAATCTTTTGTAACAACATTATAAATTATTTTACTACAACTTTTGAATAATTTACTCCATCCTTGCTTAATAAATCATTTTGAACATTGTGTGTGTGTGTGTGTGTGTGTATATATATATATATATATATATATATATATATATATATATATATATATATATATATATATATATATATATATATATATATAATTCATAAAATTAATCAATACTTTCCAAATGTTTTGTTTAATAATTCATATGCGAGAAGAAAATCACTTTAATTAATCTAAAGGATTTAACCAAATATTTAAAACTCTGGAGACCAAAGGTAAAAATTTACTAAATGTATAAAATTAATAATATTATGGGTATGAACCTTATCATTTTATGTGCTATTTATCACTAATTTCACAGTTGATGTTCTTTTTAGGGTTGAGACCATCTTGTCATGATATTTCTGTTTTCACTCTCAAGTTTCAATGTTTGGCTGCAGTTGCTAACAGAACACCTACTTTTTAAATGTGCTGCAGGCGGTCTGTCCAATCAGTGAGGAGAGTCTTTTAGTGGCACCAATCAGTTGTAAGAATATCGCCATTATTGAAATTGAAATATGACTGCACTGCAAGCAAGTAATGTGGTAAAAGCAAGAAAACTGCATCACTTACATAAGTGCTTGCATTCTAGACTGTTTCATCCATTATAACTGGACCGTTATTTTTGCGTCATGTTTTTCACTTGCAGTACTGATAGATTTTTTGTGAAACAAATTGGGGTGCAGGCCACTGGAAACCATTTTTAAGAGATATTTAACATGCTAAGAGGCCTTGCATTTTGTACCTGGGAGTGGATCAGTGTTCACTCTGCTCTCTTGCAGCTGGGAAACACAGTTTTGGCCAGACTGGGTCCAGTCCTAAACACACAGCTACTATCGGTAAGCCAAGGAGCTTAGGCAGAGTGTGCAAATGTGTCGCTTGTGTGAGAGCACCAGTAAAAAAAAGCTTCAGATTTGTCTGTGTGTGTTTGTCACTGCCTATGTTTTGGCTTGGTCTCGTTGGTTCGAGTGTGTTTGTTCATGCCCTCCCACTCTGTCGCCACCCTGAGCTATTTTCCTGCTGTTTGTCCTGCACCCAGCAATGTTTGCACCAGTCACCAAAGCTTCAGTAAATGTGCTGGCATGCCTAGTAGCATAATGCCAAAATCATGAAGAAAAAAAGTGTCTTTTCTTCATGTTTATGTTTGTTATTCATTTATATTTATCTTAAGTACATGAATATTATAATTAACCAATAGATTGGGAGAAAAACATATAGATGTTCTGGATTCCACCTTCTGTTTTCTCTCTCTCTCTCTCTATCTATCTATCTATCATTCTATCGTTCTATCTATCGTTCTGTCATTCTATCATTGTCTATCTATGATCTGTCAAGACCCTTTACTTTTTTTAAGTTGAATTGTTTAATTTCTTGAAATGCTACCTCAATTCAAATTCATACTGAGAAATTGAATTCAAACTTAAAATGCATTCTCATTTCAGTTTCTAAATGGCTCACATCCCAGATAGACAGAATTATTTCCTCAAAATTATTTTGCCTGATATTTCTTTCTTTTCTTTTTTTTCTGGGAGTGTGGGTGGTGGAAAGAAAATCGTAAAACCAAAAGAGGAATTTAGTTTTTTTAACACTTCATTTATAATTTACTTTTTGGGGGGGGGGGGGGGTTCTTCCTGTTTTTTTTTTTTTTTTTTACATTTATTTATTTTCATTAATTTACTGTATATACATAATATTAAATATAGCATATAATATTATGTACTATATGATGTTTGTGACCCTGGAGCACAAAACCAGTCTTAATCTGCTGGGGTATATTTGTAGCAATAGCCAACAATACATTGTATGGATCAAAATTTTTTCGTTTTCCCAATAGTCATTAGGATATTAAGTAAAGATCATGTTCCATGAAGAAATTTTTTACATTCCCTACAGTAAATACATAAAACTTTATTTTTGATTAGTAATGTATTGCTAAGGACTTTATTTAGACCCAATATTTTTTATTTTTGTCCCCCCCTTTAGATTCCAGATTTTTAAATAGTTGTACCTCAGCCAAATATTGTAATATCCTAACAAACCATATAGGACGCTTATTTATTCAGCTTTCAGATGATGTAAATTGTAAAAATGTTATGACTAGTTTTGTGGTCCATGGTCACATTTGTATACTATATTTTGTAACATATATGTGAGAATCATAACAGTTTTGAAAAGCCTTTGACTCCATGAGTCAAAACAGCAAATGTTGCATGCCATGGTGAATTGGGGCTGGTGAACTGAACTGGACAGCTAACTCCAAGGTACTTAAGTTCAAATCTCAGTAGTTATGATCTATGAACTGGAGAGCTGCTGAGTTCCCCTGTGACCACTGTACCCTTGACTACGTTTAATCTGAAGTGCTTAACCCAAGGTAGCTCCGGGGGGAACCTCTCTGTAGTATGTGTACTGCAAATTACTTATAAAAGTGTCTGTGGAACAAATTACTACATGAATAAGGATGTTATCATTATATAAGGATTAAGGGTGTTAAATTTAAGTAAACAACACATAAGACAATATTATAGTCACACATCTCTCCACAAACGTTCCAGTTCCACTGTATTCTAAGTGATTCTGCCATTGTCATTTAGAGACTCAGGATGCAGCTTCAGTGTTCCAGTTACCCATATTCTACATTCGACCCAGATCGATATGTTTTGAACACATCGTTGTTGGTGTTTGTCTTATTGTCTTTTGTTCTCCTCTCCTAGAGCGAGTTCCACGCATGAACAACACCCAGCTGGCCTCAACAGGAACACTGCTGTCCAGCAAGCACAATAATTCTGGCTATCACCCCTCCTTCTCTCACTCCTTCCACAACCTTGCCCAGCTACCTCCATCATACGAGACTGTCATGAAACCAGAGCTCAACCGCTACAGCTCCCTCAAGAGGCTAGGTGAGTGTGCGTCTGAAAAAGAGAGTGTGTAATTTCAGATCTGCTACTACTCAGAGTGTAGCATGGGGTCAGCCGCTACTGTCGTAGTTTTTTCAAGTTTAATTTGATCAGTATGACTGGGAAATATTTTAGTTGATCATATTCCTATTCAATCAACACTTGAAAACTATATTTGAAAGAATTTGGAAATTACTACAACAAAAATGTATTTAAATAAAATGGCTTTTTAAAAAGGGTCAAGATTAACCTCTATTTACCTAGCATTTGTATATTAGACATTATATCTGTATATTTTAGCCAGATTACATTTTACACATTCAATCTGAGTGTGATTGGATGGTGTGATCTCACTTTACCACACAAAATGCAAATCTCCACATACAGAATACAAAAGAGGTTATGTTAAACTGAAATTATGTCAGTTAAATATGAAGTTAAATTAATTTAATAAACAGTAAGTGATTGTTCAGAATTGTTTCCATCGTCTCATGCTGTTCCTTTCTTTATGAACTCTGTAGTTTGTTTAAATAAATACGTTTTTAGATATTAACTAAAGATAACGCATTGAGTGTCATGACCATAATTTTTTTTTTACTGCATCTAGTTTAAAATAATTCATTAATATATACTTGTTCTTTGTTATTAAAATATTAAGATTTTACAGGTGCTGGTTATATAGTTAGAATATCATCAAAAAGTTTAATTCACTAATTCCATTCAAAAAGTGAAACTTGTATATTCTATTATACATATTATATAATCTAATATATATTATATTCATTCATTACACACAGACTGATATATTTCAAATGTTTATTGATTTTGATGATTATTGATGATTAATTCTTTGTATTGGTATATTAATATATTATTTGTCAATATTTAACTATATGCTTTATTAATATTAAATATTAAGTATAGAAATATAAAATTAGCATTAACCACCATTAATAAATGCTGTAAAAGTATTGTTCATTTTTAGCTCATAAGGCCTAATGCATGATCTGTTAACGAACTGAGTCTAATTGTGGGGTTTTACCAAAAAATGTGCAATGCAGCATTTTTAGCAATTATTTTTAGAATTATAAAATTACTGAATGTGTAAAACACATTTGCATGTTACACCTTCATTAAATGTGATTAACATCTATGCCAGAAAACTTCCAAATTAAGTCACAATGCATCATTTTAATGCAGTCAAATGTGATCTGATCACCAAAATGCTTGTTAATTACTGGAGTAATGGGTCAAATTTATGAAAGATACTCATTTTCATATTTCCTTACTACAGAGAAAAACTTGGATGAATATTCTGGATATTACAGCTCCAAGCGACGGCCAGATAATGCTCCTCCCAGCTTTCACTCCTCCCAGCACCACCTTCCTTGGGGTGGTGAATTCACACTGGGTGCCCGGGGTACCCTCCCTCTAAACACATCCCGTACACGCATCCACATGCCCACTTCCACCCCCAACCCCTACCCTCTACCCCAGACACAGTACATCCCCACCTTTGACATGATGAGTAAACCACCTCGCCGGGTGATGTCCCAAGACCAGCTTCTGGCTCTGGGGGAGGGGAACACTCTCTCACGCCTCTCCAAGAACCAGCAGCATCAGTACTACAAACCCATGACCACCAGCAAGAGCTCCAACACTCAGACTTTACGCAAGTCTCATGAACGCCTCCTGGTCTCTCCAGACCGCCTGGAGGAGCGAATGATGGGTGATTATGGCGGGATGGTGCCCACCATGTCCCGTCTCACGCACCACCAGAAAGCGCAATCCCAGCAAAACGTATGCGTGACGCCCTCGCTTGACCGCCATCACATGATAAAAATGAATTCGCACCCTACCTCCGGCCGTGAGCAGGACCACACAGTCGCCACCATGTCCTCCGGCCACGGGGCCGGGACTTTGGGATGGGGTGAGGTCCACGGCTCCGGAGGAGGGCCCGGAGCGATGGCACACAGCGCTCGCCGGATGGCCTTCGCCACGAAACGCCAGAACACCATCGAACAGCTGCATTTCCTTCCCGGAGGAGGTGGGGGAGGGAGCGCAGGGGGTGGAGGTCAGGCACTGAGGACGGGGAGCAAGAACGAAGTAACCGTGTGAGCGCAAAAAAAATATATTAAGGAGACAATGGATAGATCAGGTGTGATTGCGCAAGCCGAAGAGAGGGAAGACGGTGGAGTGTAAAGAAGGCTGAAGAACGGAGAGGAGGAAGTAAATAAGAAAGGGGTCAGAAATCAGGCCCAAATGAATGGAATACACAGTGTGTTGTTATTGAGAGAAAGATGGATGTAAAAACCATAGTATAAGTGATTCTGTTGATCCCTAAATTGGCAAATTCTCCATAAATAGGAATGTGAAGAATGGCCCAGGTCTCCTCTGACCTGGGAGTAATATATAGTGTCTCAATGGCTCTATTTAGACATGATCTGAGGAGATGCAAAAAAGAAAAGGTTCATTACTAGAATAGGCCAAGTTTTCTCTATTTAGTACATTTAAGCTGATGTAAAAGCCAGTTGGTTTAGGGGTTAATTTATTTTTCCTGAATCCAATCATACAGTTGACCTTGCCTCTGAATGTTTGGCTTCATTCAATGCAAAAAGTGTTATTCTCAAAGAGGTGCATCACAGTCATCATTAAACTAAGGGAACAATGAGATAAACTGGATGAAACTGACAAGTGTCCAATAGTACACTGAATTACCTCACGGAAACTATGATTTGACCTGTCTCAAATCAGATCTGACTTGACTCGGGAATGGATTACTGTGCACGTTAAGCAGTTTGCCATCAAGTGAAGAAAACACTAGTAATCCGTCACAGAGAAGAACTTGAGGACTTGAAAAATGTCACTCGTTTTGTGACCTGACTCTTTAGTCTGCACTGTTAATATTAGTCCAAACGCCATCAGCCATATTAGAGCTTATTCATATGAAGTATAATGGAGGAAAACATCTTCATTGGGAGACGGGTGTTATACTGATGATCAGAGATTTTTCGCCTTGTATACTGAGACTGTGAATCAAAGATGACATGAATACTTGACAGTTTGATTTTTTTGCATTGTGGATAAAATTTAGGCTTATTTATGATATGATCAAAAGGCGGTCAGATAGATGGGGAAATCAAGTCTGAACTAAAAATGCTTGAGCAGACAGACATTTGGAAAATGAATTCAGCCATTGAAATCTGATAGAAGTCATGCCTCTTTCTTGCATGTTTGACTAATCAGAGAACAGCTGGAGTTATTACGGTTGTTCTGTTATTTATAAGCATTAAGAGCTGAGATTTATTCATGGGCATGCAGTAATGTCAAATAAGACAGCATACTCTTCACACTTAATTTGCTACTCAAGCTGTTGTATTGAGGGGGAAAGGGGAAAGGGTTGGTTATACAATGGACAATTTAATCCAAGGGCTATTCTGAAACTTCTTCATTTGTGTCTGTGCTTCCGTGTTCTGACGGCTTTTTATCTTTTCCCGAGGCTACGTGCCAATGAGTGTACAAAACAGAAAAATAGAACAAAATCTGCAAAGCTACTTCAAACACTCTTTGTCACTGTAGGATACATTATTATCTAACCAATGAGTTAGGATTTAGGATTAAAAGGTGTCTTGTTTATCTATACTATATTCAAGAAAAATGTATTTTTTGTTTGCAATTTCAGTTTTTCAGCATTCTCCACATCAAATGGACACTGTTGTGGTGGAATGTCTGAGACCGACCTGGCTGAGCAAAATTATTGGGCCATTATATAGTATTTTAGATCAGTCAGCAATGTTTAAGCTTTTATTACTGTAACTTTAACTCAATTTAAAAGCATTGAAAAAGGTTATATATATATATATATATATATATATATATATATATATATATATATATATATATATATATATAATATTAAATCCCGAATGTTCAAATGTGTACACATGCCAATTTATGTGCATATATATAAATATATATTCATCAATATTATTCATATTCTTGATTATAAACATTTTGTTTTTTTCCACTGTGACTTTAGAAATTGTTTTTGATTCCTGTTTTCTGTTTATATTTGAGTTTTTCTAGTGGATTCTAACCTTTGTAACTCGACAAAAAAACAGATGCAATCATAGTGAAAAGACAAAACGCATGAAGATGTCAAAGCCAGTGTTGATGATGTCATATTGCTGACTTCTGATGTCAAGGTGTGTATGTGTCCAGTTTGTGTGTCTGTATTTGTGTGCTCGTGTGTACTTCAGTGTCTATTTTGGAATGCTTTATCTCGCAATTTATCTGACTTTTGCTTTGTGTGAAGTCAGAGAATGTGCATTTCAGAAAACCCAAAATATTATTTTATTTTTAAGTGATTGTCTCTCTGAATGCAAAAAATTAAAAAAATAATAAAAAAATAGAATACAAAAAAATAAAGAAAAAAAAAACAATGAAAAATAATTTTCCATTGCTGCATTCACCAAAGGTATGGAAAACAAAATAACCACAAGAGTATTTAGTGTCTCTTATATATATATATATATATATATATATATATATATATATATATATATATATATATATATATATATATATATATATATATATATAAATGTTTTTATTTATTCTTTATTTTATTTTTTGTTTTTTCCCATGAAATACATAAACATTGTTGTAAATTTTTGGGGAGAAAATGCCAAAATGCCATGCATAAAATATTTACAGCAAAAACTTTATTATTATTTTTAAATAAAATCCTCATCATTAAGAAAGACTGTTGTGTACTTTTTCTCATTAATTATTAATTATGTTTGTTTTTTGTTTAGGGGAGAGTGGGGACAGTTGCAACACTTCTTTCATTTGTTTTAGTTTCTCAGAGACTGTTTGCATTAGAAAGCCATTTTAATACAATGAAGCCACATCAGTCAGCTACTCACCCGCATTACTGTAACACGTGCACATATGATTATATACATACATTTTATACTTGAATAGACAAAGTCAAATGTTGCAACTGACCCCACAACAGGAGACAGTTGCAACAATTCACAGGGGCAGTTGCAACATTCATTAACATGTCATTAAAACTATTCTTGTATATCATTTTGCAATTTCTTAATTTTCTTTGTAGACATGGTCTTTAATAAGTGAAATTGGCTGTATAAAAACAAAGAATAGTAAATGGGGGGGGGGGGGGTCTTTTCAAGTAACAACCATGTCTTGGTTAATTATTACAATACATTTGAACTAAAAAATATTAATTTAATGAGAATCAAGACACTGAAATTTTATAATAGCCTACTTCTGTTAACATCTGTGAAGGGTTACTGAACTTTGTAAGACTTAATCTTAAGACTGTCTTAAGAACTAGTTTGACCAACTAGCAGTTAACCAATTGTTAGTCAGTCTTACATTTTTAAATTCAAATTAGACAAATCTACCATTTTATGGAATTGAATTGAGTCAGCTTTTGAAATAAGTCCAAGTTAAGTTTTTAAATAAAAAGAAATAATACCTAACTGTTGAAAGGGGTTCTTTATGAATCCATAAAATTACAATTCTGTAATGTTATGGCAAGCTTTTACATCAGTGTTGTGGTAACGGACAGCATGATGGGACGGTTGCAACAATGTGTGGCGACACTGACAGCCGTGACAAAACTTGGTATATTAGCTTGACACATCTTTGACACGTATGCTATCTAGGCCTATTAGAAGCTAAGAAAACACAGATATAAATCATATGTTTTTACAATGCTTCACACAAACAGTATGACAAAAGATCTGATTATTAACTAAAATACCTTTTTTACTATGAAAATTAATATTTGTAGAAGGAATGGTCAAATGTGCCTGATTTCATCCAGGATTAATCATTCCTGATTTAAAGAAATAAGCCATGTTGCAATCGTCCCCACTCTCCATATGTTTTGGGATTTTTAGCCTATATCCCAATATATTATGTGAGTATTATAAAACATTTTTTTTTTTCACATTGGGTAAAACAGCCAACTCCGTAAGCAAAGTTTGACATCTATATGACTTGGGGTTAGAATGTGTGGATGGTTTATATTAACGATGAAAGACAGAGAAGAATGTAGTAGTTGATTTATTGTCTAAAGGTTCAAAGTGGGTTCTGCATATTTACATAGGCCTGCCATAAATCTCTGCTTTTCATTCACTTGCACTCACTCATCTTTTAAATTTTCTTTATATTTAGTGGTCTAAAATGTTGTTTAAACCTAGCTTTTTTATTTAGGTTAAATTGCTATGGTGTAGGCTACATTATATTTCTATTTGACATCAAATCCTTTTTTCTGCAGTATAATGTTCTGTTTTGTATTTATTGGTCTAAAATGGGCCGTTTCAGGTTCTTAAATGGTTCCTGAGGGAGACGGACGAGGCATCACCGGCATTCGCCATTTTGAGGGGCAGGGTGGGCGAGGACCTTATGTTCGGGTAGGGTGGGGGGAGAGACGGCGGCATGTTGGTAAAATGGCTTCAGAGAGGTGCTGTGCCCTGCATCCTTTCCAAAATATATGTGCTGTCTAAAAATGCTGCGCACGTTCTCTCTCTCTCTCTGTCGTTCTCTCGCAACGTGAAATAACGTCTAATTAATTTGGATCGCATATGCGCGGAACAGCTGCCCCGACTGCCTATTTTTTTATAAGTCAACGCGCAGCGCGAGAGAGATGAAATGTGATATTTTTGAGTCTCGCGCGGGATGTTCGTGAATTGTGCGTTCTGAGAATGTGTTACTAACGTCACACAGCAGTGGAATATTTAGAACGTGCCGCGCGCCATTGGTTTTTGGCGCTTTTAAACGCTGGTTTGCTAACCCCGTAGCTTTACGACTACTTAATTTACTTAATGCCGTCAAATACAAGGTTCGGGTGTTATCGTTATTGAAACTAAGTGACGCACCATGTCTCTATCATCCTACCTTAATAAACTCAAATACATTATCGAATGAAAACGCTTCTTTTGACCCCACTTCATCACATACTGATTTCAGTGCGCTAAGCAGGACAGTATCGGACGTTTTAACATGTAACACCACCCGGAACTTGTATCACTGCCCGGAAACGACCACTGTGAGGCGAACAGAAGTACCCAAAGGAAGACGGGGGCACTAAAAATTGACACGGGGCGGAAAATATTTGGCCGACCATAATCCGCAAAAAAAAAAAAAAAAAAAAAAAGAAATCAGCGGAATACGGATTGGAAGTCCAGTTTCGGTCGAAATCTTTGGATGAGAGCGATCTCGCGCGAGGTTGAGCGTTAGCGAGCGCAGTCAGCGGAAATTGGGGTTTGTTTAACGGATCGAAAGCGATGGAGAGGCCTGCGAGAGTGTTTTTCCACGGGATGAGGAAAAATGACCTGCTAACCTGAAATCGGAAACCGCCTTTGTGCACATCTACGCTTTCGGCGCCCTTTTTAGCTTTATTATTTTCACGCGTTTCTCTTCAAGAGGACTTTCTCCGTTCACGAGCAGGTGGGATATTAAAGCTTTTAAATGCATTCTGTTGCAGTGTAAAATGGTACGACGTCTTTATTTCGCTAGCTAAGAGGCTAGCCGAGTGAAGTGGGCTCATAGGCTGAATCAATCTGACGGCTGTCTGCACTCACAGTCACTTTCTTGTTTATGTTTCTGTTTTTCTGTCATGTTGTTAGCCTCTACGCAACGAGTAGCATACGCACATTTAGCGAAGTTAGTGCATGATAACGCCAAGTTGTTTGTACATTTAACAGCTTTGATTTGCTGTAATTTTTTTATTTTGTAACTTTTTGCTGTGCCATAGAGGGATGTGATTGAAAAAGGGAATTCGTCTCTCCCCCTCTCCCTCATCCCCCTTCACAGTCCACACAACCATCCGAGAGAACAATCGGCGCTGTTCCTTCAACCTGCAGAGCCTTTGGTAAGTTTGTAACGTTAGTTATACAATGGAAATTAATTGTAGTTGCGTGGAGAATTTGCACTTTGTCTTTATGTTGACATTGTGTCATCATTTTATTTTCTCTGCTGAGTTCTTGATTTTCATGTTTTTTTTTTCTCTCAGTGAATTGCTGATTATTGATTACTTTTCCATGCATATTCTCCTTTTGGAGTTATTGGTATTATAATCATATTTGTTTTTAGTTGCATTCCAGTTACATTTGACAATTTTAAAGATTTGATTTTGTCATATTTTAGGATATAAATAATATATAAATAATACTATATATATATATATATATATATATATATATATATATATATATATATATATATATAATATGAATATGTATATATATATATATATATATATATATATATATATATATATATATATATATAATATGAATATGTATATATAAACACACACACACACTCACATGTGAATTTGGTCACCTTTGTTTACGTTGACTAAAACAACCATTGGTATTTTTAAGTAGTTTCAGCCATGGTTCGAAATGACTTGGGACTCTTGGGGGGTCCCCAAAAATTTAATTAATTAGCAAACAAATGTATGATCAAAAAAGAGAGAGGTAATAGAAGCCCTCGCCCTGCTGCAAATATCTAGATACTTACATCCCCAGCCCACCCATATAGACACAGAGTTAAATGAAATTCTAAAAGGCTATCTATCACTTCTTCTTGCTTTACTCCTTCCAATACTTCCCGAAAACAATTTCACCTGATGATCTGAGTAGCTCTTTTTGTAAAGTTCTAAGATAAATTGGAGTCATTTTGTAGGGCAGGCCTAGTGCCTCTGCATAGAAAATAATAAACAAAATACAAGCATATATAAATGCAATAAAACAAAAATACATGTGAAATAAAGCAGTGCTTTTGGTTTTTCAGGTAAATTAACTGTATTAAGTTACAGAAATCAAATAATCAAATGTGAAATAACACTGCATTCAATGTATACATTAAATAAGATTCATATAATTAATACAGTTCATCTTTAGCTACAAAAGTGTATTTTCTATTTCCCTTTTCGTCGTTTGATTAACTTTGGTGACACTTACAGCTGCAGGTATATTGGGTTGCTGTCCCTTTAAGATGAATGCATGTATCTAATACCGGTAATGACACAAATCCGTTTTCTTTCTCTGACTGCGTTTACGGGGAAACTCGTTGAGATGGGCACTTTGACTTATTTTTTTCGAACACATCATTTTTTTTTATTTTTTTTTTTTCTCCAAAAACCGATAAGAAAGACAAGGGAATTCGGTGTTCACAAACTTCTGTCTGCGACTGCGTGGCTCTGTGCGCCAACAGACAGACCAGTCTACACTTGGATGTTTACATTTATTCGTTTAGCTGACGCTTTTATCCAAAGCGACTTACAATTTCTATATATGTCAGAGGTCGCACGCCTCTGGGGTAACTAGGGGTTGAGTGTCTTGCTCAGGGACACATTGGTGCCTCACAGCGGATTCGAACCCGGTTCTTCCACACCACATACGTGTGTCTTATCCACTGCGCTAACACCACCACTGTTTAACATAAATGTATAGCGTACTGATACAGCAAAGACAACATCGGCAGTATTGATGGCAAAATAGACTACAGCATATTTCGTTCTGTATTGACAGGAAGTTTTTTAAAGCAGAATTTGATGAGAATTTGATGCAGTTGCAGATACCATAGAGAGTAAAAGAAACACTATGCGGGAGGCGCCGCTGTTAGCTGGCAGATCATTTGGCTTCATACACATAAGTTACAGCTAGCAAGAAACGTTGACAAACGTACTCTTCTACATTACACTGGGTATCTCTAGTTAATGCAACTTTTGATATGGATACTCTAACTCCTAATAATTTACTATAAGCAATTATGGAGACATAAACACAATCGAAGCACTTACAGGATTTTCATTCAGGATTTCACTCTTTCTGATGTCTCTTTGTCGCGTTCATATAGTATGTGTCTGCGGGAGCACCACAACATTCTGTCACGCTGTAACGCAGAACGAGTGAGGAAAAAAAATCACGCGTAAAGAACTCTCTCAGCTAATAGCTGCACTGATTGCTGCCTCGCGCTAGAAAATCAATTAATTATCGTTATAAATACAAAACGTCACTAAAACCTATAATTTTCACAATAATTTTTAATGTTAAAATATATTTGTCGGGACCCCCCAAAATCCAAAAATTAATTCTTATGGGGGGTCCCTAACGACTTATGGAGGGTCCGGGACCCCCCCCAGACCCCCCTCATTTCGAACCCTGGTTTCAGCTCAGATACTTTTGACTATAAGAAGGATTTGATTTGTGCATATATAAGCATTTGATATTGACAGGTTTAAGGACTCGTAATAACAAGTTTGTATTGGAACGTACTGATGAATATTTCAATTGTTCTTGCTGGTGTGGATTTTACATCAGTATATTTGTATCTACCTGTCTTTTGAAATCAATTCAAGGTGAACTAAGGTAAATTGGGTCACTGTTGACATTAATTTATTAGTTTATTTAATAAAAAACTTGCTGTGCAAGTTTGGCTGCTTTTGTACGTTGAGTAAAACAAGCAGTGGTCATTTAAAGTTTCAGCTAAGATGCTTTTGACAAATATAATATCTATCAAAATCAAGTCTGAATGTTTGGAATGTATGAATGTGGACAGTTTATTTATTGATTCTTATTTGCTTTGTTCTTAATTATGTATATTTTGAAATAAATCTTACTATGTAGTTGCTTAGAATAAATTTAGCTTGTAATTTATAAGCTTGCCTATCTGACAACGGGTTGTACAGGTCATCTCAGGCCTAGGTGCACCTGATAACCATACTGATTTTAACTTGCTAACATGTTATTTGGTTTAGCCCTCAAATGTCACACATTATGGTTTGAGTAATCTGTCAGTATTACTATACTGAAGTCTTGTTGTGATACTAGCAAAAACATACACAGCAAAAAATATATATATATAATTGTTACAATGCATGTTATATGCTAATATTACTTTTTTAAACTAAATAATTTAAGTTTCATTTTTATTTTTAGGTATGCATGAGCTTGTGACTAATTTGGTGACATTTGTTTACACTGAGGAAAACAACTAGTGGTCTTTTAAATAGATGCAGCTGATTTCCTTTTGAAAGCTAGAAGGACTAATTTAGATTCCTTGAATAGAAAGTTCAAAATAAAGTAATAACTTAGAAAAGTGTCAAATTTATGCTTTTTGTTTACACTGAGTATAAGAACCAGTGGTCTTTTCAAACAGTTACAGTAGCTCAGTTACCTTACATTCCTTACAGGTATGTGTGAATGGATGTGAACAGTTTATAATAATGAAGGTGCTTTTTATTTGCTTGTTTCTTCAGTTACATTATGCATGTTATCCATGAATATCATTTGCATGTCATAGCAGTGCTATTTTGCAACACAGATGAAGTTATTAGCCTCATACTAATATTTAAAATTGTGAAAAAAATGTCTCTTAGATGTCAACTATTTATGGTTTGTTTTCTGTCAATATTATTTTAAGGTTCATTAAAATGCAGAAGTTGATACCAATGCTAGTAGTGGTGCAATGAATAATAAAAATCCCGGTTCGGATCAGATTACCGATTTTGAGTCACGGATTGGATAATTTTTTGGACCAACAAAAAAAATAAATTTTTTAGTGAAAGTTAGTATTCTGGTGCAGAAATGTAATAATTCAGTGTAAAATAACACAATAGTGCTCACTGCACAAGTTAAATAGAGATTAATCTTTAATAAGCTGTGGTGTTATTTGATTAGCAGACGGAAGCAGGTATTTATTGGCTGTTGTCTCTTTTAGACTAAATGCACGGACCTAATACTGACACACATCCGGTTTCTTTCTCAGCTGTTTACATTCACTGAAGACAGCCGACTGTGTTTACTAGAATACTTGCCAAAACTGGTATTTTAATCATAACTTTTGTGTATGTGAAAGAGGAATCAATTTGGTGTTCATGCAGTGTCTCTCTCTGCTAAGCGCACAAAAAACAGCGCGCAAGTTAAAATTGTTTGAATGTATAAACTGGCAAGACAAAATGTGTAAATGATAAACTGTCACTCTGTGATGGTTAAACTTAACAGTCTGTATAATCCGTTGCACCCGTAAATGCCAGTGAAATTATGTTATTCCATACCTTTCCATACTTTGTTCAACATCGCTGGAAAATAATATTGAATTAATGAAAAATTACATTGAGCATGCTCCTGTAGGTAATTTGTGTTTCTGTGGCTCAGTGATAGAGCATTGTGTTAGCAGCGCAAAAGGTCGTGGGTTAAATACCAAGGGAACACGCATACGGAAAAAAAAAAAAAAAAAAAAATATATATATATATAGCCTGAATTCACTGTAAGTCACTTTGGATAAAAGCATCTGCTAAATGCATGAGTGTAAAGTAGGTAAATATTAATGTGGTAATTGAAACATTAAATTGAAACGATGGTTATGCAGTGTTAGTGTCTACTAAGTAAACCCTGTTGTAAGGTTTTTTGTTGTCGTTGTTTTTTTTTTTTTTGTAATTTTGGTATTGTTGTACAAAATTAACATTACTTCTGACATCCCTGTTTTAAGGTATTTAGATGTTTCATTTTTTGTTTTTTACATTTGAGTTCTACAATTCTTTCTAATATAATTTGTCTGTTATCTTTTTGTTTTATGTATTTTGTCTTCATGATTTATTGTGTGGTAGAAAGTTATGTTAATTAATTGTTAGAAATTTATGTTTTGCATTTGCTTTGTGAGTCATTGCTTCTCATGTCTTGTTTGTACCTTCTCTTGATATTCTTCTGAAATAATTGTCCTTTGATAAAAAATCTTCTTACTATTGTTGATCTCTTTTCTTTAAATCAGGACTGACAGGGTGCCAACGGCAGAGAGGAGGAAGAACTTGGTCATACCACTGTGCTGTTTGTTGTCTTCCAGCTGAGGTGTTCTAGACCGAGGTTGGATACACCCTGTGGACAATCTGACCTTTCACCTTTTCACTCCAACTTGGAACAATCGAAAAAAAAGTTGCTCACCAGAATTTTCTTGTTGAATGAAGACATTACTGAGGAAATCAAAAAGTGGGACCATATTATTCAGGAGTTGTCAAAGGAATACACCAATATCAAGAAAGAAAGACATTCCCTCGTTGCTTCAGTTTTAAGTGGCTTTCAACACTAAATGGTTTTCTTTTTAGTGAAATACATTTTGTGAAGCAAATTTTCATATGATATTAGTAGACATGTTTTTACCTGTTTTAACTGTAGATATAGTAATTTTGAAAGAGTAATGCAGACCTGTGTTCATTGCATGATACTGTAAACAACCTTTACCGTTTTTTATATTTATAGATGATTATTTAATCCAAGACTTCCAAAATTTTATCACATGTAGTGGCCCACTACTATAGCCAAAACTTTGTTTGGGATGGACACTCATAAAATCAGACACATTACTCCCACACAGGCATTTATTTGTAAAAACTGGAGCTGCTAGCAGATTACTTTAAAGCTTTGAAGATTTTTTAGGTTAGACAACATTGTCCACTTTTTTGCAGTAACAAGTGAACAGGGACAAAAAATCCTTGGAACACCCCTCAACAGTGAGGGAGATGTTCCAGTTTGGAAAGTACCCTATGGACATTCTAGAAATGCTTAGTGGACACCAGGCTCACCAGTTCAAAGGACTGGGGCTGGAAAGACAGCTGCAGCACCAACAACAGGTCCAACTTCAGCACCAGCAGCAGCTTCAACAGCAGCAGCAACAACAGAGTGAGGCATCTGGTGGTCTCCTGTCTGGGCTTGGCCTTGGTTCCCTTCAAGGATCTAGAAGTAATGCATTTGCGGATTCTTCATCCTTATTTGCCAAAATGAGTGCACCCCCTCCACCTCTTCCACAACAAACTCAATCCTCATCTTCACAAAGCACACGTAAATCAAGCAAGATGAGCGGCAGCAGCGGGAGTGGCAGTTCTGCCTCTGGCTATCCACAGTTCCTACGCACATTTCACCCTGCTGAGGCTGTGCTAGCGCAGGAGCAGCTTCACTCAGGAATGGGGCGTTTCGATTTTGCTGGAGGAAGTACTGGAGGAGGTTCTGGGGTAATTGGAGGAGTTGTAACATCAGCACCACCGCCACCACCCTTGCACCCTGGCCTCTCTGTTCCTCAGCAATCTCCTGGGCCCTCCTCGTCATCACCCTCCCCTTCGAGTTCAACCACCACTTCTAATAATCCCCCCAGCAGTAGCAGCTCAGTGGCTGGATTAGTCGGAGCTCAGTCTGATGCTAGAAGTTTACACCAGCAGTTCAGTTGCATGCTCGCTGCAAACCAATACCTGTTTTCTGGAGTGCCAACAAATGCCAGTTTAGAACAGTTTCTAGTTCAGCAGGGTCCCCATAATCATCTTGGCCTTGCAGATTCAAATACAGGTCTTGCTCCTCCTCCAGCCCTCCATCCTTCCCACACCCATGGCCATTCAACTCCTCAGCCCCAGCAACAGCAGCAGCAGCTGCCACCTCATGGGTTGTCCCACCCTCACAGCCATGCGCATCCACACCACCCTCTACACCCTGCCTCCCAACCTTCACCTCTTGGTGGTTTTGATTTCCAAGGTATTCCTGTTCTTTCATCTAATCAGCTAGCTTCTCTAATGCAACAAGAAACAGGCCTGCCTTTGCCACTCCCACTCCATCTCTCCGTACCAAAAGATGATGGGAAAGGAGATAGTGGATCTGGGGCTGGAGGAAGTGGAGGTAGTGGCAGCAGGAGAAAGAAAGCCATGGCTGGCTACCTGCCCCAGAGGAAGTCAGAGAATAACAGTAGCAGCAGTACAAGCAGTGCTAACTGCCATGCCAGCTCTGGGGCACATGATGGGTCCTCTGGTCTTGTGGGAGGAGGTGGAGGGGTTGGTATGAGGGGTCTTGGTGGTGACCCCTCCTCCATCCTCTCCTCGACAACACCGTCCTCCACTTCTTCAACTGTCTCCTCCTCTTCTTCCTCTGCCCCATCTTCAAATTCTGCTTCCGTGCTGGTATCAAATATCTCTCAAAACCCCAAGCCTGAAAATCAGCAATCAATGACTCCCAATATCACACAGTCAGAGCAAGAGCATCTCTTTCATTGTGGAGAGTGTGGCAAGACATTTTCCCACCTCCCAAGCCTTCGCCGACACATACGCTGCCATGAGGAAGATGGTGGTGGTCCCAACAGCAGCACAAACGCAAACCCAAGTCATCAGCATCAGTCAGATCTCCCCCACTCAACACAAGATGGAATTTCACAAAATGCTCACCATCAGCATGAGAACACAGACCCCATGTCTTCCGCTTGCTCAAGTCCAGATAAGTCATACTGTTGCAATGAATGTGGAAAGGGGTTCAAGAAGAGAGGGCACCTCCTTCAGCATGGCGTTATCCACTCTGGAGCTCGTCCATATGCCTGCTCCGTCTGTGAGCGTTCATTCAACCGCAGAGAATCCCTCACTCGGCATGAGAAAATTCACGAAGATAAGCCCTACCGCTGCCCTGCTTGTGGCCGCTGCTTTAGAGAGAGCACTTCTTTGCTTAACCATGCTGCATCAGGTAACTGTGGCAAGCCAGGGAGGAGATCTAGAAGCAGCGATGGTAGCTCAATAAGTTCAGTAGAGGGCAAGGTTGAAAGTGACTTTCCAGGTGGACAAATGGATGACACAAAAGAATTGGTATTTTGCAAAAATGAGGATAGCACAGCAGCAATGTCTTGTGACAGTATGTATTCACATGGAAGAAGTGTTAATCAAAACCCTGTGGGCAAAACAGAAGAGAAGTATAATCCTGAATATTCAAGAGATCCTTACCAAACTTCCTACAGAATCGATGACTATCGTCGTCAACAGGCCAACCCATCATCCTACTCTGGAGACTCCTGTGGCAACAGTATGTCAAGTCCGGCCCTCAGAAAAGCTCCTTTAGCCCCCACACTTCATCCACACCCTCAAAATCAGCAGCATCATCACCAACCGCAGTCTCATCTGCCTCTCTCCTCTCTTTTGGATGACTCTGAGGATGAAGTCACCAGTAGTGCCATGTCTGCCATTGCTGCAGCTGCTGCCGCCTCTGTCTTGCCTGCTGAGATGAACAATACTGGGGGACGAGAGGAACGGAGAGACATTATCGGAGGACTGCTAGGAGGGCTTGGTTTCGGGTCTATGGGGGCCTCTTCATCTACATCCACAGGAAATGGTGGTAATGAAGAATGCCTGAGTGGTTCAATGATACCTTTATCTCACCCCACTCAACAGCAGCAACCTAACTCCCAGAATGCCAACAATCCTAATGCCAAACCCAAGCGGCCACGGAAGCCCAGACAGAAAAGAGAGCCGAGACCTGGTGGGGCTCCAGGAGAAGGAGTGAAACGTCGGAGAAGCAATGGTGCTGCTGGAGATGGTTCTGAAAGGCCTTATTTATGCACTGTTTGTGGGCGGGGCTTTAGCAGACGTGAGACCTTACGTCGGCACGAACGTGTGCATACAGGGGAAAAGCCATTTCATTGTGACATCTGTGGTAAAGACTTCCGGGAGCCGTTTCACCTTACCAAACATCAGACTGTTCACTCGGGGGAGAAAAACTACAAATGCACCCTCTGTGGAAAAGATTTTGGATATGCACAGAGTCTGAAAAGGCATGAAAAGCTGCATCTACGGGGAGATTTCAAGCCAAGGCGGAGTAAAACCAAATCTGCTGCAAATCAAGGGGCACCTGCTAATCAAGATCAACCCGATCAAACAAATCAGACCAACCCTGGTGCTTATTACTCCTATTCTCAGGATAAAGTTCAAGGATCTAATGCTACCACAAGCAACCAACACCCTCCAAAGCTATATACATGTGAGATTTGCTGGAAATCTTTCCGCCATCACTTCCACCTGACTGCCCATCACCAAGCCATTCACGAACACGGAGGGGAGAAATTGTTTTCATGTGAAGTGTGCGGTAAGGAGTTTTCCTACTCCAACAGTCTGACCAGACATAGATTATCTCAACACGGTTTGACTCGTACTGGGCCAACGACACAACCAACAGCAAGTGAATCTATTGGAACTGCCCCATCTGTCTCAGAGAGTGAGGCTGCAACCAATGCACTCCTTCATATAACACCTGAAAGTGGAAGTCATGGAGTACAACAGCCCCATTCAACTATTGCGCTCACGCAGCATCCTCAGCCTGCTGGCTATTCTCCGCTCTTCTACACTCCAGAATCAGGACATCACAGTTCAAATGTGACTTCACACCCCCAACATCTGCACTACTCAAACCCCACTATGGGCCCCCTCCAGCTTCAGCAACCAATCAACGGGAAGCAGCTTATTTATTCAGGAGTTCCAAGTAACACTGTTCATTCCACTCCATCTCATATCCACATTTCCACACCCCAGCACTCTCAACATCACCAGCAACAGCACCCCTTTTCGCTGCAATCTCAACATCTACAGCAAAGCCCTCAGGCCCAGCCAGATGGCACCCAGAGGAAGAAGAAAAAAAAAAAGAAAAAATATAAACTGGCTAGGAGCATGCAGTTGATTGCTGGATTCAGTGCTTATGAAATTGCCAGGAGGCATATGTATTTAAAACGAAAGAAGTGCAGGCTTCAGCAGCAGCTAAAGAGGAAGAAGTGGATAGCTCAGCTGAAATGGGCCAAGTTCACTGGAGGAGGGCTTGGTTTAAATGTAGGTGGAGGCACATGGCGTGTGGGACGGTTAAGGTTTAGAGGCCTGCAGTCTCTCATTGTTCCCTTAAAGTCATACTCTTGCCCTGTCTGTCCCCTTACCACTTTTTCAAGCCGCATAACTCTTTCAGTGCACCGTGTGACCAGGCATCCGCCAAGAAAACATGGCCGTCAGACTCGCCTGCGCTGCATAGTCTGTGGAAAACGTTCTCGAAGGCTACTGACAGCTCTCCGTCATCGGGCCCACCACCTGTCTCAAGAGGCGTTCTCTTGCTCTCGATGTCCCTCTCGATTCTGGAATGGCACTCTCCTGCAGCGCCACAAATTTGCTTGTCGAAATGTCAGTAGAGGAATCAAAATGTCAATAAAGGGGACTAATGTTCAGAAGGCAGAGGACCAGACTGAAAGATCAACAGTTGTGACGGGTTACAGGCACTAAGTAATTTGACATCTAAAACGGATGATTTGGAGGCAAGGATTACGTGAAAGTAGGCATAGAGAACTTTGGTGTTAATCGCCACACATTCAACTCCTCAACCGTGGTCAGACTATAACCAAGGGAGTGCCTCTGAAAAATAAAAGACTCAGTTGATGTGAAAACAAGCCTGTACCTACAGAACCATCCATTATCAACATGGATCTCTAACACGGTTTCTCCAAAGGGGAAGAATATTCTAGATTATGGAACTGTTTTTTGGTAGCACATTTGTTGTAATGGTAGCATCTTTATCCTCTAAAAATGCATTCATTATGTATTTTCGTAACTTTATTTGTGCTGCAATGATGGATGCATACAAGTGAAAGTGAACTAATTTGAACAGTAACAATCTGTTCTCTAAACTAGTTTCCCCCCAGTTTTCAGAGATAACGGTATAGCCTTTGTTTACTATCAATTATACGTGGCTTTTTTGTTCATTGAGGTGTTGTGTTTCCCCACTTTTACTGTCTTCATGTTAAAATGCAAATGTTTGACCTGGAACTGAAAATTACTTGCTTTGGGAAGAAAATCAAGTACATAGTGTGTGTATTCCTTATGAACAACCTCAATTATGACACTCCATTGTTGAATTGAACAGTGTCTCAAAGAGGACTCGCTGCAGTGAAACTGTCAAAACTTGCTAAATATTCTGCAGAGCTGATGCGGAGGGGACAGAATGGTGTTGATAATGCCATGTTCCTGTGGTTAATGTCATCTGTTTTTTTTTTCTTTTCTAAGAAATATGTAAAGAAACCTTTGCAGGTGTTTCTATGGCAAGTGTTAATGTCTTTGGTTGTGGGATTGGCTAGCGGGAGCGAGGAATAGCCAGTCTGTACTGTACAATGCGTATTATATTTTATTATGTAACAATTGTGTTCTTTCTTTTTTTATTATTATTCAAAGTATAATTTTTTTTTATTTTATAATTTTTACTATTTTAGGGGTGGGTGGGTTTGTGGCAGGGGCTGTCATTGTAATATGTGGGGAATATATGTATCGGTGTGATTTCTGTTCCCTGCCCCTTTGATCTGTTTAACCCAAACCACAGTTTAGCCCAGCTTTCCCAACACTATTGTATTCATTCTCAATACTTTACTTAGCTCTACTGTCCCAATGTTTTCCTCTCAGTAAACTAAAATACAAAATATAAATACTAAACAACTTGTTTCTTTTTCTGAGTCAACAGAAATGTTGAGTTTCTCAGAAAGCAAATAAAAAAGAGAAAATGTACAGACCGTTTCTTCTGAATGTTTATGAGAAGCAGAGTTTTGCCTCTTCGTGACGGTAAACAGATTGGGTTAATTGGTTATTTATGGCTTGAAATTTCAATGATTTATAAACATCAAGTGAGAGGATACGACCAGGTGTTACGCACCTGGTGCCATGATGCCTAGTTCTGCTGGATGATGATGTTTACTGCTCACATTGGCACATGCCCTGTGCAGTGACTTACACTATTAGAGGTGGAGGGAAGAATGCCCTTAAGGGTACTTTAGTTTTGTTTTGTCAGAGGAACACAACCGTCTGTTCACTTGCTTTCTCTCTCGGGTTTCTCCAAGCAAAAGTTTAATGAGTTCAATACAGGAAATCGTCTCGCATGACCTTAATTGAAATTAATATGAAACTGCACGTTGCAAACAAAGTCCTCTAGGTGGCAGTAATGTTCTCTGTGTGGCCTGAGAGGCCTCAGAAATCAAATCGACTCGTTTTGCTTTGCAAGGCTTGTGCAGTGCAGGATGCTGAATAGAATAATGTACCATACCAACAATTCTGTGTTGCTTACTGTAACAGCCTTTGTATAATTGTTTTGTTTAGAACTGTTCTCCTTTACATATTACATATACAGGTTTCCTAGTAAAAGAAAACCTGGATTTATCAGCAATTTCAGGTGAAGTGATAGAAATGTACACAGCAATGTACATTTTTCTAGTTCTGCTGTTCATTATTTCACCATCCATCGATAAATAAATGTGTGCTGTTTTAAGGCCTAAAAAAGTCATTTCAAAATTATCTCATATTTCTAGGTTCATAGTGACTAAGCAAACACTGAATCATTAAAGAATGAAAGCCATGGAAATTAACTTGTCAAAAGCTTCACACGTATATAAGTTACTATCTTGTTTACTATGCAGTTGTAAATCAGATCCAGAATTTTTTTTTTTACATCTTGCCCTTACGTGCATACAATTTCATAAGGATCAGATGTTTTAATATTATTTTAAATGGATATCATCATCATTTCACACACTTTACATTGTGCATAGTAAACCTATCAGCTGGGTGGTCAAAAACTGCAGTCTGTGCAAAAGAATCCCCATGGATGGAAGCTTCTTCGTATTTGTTTTCATTTTTTAAACACGCAAAGGCAGATTCCATTTGATCTCTGTGTCTGACAAGAGTTGCCGGCACTAATCCACAAAGATCTCACCAAGCCGCCTTTGCGTGTTGTTTTACTCTCATCTCACGCGGCACTAGCATGGGGAGAACTCTGGGAGGAGCGACTGACCTAGTTTTGTCCAATCGGATCTGGCGAGGGGCAGATACTGACCTACTTTAGACCAATCCCGTAAAGGAGAGGCCGCCGGCAGGTAGCGATCGCGCGTGCCTGAGCCATGTGCGTGCTACGAGGTCTAGTGCTGTCCTTAAGGTACATTTGTGTCGGCCAAACAGACATGCTCACGTTTTTGACTTATTCTAACAAATTAGAGATGAATGAATATGTTGAGGATTAGAAAAAGCAGTCGCAGTTTGAACTTGGATGGGCCAGACGGATGTTATTGCAATTCCGATAACAGTCTTTTGCGTCTATTGATTTTGGTCTTGTGTGTTTACACATATTCGCAAGCACGTTCTCATAGACAACGTTGCCACTGTATACGCATCACTGCAGCCCAGCAGATCTTGCAAGGCAACTTTAGCGCATATAGAGATAAATGACATGACGCTGTCATAGTTACAAATATGATTCTTAAATACACATTTATTATGAATAGTGTCATCAATTCAAAGTCCGATTTAAAAGTAACTTTGACATTTTTAGTGCGTCTATAAAAACTCAATCGTATGTTTAAGATTGTTCAATGAAAAAGGAAGCAAAGTAATGCATCTCTAGCCACAAAAACAAGATTTTTGTTGAGAATGCTGCATATATATATATATATATATATATATATATATATATATATATATATATATATATATATATATATCAAAGCCACCATAAAAAACAAAGAATACATTTATGAAAACCATCCACTTCATTTTTGACATTGACATGCACATGTATTATATCGAACTTTGTCCTTTGTGCTGTTGTTTGGATGCATATTCTCCCGTTCAAATTAGTTCGATCTGTGAAAATGTAACGGCGCAGAAGAGGTTAGTGAAAAATAGGGGTGGTCTGATATTAATATGTGAACAGGGCCACTTTCTACTGGTCAGAGCGGCTCGTTTATTATATCGTGGGCGTTGATCGAGGAGGTGTGTATCATGAATAATGTATAGCCCCGCCCTTCAGTGCCGTTCCCCCGTGAGAGGTGATGTCACGAGCGCTGCCCGTGTACGTTCCAGCTGACTCTTGCTACGATACCAAGCGCTCGCTTTACCGAGTGCCTGAAGAAAGAGAGGGAAAAAGAGAAAGAAAGATAGAGGTTGCGGAGGTTAGCTAAAAAATAATAACGAGAGAGGAAACAACAAAGAGGGCAGAGGAATAATAACAGCCATCTCACCGCTCACGTTTAATTGTTTATTATATTCTGAAGAGAGGACCCATTTTTTATTTGCACAGGGAGTTTTTTCCAGCTCCCGAATTCGATTCAGTCTGATATTATAGTTTACTCGCAGTTTCCTGCCGACAGTGGGACTCAGTAGTGTTTCTGCCTCCATGGACGCCCGTCTAATTCAACTCATTCGTTTTTTCGGGGAATATTTCTGTCCTGGACGCGAGGAGCACCAGTTTAATACGATGACATACGTCGACAAATGAGCTGAACTGAACGCCAAACAATCAGCAGAATATTTTTTAAAGGGAGCCATTGCGTTTGAAGAGGATGAAGTACAACTCCTGCATCTTTCTCACTTGAGCGGACCAAACAGAACGTCAGTCCACTTCAGATTCCTAATGGGAACGCATTAGGGCTTTGAATTCGAATTCAAATGCTCATGAACTTTCATACACCTACCCCGGTTCGCTCAACTTCCAAACTCTTGTGTTTTTGTACATTTCTACTTTTGATTGAAACACTTGATTCAGTCAACCAGCTCAACTGTCCAGTGATCTGAAAAGTTATTAACTGGTTAAACCTGGACGAGGTGTTACACTGAGGAATGTCCAGGCCAATTTCTCAGCTATTGCCACCTGACCTTCCCCCAGGGACCAGTCCACAGCTCGGTCCTGCTAACCCTGCAGGTACCACCACCAATGGCCACCTGAATAATTCCATGGCCAGTCTGAAATCTCTTCTACAGCTGCCTATTAAAGGGGACCAGAGAGTGAAAGACTGCTGTGCTGAGATGAAAGGTGACTATCTCTCTCTCTCTCTCTCTCTCTCTCTCTCTCTCTCTCTCTCTCTATCTCACCCACTAATCCACTCTTACAATCTCTTAAATAGTGTCTCTGTTAAAATAATCTGTTATCCACAATATAATTTTAGTTTATAGAGTAGTTAAATCATCAATAGGGATCAGCAATATAACTTTTGGTGCCTCACAAGCTCTAGGCTGATCTACCTCAGTTCTGTGCAACCAGGAAACATCTTCCATTCCTTACTCAGTCAGGCTGTTTCCTCGACTTAATGGCTAAAATGATGACAAATTGTGTGAATCGACGGGTTCACTATAAATTAAAGAAATTAAGTGCCTCTACCCTCTCTTAAAGGGATTTCTGAAGCTTCCATGGCTGCCATTAAAGGGATGCCATCCTAAAATGCATTGAGGTGTTGTCTTAATACGGATGTACACAAAACTGTTTGCTCAGATGCGCGCTCTTGTGGATAATACACGTCAGTTCAGGTTTAGAAAGGTTAAACGTAATCAGGAAGAGGAGGATGAATACTGTGACAGCACTTTTAGTAAAAGTCCAGTGTTGTATTATCAAATTGTATTTGTTCGTTCCTTAATTACGTGTTTGTTTGTTTTTTATAGTTTTTTCCAGTGTATGTCACATCTTCGCTGCTGTGCTTTGTTGAAAACTCCCACTCTCCATCAATATCCTCTTTCTCTTTCCATTTGTTACCATTGTTTCCCTCTTCCAGTTTATTGGTTGCGGCCTCTTGAACATTCCTCCACTTCCCATTTGTCAGGACGCTGTTGTTGTAAAGAAAAACACAGCTTTTTCCCAGCTATCATTATGCAGCGCATATTCCCCAGCTCTGTCTTCAAAAGCCCCTGTGCTGGAGATGACAGCTCAGCTCCCTGCTTCCCTCAGAAGCACTCATGCAGCACTCTCATTTGCCAGCCACATCCACCATCCCACCCACCCAACCCCCCATATCTCTCATCTCTCATCTGAGCGATGGGCAGAGAGAAAGAGACTTCCATCTTGGCCCATGGCATTCCAGCCGTGTGCATGGCATTGTGTGTTTCTAAGCTCATTGCAGCTGTGATACTCCAGCAGTTCAAGGGTCATGTTCTCGTGAAATTTGTTTGTTCATTAAGCACACTGTACGCTTGTATGCATATGCGCCATGTTTATTTGTGTAAATATGTTGAGATGCTCTAATATTACAACTGTTTATTATTTTAATGTTATGGTTGAAAACCATAAAAAATATCATATCACAATTTTTTTTTTTTTTTTTTAAGAAATATCACGATTCACAATTTTATCACGATTCTTTGTCATGTTGGTTCTACTACTTTGTACGTTGTCTGAGCATTAATTTCCCTATCATAAAGACAAAGACTTTTATGGTAACAAAAGAAAAGAAAAAAGAATGGCAGATATTTAGGCCAAAGTGGGCGAAGATAAAAGTCTTTGACATTATTTTATCTTTGTAATTAAAAAATAAGAACAAAGATGGACAAAGCTCTTGCTATCAATTTCAATGTGGACCAGCAACTGTTTAGTTACCAACATTCTTCAAAATATTTTATTTTGTGTTCAACACAAGAAAAAAATATAATACAGGTTTGGGACAGCATGGGACTTTAAGTTAGTTTTAGATGATGGCGAAGATAATGTAATTATCTTAATGTAAAAATAATAGACATGAGCATGCAGAATTAAGTATTCCGTATTATCCAGCAGTGTTGTTGTTAACTTAAGCTAAAACTACTGATAATTGTTTGTGCACAATTAAAATAAATTATTAGTAGTGAATAAAATAAACAAAAAATAATAATAAAAATAAAACTATATATACAAAAAGTAATAAATATTTTGATTAAAACATGGAAATAATGATAAAAGCTGATATACACTAAAATAATAAAATTATTAATTACTATTAAAATAATGTGTAATTTTTGTTAAAGTTTACAAAATTTATACAAGTACATCATTAAGCAATCTTCCAAACAATGTTTTTGTCTTATCTTTCATCACTGCAGAATGCCTATATTTATAAACAGACTATTCTTTCACAAGACACATGCAGTTTTGTTTATTAACCACTAGAGCTCCAAGAGTTGCATAGTGTACCTTTAAAAATCCTGAATCTTATATGCTAATTTATTAATGATAAAATAAAAAAGGTGAACATATTTGATGGATTATTGTTCTTTTTGCCACACTCAGATAAAGACAAACCTCTGGACTCTGATGAGGATTCATTGGGTGGAGTTGGGGGCATGAATGGTGGGAACGGCACCCTGCGTTCCACTAACCAGTCCGCCTTCCTCGGCCCATTGCTATGGGAGCGTACATTGCCGTGTGACGGCGGCCTGTTCCAGCTACAGTACATGGACCTGGAGGAGTTCTTGACGGAGAATGGGATGGGGTGCATGCCGTCGGGAAACACCTGCAGTACGGCCGCTCAGGTCCCTTCCCAGAGCACGCAATCGGCCGTACCCTGCCAGAGTTCCCAGTGCCCACCTTCTTCCTCTCCGCCCTGCTCTTCCTCCGCCTCCTCCATCTCTTCCCTCTCCTCATCGTCTTCATCATCCTCTTTACTGGGTCTGGACGTGCCACAGGGCCCTGGACTGCTGGGAGGTCCAGAGTGTCTGCATGGTAAGAATATTTTTGATTCAATTATTTTGAGGAACCATAATGGCTGGCTAATGGTTTAGCTGTCGCATACTGTGTTTTTAATGAACTGACTTAAATAGTTGTATATCGCAGATTGATTAGTGTGTGTCAGTACGACAACTTTATTTAGGTTCCACCACTGTTTTGGTGTATTTTTGTGTGTGCATTGGTGTGAACATGAGCACGATAGTTTCAGCCACTCTTGTAGACTGCAGTGAGGCATGATGGGATGTCTTAAACTGTTGGCATCTGAAGCCCAGGGTAATGCAGGCTTTGAAGCTTTAAGGGCACAGCTGTGTGTGAGAGTGTGTTTGTAGAGTGGAAATGTTTCTTTACAGCATAATAATCAGAGCAGATAATAACCTCATCTAATATTTAGGGAAGCAACAAATTTAGCTTTATCAAACAAAATGTGTTCCTGTAGCTCAAGTGGCAGAGCATTGTGTTAGCAAGCGCGAGGTTGGGGGTTCGAATCCCAGAAAATACATGTTAGGAAAAATTGTTAGCCTGAATGCAAGTCGCTTTGGCATCAGCTAAATGCATAAATATAAATATATAATATAAATATAAAATAAATCCTACCTAACAATGTAATGGCATTAGTGATTGCACATAGTGCAATTGGACATTGTCAAATTGAAATCAATATAAATTATTGTGCAGCATTCTGCACTGTATACTATTTACAGAAAGATCTATTTGAATTTTCAAAATGCTGCACAGAAAGAGGGAGAGAGAGGATGCTGGGTGCATTTCTATTGCATGTTCTGAAATCTCTCTCTCGCTCCCCCTCCCTCCCGCTCTCTCACACATTGGGGCCATGTGCAGTAGACTTGTCACGTGCTGATGCAGAGAGCAATGGAAAGAGAGACTGAAGGGAAAGAACGGACAGGGGAGGAGAAGGAGGGGCAGAAGGGATAGAAAGAGAAAGCTTAAAAGATATATGCTTTAAAAGATATGTATGCATTTGCCGGGTATTTGTAATTTGTTCATGGTAAAACAAATGTTTGATTGTGTTTGGACATCTGAAACAGATCAAGTCGTGTGTGCTGTGTATTGATATGTGTGGTGCCAATGATAATAATAATAATATATACATATACATGTAGTTATAATTGAATATTTAAAGTGCAATAACTTGTGTGTGTATAGATAGATAGATAGACAGACATAAAACGAGAGAGATAGACTGCATTGTGTTTGCCTTTGTATAGATAGATCGATGATCGAATCAGAGAGAGACAGAGATAAAATTAGGTTTTACTTTGCATATATAAACAAATAGACAGAGAGACAGATGTATAGATAGATAGAATTATGAAACTAGATAGATCATTAGATAGATTGCATTTTGTTTGTATTTGTATAAAACAACAGAACAATATATAGAATCATAGAACGATAAAAAGAATGATAGGATCAGAAAGATGGCAGACAACATTTGCAGCTTTGTTTTTGTATGAAATGAATGATAAATAGAATGTTTAAATGATAGAACGATAAAATGATAGATAATAAAATGATAGGTGATGATAGATAGATAGATAGATAGATAGATAGATAGATAGATAGATAGATAGATAGATAGATAGATAGATAGATAGATAGATAGATAGATAGATAGATAGATAGATAGATGGGCTTGCCTTTGTATGGCAGTGTGAACTGTATGTCATTGTGTGTGTTTGTATAGCTTGTACTATGTGAATTGTGCACACAGCTGTGTCTCTTGTTTATGTCTTCTCCCGCATAGAAAGGAAGAGGCCCAAAGGACAGCTGGTCTTGTACATGCTCATGAGAAAAAAACACTTTTTTTCCCCTTGCTAGATTTCAGATAGACGAGGATTAGTACAGGAACTGAACAAAACGTCGGTTTGCTGGGAGCGTGCTGTACGTAACGATCTTCCTATATCACTTTGTGTTGGTCTTTGTGCGTTGTCTTAATGAATGGAAAACAAACTTTGGCAGGCCTCCTTAGAAGCTCATTATTAAATTACAAAGAATTTGATTATGTTTACATGAGAAAATTGGGCTTTTGAGAGAGGTTTTAAGTCTGAAGCCGGATTGTTCTGTTGTTGAAATAAACAGAATTATCTTATTTCAACATTTTACAGGCGATGTTTAAAGGTGCATACAACAGCAAATGCTACTCGCTTATAATTAGCTCTTAATTATATGTGTTTATCCCAAAACACGTTATATCTGTGTAAGAAGTTCCTCTGGAACAATTTAAAGCAGCGGCTCAGAACCACTAAAGCACAAACCGTCATTCCAGCTAATGTATCATCATTAACGTCAAGTGCTCGCCTTCCAATCGCAGCGTTATCAGCTGCTCTAAAAGCATATTTGACACTAAAAAGAGGAAGAATATACGAGAAGTAAGCTAAGTGCTGGAAAGTGCTGGAAAACCATGCCCAATGAATTTAAACGATCTCCGCCGTGAACAAAATGTGAGCGTTTTCAGGGTTAGCTTTATCGTGTTTCTCTGGATGTTTATAACATGAATTGAAACTGCAGGTTGTCTTGTCGAACTTGCCTGCCAGCTGCTGGAATTGGCAAGTGTCCACGTTGGCTTTTGGCGTAACCTTGTGGCCAAAATAGGCCACTGCATCTAGTCAGGGAACGTACACTTGTATTGTTCATAATCCTCTTTGCTTTTAGCCCAGACGCGTGGTGTTTTCATCTGTCTGATAACATGTGGTCTGCGACATGTGAGAGACAATTTTTTTCCTGACACTTCTTTTATTTTCTCAGCAGGGGCTCAAACTGTACCACCTGACCCTTCTCCGAGCCCCTCCTGCCCACCTCCGCCGGTGGTGCCACCCACCAATGTGGCTGATGTCATGGTGAACTTTGATCCTGACCCTGCTGACCTCGCCCTGTCCAGTGTGCCAGGCCAGGAGGCGTTCGACCCGCGCAGGCATCGCTTCACAGAGGACGAGCTGAAGCCTCAGCCCATGATCAAGAAGGCCCGCAAAATGCTGGTGCCAGATGAGCAGAAGGTACTACAGATCATTTCAGTTTGAGAGATTGTTTCCCGAAATATCTTATCATGCTGCTGGCAAGCATCTCTGAATAATCAATAAAAGTTCAATATTATGAAAACTTCTAAAGGATAATATACTGTTTTAATCAGCATCCTTATAAAAAAAACTCCAACCATATTGTTATTAACATTATATCTTTTTGGTTCTGTGTGTGAATAAGTCGCTGTTATTCTAAATAATACATATTACAATAGATAGATTGAAAGATAGATAGATGATTGTTTTCCAAATTCCAGATAAACTTGATTGCTTATCATGCTGCTATGCCGATATTAACATTCTAGCTGATATTTCAATTGATATAAAGCCAGTAATTATTAATATTATGGTAAATAAAAATGGCCAATGTTAACATTTTATAACATTTGGTGTCAATAAATTAATAATAGAACACACACACATACACACACAAAAACCTCCAAAATCAAGTGTTTTAAATGTGAATTAATAAATGTGAAGTGAAATTATGTGTGAATTTATTGATGTATAGTAAAAAAATAATTTTATGAGGATTACTCTTAACAGTGTAATAATTAAATTAATAATTTTTGTGTACATAAATGAGGAGCATGACAATAAAGCTAATCTAAATGTAAAAATTGGTGGAAATTAGCATGCGCAATTAAATATTGAATATCAACTGATATGATTAAAAAAAATCATATTGTCTAAAAAAAAACCCTATGGTACTCATATATCATCTATCCATAATTATGATCTGACCCTTCTCCCCATTTTTTTTTACCTCCAAAGGATGACAAGTACTGGAGCCGACGCTATAAAAACAACGAAGCAGCAAAGCGTTCTCGCGATGCCCGCCGACTGAAGGAGAACCAGATTTCATTCCGAGCGGCGTTCCTGGAACGGGAGAACGCCGCCCTTCGCCAGGAGGTTGCAGATATGCGGAAAGAGCTGGGCCGCTGTCGCAACATCATCAGCAAATACGAGAGTCGCCACGGAGACTTATGAAGAAAAGAAAGAAAGAACACACAGAAGAGAAAGACACAATTACTGATTTTGAAATAGCGTTTCAAGGGCTGTTCGACTCATCCTGGAATGGCATTTTCTCATAGCGTTTGCTTCAAATAAGCACTACGATACTCTGTTCACTGATTTACATTTCTTTCCGGACGAGCAGGGATAGTTTTTGAATTAGCTGGTGTGGTGCTTGGTTGAAACAAATACTTGAAAATTGTGGTTCAAATTGTGGCCCCAGCGTGAGGGATGTGCACAAGGTCTACCTGGACTATAAGCACAAGCGCAGTTCATAAGCATCGGTTCTTCTCCTACGATACACCGCAAACCTTGACTGAGGATGTGCAATCCAATCTCTCATAAATACTCACGGATCATTTATAATGTCACGTAGCCCTTGTGAACATCCTCTTTCTATAATGGGATGATTTTCTCAGAGAGAGAACTATACAGGAGGTGGTAGAGATGTAATTTTTTTCTATGACAAAAAACACATTGTATATTTTTGAACTTTTAGGGTCAGCTATAATAGAGTAGATGAAGAGGCGGAGGAGGAACGCGGACGGCGGCGAGAGCACAAAAGAGATTTTGACATAGGAAAACTGTATATTTTTATACTTGCAGAAGCAGGCAGGCGATGAGATTTTGGAAATAGTCGTTTTTGTATATTTTATATATGGGTGGGATGTTGTGGGGAGCTGGACCGAAAGTCAGGATCGTTATCTTTAAAAGATATGTTTTCAACATCAGGGGCAGTCAGGCTGGTCAGGAAGAACAAGACTAAAGGGATGAACGTCAATAAGAGTTGTGAAAAGAAACGGATCTGATGAGAAACTAAAAATAGCAAACATGAAAACTGTATAGTTTCTAATTTTTCATCATGGATTTGTTCAAGCACTTGTTTTGGTATCTTTGATTCCTTTTCTTCAAATTCAGTGTGTGTGTTTGTTTTTTTATCCTGAGGTGAGAGAGACACAGAGAAAGAGAGAGAGAGAGAAAGATGGCATTACAAATTTGTCACTGTCTCGGGAGTCACGAAATGTGTACAAGATTTTTCCGTGTATAGATTTTAATGTTAAAGCAAAAATGTCCACATGCACACAGACACTCTTTTGAACACAAACTGGACGTGAGTTTTCATGGCCAGTATGTTTATGTATATGTGTATATGTATATATATATATATATATATATATATATATATATACACATATATATATATATATATATATATATATATATATATATATATATATATATATATATATATATATATATATATATACACAGACAGACTCTTTGAAGACATGAACCACAGAACTGTTAAACGCAGCAATATCCTTTCTCTCTCTTTCTCTGTTCCTCGAGCTTTTGACGTTGTGATTGGTACTGGTTTGGCATTTCTCACCCAGGTCGAGTCGGCAGCAAGTGGGTTGCATGCTGGCGCATGCTTGTGTATTTTTCCACCGCAGGAAAAAACATTTTTCATGTTTATGACCGTCACTTTATATGGTGCTCACCCAGTCTCTTGACCCAGACGCACAGTTATAACCTGTTTGCCTATAACCTTTGCTCTGTTATTATTTCTTATGATTATTGATCATTGTATGAGGGATCGTATATATATATATATATATATATATATATATATATATATATATATATATATATATATAGATAGACCTACATGAGTATATCTATACATTTCCTCAAAATTAACCCCCCCCCCCAAAATGCACCCTAATACTACTGTACCATACAAAGTACAATATTATATTATATATTAAATATGAAACTATTCTCTCACTAGATATGTGTGTGTACATGAGTATATGCTTGAATATGTGATTATAGATGTAATTTGCATAACTTGAATATATAAATGTAGTACCTTTCCGATAAAAAAAGACAGGTCTGATTTCTTATCCGTTTTCTCAGGTGTCTGGGATGACTATAAAAAAGCACGCCACACTGATCAGCGATGCTGTGGCTTTGTTTGCTTGATTGTTGTCCAATCTTTTGAAGCCAGTTAATGGTGGCTGTATAATTCCACAGAAATGAATAGTGCACTATCGACTATTTTTGGAAGAAGATTCTGTTAAAAAAAGAAATGGACAAAAAAATAAAAAAACACAGTGCTGGATATATAACTTTATTACTTTACAGATAGGAATTAAATGTCTTTTCCTTTTGAAGCTTGTTGCTCTATTATTATATGATTGCTTGCATTATCATTGCTGTTGTTATGATTATGATTCTCACGTTTCTTTTCAGCATTTCAACTTACTTTTCAAAGGAAATGTATTGCTCTCTTACCTCCCTTGTAACTGCAAGACCATCTTGAATTACTCAGTCGAGCCTGTTCAATGTTGGACCCATCCACCGAGACTGTGCAAGGCCTCAAGTGCAATGGGGGGGCCATAATCTTGTCCTTGTGTGTATGGATTTGATATAACCTGAAACAAACAACTAATAGATTGACTGTTCCTTTCTCTTGACAGAACTTCTTCTTCTACCACCTTTGACTCGCTACTTTTTGATGCCATGTCAAAGACGTACAGTTTGTTTAAAAGAAGCTTAAAGCAAGTGAAGGTTGAAACCTTAAAGAGCTTAAAAAAACTTTTGACAGTGCTATTTTTCTATGTAACTGTGTGCACATGGGCATTGGTCGCCCGTCGTCACTTTTGCTGTGATGGCGTGTTGCTAAATGATATTGCGGGTATTGTATTCATCATTTTTTTCCCCTTTCCACATGTGGTTTATGAACAGCTCCCTGTTTGTGACTGTTATGAACAATGAATCTCACCACTGTCAAACATCACTTGGTAATGTCTACTGTTCCTGCCTATAGGGATGCTGGGAAATGTGGTCTGGCTTGTTTCCCCCCAAAACACCAATAAATAATTACCCCTGTTCACTGACAATGAATCCCTTGTGCTGTAAATACCAATTTATTTCAGAATTGATGGTTGAAAGCAAAATCGTTTGTAAATAGGCCATTTTGAATGCATGCCTTGGAATCTGATCAGAAGCCGATTTGCTTGTGCGTTTTGTTTACTCGCTGTTATTGTCAGTCTCTAAGCTAATTGAATAAAGGTTAACAGCATCTGTGTCACACACCCCATCAGCCAACTATCCAAACCAGTTGCAGGCATGCAAAAAGGCTAATTTAGCCTGCTTGCATGGCATCAGTTTGGCCTTGCGCACTGAATGCTTGTGTCAATACACGGCTATTATGCTCTTAAGTCTTCTCATAGATGTATCTTAAACTGGAGGTGAAACTTTGAACCTGTTCCAATCCAAAACGCTCCAAAAGGTCACATGAAGTATGACCTTTCTCGTCTTCATCTCTGAGAAGCATTCAAATATAGCATCCATTCTCCCAAGTGGCCTTCAACAGACTGCAGGTGAAAAGCTTGAAATTGTAGAGTGAAATGTTTTTGCTTACTGAAACGTCTCACTGTGACTCTAGTTGCATCTGATTTTAATTAAGGCAGGGATATGTATGAAAAATGATGTCTGTACAAATCAATTTAACAGATGTATTGAAAACGGTCTAGACTTCGAATTGGATCACCGACTCGAGTCAAAGTTTATTACTGCGGCTCTCCTCTGCTGCACTGGAGACTAAACAAAATGTACTTTCTCCAATTGTGAACGTTTCGCATAAGATAGGCAACATTAAACAGTAAATGGAAATAGAACATTACCAGGCGTGGGCAACAATAAATGGGACATTAATATGAAATTTAGTTCTCAGTATAGTGCTTTTTCGCAGTTTTTCTTTACACTGAGGTCAGTATTGTAATTTCATACACATATGTATGCCTTTCAGTGCATGGTAGACTTTTCAGGTGGGAGGTTGGGGGAGGGGATCACTCAGTGCTATTGAGCAGCTAGATTTGAGGAAAAAGCTTTGTTGGATCTTGTGGTTGTAGTGATATGTGGATAAAAATGAGTGTTTTGGTAGGCTAACATTAGGCAACTAAAAATAGTAAACAGAGACCAGCTCATGCTGGTCTGCCAAGGAGGCGTAGTGGTCATCTTACGCTGTATTCGCCAATAGGCTGTAGGCTGTAGTTTTCAGTTTGTTGTGTATGCACCAGCAGCCCTGCTGCTCATCTGCCAGTCTCAGGCCTGAGGCTTTGGAGGGCCCTGACAGTCTGAGGCCCTGGGGCTCAAGGTCCATAAACCATGCCTGGCCGGAAATGCTTCATAACATGCCAAAAGCCTTTATGTTTGATTACAATGATATCCCAGAACAGGCTGGTGCTGACAAGCTTCTGCTTACCTGAAGATTGTAGTGAAGTTCAGGCCGTTTGTGTTGATGTTTTGAATCTTCTTATGGAAAAAAAGATGTTGGTTCTCCATTAATGAGGAGGAATATAAGTTGTATATAAGTTGCTTTATGGTAAGAGTCCACAATCATTGAAAAAGACAGAATATTAAAGAGGTAGCTTGTACAAAAATGAGCATTCATCATTTTGTGGAACATTTGAGAACGTCAAATTTGTAACAACACGAGGATAAATAAATGATGACAGATTTGAGATGATCTATCCCTTTAACTAGCACATTTCTGGGTGAGGTAAAGAAAATCGTTTTTCTTCTTCTTCTAAATCTTTTTAATCGTTTTATTATAATACCATATATTGCAACGAAACTCTGTTCCGGATATATAATTACACGTTGTTATATGATCGGACATTAGTCTTATAACATTTGATACCTATTAAAAACCGGGACCCAATGACGTTCGGTTCTGTTAACAGTTTCCGCCCGTGCACAACTTGAATAGCTACCGATATACAAAATAAAAGACGCGAGCGGCGAGCCCCAGTAAAAAAATCATTTACCAAACAACATTTCACCAGTTTTCAGTCAGCTGTTTGATTCAAATAATGAATCACTCTTGATTCAGTCGTCAAACTCTAGAAACTCTGTTTCTCAAATCAAAAATATGGTACTTTCTGAGACAGAAAGCAAAAAGAGCGCTGGGTGAGTAGCTAATGTTTATTTTTATGAAACAACTTGGAAAAGTCTTCTATCATTTTTTAGTGACATCTTTATTGTACATTAAGTTTCGGACGACTTTACAGCAGGTAAAGACAATTTATATTATACCCATTAGAGCATTAAAAGAGTATCAAAATATGGGGATGCAGCAATAATCGAATTATTAATATACCACTGCAAAACAGTGCTATTCGATTCATAAGAAAGGCTCGTAATGAATCAATTATAAAGAAAGACTCTTATTAGCCAGTTTTTTTCAATGAGTTACTCAAAAAGAATGTGAATCGGACTTCACTGTTAACGCCATGTGTTTGCTGTTTCATACAGTGGCGACTGTTTGAAATACTACCAAAACGTAGTATATTTCAAGTTTATTTTACTTAAGTAGAGTTCAAGAATATTTTTAAGTATACTTTATGTAGCAAGTATGCAAATATCAGTTTACTGATAGTTACAAATTAAATACTTTGTACACTTTGAAGTATAGTCACAGTAAACTACCAGTTTAGTAGTTTTATAGTATAATAATGAAAACACAGATTCTAGGAGAATAGCTCAAATATATTTAGAATGTTTGTAAGTATAAGTCAAGTATACTTAAATGTCATTTTAAGTATATTTCTGAGGAGTAGGGGAGAGCGGGGTCGAAAGTAACGTGGGACGAAAGTAACAAAGCGATTTTCTCCGAGCCTCTTTCTACTTTTGTCCCGCTACAGTCACAAAAAGTATTTATTTTGTTCCAGTGCAAGCTATATTGTGAATTTCTGTGTCTTGCATAATTTCTTACAATTTTTTATGTCATATTATACCAAAAGAATATGTCTGAGTGAGGGTCAGAAAGACAGACAGAGGTCTGGTTTTATCCAGATGTTTTTGAGAGGGTGTTTCTGGACATAGAGGGACATCACTCTCTGGCCAGCTGCTACATCACATTTATATTTAGGTTTTAGCCATATCTTAGCCTTTACACCTCCACCTGTGAATTTGCAGTGTTTCCAGATGGTTTAATGCACATTTTCAATTCATGCATAAAAACAACTGGATGGAAACATAAATAGACCTACTGTTACATTATTTTTAGAGTTTTTTATTATGCTAATGTGATAAAAATTTTTATTGTATTTTTAAATTTACAATAAAAAAATACAGTCAGGTTCTGGACATCTGATGAAATTTAAACTTAAATTTAAAATGAAAATGTAATTTATATTTTTTTTTGCAAAGATAAAGGACAAAATATGTTTGCAGTTACTTATTAACAATGTCACAATCAGGTATACTTAAGAAAAATAAGACTAACAGAAAACAATCTAGCTTATATTGTTGTGTTACTTTTGACCCACCTGTGTGTTACTTTCGTCCCAACCGATGGGGTCGAAAGTAACAATGTTCAACTTATGTTCAAAGTGAAATTATACTGAAGTCTTTCTACATTTCTACAAAATACTACCTGGTATTGATAGACCACACTTCTGAGTTACTGGCCACAGCAGAAATATATCTCGGTATACAACATTATCTTTTAAAATGAAGTTTTTCTGAAAAATGGTACTTTCGCCCCTGCTCTCCCCTACATGAAGCAAATTTCTGAGAAGTACATAAAAACTAAAAGCATACTTTCATATTTTTAGTTTAAAAGAAGTATACTAATAGCACACTTGAATAAACGCATTTTTCGTAAGGGAATGCAAAAGGAAGATGCCTATACATTTATTTGTTATTTCAATGCATGTTTTTTCTCTTTCACCATATTAAATTCAAACTACAAGCTCACAACGCATCCTTTCTTTTGCTGTGGCGCTGCAGAATTCAGTAGCAGTTTAGTAAACACTGTCAGAGTATTTTACCATCTTTTCACATTGGCAAAAGAACATAGGCATTCGAGAACTATTAATGTCATGAAAATCACTGGTTCCACTACTGCTCTGAGGAAGAAACTGGTTCTAAATTACTAACCCTCACTGTAAGTAATGTGCAGGCTTGACAGATAATAGTTTTGACTTGCAGTGAAACATCTAAACAGCTCAAATGGATCCAAAAGGAGACAGATTTTCACACAGAAGGCCAAATCTAAACAGCATGAAGATTTTTATTATGGGCAGATGATTGGGAACATTTATAGGCCTTCGAGGTGTGGAAGTATAATTGATTATATGTATGCTTTTGTATGTACAAGAGACAGGAATGATTAAAAGGTCCTATTCATTAGACATTAAATCAATAGAAACCATATGTAAGACCTTCAAATACCCTTCCTGCAATCTATACAAGTCTCCTTATTCATTTTCACCCTGCCTCCCTCTCTTTCTGTTACTTCATCTCTCTTTCCATCTCACACCTCATCCTGGTTCTCTGCCTCAAATTCCTGTCTCCTTAGCAACTGCTCGGTAACAGTGGGCTGTTAGGACTCCACGGTCATTGCAAGAGTGCTCGGGAAAACAGAGCTAGAGATTGTTGTCTTCAAAGTTGTTTCACAATGTGACCAACCGACCATGTTTGTGTCATAGTGTCTGCTTGAGACCAACTAATTTTCAATATTATAACAGATAATCTCTCAAGCGACATGAAGAAAGCAGATTTAGTCCTTTTATTGGATTTGAGTGTAACCTTCAAGCAGAGCTCAGCTGTCTGCGTGCACTTCAAGCATGTGGTTTCATAATAACTGGCTTTTCAAAACGACTCGTGTACTGAATCATTTGAAATATTTCACTGTATGCGACCTGAAATGATTTTTGTAAATCCAGCTGTCAAATGCTATGTAGCCACCTGACTAATGACTAATGATCTCTGTGTGAATGTCTACGGAACTGGAAGACTTTCTGAGTAGGCTACTTTAGAAAGGAAAATTTCAATGATAAAAGAACAGGAATAAATTATGAATAAACTATTGCTATTGTGTAAATACTATTGCAATAATGTAAAGTGTCTACTTCAATATTTCAAATCACTTTTGTGAAAGTAAAATGTCAAAATATAGCTGGAATAATGTTGCATCATCATTCAGTGAGTGGAACAGATATAAGTATTTAAAAATGAAACATATTCTGACCTGTACTTATTAAAATCTATAAAATAATAAGTGATCATACTAAACTTTTGTTATATTTTAAATATTAAAAACATCTTGCTGACAAATTGGTAAAACTCAGTGTTTTGAAGTACTGTATAGCGGCAAAGATCGATAAAGATTTAAAATAACACTGAATTGTCATCTAATGATTCTTGTTCTAAACATGGCTGATGTTTGGTTATAAAAACTATTGCTACACTGTATGACTTTTTTTTTTTTCTGTAAAAAAAAATGTAAAATGTATGATAGTCATTCTTTTTTGCTCAGAAAGGCCAAAATGAAACATTTAAAATGAAATGATGCATTCTAATTCATGGAAGAAAAGAATCTGTATTAAACTATGGTTTTTATGCCATATTAAACCCCTGAGTCAAATGTAATTTTTACTCAATATCATCTTGCCCTAAAATGATGGCTTGTGGCCAAATTTAGTTGCCGGCCCAGGTCCAGGATCTCAGCAGGAGCGGGTGAGGAGGGGCATGACAATGCCGCAATACTGGCAGCACTTGATGGAGCACGTGTGATGTTTATTATGCCTCGTCACCGCAGTCATAAATCTTGCATTGCATCTCGCTCTTGGGAAAAAGGTATTTTTCTTGCACGCACCAGTTGTCCTTGAGGTCTCGATGACCTCCTGGCTTTGCGCCGCTCAACGTGACCTTCGCATTTCCCATATCCGATGAGAATATCACACTTTATATTGTTCCATGCCCCTTTTCAGCTCTCTTTTTATTTGATTTATTTTTATTTGATTTATTAAAGGCCTCTCAAGAGTCCGACTACTAATGCTACAGAGTCTGTCTTCACTAAAGAAGCTCTGGTCAAACAACAAGGCCTCTTGCTTGCTGCTGAAACAAATTGCATGGCAAACAGGAGAAAAAAACCCCCCTGAAAGATCTGCTTCTTCTAGATTTATTCAGTCAGCGTCTCTAGAGCACCGGCAACAGAAAGCATAAGCACATTCAGCTCAATACTAAAGCCTCTATCCTTCAAATAACCTAAAGAAAAAGGCACACCTGAGATTAATTTTTCAACTCTAAGGTAGCCATGCACGGGTCATGAGTGAGAAAGAGAAACTGTAAGACTCTGTGAACTGTGAATGTGCAAATTATTGATAAAACAATATATCGGCTAGGCAGAGTAATGAGCAGAAATTTTGACATTTTGAAGATGTAAGCACAGATTAACAGAAGCTATTGTTGGCTACTGTCGTATATCAGAATATCATATTAGGCTCACATACTTTTAATTTAGGCCAATGAACAACCACAAAGAAATATACTAAAACCACTTAAATCACCTTAGCAATCAAATAGCAACACCTGGCAACCCCCTAGCCCTAACATGTTTTTCATTAAAGGGGTCATAAAGGGTTGCCAACACTCACGCTTGGACTTCAGCGTGAGTTTGATGCTGAAAGTGTGAGTGTCACGTCAGATGCGTGAGAGTTGGCAACCCTGGTCATATGATGCGATTTCATTTTTTCCTTTCTCTTTGGAGTGTAACAAGCTTTAGGTGCATGAAGAAGATCTGTAAAGTTGCAAAGACTAAAGTCTCAAACCCAAAGAGATATTCTTTATAAGTTAAGTTAAGACTCTGCCTCGCCCTCCTAAAACGACTCATTCAAACACACCCCCACATGATTACGTCACTATGTGGAAATAAGTGTGTAAAGTCACCCAAATGTTGACGCAAAGAAAGAAGGCGTGGTTTCAGTAACATCAGTTTGTGTTGAAGCAGCCATGTCTGGGAGATCCTGTGTGTATCACTTTGTTTGCCCTTCTGAAAGTAGATGCATTTAGGAATCTTTAAGGTTACTTACAACAGAACAGCAATGACCATTTCATGAACCTAGGAGAGGAGGTAATTCTGACTTTGCTACGACAATCTGGTGCTTCTGAATCAGCTACTGGAAGTATGTTTTGTTATTAGTTTAAGTATTTGCTATTGACTGTTCAAATGTGGAGTTCTGATCGCCACATGTGTGTATGTGTGTTTTTATATGTGTGCCCACACACTATGAGAGAGAGAGCGAGAGAGAGAGAGACAGGGTAACACAGTGGAGTCAGCTGTCTTAACTGTCCATGACTTGTGTACTCCAAACACATACAAGCTTCATCAGAAGGAAGGCAATGCAAAGACTTTTTTTTTTCTCCAAAACTTTGCACTTCACAGTGTCTTGTTGTCTTTTGGGCCATCTTTATTGTTTGGTTTCTGCGTAGACCTGCGTGTTCACCTCTCTCGTAAACATCCATGAATCGGTGGGCGAGGCTAAACAGACAGTGATGTAGAAGCAGGCATTGCTCTTCTTCTGCGGAGGTATTGCTTATTCACATTATTAGATCATAGCATAGACCATTCTAAAAGAGACCAAGTATACTTCATTTTTGAATGTGTACACTAGTGTATGCTTACAATCGAACACATAGCCCTTCAAAGTATACTCCATTTGATATTGTGCACTAACGCGAGCAGTCAACACATGCGCTTTTGAAAGCTTCATCCATGTCCACTGTCTGCTCTTTTTTTAAATCCAAAGCCGTCTGTTGTTGTTGCCTTCTCTGCTATTTTGTTGTTGTGTTCGGTCTCTTAAGTTTAATTTTCTAATGTGAAACAATGGCCCAGGACAGTGTTGCCACCTTGTGGAACAAATGATTACTGCAAAATAAATTCAATGCACATGTGCTATTCTGATGACAAAATTTGCGTCACATGCACTGTACGCTCCAGAAAAAGATAAGTTAACAAAAAAAATGTTGAGTTCTGAAACTTACTAGATGTTTTTAAAGCAGTGATTCTCAACTCCAGTCCTTGGGACCATTGCTCTGCACATTTTGTATGTCTCCCTCATTTGACACACCTGATTTAGATCATCAGCTCATTTGGAGAGAGATTCTCATGAACTGAACTGAGTGTGTTAGACAAGGTACACAGATACCAAATGTTCAGCGCATTGGGTCCTGAAGACTGGAGTTGAGAACCACTTTTTTATAGTACAAGTGACCTCTTATATGTCGAAAGATCAGGGGAATTTTGGTTTAATTCCCTTTAATATACAATTGAATGATTAACAAAATAAAAACAAATATTAATAAAAATAATTATGAAAGATATCAATAAAAATATAGTTGAATAATTATGGGTTGTTACATGATTTTTATATAAAAATAATGAAAGCAATAATAATGAGAAAATAAAAATAAAATAAAAAATAATAATTAAAAATAATAATTGTAAAATATTATTTTTATTTCCATTAAATAAAACATTTAATGAAATACGCTGTATTAACTGTATTATATACATATCAGCAGTACATCAGACTGAGTTTAAGATATAAACTGGCCAATCGCGTTCTACAAAAGAACCTTTGCCCTTCAACCTCAGGTTTTGCCTTGTTGTTTCGAAATAATTTCCCTCTTTTAAAGTCTCTTTCCCAACCACCTCGTGCTGTTTCTCATCTCCTCTTATTCTACTGGCAGGCCTGTTCAGAGACATGACTTGATTGGCTGTTGCCACGGAGACCAGAATGGTAGTAGGGAGGGCCTGTTTCCCTCTGCCTAGGTGGATGAGGTGAAGAGCCCCGTGTGTGAATGTGTGCTGGTGTGTATATGAGAGTGTGAGACAGAGAATGTGAGAATAAGAGCCAAAGAGAGCGGGAGAGGGGCGTAATGAGGCTATATTTGTCAGCTGATCACTGTTGCTCAACAGTATGAGCGAAAGCGTGTGTGTACGTGTGTGTGCTAGACCGCCTGGAAATGTGGTAAGGTGTGTGATTGTAGAGATCTCGGCATGCATTTTAATTAAGCACTATCTGAATTTTTTTGCGCCCCATGTGACCCGAACGTTCCTGAGTGAGAAACGCATAAGTGTGTTTGTGTGGGTGGCAGCTGTAGCTGAGCAAGGCTCAGTGCCTGATTGTTCATTTAAAGCACTATGCAGCTCTCCTCTCACTGTATCTATCTCTCTTTCTCTCGCCCAAACACACAAATGCACACACATTTACACAGGCACACACTAGTCAACACAACCCAACACAGACTGACAAGATAAGTACCAGAGCACACCAGTTCTCTCCCTGATGTCTCTCAGTAAGATATAGTGCATTTAATTAATAAAGCTACCATAGGCTTGTCAAAATGACTTATGATTAACCTGTGATAATTATGATGTGTTTTAGCTTGGCACTTTTTCTGACATTCCAAGACACAACACACACTGTCACAGTCTCAATCTCTCTCTATTTTTTCTCTCTCGCATGCACATCTTCAGTGCTGTAGCACTGCCAGTGGTTGGCAAAGTTACAGTGCCTTCACTCCACCTGCACACCCAACACTTGATGCCGCAGGTGCCAACAGGAAGCACTAGTTGGCGCCGTGGTCTAGTGATTAGCATGTGCTCCAGATGGATTGAGCTGTGGCGCTCACATGGGAGACACAGTTTTACATGATGTTTTGACGACCCCTGGCCAAATCCTATCCACTTTGGTTCCCAAAGCGAGTTCATTGGCTGTTTTAGTTACTATTTAGGAAAATAAATCAATGAATGGTTCAACAAAAGATCAAATTAAACATTTCTTTAGTTTTTAGTTTAAAAACATTCACATTTTTGTACCCTAAAAACATGAAATGATATTCTCCATGTTTTCAGGTAACTTACAAACTAAGTCAACATATTCAGTGCAAATTACTTATGATAATCAAAATAAATCTATGTAGCAAGGATATATTTAATTGTTTAAAAGTGACAGTAAAACATATATGTTACAAATTCACATTTCAAATAAAAGCCTACATATATGTATTCATCAGAATATCCTGGGATAAAATTTATTAACGTCTCTACATAAATATGAATCAGCATAACTGTTTTTAATATTGATAAAATAAGAAATGTTTCTTGTGCATCAAACTAGCACATTAGAATGATTTATGAAGGATCATGTGACTCTGAAGACTATAATAATAATGTTGAAAATTCTGCTTTGCATCACAGGAATAAATTACATTTTAAAATATATTCAAATAGAAAACAGTTATTTAGGAATTGTTATAATATTTCACAATATTACTTTTTTACTGTATACAGGTTTTGATAAAATAAATGCAGACCTCTTTCAAAAACATAAAAAAAAAGAAATTCTCATAGGTCTGAAATTAATTGTTTATTTAATAATAATAGGAGAAATCTTTCACAGTAGTTGCTGCATTTACATGCTCTCTGAATGTTGTGAATGTTATATGGTTGGAGACACATAGTGTGTTTCACAAAAGAAACTCTGGTCACAACGTAGTTTAGCGGAGCTTGCTACCATGGCTACTGGTGCCGATGGACACTTCACTGTCCCATGAGGCCATGGGAAAGGATTTGTAAATGGCAATGAAGCGATACAACTGACACTGGAAGGTCATGTCATTGACAACATCACAAATGTAGTTTGTCCAGTTTTAAATGCATATAACACAATTCATACTAAATAGACAATACTTTTTTAATAGTCACAATTTACTTAGTCAAAATAAGTACCTACTCAGAGAGAATGCGATTTTGGACCCGGCCTAGATGTTGGAGTTGTGACTGTATTTCGCCGTCTTATTTTTGGGTTAGTGATTTTAAATCATATTTTCACTCATGGGGCATTTAAAGGAGGCTCGAGTGTCAAACAAACAAACTTCTGAAAGAGCAAGTCTGCTATCATTTACATTCAGCATGCTAAAACCATCCATGAGAAGCTTAATCTATTAAGGAAACTCGTTTAAAGCACCACCATGACAGTATAGTAATGGCAAAACTAATACGACACTGATTTTGTTCCCTTTTAATTTAATCGTAAAAGGGTTATGCAAATCTTTTAAACTGTGTGCTATGTTGCGAAAACAGCCTGTCTTCATATTCACTTCAGCGACATTAACATTTTTATATTTTATTTTTTTAAGTCATTTGGGTGAAGTGGCATTTTAAAACAAACCACATTCAGCTTGAAAAATAAATGTCATTGGAAGGACTTCAACATTTCTGGAAATATTTTTAACAAAATCTTCATGCAAAGGAGAAAACTTATGTTATAACAACAAATACATAGCAAATGATGAATAACATTCTCAAATGATTTAGGAAAACCACTGTCTGTTCAGCATCGTTGGCAATACTGATAAAGATAATAGCATATTGCCTATTTAAAACCAATAATGATGTTCAATCGACAACAGAAAGCTTATGTAACATAATATTCAATGTACATTCAGTATGTGAAATACATTATCCACACTCAAGTACTGTTTAATTATGAGGATATTTATGCAATCAGTTACAACAGGATGATGCAGCAGACATTTCTGATTAGGCATGGCTACCCCTTGGGGTCCAAGTGGGATAGGAGTCTGTATTAACAGCCTGCTTTGCTTTCTGATGCTGTTCCCCTTCATGTTCTGTTGTCTATCCGCTTTGACTACCAATAAGATAAACACAGAGAAGCATGTAATTGTAAATGTCAGGACATTGTACATTTGTAATAAGCATTATTTCACTTCAAGTATTTGGCTGTATACTGTTATTGACATTTCAATGATATTACAATTTTGAGGTCTGATGGTATTTCGAGATGCAGCAAATTATTATAATTTATGTGTTACAATTGCCCCTGTAAAATTCAATAATAACAATGTCTTTGTTTCAGTAAACATTTTGATTTGCTCTTGGAACACACACACACACACACACACATATATATATATATATATTACCAAATTAATAATGTCATTCTCCCCAGCAGTTCTTTTACTCTCCATAATATAAGAAAGCCAGCTTCATGTTCCAGGCTTTGGCTTCTTATTACTTACTGAGAGCAGTGCTCTACTGTACCCCACAGAGAGGAGGGCAGAAAGTAAAAAATATTTAGCTTCGGGGAAAGTACATTCTCTGTACCTTCCCTTTGAAAAAAGGCAAAAAGAAAAGGGTTAAAGGGTCAGTGAAAAGAAAGGTCAGAGTATCAAGAATGAAAGGCAAATTGGTAATAAAGTGCTGCAAGCAAAGCAAAAATAGAAAAAAAAAGCTATCTAACTTTTCACAGTTTTCTGATTCTAATTTTTGACTTTAAAAAAGCAGATATAGCTTGTGAGTCAGCTTCTCTTCAAAATGTGTTGTGCCCCAAGAAAAAGAACTATCGACTGTATTGCTATAGTGGCAGTATTTATTAAGATTTTGTTTATCATCACCTCACTTTGACAAACACACCAGTTCTTTCTCAGCCACAGGAAAAACCGTGGAGAGTGGGATTTGATTTTGTGGCTGCCAGATGGTGAATTAATTTAAAGTTCTGGTTCTTGTAATTCCCATTTGTGCATGCTGCTTATTTGGAGTTCCGCCGTATACAAATCAGGTTTGGGCAACGCAACATCACAAGTCCCCTGTGTAGTTTTCCATGCTGTTATTTTAAAAGAACAAGGAAAATGTGGTTGCTATTGTAATTCAATTCCCATTCAAAATGTACCTCATTATTTGAATGCAATCAAAGCATAAAAATATTCATGTTTTAATAAAAACGATTTTCAAAGACTTTTAAAGATTTCAACTATGCAGTGTTCCAAATACAAACATCACTTTTAGTTTGTTTGAAATGTGTTGCACCAACAATTCTGACATGGAAAGCTTGAGAATAAAGCACTGATGAACGAATGCAAAGCAAGGTGAAAATAATGACTTCTCCGTGAGGAATGTATACACTGGTGTGTATAAATGAGCTTGCTGTTGGTTGTGAGGGTGTTGTACAGAGATAATTTGTGGTTCATTGGTGGCTATATTGAGATGTAACATCTTTCCTAATTATCTCCACTGAGAGGCCATGTTTAATTGGAGTCCTGTGGCATGAGGACGTGCACACATCAAAAACAGGCATTTACATAAAACACATGCACAAGTTCAACGTAAACATAATAAGAGAGTGTGATTAGGAGTCCCACACCTGACATTGCACTTCAACATCATAAGGAAACTGCAAATTGGAATCAAAGGAATTGCTCTCTGCTGAGCCGTTTCTTTCTCCTGTTGGTACTGTCTGATCATACATTATTGCTTAGGTGCTCAAACTAGGGCACAGTTTCCAACCTTCTCTATCTTTCTGGACAAACAAAAAGCAGTGATTGAACTCAAAAAGGAGTAGAACTGTCATGTAACCGTTTTTGTGTTCGAGTTGTCACTTCATATTATTCTATTGTTTCAGTACTGTTGATTGAGCCTGGATTTCAAACAGTTGAAGCAGTAGTCCTCTTTTGTTATTTCCCCACCTGTTTGTTGTTCTTTCTTCTGTGGAAAACAAAATGAGTCATTTTTACAGAATGTTCCAAGTGATCTCTTCCATAAAATGAAAGTGCATGGACTGTATTTTAATTATCACTACATGAATAAAGTACATTTTTAAATATAATAAAATAGAAAATAGCTATATTTTGAACTGTAATAATGTTTTTGACAATATTACCTCTTTTATTGTATTTTTGATTAAGTAAATGCACCCTTGGTGAGCATAATAAGAGACTTTCAAAAACGTTACTGTGTGCATAACAAAAATTAAACACATTTACAAGTTTATAAGTACATTTAAATGAGAGTCGTTTCCTCTGAGGAAGCATAGGAAACAGTGTCTCCTCAAAAAATTGGATGTGAATATAAAATAATTGGGACTCATTCATGAAACACGAACAGAATGCTTGTTAGTGTAAAACATTGGTAAATAAGTTCTGACATAACGTTTCAGATTCATGAAAGTGTTCTTGTTGGTATGAAAGAAATGTACAAAAAATGTACACCTTACACCATGTGTAAATGGTGTGTAAAACGTTTTGTGTTATTTTTGGCAAACTGATGACACTGAATTTTGATGCACTGCCATAATAATATTTTACAAGTTTGTTTGCTCTTTTTTTCTTTTTGTAGCTGATAGTTAATAAACTGTTTAAATTTGGGTAAAACACAGTGCTTGTCACTGTTACTTTTTATCCAGCCATCGAATCAGGGGAGGAGGAGCAAAGTTTAGCTCCAACCCTACTTAAACACCATAATCCATTCCTTCAGGCTTATTTGAAAACTACATGGCATGTGTGTTGGAGCAGGGTTGGATCAGTTGATCAGTCTATCTTCTAAAATTAGGATTTCAAATTCTAGTGAACATGGAATCTACATAAAATGTAAAATCTACACTCAATATGTACTGTTTAATCTGAGCAGTGTTTTGTGTATTTGAGGTGTGCACGTACACAAATAGTTCCACTCTCTAGCTCAGCAACTGAACCCATAGAGATTGTGATGTATGCTCAGGTGTGTGCACATGTATTTGTCTATAGCTAAGTGAGCATGCATTGTTTGTCTGTGTTCAATGGTATGCATGTATCCCTCCAAGCCTGGGAGACTGATGTAAGCGTGATGAGAGAGCTCTCATAGAGTACGTGAGGCCTAATGTGGGCAGATCCCTGGTGTTGGGGAACTACATCAATAACCACACAACATAGACCACAAATGTCTTCTCAACCAGTGACAGCCAGTCCCTGCAGCCTCCCACAATCTCTTCAGCTCTCTCACTCTTTCTCTGTAATCTAGGCCAATAAAATGTGCTTATAATGCAGCTGACATATTATGAATAGGATGAAACATTATGCACATTCAGTGCTCATGTCAGGCAAGCAAACACACGTTTTGTAGTAACGTAGAAATATTTAACAAATATGAATTATTAAAGAGCCGTCTTTCCCAAAAGATTTTGTATTTTTATTTTTTTTGTTACTGAGCTCTGTTATGAAAATGATTTCCTTCAGCCCATTGCTACTTATTTGCTTCCAGAAAGACAGGTGAAATCTCTATGAACTTATGTAGAAGACTACTGACCTGTGCTAAAGGTCACTGAGTCCTTTAACAAAGTCACTCGCACAGCCCTACAGAGCTCTCTCGGTGTTAGATGTGAGATATGAGACATTCATTACCCTCACCGCCGTTTTTTCCCCTTCTTACACAGCTTTATTGAGCACACACACTTATAGTCCAGCACATCCACACACCTATAGGGCTTCATTATCTCTCTTTGTACAAGGAGATTTTCTGTGGATTGTCTTGACATAACAAGGGATTGCAGTGAAACCCTCAATAATATAGGTTTGGGAGTTTTAGAGTTTGTTGTGTGTGTATATTTGTGCATTGCATGCTTATTGTGTACACTGAGAATTGTATTTTTTATATACTGTAGTTTCTATATTGCATGCTGCGATACTATATATCTAATTAAAATACAATTTATTAAATCAAACTTTTGAATATCTTTAACTACATTTTAATTACTTAATTCCATATATATATATATATATATATATATATATATATATATATATATATATATATATATATATATATATATATATATATATATATTGCAATATTAAAATTTTGACTAATACTTATTATTCTTTTTCAAGATAATGTTATTAAATCATTATTATAAAAAATAAGTATGCATTAGATAAGCTATTATTTTTTTTCTCTCTGGCTATTAAATAAATACAAATAACAGGTGTGTGAGAACTATCTTTGTTTTGGGCCTGTTTGCATCAGTTTTGATTCAGAATATTTATTTACCGGTGCTCATTATGATAATCCTATAATTGCTCTCATGCAATTTGAAAATCCCATCAGCACAAATGCAGCATTCTGCAGCTTAATGTCACATTCCAATATCCCGTTTCATTACAATCACAGCCAAAGCAGCTCTGTGACAACACTGAATGAAAAGATCATTCCTACCTCCCCTCAAAGATTTCTAAGGACATCATAATTTATCTTTTTTTTATTTTGTTATACATTTTGCTACACATTTACCATGCAACAAAGATACAGCTATTGATTTGTTGGCTGTGTGAAGACTGGCCGATAAACTATCAGGATTCTCTGCTTCCATGTGTATTGTCAGAAAAATACCATATATTTCACCAAAGCCTCTGTCTCATGCTTTTGCTCTGTCTCTCTGTATTACAGACCGACATGTCATTGTGAAATCCTTCAGTCACACCACTCTCTTTTCCTGTTCTCTCTCTCTCTTTTGCTCTCTCTTATCAGATAGTGTTGGCCACTCTCATGGGAATGCAAGCTGGCAGTGGCCTGTCCCATCTGTCAGACAGAGGATGAGGAGGAGTGAGGATGTGTGTGTATGCGTGTTCAATGAATGTGATATATATATGCCAAGAATGTCTGCTGGGATGTATGTATTGATTTATTTGGAAATGATCTGCTGTGCAAATGTTAATGCAAGAAGTCATGAATTATGTCTGTGCTTATGTTGGATAGAAAGCCAGATACGAGAAGAAATTAATGCATTCGATGGAAGAGAGAGATGGAGGAAAAAAGAGAATGAGTTACAAACCGTCACCATTCTCTGCATAATTAAACTCTATTATGGAATGCCGGAGTACTAAGCGCCACAAGAGTGTATGTTGTTCAGTGCTGCCCCCTGCTGTAAGTAATGCGTCAATGACACACCATCCAGACAGAGGAAGGTGTGCTTTTGTACATAAAGAGGACAGGCTGTTCTGCACAGCCGTCTCTCTCTCTGTAGACTCTCTTTTGAACACTGGAAGCAGAATCAATGTTTTTTTCCTAGCAATGCTCTTCACACATTTTGCAGTTCAAAGAGAATGCAACATACTCTACAAACTGTGACTGAAAACATGTGATTATATAGAGTGGTGTGACTGAAACCTGAGGATACATGGCGTGAGAGACAGCGAGAGATGTAGCTGTAACATAACCTAAACAACTGTTGTAGCTTTTAAAGTAAAATATGGTGTTAAAACGCAAACGATTAATTGCATGATGAAGTGTGCTGCCTTGTTTAAAGTGTGAGTCAGCACTTGATGTTCCAGACTCAGAGCAACAACAATAGCAATATCAAAGAATCTTAGATATAATTCATCTAAGATTCATGCCGGTTTTGGAGGGCTGTTTTTATTGTGATCATTTTGAATTGCAAGATGTCAGAAAACCCAATAAAGCATCATTACTCCCACTCTCTGTATTGTTCAGAACATCTCTGCATGCCATTCCTATCTATTTCTAATCTTCACAGGGGAAGAATAAACGATTGCACGCTGCCGCCAGCAAGACAGCAGGCTTTTTCTATTAATGCTTTTTAATCTAGTCCAATTTGTATTTTGGACTGTTAGAATCACACCTGAGTAATCTACAAGAAAGACCATACGAGAGGAGAGCCACTCTCCCATGATGTCCATTTCTATTGATTTTCAGTTAATGCAATTCATTCAACATGTTTACAGTGTATTTGCTGCATTGCAGCTGTCTGGCTCAATATGGTGCAAAATGAAAGTCAACATTATAGACTTAATTTGATACTTCGTAATATGGTAAGACTCTGCAGGAACTTCAAAGCAATAATATTTTATGATCGATGGGAGAAATAATTAGAACCACACTGTGGAGGAGAGAAATACTAAGCCTCAGTGAGAACATTGTAGATGTGAATAATACACAAGCTGCTAGTATGGAATCAGACAATAGTTGGAGATGCAGTGGACTAGTCATTGACAGCTAGTGTAGTTTGGGACGGTAAATATTCAAACACTGTGCCACCGTTTCGATCTGCTGTACACTTCACAGATGATAAAGACAGTACTGAGATTTATGGAAGGAAATGAAACCACAGAGGTGAAATTCCCTCTAGCAATACATAAGCAACTGTATGAGGTTGATGCACATCCGAGCAGGTCAGTTCCCTGGAGCTGCCAGACAGAATTCTGGAGCAGCTTGTAAGCGGCGCACAGATTTGCTTGAATTAAAAAGCGAGTTCTCCATTTGACAGTTCATTTACGACTACAGCAAGTCTATGACTGTCTAACGGCTCTCATGTGTTTCTTAGCTGTATTTCAAATGCTCTATCCAATGACCCACTTTAAGGATCAAATTTTAAAAGAGTGATGATAAGATATTGATTACAGCGTTGCCCCGTGAATAGCCGAACAAGGCTGGCATCCGTGAAATGTGTCATTGTAACCAACTAGAATGGAGGGAAAATGTAAAACGTCGTCAGTGCGCCAATGGAAAAGCTCACAGATGCCTGCGAGTGTGACGAGATCTCCCATCAAACCATCACTGTACTCTCTTCACAAGATATCTGTGCTGTTATCTGATAATGACAAAGGATATCGACCCATCAATCACAGCTAGGATGCCTCCAGCAGCTGTCAGAGAGAAAGACTCAGTGAGAGAGAGAGCGGGAGGAGGAAAAACATTCTTGGGGACTGTGAGATGAGAGATGGAGGTGACACATGCATGATTACGTTCTGCTCTGTTCCAGTCCCCTCACACAGCTACGGCCAGTCTGCCCTGCGAGGAGATGGAGACGTACTTGAATCGCAGGTGCACGGAGGTAGATGCTAATGAATCCTTTCCAGCATGATGTTAATTAAGATTAATGAGGGGAAAAGGCCTGGGAGCGAACAGTGTCCAACAATAGAAAAATCCTGTGAATCATGTGAACAACCATGTGTATAAAAGAGGAGGCTGTGGCAGATAGTTTACACCGATTCTAAGCGTAAAAAATGACAATGAACATGTTGGAACAGGCCTGAAGGAATATTTCACTCAAAAATTTCAATTCTGTCATTTTCTACTCACCTCATGTTGTCCCAAATCCCTTTGCTATAGTTTTTTTTTTCTGTGGAATACACACACATACAATTTTTTTTTTTTGTTTTTTTTGAAGAACCTTGACACAGAATCTCTTGCAGCTCTAGAGCATCGCTCTCAATTTAAATATGGTGCTGACATAAATGTGAGTAAATTACACAATTTTCATTTCTAGGTGATCATGGTCATTTGGAGATAAACCTAATGGGAAAGTTCACTGTAAAAAACACAAAACTTGGAAACATACCGAAGTTTATTGCAGTGCTGTTAACTAAAATTGTTTGCCAATTAAGTTAAACTAAAATACTATACAAATATTAGATGTACAACTCAACAAAAAGAAAATTTTAAATGTTGTCTTGGCAGCTAACTGAAGTAAGTTAAAGTACTAAAATGACTATAACTACTATAACTAAAACTGAAATAAAAATTTAATATGGCTTTATATAAAAAGACAAAAGCAAATAAAATGAAAATGTAAACTGAAAATATAAAAATAAAAGCTAATTCAAAATATTAATAAATACTTCTAGTTCTAAAATAAAACCTCTGTTTATAGTGAAACAGAAGAAAGTTGAGTTGAGCTTGGCTCAAACATTGAATGACAGATGCCTGAAAGACCTGATTAGATTTAAAAATTCAATTTTAGATTGGCTTCATAAAAATTGTATACATGTATTTATTTATTTTTTATCACTGGCAGATGCTTAAATGGACTCTGAGGAAAAATACTTCTCACTGAAGGGGTGAGCTGAGGGAAGGGCTGTTGCTTTGAATATGAATTATTTCATTTCGGTATTCAGGCACTAACTGGCACTCCCCTAAGTACTGTAATCAATATAATGAATTGAATATGGCTTGACAAAACACACTGGAGTGGAGACTAGACATTTGACAGCAAAGCATCCTTGTAATAGCACCATTTCAAGGAATTTACTTTTATAGAGCAACGGCTTTGTTCTGTGATCAACAGTTCAATTCACAAAATACCCTTTGAGTGGTGTGTTGCTTAAAGACATTATGAAGCAAATAAGAGGTAAATAAAATATTTAAATGGACCTCATACTTTTAACATCCATGATGCAAAGCTCCTTTCCCCAGTCCACACTGCTGATTTATGGAAATTAGGCTGTCAAAACAGGTCATTCAGAAATGATCATAGCTATGATGTCAGAAGGATGAGCATATTAAAAATGCTATATAGGGATGGATGGATGGATCTACATGCATGGAAAAACATTGTATGAAAGTATAGAATATGGCTCCTTTAAGGAAATGCTAATTCTCTAACTCACCTGTCAGGGTTTACAGTTTAATTCTCCTTTGACAAACTCCTCTTCAGAATATACTTATCTGAAGACTTTCCTCATGAACTTAAATGAGCTCTCTCCTAATAGAAACCACAGCAGACGGCATTATAAAGATGAGCACTTCTCTAAGTAAAGAAAGAGAGATAGAGAAAACAGAGGGAAAGGGGCAGATTAAGCAGCATTCCCTGAGGGAACAGGCCTGGGTCTTCAGCTCGATGGGCTAATCATGAAGCCCATCAGGCTATTACAGCATACAGTTACAGGTTCAAGACCTTTGAGACTGCCTCTGATGCATAAAGCTGTGAGCGCCTTTGACAAATATGGCTGCCTAGTTCCGTGTTTATTTTCTTAGACAAATTATCAGGGCAAATCACTCTCTGCGGTGGTGAATTTCATTACACCAGAGCACTTGATTGCTCTTTTTTTCTGTGCTCATTGAATGTGATCATTGGTAATTAGCACTTGGGTGGTGACAAGTCAGAGCATTTCTGGGAATATGTTTGGACGTGCAAAAGACACAGAAAAAAAATGTGCCTTTGCTCAACTGAAACTCTAATTAAAACAACTTTTCTTCCTTGTTTGTAAAATCAATCACAAAGCTAAAAGAGGTTAGAACCATTATATAAATGGTGTTTGCATCATTTTAAATTAATTAAGGATGCAGCCATGGCACTGTATTCTGTAACAAATCACATGTGTAGAGTATTTATTTTTGGTTCAGTTGATGTTTCTTTAGTTAAATAAAGGTATAAATTATATGTTTATATACTAAACCAAGAATGAGAAATTGTTCAACAATCAACTATAAAGTGTTACTTGAATCCCATACCTCTAAATCACTTTTATGCACTAAATCCCGAATTCATGTTCATGTAATGCACATGAGGCCGTTGTGGAGTGTGGAAAATGAGAGATAGTTTTGGTTGGCTGTCCATAATAGAAGTTGCTTGAGCATAAAACTGACTCTCTGAGAGCCTCTCGGAGATAATATAACAGAGGAGAAGAAGAGTTCTTGAGAAGAACTTATGCTGAAGGATGGGTCAGAAAGACTGAAGTAACTTAGTGTTTAAAAAAACGTAGCTATGGGAATGACTAAGATATTTTGAAAAATCCCAAAATATACTCTTTTCTGACAGGCCATTATAAGTTTACACACATTTCTTTTAATATTCAAACACAACTTGATGCAATCCATAATTCAAAACCCAGAACATATCTTCATAGCACAGTACCTGCAATCACTGTTAATCCTTTTTTCCTTTACATCGTTAACATATTTAATAATTTTGAATTGTTTGGTTCTCTGTGATTTCTAAACACTGATAGGTACTGAACAAATCCACAGTGCAAGTGTCACACACACACACACACACACACAAAGTGAAATACCCAAGAGAGAAATGCTGATTCATAGAAATGTGATTGCAGGATTACCGGTCAGTGGCAATTTTTAAACAATTATTATCTTTCATTATTCTGTTTGGTACCACTCATGATACATAAATTAAAGAAAAATAATGTGTGTGTGTGTGTGTATATATATATATATATATATATATATATATATATATGTATATGTGTGTGTGTGTGTGTGTGTGTGTGAGATAGATTATGGAATGTCATGCATTATATGAACTTTATAAGCACTAATAAACAGCCAACATGTTAATAATAGGTATGCTAATAAGCAACTACTTATTAGCGAGAATTGGACCCTATACTAAAGTGATGCCATATATATATAAATATATATAGTTCAGATGCACAGGCCTCTTAAGTGCCATTTGAAATTATCTTCTAAAATGAGCATTATTATTAGGCTCTTATGTGTAGGTTCTGTAATTTCACTTTAATGGCAATGAATGAATAGGTTCTTTTAATTTCCATTAAAGTGAAATGACTGAACATAAACATAGGAGTCTGAGAAAAATGCTAATTTTAGAAGGAAATTTCAATCACACTTAGAAGCTTTTGCATCTGAACCATAATGTTAATCATGTTTTTCTCATTGACAGCCCTTGAATATGTCTTTAATTTAAAAATGGCAATACAGTTTATCAAATATTTTTCTCAGAACTCTGAATACACGTAAAAGTTTTATCTATGAAGAGGACACACTTGCCAACTGCTGCCATAATATCCAAATCAAATCCACTTCTGGGGATTCTGTCTGTAACTGCAATCCCAAGGTTCATAAATAATATACTCACTGTAAACAAAATAATATGCACATGATTCATGCAAAGCAATAAAGCCCCCTAGCTGTTTGTATTTGAGTAAATCAATAGCCTTAAAAAGTAATTTCTGCCATTTCTTATAAAAGATATCAAAACTAATGAATAGATTGTGAGACTTTAACTCAAATCACATACTTCCTGTTGGAGCGTGTAAAATAATAATGCTAAATTGCACAAACAAGTGATCTGAAGGAATATTAAACATATTAAAGAATGGCACACTTTTCCATGAAGTATTCACATGCACCTTTTTAGCATATTACTTTTCATATTACTTTGCCTTAAAGGAATAGGTCACACAAAACAGAAAATTACCTAGAGTTTATACTAAGTATGACTTCCTTGGTATGATTTTTTAAAAACAGTCACTGATTATTTTTTGTTGTATGAAACAGTTTGGCTATTCTGCAAAACAACACCTTTTGTGTTCCACAGAATAAAAGGCATCTTATGGATGATGTTGACAAAAATACCTTTAAATATACAACTCAAACCTTGATCTATTCTATGCCCAGCCTCAAAGACTGCATGCATCAAGAGACAGTGGTGCTGATTTGGGGTTTTCCCCTCTGTACATATAGTGACTTTGTAAGGGGGAAAACTTATACAGAAACAGCACTCTCATTCTCTACTGGAATGCAAGACTGCTGATAACATGGTTCTCCACTGCAATCCTGGAAAAGTGCTGAATTGGCTATTGGCTTAAAGTAATGACTTACAGTAAAGCTTCAGAGATGAGCAAGCCATATTGATACACATGAATGGACATGTATTCAATAGCCAATGCCACTAAAAATAAGAAAAGAGTCATTTATACCACTAATATTTCAATGAGTATCTATAAAGAATGATTATGACATAAATGATTCATAATGATACAGAGAGCTTACTGGACGGTATAGCTAAATTATTCACTTGCCTCTGGTGCAAGCTAAAATGATATAGCAGGGAAGTTGATAGAAAAGCCTTATATACAGATTTTATGGAAGCAGACTGCAATTTTCATAATATTCACATTAGTTCTACACAGTTCGTCCTACATAATCCCTTTTCCTGGTGCCACACAAGGGCTTTCATCTCAGAACTGTTACTGGGCTGACTGTACCAATATTCGGTGATTTATGTATCCATGTTTGGACTCAGTCTGCATTGTATAAAAATATGTAAATGTTTCTCATACCACTACTGCCAACAGAGGTCACTGCCCTGTCCTCCAATTACTTGCTAGACTATACAAAAATGGGATGCGAGTCCTACGCTTTTAAATTAATCAGAGCTATTTTTAATATATGAAGGAAACTGAAGGCTGCTGAGTATTTATGGACAAATACAGACAGGTGGAAATACAATCATGTGTAGCTTTTCAAAATACACAAAACACCCACAGTCCTTCTCTCAGTCACACTTGTGCACGTACACTCACGCTGTCAATCTGCCACACAAATATAACACATAGATACACACAGGCAAACCAGGGTTGTGTGCTGTTCAGAAGTGAATTGAGAATGGCTTTTAAATTCTGAATAGGAAATGAACAACAGGATTCAGAAATTCAATTTGAGTTTAAGGAAGCATCATTAAAATGAAAGGAACTGCAGAAAGAGAAAAGTTAGTCATGAAAAATTTTGGCTTGACAGGTTTGTTTGAAGGTTTCTAAAAAATATATGTTTCAAGGTTTTACTGTAAGTTTTGCAAACAGTCCAAAAGATAAATAGATTAACAGAAATCTATTTTTTCAAAAATGCTGCAAAATCTTACTACAAGAATGAAAATTGGCTTAGGGCATCTTTATCTGTCTGTGTATATGTGTTATTTTAGTATCATTAAGATACTATTAAAATTTTATTTATATTTTGAATCAGTTTTAATTTTTATATTTTATGTTTTCATTTTAAAGTTAAATTGTTTGTTTTGTGTTTTATTTTTGTAATAGTTTTTATAAATTTTTATCTCAGTTATTTTTAGAACTTTGTAATAAATTAAATCAAAGTGAAATATATATATAGACAGATTGAAACATTACCTGAAATGAAGTAAAATGTAAAAGATGCTTTATTTTAGTCAGTTGCCAAGGCACCATTTTTCACTTTGATTTAGTTTATTTCAAAGTTCTAAAAATAAAGAACGAGAACGAGAAATAAAAATGTATAAAAGCTATTACAAAAATAAAACACACAACAAACAATTTAACTTTAAAATGAAAACATAAAATATAAAAATAAAAACTGATTCAAAATATGAATACAATTTTTATAGTATCTTAATGATACTAAAAAAACACAGATACACAGACAGATAAAGATGCCCTAAGCCAATTTTCATTCTTGTAGTAAGATTTTGCAGCATTTTTGTAAAAAATAAATAAATAAATTGCAGTATTGAAATGTTTTTTCAACTTTTAATTAGTAATTCTATTATAATATTAGTGTATTTATCGTATTTATACACTAAATGAACCTTCTGTCTTCATTTTTTTAGCTACTTTTTTTCTTCCTGGCAATTCAATTTAACTTCCTGTGGGGTGTGGCCAACTGAAATTCAATTTTACAAACTCACACCTTTCTGTTCAATCACACGCAACATCCCCATCCTCGCGAACGCGCTCTGCATCTCCCAGTCCGTCCACATTTACAGCATGAAGTGATTACCTTCAGATAGGACAGCAGAGTGCTGGGCACTCACGTTCTCTGCAGCATTCAACACCCAGATGTCCAGCAGAGGACAACAAAATGACCGACTCGGGGGGAGGAGTACGATGAAACAGACAAAATTCCCCAAGAGTTTGCTACGCTCTCAATATAGCTCACCTTTTCTCCTTGCGACAGGCAAAGCCCGTCTGGACTGATAAAAATTAACGATTTGTAAAATAACTTTTTTTTAGTGTTCCGTGGAACACAATGATAGCAAATAACGGATAATCCCAGGTTAGACAATAATTTGGGCGAGCGTTTTATTTCTCTGGTGCGTCTCCGGGGTCTGTTGGGTTGGGGAAAGCGGGAACGTTCCCGGCTGGGGTTAAAAGGACGAGAGGAGGCGTGTGAGGAAGCGGGCTATAATAACTATCTTGATTGCATAGTGATACGCCACCGGCGCGTGTACATGCGCTTTTAAAATATTACTGCAACCGTCCACAATGGCAAGTTTAGCATTCAACACGTGTCGCGAGAGTAATGAAGAGAGAGAGGGAGGTTGCTAGGTGACGGCGCGTATATACTGAATTTTAACAAAATAACTGGAGAGAGAGACTGAGTGAGTGAGAAAGAGAGAGGAAGGGGAGGTAAGGAGGGTGGGAGAGAGCTAGTCAGCAACATGTAGGCAGGCTGAGTAAAGAGAGGTCGAGACTGTGTGTACGTACAATTTCTTTTTACGTTTTTTTTTTTTTTTTTACCTAAGAGAAACATACCGGAGGGAAGCGTCGTGGAAATGGGCAGCTGTGGAATGGATATACAAGTGACGAAGTGCCGCAGGAATAACAGTGTGTCTGGATCCTGAAAAACAGTGAGTATGCTGGTTTTCTGCTTTCTTGTGGGGTGTTCGGTCAAGTCCTCAATGGATTTTTGTCCTTCAAATCGGCAAAAGGCGGCAAGCGCGAGACACGCTTTTGCGACAGCGCCTGAACGCTCCTGCGTCTCGCGCGCATATCCACTTTGATGGATAGGAGACAACCGGCCGGTGAGCGAGGGGTTTGACCCCTCTGTCATTGATGCGCGTGCACATAACACAAGGTCTCTCTCTCCCGCTAACCTGACTATCACCTAGACATCCTAAACACATATAGGATAGTACTGACTTGACTTTCACCCCACGGGCTCACGAATAAGGTCTCAACTTTACCTCACTGCCAAGGGTAGAGCCTAGGTATGCTTCCTCATGGAGAGCAGCAGTCCACCGGGAAAGCACGTATGTAAAGCCATTCCGTATTCCGGTGTTATTTCTGACAAGTGGTCGCACGAATTTCCTACACAGACTGTTTAAAATATTACAAAAATAAAATATTCTTGTTAAATATTTTAACGTTGCTGTGAAAACACTGCAGTTTTAATTCAGTCATTCTTTTTTCCTTGTGTGTGTGGCTTCTTTTTTCTTTCTTTTTTTTTTTGAGGGTCGATCAAAAAAAAAAAAAAATCAGTTTTCATCATGTTGTGTGTAGCCAAAAAGTGCAAAAATATGCCGACATTTCAACTTTTTTTTTTCCTCGCATAAAACAGAAATTGTGTCATTGCTGAAACTAATAGAAGAGTAGCATTTTAAAACAGGTATCAGTTTTTTATAAATGTAATGCATTTCAATTGCGAGAATCAAAATACATGTAATTAATTTTGTAATATCAGAGCCAGTATGCTGAGTTTATGGTAAGTGAGGTTCCTTCTTTCTTGTAACTCAGATTGACTCCTTTTGTGTACCACTTGTTACTGGGTAATCGAGATCCAAGGAATCTGCATGTCTCTGGCTTATTGGGAAGAATAAGCTGTCTTTTGTTGTTCAGCGGTCTTAACATTGCTGCAATTATCAGAACTCTTTGCTGTGAATGCCATATGTCGTTGGTTCAATTGCTTATGGTGTGGCTGCCGTTCTACTAGTTTCTCTCACCCAGCTCTAAGTGTCCATGTTTTATAGGGTACTCAGTGCATTTGACAGCACTTCACAAAGCCTTTGGCCACTTCCTACCTAAATGTTGAAGTTCTGCTGGTGACCTGCCTGAGACATTAAGAGTTGTTTGACAGCCTTAGACGATTCCCCATGGGAAAGCCAGGTTTTTGCAGAAGCCACCTAAAGGCTCGTCTGACAGGTTTGGAGGTGGCAGGAAGGTGCTGGTGATACTGGAGGAGGGGGGCACCGTTTGGTCTGTCTCAGAGATTGCTGCTGCTTCAAAGTCATCCCCAGGTTATAGTTGTTGACTCCAAGAACATAACCACCCACCATATAAACACAAACATACACCCCTTAAAAAAAAAAACTCTCACTTGTTTCAGATGAAGAAGCACAGCTTGAGGGCATTTTGGGACGACTGCCCAACAGGAAGCTGGCCTAGAGGTCTTGAAAAGGCACATCCCAGGGAGAAAGCTAGGGAGAAGCCAAATTGCGTCCTGTTTTCCCCTCTCCTTTTCAAGCCCCCTCCCTATGGGATTTGTTGCTTGCTAGACCCCAGCTGTTCTGAGGAGCCACCTCCTACGTCCAGCCCTGTCATGTCTATGCATCAGAGCTGTGTTACATCACCCTGCATTCAAGACTGAGACTGACTGATATTTTTTTCAAAAGACTTCGGAGCATATGAAAATGACTACATTATCTAACGGCACATAGTTATTGTTGATTTGTTTGTGGCAGGGCAATATCTAGATCTTGAAGCCTGAACTTAATGCAGATAACACATTTTGACATATTAGAAAATTCTACTACAAGATCTTTTTGATCTTTATTCATAATCATTTTAATTTGATGATTTTAAACCGCTTGTCTGACATGCTTATATTTTGCAGAACATCATTTAATTGTGTGATGAACTGGAGCGTTTTGCTGGATTAGGGTGTGGATTCTCTTTTCAAGGCCCCATCAGAATGCACCTGTATTTGCCTTTAGTCTGTAGTATGTTAATATCGGTCACACAATAGATTTTAATCATACCCGAAAACCCCCCAGAAGGTCTTACATTGCCCTTTAAACTTAATTAAATGTCAAAAAAGAGATATAGAAGCAATTAGCCTCTCTATATTCCAAAACATGTCTCAGCGGGTGTTCAAAAATGTCTCTAAAATCCACAGAGATACTGAATATTTCTATATTTATTATATAACTAGTGAAATGAGATGGGCAAATTAATGTTATAACCAGATCCTTGAATGGGGTTATATGATGCAATTTAAATTTTTCTTTTCTCTTTGGAGTGTTACAAGCTTTTGGTGCATAATGAAGATCTGTAAAGTTGAAAAGACTGAAGTCTCAAATCCAAAGAGATATTCTTTATAAAAGTTAAGAGTCAACCACACCCTCCTAAAACGGCTAATTCTAACATGCCCTCACATCTACATCACTATGCGAGAAGATCTGCATAACGCTGCCAAAATGTTCACAAAGAAAGAAGGCGTAACTTTTATTCTAGCTGTTGCCACCGCCACCATGTCGGAGACGCTGTGTGTTTCATTGCGAAAGTGGAAATACTTTATCCTTTACACACTTGAGGTACTCAGCCAATCACGATGCACTGGATAGTTGGCCAATCAGCATACACCTCGCTTTACTGAACGATGAACTTTGTAAAAATCATACGTGTTTCAGAAAGGTGGGGCATAGAGGAGAAACAGTAATGTACATTATGTTGAAAATAATGTTTTTTGAACCTTAAACCACATAAACATGGCATTACACCAAATACACAAAATAATGTTCTTTGTAGCTACATCATATGAACCTTTAAAGGCTCGTCAAACCTTTTCAGCCTTCTGTTCCTGCTGTCTGAAGCTCATAGGCATATAAAACTGGAGTTGAATCTAAATGAAGAGGATGGTAGCAGTCTCCATTACTTTCCCATGGTACCATAGGATTTGTCAATGTCACTATGCAAAGTGAGACTTAAAATCTTGACAGTGTAGCTTCTCGGAGAACTAGAGTGCTAATGATTTTCAGCAGCTCTGCATCCTGCTTTTCCTGTTCTCCTTCTTGACGGTTCGTATTTGTTGATGTTGTCTTCTCACTGCTCGGCAGTGAGATCACTGGGAGGAACAACTCAGACGCTGGCTGCATCTGGAAATAGCAGGCATTTTACTTTTTAAAAAAACTCAATGTATGCTACCAGGGAAGACGCTGAAGCAGCAAAGCTGCTTGCTTTGAAGCACATAAAGGCATATGTTTGCGCACGAGACATTTATTTATGTCTGTGATATATTTTTACCTAGATATTGATGCCTGGGGCTGGCCCTCTGCGAAATTTGAGGAGATTTGTCTTTCTTTCATTTGATATCAGCATTATGGATGCACCAGGGAGAGCAGAGATTGTCCATTTGCAGCTATTGAGATTAAATGTAGGTAAGTGATATTATATTCAGTGTAGGGATGTCAACGATTAATCGATGATCGATTAATTGTCGATAAGAGATGCAATCGATTAAGGCTATCGATGGTCGGTTAACCGATTCAATGTTGGGCTGCGTGCGGCTCATGCGCACTCAACACGTGCGAGCGGCTGTGAGTGACGGTGACGATATATAAAAGCATCATCATTCATTCACAATGTACAAATTAAGCTTTTAATGTGATTTAAACTTTAAAGTACATTAAAATAGAAACAACATAAAAGTTCTTCAACATTAAATGCAATAGAAATGTAGTTACTAATCATTTCATCAGATAACTGTTTTATATCGTGCGCTTTGCAGGGCTGCGGGACACAGTGACATGACAGTCTATTCATTCCTACAACTTGTTAATTCATTCCTACGAATTATTAATGTGGCAATTGTCCATGTTTCATTAATTTTGTTCCCTAAATAACCCATGATTTAAGTGAAATAAGGGAACAAATTAATAAATCGAACGAATTCTTAATTCATGAAATCTTTAATTTCCCTTCCCATGTTTACCACAGTAAGAGATGCGAAAACAGTTATTAAAAGCGAAAGATAATAAAATAAACCTGGGAAATTAGAGGGTTAGACTATGAAGATTTAGGAAAAGAAACAATGCCTAAATATACTGAATTTGTGGAAATTCGTGACCAACCGGCAAACCAGAACAAAGCCGCGTAAGACTATGGGGTCCAAAAGCATGGTCGCGATGTAACATTTTCCAGTTAACCTATTATTCCTCTAATAAACAAAGCTTTTATACCACACTTGTCATAATCAGATCTTATCATTTCTAAATAAATAATTACTGGATTCAAAACAGCGATTAATAGGCGCTGTGACCGACACATTCCTGGAGCATTCAGTTTAAATAGACCGTAGTATACCGGTCCACTCTGCTGTTATGCCAAGGACGTTTTTGCTCATATGAAGAGGATCATCTTTTCCGTCTATATGCGAATGCGTGTTAAGTACAAGCCTAGTTTACATTATAAATAATAGTTTAACATTCAAATACATTGCGAATATGGAAACATTTCGATTTGTGCCGAATGAGACATGAGCAATAACCTCCAAATAAATCTAGCCAAATCCGCGCTCGCTCATCCTCGTCTGCACGCATGCACTGTCACGATCTAATGCGCTGTATGCCGGATTTTAAAAAATCTGACATTTTCTAGGACAGAATCCAGCAGGATCAAATTAATGTGAGCAACTGTGTTTTGGTGCAGCAGCGCCGATGTAGTTCACTTAATGTGCAGCGCAGTCACACGCGCTTCACATTTCGGATAATTTTATTTTAAATACAATAATGTCAGTTGAAAACATCGCAATTGTGCTTTAAAATACAACAACGAGCACCACAAAACCATTTAAAGAGGCGCGTTCAGCGTTCTCCGTGCGGGATTGGAAACTGTCAACAAAGTAAAATGACCTCAAAAGTATGGCGCGCTCTCTTCATTTTATCAAATGATCATAATCGCATCTATTCATTTTATGATCCTGCTACTAGCATTTTATTCAGACTAAAACCTCTTTAATTCAAGTGAGAAAGCGTTTTGTGTGTGTGTGTGGCTTTTGCACATCCTGTCATACCGCTGACTGTCTGCCTGCAATAGACGCATTTTGCAGTATTATGGTTAACGATTAATCGATTAATTGATCGTTAATTTAAACGACGATCGATCATGGAAATAATCGAAATTTGACATCCCTAATTCAGTGTGTTGTACCAAACTCTCCCTTACGAAAGGAAAGTATATTTACCATATTGTGATATATTGTAATATATTATTTTCCCTTTTTATTTTCTGATATATTATATATTTGAATACATTGAATAATATAGCAAAATAAACAAATGATTGCTGCTTTCAATATATTGCAATATATTGGAAAAAAATAAATATTAAATCCCATATATAAGAATATATGCCTAATATATTACATGATATTTTCCAATATACTGCGATATATTTTTGTTTCATAAGGGCTTTTGGAAGTCCTCATTGTGCACGTGTAGCATTTAAATAATGGAAGCCACTATCTCTCTGACAATTCTAGACCTGGTTTCACCTTTTATTTTTACCTTTGTTTATAAACTCTTGTCCCCAAATGATTGTAGTGCCATTCACACTCTCAGGATACTTTCAGAAAACAATAGATTCGACTTTCGATCCTACTGTGTGATCACTGCACCACTGATACAAAACACACAGGTCCGTAAGAGCAATACATTTAATATACACAAATTATTATTAGGCAGGGCTACTGCATGTTTTTTTTTTTTTTTATGACAGCCGTATTCACAAGTATTTTCCAAGCAAATTACATGTATGCATTTAATGACTTACAGTGTTTTCAGGCTATACGTTTTTTTTTCCAGTATGTGTTTTCCAATTCCAATTCCTTTTACACTGCTAACACAATGTTCTACCTCTGAGCCACAGCAACTTAAATTAAGTGCACATTTCAGCATGTGTAAAATTACTGATTAACATTAACATTAAACACCAACAATACTATATATGTACTACTCACATAACTCTATTATTTAGCCTGTTCCAAAATGTTCTATAGGTTTCTTAAAAAATGTTTTTTTTTTTAATTATTGTTTTTTTTTAACAATAACTGTAATTGCAATACCATTATACTATAATATTTTTTAATCTAAGGTTATCATATGGTCAGAATCTCATACCGGTCCAGCCCTACTCAGCCCACTGAAGAATCTCCCCCAGACCCAGATGCGCTCTGATCACTGTGAATTAAAAACACTTTCTTCTCAGTACCAACAGAGACTCCCCATATTTATTTATTCATCAGATTTTTAGTTCGATTCCAGTAAGCGCTCTACCCTCATGTGCTGACTTGGTATGAACTTGATGCCCACTGAGTTTTGTCCTCAATTTGTTCAAGTTGTATATTTCTCCCCGTCTCAGGTGATATGTGGTGGAATGATGTCTATGCCTTTTGACCACTGGGCTTGATTGCTTATCTAAATAAGTGCCTTAGTGAAAAGGGAACCAGGGCGAACTTCTATTTCGCACTCTGTTAACATCAGGGCTTGAAATCAGCCGTAAATTACCCTTGCTTATTGGACAGGCGTGAATGTTTTTTCTTTTTTCTTTCTCAAGCCATTGATTGTAAATTGTTCTAGTGTAAACCGACATTTTATCTGTGCACTTGTGCTTGATAAAGTCTGAGCTGTGGAGTCCTGAGCCTCTGAAACTAAAGCTAGCCAAGGACATCTTGGGTTCAAATTAGTCCAACATGATGTCTTGTGGGGGCGGGCGGATGGTAGGGTGGGGTTTGCAGGGATTCCCTCCTTCTCTTTCCCCTGAGCGAGAGAGACAGAAACCGGCTCCCTGCAAGCATCCAAAATTAAATCCCAGGGGCCTCCACAGATGTGATTTTCAACGTAGTGCAGTATGGCTTGCTGCTGCCACTGTCACTTTTACTCTTTGGTTTGCCACTCTCTCCTCCCTCCCACTGGGTTTTGGGATATGATTCAAATTAAGCTCCTTACCTTTGCAAGTTTTTTTTTTGTCTCCTGAGTGGGATATGGTTCTGTGTTTGATGAGATGGATGAGTTTTTTCAGCTCTTTTCATTTTGCACCTCAAGGAGGAGGCATTAATTTAACATGGATTCACGGCAAGAGGTTTCTTTGTTTTGGACAGGGCTGTTTACTGATGTTTCACCAATTTATGGAAAATGTGTTGTTTGCTGAGGACCATCCAAAGAAAGACTTCCATAGGAAATTTTTAGTGCTCTGAGGTTGCTCTGTCACAGCTCAGGGGACTTAATGGGAGTCTCAGATTCTTTTAAAGGAATATTCCATGTACAAGTTAAGCAAAAGTGTTTGTAGTATGATGTTCATAACCACAAAAATTAATTATCAGTTTGAAAAAAATATATATATCTTAACTTTTACTGTGGACAATGGAAGTGAATGGCACCAATTTTAAAGGAGGTAAAAGCTGTGAAGAATATTGTAAAACCACACTTACATTAACTTTAATGTGTGTATCATTATAGTTGTAAAGCTGTTTAAATAGTTTTAACAGTAATTTTAGGGTTTGTCATGGTCGAAGTTGTAAAAGCTGATTATAACTTTTTTTTCTTGCTCTAAAATCATGTGAACAATGTTACCACTAGGGCTGCACGATGTGTCATTTAAGCATCGATATTGCGATGTACGAATCCACAATAGTCACATCGCAGGATGTTAAATGTAGGCTGTCGTAGTTGATCCGTTATTCATTAACCGTACGGGCCAGCTGCTCCCCAGCCCTTGACGAATGTGATTCATGGATTAATTGCACAGCTTAACCATCCTAGTGTGAAAGTTTATAATTTGCATGTGTTTTTAAGTCCTGTCAGTTTAACAGGGCGCATATAAGAACAAGCAGAGAGAGAGAGAGAGCGAGAGAGCCCCGGCCGTGTGCGCACGCTCACCTTCACCATCTTCAAACATCAAAAGCGCTGTTTTGCTCTCTCTCGCGCATATTAATCAAAATCAATTGACACGATGGAAAATTTTTTTTTTAAATAGTTGTTTTGTAATTGATTTTTTTATTTGATAAGCAGGACAAAAAAGTTAAAAGCACATTTTGGCAATTTAATTAATGCAGTGGTAAAAAAATTGCAAATTCTGATTACATGAGGCAAAATTTTGAAAAAACGTATTCGGCCTTCGGCCCAATGTTCCATTTTGTGTGGCTTAGGCCAAGAAGTGTCATTTTGGGGCATCCCTAGTTTTAACATGGATTGGCCACATTCAATTCCATTAAATGCCGGAACTAGGTGCGATTTTAGTAATGGACTGACTTTTTTTAGATAACCAAATTAGCTCCTACTCCAGAGCAGGGTCTAACCAGCCAAACTGGTACCACCTGTGACATAAGTAAAGGACTGCCCCCCTTGTTTAGAATGCCCAAGACATGGGTCGCCCATAATGAAAGCCTGTGTGCTAGTGCATGGAGCTTGGAGGGGTACATCCACCTGGTGTTTCATATGGCTGTGGCGTGGTCACAACGCACCAGCATGTGATGAATTTGCAGGCAGGGCAAAACATGTTTCAGAGCTGTCCAAACTGTGAGGGGCTCCAAATAATTTATGTGGGCTCAGTAGAGTGTGCTCGTCCACACCTTCAATATTTTGATCTCCTGGATGGTTCCCCATCCTGTTTAGGATGTGTCTGTCATTTCCACTTTCCGCAACATGATGGCCCCAGAGAGGTACCATGAGCCTTAAACCAATGATGCAGTGCTGCTGTGTACGAATGCGTCTCTGTGACTGAGTGGCAGAGATTGTGTAATGGACTGAAATGAAGACATAAACCCACTTCATGAACACCCTGTGATGAGTAGGGTGGGGCCGAGAGCCGTGGGAATGAAGCGAGACTGGAAGAGTAGTTGATAATGAGCAACACCTGCACCACTCTCCGGTCTTGAGTTCCACGGAGGAGCTCCAGAAGGATAAAAGGAGGAATGACAGTGAAAGTCAAGAGACGACCAGGCCGGGATTTTATTTTGTGTTTTGCTTATGTTTGTTTGTGACAGTCATCCGTGTGGGGCTGACGAGCTCTTATGTGCTTATTTTATTATTAAAGTTGGTAACACTTTAGTATAGGGTCCAAATCACACTAATAAGTAGTTTCTTATTAGCATGTCTATTATTAACATACTGGCTGTTTATTAGTGCTTATAAGGTACATATAATGCATGACATCCATAATCCTACCCAATACCCTAAACTTAACAACTACCTTATAAACTATTAATAAGCAGCAAATAAGGAGTTAATTGAGGCAAAAGTCATAGTTAATGGTTAGTTAATAGTGAGAATTGGACCCTAAAATAAAGTGTGACCTTAAAGTTTTATTTAAATGTTCACTGGTTCCCGCCTCCTTCTTCCCGTCACTATGAATGTTGTTACATTGGTGACGAAACCCGGGAGGAAGGAGGGACACGCTGTCAGAGAGCCTTTGCTGCTGAGGGGGATCGCGGTGCTGAGGAGATTGGGCAGCAGGAAGGTGTGGAGACCGCGAGTTGCTGCCCCCAGGCGGTGGTGCTAAAACGATGGAAGATGAGGTGGGACGGAAAAGCTCGCTGACAACCAACTAAGTCTATACATAAACCTTGTGTGTTTTGACAATATTAGCACAAACATAACTTAGTTCAGTAATCAGGCACTGTTTGAAAAGCTTTTTTGGGTGTGCTCAGAAAAAGCGCTCGTCAGAACAGCACACAAATGAAACGTTGAAGGCTTTAAAACAGATGCAAAAAAATAATAATAATACTTTTGTGATTGCGAATTAGTGCAGTGTCTAGTGAGAGTAGATGGTGCTCTTTGATAGTATAGTGTCCCCATCACTATACTGGGACTAGAGGTCGACCGATAGTGGATTTTGTTGATACAGATAGCTAGGTTGGACCACACTGGTCGAAACCAATTAATTAACCGATAGTTTTTAAAATGGATACTGAACAAAAACTAAAATAGTGCTTTATTTAATAGGGCCCTATGAAATCAGTTTTATTATTTTCCAAATTCCGTTTTATTTCTGTTTTAATTTTTCTGTATTCTGTTTTTTTTTTTTCGTTTTCATTTTTCTCCACTCCTTTTTAATAGTTAAATTAAAGTTTTATTAATCAAAGAGCAAGTCTAATTAATTAAAAACGTTTTCATTTAGTTAGACGACAGACGCTGAAATCACCGCGAGTGTCATGTGTGCTTCAGTATGTGTAACGTTAGTAGATGAAACCCAGTGTCTGCACCATTCATTTACAGATACACGCAGAAAAAGCAGGATTCATATTTAAATCGACTTTCACAGCTTAATAGTTACGGATAGTCCGTATCGTGATTTGATTTAACTTTTAAGTGTAATGACCTACTTTTGATTAATTAAAAAAAAAATTGACAAATTCTGTGACATTCTGCGTTAAACTGTGAATTCCATTTTTATGAATGGATTCCGCGATTTCATCCGTGTTTCTGCATATTATATATTATAGCTTAATAAATGAAGCATACAGACTTTATTAGAGCCACACAAAGACAAACGTTTTGATGTAAATGTTCAATATACAATTCATTTTGTACATTAACAGCAATTCAGGGGTGAATATAATGTAATTTAATGGAGAACTATGTGAATGGCGCTCTGAGGCGTGGCAGGATTTTCTGTCAGCTGCATTTAAATAAGGGGACAGAAGTTTCTCGCTCTGTTCAGTGTGCAGCATTACGTGTCTAAACAAATAGCACGTGCTGTCAGTGATTTCAACCACTAGAAGCCGTTTTTGCACTGTATAATGAAAACAGAGCCTTCTCAGCCGCTCCAGCAATGGATGCAACCCGGAAAACTATCGGCATGGATTTTTGCCGATAACTGATTAACAATCGGTTATACCGTATTTTTCGGACTATAAGTCGCACCTGAGTATAAGTCGCATCAGTCCAAAAATACGTCATGATGAGGAAAAGAACATATATAAGTCGCACTGGACTATAAGTCGCATTCATTAAGAACCAAGAACCAAGAGAAAACATTACAGTCTCCAGCCGCTAGAGGGCGCTCTATGCTGCTCAGTGTAGACTACAGGAGCACTGAGCAGCATCTCTGGCAGCATAGAGTGCCCTCTCATAGCTGTAGACGGTAATGTTTTCTCTTTGTTCATTTCTCTCTGTTCATGTCAAATTAATGTTGATAAGTCGCACCTGACTATATGTCGCAGGATATTATAGTCTGGAAAATACGGTAACTATCGGTGCCGATTAATCTGCAAAACTGATACATCGGTCGACCTCTAGTTAGGACCCACAGAGACCACAGGGTGAGCACCCTCTGCTGGCCTCACTAACACCTCTACCAACAGCAACCTAGTTTTTCCCAGGAGGTCTCACATTCAGGTACTGACCAGGCTCAACCCTGATTAGCTTCAGTGGGCAACCAGTCTTGGGCTGCAGAGTGATATGGCTGTGGTGTCTATACCATGTACCTGTAGATGTAATAGCTCAGATAATTTGGTCTCGGAAGAATTAAGCTTTTAAATAGCAATGATTTCAATACTTCGGTTTCTGGGTAAATCTGAGAGCACTGTGTGACATCTTTGTGAAGCACTAGAAGAGGTTTTTTCTTATAAGACTTTCACAAAAGTCTCCATTTGCTCCTTATTTAATCACATTGCTGGATAAATAATGTATTAAACAATTGGGAGGCCTCTTTTTTGTTTTTCTTTCTTACCAGCAAGTTCCCTAAATCTGTTATGGTTTGGAACCATTGATCTATAATATAGAACTGGATTGCTCATGACGTCATGAAAGTGAAGCCGCCGCGCCGCCATATTGGTAATCCCTAGTGTGCGTAAACGCTCTATTGAATTAATAGGAAATTGTATTATTTTAATTATAAAACATCACCTAACAAGTCAGCGTTTATAAATCTGAAGTATTTCTGTACATTATTACAATGCAAACACCCTAGGCATGTAAACAGTTATTTTTTTAAAGGTCGCGAATTTCCCCTACTTATTAAAATGCCTACAGTAGTGAGCATCATGAACACGATAAATATCAGACAGACACTACCTCAACATATATAACAAACTACAAACTGCTCATTCTGAAATCTGTATTTATTCAGAGAAATAACTGACTATATACAATACGGATTTAAAGACATAAAGCTTTATTTCTCAGATAGTAAGTTAAGCTTTTCATTTATAGAGCAATATAACATAATTGAATTATCCATTGTAATATATTCAAATCCACTTCCGATACTAATACGTTCATGTTTAACAATTCTTGAACAATTATGTTCATAAAGAAATAGGCTTTATTTTGTGTTGGATCAGTTACCTGTGTCGTCAGTGAGCAGCAGACACACCCACCTAAATGATCTGAATATATCGCTTATACTGCCCCAAAAGACCGTAAACACTGCAGATAACATCTGAAGTAAAGATTAATTTAAATACACATAACATAAAAACGAATCCCATTTGACTGATTTCCTTCAAATAGAGTTATTTTAGGACAGCGGTTTGAATGTAACTCAATGGTGCTCTTTGCTGGTAGGAATTAGTAAGATGGCGGATCGAACACTTCTGGTGGCTTCACTGTCTGTTGGCAGTTTAGAACGCGATGAGCGATCCAGTCATATATATAGATCAGTGGTTGGAACATATGTTAGGCTAGCATTCAGAAGCCACACAGTTTACTCATCAGAGCCGCACTTAAAGTGATTGTACTGATGATGAAGAAGCCCATTTGATAGATAAATCCAATGACATCAGATTCAAAGGATGAGAAGAGTGACTATGAATCATTCAACTGTAACACTCACCCTGGGATTTTTTTCTCATTAGCTCTAATATAGTGCAGGGTCCTTGTGTGATGAAATAAGCCTTCAGGTGTGTTGTCAATGCTTTTCTGTTTATTATTTATCATCCCCCATTTTATTACTATTGTCTTCTTCACACTAACAATGCCCCTAGCCGTAACAATGCTCTCGGAGTAGAGTTTCACAGCCAGATGTTTCTGCCCAGTCCATTACCCAAGTGCACTGGCAAACATGGTAACTGCGCTGTCATACTCGACGTGGCCAGAATTTGTCCTCTGTGTACTTTTTTTTCCCTTCAGTGCCTCAATGTTATCTCATTGTCTGGGAATGATATCTGGTCATGGACTGATACAAAAGCCAAGTGTGGACAGTGTTGTTTTTAGTAACTGCATATGGTCAGTATTCTTGGAGATGCATTTTTAGAGACAAGTGTTAAGACAAGATAGGAGACTTCAGAACCAAGGATGTGATTGCAGAATGAAAAAAGAGAGATGCTATCAAAGTTGAATTCAAGGTTATGTATTTTACATCAACAGTGAAAATGAAGTTGCAAGAAACTCTGAGACCACAACTGGAATTTTGAGTGACCCACGTCGGCTTTATCTTAACATGCATTACTTTCTCTAATGCCATCAGTCAATCAAGGCTTAAAGTGGAGAGCACATCAATCACTGAAGTCCGAGGTAGATTCACTTTTGTATGAAGACACTGGGCTGCATACTTATTGTGCCAAATCTCGTCCTCTTGAATTTTGTCCATTTAGTGAATGCTTTGGAATTAGGGAAATGTGTGCTTGTGTAAAGAAAACCTTTTTGCTTCAACAATATTTGTGATGAATCTAACCATTTTGTCTTTTTTGAAATTCACAGAGCTAACACTCACTGCAATGTTGAATTTGTAGTTTGAATCAAATTTCAGTGTGTAGAAATTCTAACTGAGCAGCTGCCAGTTTCATACACCAGTGAGCGAGACGACCCACTCCGCTGATGCTGGGAAAGTTATCGCTTCAGGTCACCGAACTGAGATGGTAGGCTACTGGCAGGCCATCAGTAAATTTAATGTTACAGCCAAACATAACAAAGCTATAACTCTCATTGATGGCACTGTTCCAGATTCAGTGGCATCTCTAATCTAGCTGCAGAACCCATAAATGGGTACAGCTAATTTATTAATGATGCAGTCATAGTTATCTATAAAGTGTGCATACATTTTGCATTTATTAGTGGATAAAGAAGAGCAAGGCGATAAAAGAAACAGTGCAGATAGTGCATTAGGCATAGTTTTAAAATAGTGATATCATTCAATACAAGGCTCATTAGGCATCAAAATGAAGACAACAGGTTTGATAGATCATATTTCAGTAGGGAGTAGGGATGTCAAAAGTATTATTATTTTTTGCCAAGTTGCCTTGTCATGTGAATTTATATACACGATCACTGAAGGGCACTAACACCTTATTTTAATTATGATCTGTAAATGATGCCATGTGATGATCTGTAAATGCAGCATATAGTTTTAATTTTATTAGGGATGAACGATCATGATTTTTCATGGCCGATTCCGATAACGATTTTTTACAAGCAAACTGGCCGATTCCGATACCAATTTCTGATTTTTTTTTTTTTTTTTTTTTTATCTTTAAGAAACAAACAAGAAAGAAGAAAGGAAAGTGTACATAAGCAAGATGTTTATTTGGTATTTAATAGGCCAAACTGGCTTTTGGCTATTGAAAACAATAACCATAACCATCTGAAATTAACGGCAGTATCTGCACAGTAAATAGACTACATTTAATACAAACATAGATGGTACAGATATCAGCATTTAGGTTTTGTATTTGAATTGGGTTGAAACTAGAACTGGCCTTAAATTATTTATTTTTAATATTTTTATTTTAAATTTATGGCCGGTCAACCAGTGCATCCCTAAATTTTATTTTTAATCAAACAACATTATTGATGAGAAAACTGCTTGCCGTTCTTAATTAATTTATTTTCTCTCTCCTTGTTTTATTTAAAAAAAAAAAAAAATATATATATATATATATATATATATATATATATATATATATATATATATATATATATAGAAGGATAACAAACATAAAGCTTTGCTACAACCTCAAACCTAACCTTCCTTAGCTCAATCACAAGCATAAATCAGTCTTAAAATTATAGTAAATGATTATTAAATTGCCTTGTAACAAATAAATGTCTAATTAGCAATTATATGCACAAAGAAGCTATTTGAAAACCATGTCTAAAGAGCAGTGTATTTCCATATAAGTCACTTAAACAGTAACAGTAACAACTATAGTTACTAATTCTTCTTATAAATCAAAACAACAAATTTACATTTACTCAGCAACAATTAAAATGCAAAATACAGATGTTCACTTTAAGTGTATGCATTGCAACTGACAGTAAAGAAGTGCTGAATAATTCAGTCATCTGACGGCAAGTAGTAAACGCCTGAATTCAAATTAAGTTGGTCATCCTCACAAATGTATGCATATAACGTGTAAATATGAAAAGTTGCTCTTTCCGAACAGCTTCACGATCGCAAAGTTTCCAGTACTTGTGCCATAGTTCTCCAAAAAGTCACTCAGAACCAGGGTGCTTTAAGTTACTGTCTACTAGGGATGGGTATCGTTAAGTTTTTAACGATATTACTACTCTTACCGATACTGCTTAACGGTCCGTTACTTTAACGGTATTCTTATCGGTACTTTGTGTTGTGTGTGTGTGTGTGTGTGTGTGTTTTTTTTAAGAACAAGTCGAGAACAGAATTAACATTTCTTTTTTTATGTAAAATTAATAATGGGCTTGTCTTGGACCAGAGGTGTTCGGAGGAGTTGGTTGGTTCATAGTAGCTGCAGCTTTAAAAAAAAAAAAGATTAAATAAATAATTAAAAGGTTGCAAAATGTGGCAATTGGCTATTTTGTAAACTAACTTGAGGTGCTGTGCCTTTAAGTTAGCTAAATAAATGTTTACATTTACATACTGATTTTTCCTTATTTGGAATTTTAAAAACAGTTAGAAAATCTGTTGATTTCATTCTCATTTTTCCCAAAAGAAATCAACAGAATTTCTACGTAAGGTTAGCAAACCAGGGAGATTTTACATTTATTTTAAATGACGTGAACAACGTTGATTCAACATGATTTTAGCATATACCTGACGTAGATGGGGCAACATAATGCACTTTTGAAAGATGCTTTGACAGATTGCTTGTGTTTGCGCCCTTACATGCAAATATTGTTTTGCACTTATGACAACGAGGGTTGTCAGCATTAGCTCTAGTGAAGTATAACCACACTTTGGAACGTTTTGCTCTCTCTGCCATCGTCACTCTTTGTATTAAGCGGGAGTTTTCGTACTGTTATGCATGTACCGCGCTCGTTCTTGTTGTGTGTTTGACTGACAGACAGCCTCCGCAGCGCGCATGCGAGTTCTTGCAGATCTCACAGACAAACGTCTTAATAATATTGCAAATTAGAAATGTTTAGTTAGATGAAATGTGCACGATAACATTAAGCAAATCTCTTCGCCATCGTCACTCTTTATTATTAAGCAGGAGTTTACGTACAGTTAATGCATGTCGTTGTGGTGTGTGTGTGTGTGTGTGTGTGTGTGTGTGTGTGACTGACAGCGCGGCGTGCATGAGAGTTCACGCAGATCTCACGGACATACGTCTTAATATGATCGCACATTAGAAATGTTTGGCGAGATTAAATGTGCACGACAACATTATTAAGCAAAAATACATAGTACATTTTTTTTTTTCCTCCAGTACCGAAAGCAGAACCGATACCGTCAGATCTTACTGATACTACGGTCTTTCATAATTTAGCCCCGGGGCCAGTTTAATAACGGGTTTCGGTACCCATCCCTACTGTCTACATGCTGAATGAGCATTCTAGCCACAGGGTGCTTTGGATCCAGAATAATTGGGTGAGCTTTTTCTGCTTCCAGCTGGTTACATATATGTAGTCTGTCACCAAAACGAATGATGTGTACATCTTTGTCAAGCTCAGGTGCCAGCAGAGCTAGACGGCTCGATGGTGGTACTGGTTTACCAGCAGTAAGACAGTGGGTTTCCTCTGGAAAACTCTCTCTTTGAGCAGCTCTAAGAATCTCCATCTTGGCTTTCTGATAAGTTTCATCTGGAGGCCTTTGTGAGTCAGATGAAGTTGCATTGTGTAGGTACTCTTCGGTGGCCTTTATTAGGTCTGCAGCACTTGTGTGAGTTAAGCACCAGTGAGGGCAGTGCACCGCTCCAGCGGTGGCTACTCTTGATTGGGCAGTCAAGAATACCACCTCAATTTGGCCACTTGAATCCTCAGTACGGAGATATCTGACACATCCTTAGGCCCGCTCTGATGGATCACAGAATATATGGACTTCTTTGTTGCAGCTGGGGTGGTCAAGTTTAAGGCTTACATAACATTGAGGCAGACTTGAGTTTTTATAAATGTTGGAGTTCGCTCTCCCATGTTTTCCAAACTTCAAGAATATCACTTGGAAGCAGTGGGTCATCCCATTCTCTGTTATTGTTCCACAACAACTGAACAATTATCTTGGCCCTGGTTGTGAAGGGGGTGATGAACCCAAGTGGGTCATACTGGCTAGCCAACACCCTGTAGAGATTCATCATGGTTTGCTTCCTGCAGATGCGACTTGTTTGTCAGTGTGTCTGTTCTACATTTCCAGCGTAGTCCCAGAGCAGGCTCCCATGGGTCCACTTGACTTTGGTTGAGCCACTGATCACTATCTTACGACAACATTTCTGGGGTAAGGTGTCCTCTGGGATGTTACTTGCCCGTTGATTTAATTCAAATCCTGCACTAACCAGCAGTTCACTCAACTTGTTGACCGCTGCTTCAGAGAAAGAGAAGCTCTAGAGCAAGTTATCCATATAAAAGTGTTTTTTGACAGCGTCACGCACACCCTCTTCTTCCTGACTGTGGTCTGTGACATGCCTTTGAAGCCTGTATGTGGCACAGCATGTGGAGCAAGTTTTCCCAAATGGCAGGACTTGCTATTCATACACACTACGTGGACTGTCTCTATGCATATTACATCACAGGAACACTAAGAGTGGTCTGTCGTCAGGGAGTAACCTCACTTGATAAAACATACCTTTAATGTCACTGCTGACAGCTGCTCTCTGAATCGCAGCAGGACACCAAGCAGGGAGGAGCAGTTCATTCAAATGATTTCCTTGATAGATGAAGGAACAATTAAACACGATTCTGTTCTTCGCATTGCGAGTCACCTTATGATGCGGAATGAACCAGGACTTGTTAGATGACTCCCACACCTCTTGACTCACTTTTGTGGCATACCCTGCCTGTTCAAGTTTCTGGATCTCTGAGTTGTACTCCTTAAGTTAACAAGGACTGCAGTTGTTGAGGCAGACAAAGTGGGCATGGACTGCACTGTTATTAAAGGTGTGGCAAACCTGCGTAATCCATTTACATTCAATCGAACTGTCTTTGATTGCAAGAGTTCTGCTGCACTCTGATCCTGTTGAGACCTGGTCACCAGCTTCTTGTACTTGTATGGCATAAAAAATGAGTTGCCAAAACCTTTCCACATGGTGATGCAACTGATGCATTGGGGAGAATGTTGCAGTAAACAGGCATGACTGGGTTCCATTTTGCAGTCATAAGCACTTAGTAGGGCCTTGAAGTGTCCAGCCAAGTCTTGTCCTTACTGCCGCACTACCCCCAGGTGGTCCTAAACTTACTGGCTGGATTGGGGTTATTAAGTGCAGAAAGTCTGATCCAATGAGAAGAAGGGGTTGGGTTATTTGATTTCTGACATGGGCAATTTATCAAGTATCGGTATTTGCACTGAAATCGTCCCACTGGGTATGTGTGCTCCGCTAGACTAAACTGAGCTGTAGTGAAAGCTCCTCAGATCTTATAAACACTCTCGGGTTGGCCTGCTGGTGAGATAGTTAAGGACACAGAAGAACATTGTATCACTCGTAAGTCTTGTTGCACTGTTCTTAGTGTGAGTGTGAGTGTGAGACACTCTGAGGGACCCTGGAGTTTCAACTTCAGTGCTGCCTCCTGGAGGAAAATTGTTCGCTCTGATCCATCTTCTAGGATAGCGTAAGTTTCCACGGAAAGACTACCTTTCCGCAGGAGAACTTTTCTGACATTGAGGAGTACTTGGTTGCAGCCTTTCTGTCCGGATAATGAATGTTGGTAGAGACATTTACAAGTCCACAAAGTGTTTCAGCATTGGATTTCTCCCCTTTTGACAGTTCTTCTGTTTTGGTGTTAACATCGTGAAGAGCATTCAGATGCTTGCCTTTATAGGCTCTACAGTTGACTCTCAGACGACAGTGTGCTACTTGGTGGCTGTGGCCACATCTCCAACAGCGACCGTTTTTTATCACCCACTGTTTCTTCTGCAGTTTAGTTAGATTAGAGAAGTTAGAACAGTCATCAAGATTGTGCAGGTTATTACAGCAGTAAGGGCAATGCAGTCTGAACTTCTCAGGTAACTGTGAAGGGATCTTCATTGTCAAAGATGCTTCAGAAGTAGTTTGTGTAGAGCACAGTCATTGGACTTTTTCTTCCTTTACCATCTTTCCTGTGGTGTCTTTGTCTTTTAGCTACATCTTTGTCAGTCTCTATGTTATCAAACACATCACCACCTTCCTGGATCTGTAGCTCATACTCAAAGCACTCTGCAAAGCCCAAAAAGCAGGGCACTCCTCTCTTTAGTGGGTGAAAATACCGCCTAAAGTTGGCTTTGAGATCCTGGGGTAACTTACTGCTTAGTCTGGCCACATATGATCCACACTGAAGTTCAACGAGTTCTTCCTACTTTAGCGGTTCTAGCATTCCAACCAGTGCTCTGACTCTCAGTGCAAATTTATGGAATCCCATATAATCTCCTGAATGGATAGGGGGTCCATCCATCAACTCTGCAATTCTCCGCAAAACTAGTTGGTGAGGCTGACCATAGTGCTGGATGAGAGAGGCTATTGTGTCTGAGTAAGGGTACAGAGAGTTTCTGTAAGAGTCAAGAATTAAGAGGACTTCTTCAAATTTGAGATGGTCCAGCAAAATTTGGTATTCGAACATCTCAGTTGCATCATGGGGAAGGCTATTCACCAAGGATATCCGCAGTCTTGCAAACTCTCTGGGGTCATCACATGTGAAGTCTGGGATTGAAGGTTTGAGTCCCCAATCTCTCCTGGCTATGTGGTCGTATCAGTGAAGCTGTAAGTCTTCGGAGGTGGCAGTGGAGGAGCAGCAGTATTAGTAACTGTAACGATAACAATATTAGCGTCCACACCAGTGAAATATATTGTCTATTTATTCTAAGTGCACGTGCGTCTTCCGCTTTTAATTCTCGAGCTTGTTATAACAGGATGGATTCTGATTGGCTGTCAATGTTTGTATTGTTCATCAGCTGGAAAAAATAGTTCTGAAATGATTCCAACTATATCGTCTCTCTATGCCTTTATCGTTATAGTTGTAGTGTGGACTCTGCGATTCTTTAATATTGAGAAAGATTTTTAGAACTATATCTTTATTGTTATCTTTATAGTTATCATGCTCGGTGTGAACGGGCCTTTAGAATGCATGGGTCTTTGTTCTCCATTTACATTTTCTTTATTCCAGCTTACTTCTTTCAAGTAACAGGTGGACAGAGATGTGTTTCTACATAAGTAAATAACAACAAATAAAAGATTTCTTAGTCCAATCACAACAAGCATTAATCCATATTAAAATTACAGTAAATTATTATTAAATTGCCTTTCTAATTGGCAACAATATGCACAAAGGAAACTATTTAAAGTAGAGCTGAAACAACGAATCGATTTAATCGATTAAAATCGATTATTAAAATAGTTGTCAACTAATTTAGTAATCGATTCGTCGCTAAATAAAATTTATTTGCCATAAGCGGCTCATTTCGTGCATATTTCAAATCTGCGGTGACCAAAGTGTGGCAGTAATGAGCCACCGGAGGTTTTACTCAGCCAGTACAGCAGGTGAAGTAGCGAATAGCCAATAGCTGGCCTCGTTTTATGTCACGTGCTTCCCGAACAGCGTCTCTGCAGCATTCAGCGAGAAGTGGGAGTACTTTACTTTGAGCCTTCAAAATGAAGAGTAACCTGTAAACTCTGCACTACTGAACTGTTTAAGGGGCCGTTCACATATCGTGTCTTTTGCGTGCTCAAGTTCGTTATTTCCTATGTAGGCGCGCAGTATGCACTCTCATAATGGAAGCGACGCGGTGCGATGCGCCCGTTTTTCCAGGCGCGTCCACACCGCATCCATTTATCCTTTGCTGAAATTTCCGGGTCTTCATGGAGAGGGCACGTCATGGAGAGAGCACGTCATGGTTGCTTAGCAAAGGCTCAGGGGCGCTTCTGCCCGAGCGCTTTGGAAAGAAGGAGAAAGCGGCGCGACTAGCGTTTTCCACGCGTTTATAGGTGCGATATGTGAACGGCCCCTAAGAATTTTATTTGTGCAGATTCTCCAGTACAAGGTTGTTTGCAAATGTTTAGTCGTAAAAGCTGATAACATTGCTTTTTAACAGTTAACATTTAAAGCTTTACAAACATGTTATGTGATCAGTTTGTCGTTTACCAGTTCATAATTCAGACTTGCAGCCTAATTATGACTGAATGAGAGAGGTAAATGTTTGAGTATATTTAAAATGCACTTCTTTTCTAAGTATTCACTGCTCTTTTTCACACAGCAGGTTTTTTGTGTGTGTCCCAATTTTTTTTTTTCTGGACAACCTTCTGATGGATTTTACTTTAAATTGTGAGTTCCATTCAGGTTTCATGCCATTGGCACTTTTTTTTCGAAGGATTGTTTACAATTTCACAGCATAAGCTATAAAGCTTTTTCCCAGTAAATAATAAAATACAATGCACTGCAATTTTATTCTGTTTTATCCTTATACTTCGTGAAAATATGTTCTCAAAGATTTCTTAAGCTTTGTTTGGGATGTTAAACTACTTTAGGAGCTCTAAGGGCTGCCATGGTGAAAACAATATTTGAAATCTCCTTGTGAATTTTGCTAGAGTATGGGTCAGTGTTTTGATTGCAGAAGAGTTCGACAAAGGATTACTAACATAATAAAACAACTCCAGGTATATTTTTGATGAGGATATGACAATGCAAAATGGTTAAAATCTCTTAAAAATCTATGCTGAATGATAAAGACCCTATATTAATAATTTACTTGGGGAAAAAATGGAAAAAACTAAAATATAAGTACATAAACCGATTAATCGATTAATCGTAAAAATAATCGACAGATTAATCGATTATCAAAATAATCGTTAGTTGCAGCCCTAATTTAAAGAGCATGATGTATTTAAGTTTAGTCACTTAAACAGAAACAACAATAGTTACGAATCCTTCTTATAAATCAAAACAACAAAGTTAAATTTACTCAGCATCAATTAAAATGCAAGATAAAAATGTTCACGTTAAGTGTATGTATCGCAATTGACAGTAAAGACGTGCTGAGTCATTCAGTTATCAGACGGCAAATACTAAATGGCTGAATTCGCGAAAGTTGCTCATTCTCTCAAATGTATGCATATAACAAGTGATTGATAATACATTGATAATATGTGATACTAATTTAAAAAAAATTCTGCACACACAAATTCGCTAATACAAGATTCACAGCATAAACAACACTAAAGAGCTGATTTCCTTCTGCCAGTCGCTCCACTGCAAAAATAAACAACTTCCCTCTTAACGCAATAATATTCAGGTAGTTATGATAAGATAGTCTATTAGAGCCCGCTACTGGACTGACCCACACTTTCCTTTCCAACAACATATATTGACCAAGTATGTATGCAAGTGTATGCAAGTGTATGTAAGTAATGTTTAGCCAATCACAACACACCTGGCATGCTAACCAATAAGAGTCCATCACCTATTTCTGATGGAGGCACTTCATAAAATAAGGAAATGATCAGCCCGTTTCTCAGAGAAGGTACAGAGCAGTGTGGAATAAAGGTAAATTATGTGAAAAATAATGCTTTTAAAAAAAACAAAGCATTAACATGTTAAACTGCACCCCATAAACACACCTCCTTTAAGGCTGCATATTTGCATTAAAAAAAAAGGTACTGTAATGTTCATTAAATCCTGGAATGAGTTGCCACTGTTTTTGTCTGTTTTTCAGATATAATGAGGAGACTCAGCATGTGCTGATTGCGGTCCACCTTGAATGCCTTTTTTTTTTTTTTTTTTTTTTTTGCTAAATTTGAAATGATGTGGTGTTTGTAAACCAGTGACTGACCCTGTTTAAGTGTGAGAGTTCTATCTGCATGGTGGAGTGGGCCCTGAGGCTCCCGGCCGGCCTGAAATTCCCAGCAGCTCTTTTTAAGAGCCTGTGTCTGAGCCAGCTAAATATCAACTCATTAGCTCAGGCAAATGGGACTGCAATAAGAAAAAAAAAAAAAACTTAAAGTGAAAGAGAGAATACTGAATCCATTTAAACCCTGGTGAGGAACACAGGAAACACTTGAATTTGTTAGCATTCTTCTGTTTTCTTTCCTGTATTAGACCTTCTTGGTACTGTCCTTGGTCTGTCCTCATATTTCTTGTTCCTCTTCTCTCAGTTTCTTTCCCCCTCACTTGCTCACTTTTATTTATTCTATTTGGTGTGTCTGTTTCTCCCTGTCTGTGGCCTATATCTTCTGCTTTCACCCTTTCCTTCCGCAACCTCTTCACCTTATGTAATCTGTAATTTCCTGTAAAATACAGCCATGCTAAATTTCGTCCTCATTTTCCCAAGCCTATTTTAAATCTAATTAACTAAATGATTGTTAAGAACACTGGAAACAAGGTCACAGTGATGCCTGTTGATTACTTTCCCCTTGTTGCAGAATACAGCAGAGCCGGCTGGCATCTGTCGATTCATATGCTTGGAGCCTCACAGATACCGTAACACCCTTTTTAATTTTTTAACACCTCGTTTACAACAACAATACTTTTTTTCATCACGTCATCCTTTTGAGCATACAAAAGATTGCACCAGTGTCCAAACTGAGGCATTCTTTTACCTTCAGTGTATCGTTTTATATTTCGCCTCCTTTTAACTTCATTATGCTTTGGGGCTTGCTGGTTCTCAGGTACAATCTGCTCTCTCGCAGCGACACGCTCTTGAAGAATATGCTTGAAGTAATGCATCTGTGGTGCAATAAATTGCAATTCTGTGCTCTTTACGAGGGTGGACTTGTGCCAAACTGTGTGGAACACTGAATGAAGATGTCGTTTCATGAAATGACAGGACTGATTTTGCCAGGTGGGTCTCTGAAAGAGAAATGACAATTTGCACCAAAGGAACTAATGATGGCATTATTGTACACAAAACAAATATGTAACTATATATAAAAACTATATATTAATATGGTATGGAAAAAGTAAGATAAAAAAATAAGAATAAAATAAAATGCTTACAAAGTAAAATAAAATGTGCAGGACCGTATACTGTAGACTTAATAAATATTAAGATGAGCAGGAATGTACAAGAGAATAATGTACAAACAAGTTTTTTTTAATTGCTGTGTGCAATTGACAATGCCAGTATATTAAATATCTTGCTGATAATTAAGTGAAGCAATGTAGAAGTTAAGAGACTGAATTTAAGCTTAGGAGCCTAATGTCCTGGGGCAGGAAGCTCCTCCTAAGTCTCTCGGTTTTTGCCAGCAGGCTACGGAAGCAAGGAATGACTCTGGTGGAAAAATTTGAAATGATGGACGAAACGATGGAGGTGCTCTGAAGCGAACTGGCACATCGGCATATCAATTCGTATTTTAGGTGTGTGTAGCATAAGTAGTGTCACCCCTGCCCTGTTGCAAGGGACAAGACTGGGCCTGAGTGAGAGGAAGCCATCTTTAACTGCATGAAATTCCATACCTGTCATAGCAGGGACCCTGCAGTGCCCTAATCATTTTGGTCTTCACAGAGTTTAATTTGTTTTCTTCACTTTTTTTCCTCCTTTCTTTTGGGTTGAGGTTGTAGAATATGTTTCTAAGAGGATGTTTTTGTTGGGAGGGGATCTTCAGCTTGATTGTGAATCCAAAGATAACATCTCATTATATAATCCTTTTCCACAGAGAAGGTTATTGCAGCGCGGAGAGCACTTGTGCGTGCTCTTTTGCACTAGCAAGACCGAGGGGATGACGGCTTACGTCAAGGTACCTCTCTGTAATGTATTCAATGAATGGGGTCTCTGCTCTGCTAATTATCCAAAGTAATTAATAGCAGGTTTTCAAGGTATTGCATATTATCATGTCATTAAAACTTTCCTATGCAGAGGCGGTCAGGACATGGTGGCAGACTCTGTGACCTCTGGAGTGACCGTGGGTGGACATTTTCCATTGTAATGCATTTTACAATAATATGACTCTGAACTCTGTGTTGTAACCACATATAGGCTTAAGCTTGGGAAATAGGAACTGTTGGAAAGGGCAGTGGGATCCATCTTTGTTAAGGTCAACATGAAATCGAAATTGACCTTATTTACTTGCTTGATACACATTTCTGCTTATATTTTGCACAACTCATTGATGCATGTTATTCAAAAGAAAAAAAGTTTTTGTGTTCATATTTTCTTTGTATTCTTTCTTCAAAATGTTATAACCTCTGCTAGAGGTGCTCCGATCACGATCGGCCGATCGTTAATGCGCATCTCGTCAGTAAAGCCGGTTCTCTAATCAGCTGTTAATTCCATCAGGTGTGTGATTTCACATAGAGCAGCTGTTACTACACAGAGCCGTTGTTAATAGAGAAGATGCACCAAAAAACACTGAAAATGAAGTGGATTTGCGCATCTTCTCTATTAACAATGGCTCTGTGTAGTAACAGCTGCTCTATGTGAAATCACGCACCTGATGGAATTAACCGCTGATTAGAGAACCGGCTTTACTGACGAGATGCGCATAACGATCGGCCGATCGTGATAGGAGCACCCCTAACCTCTGCTCCACCTCTGAAACAGCTTCTTTTCATTTGATGGCACCAATTCCTCTTATTTTTTGACCTCTTCCACCTGACCGCATTCTGATATATAACGCCTACTTTTCAAGTCCAATCAGTTCCACTGAATTAAATTGAGTCCTGCCCTTCACTGATAAAAGTTTTCGAATCATTCTTTGTTGAAAAGTATTCTTCCATGAAGAAATTTTAACATTCTGGGAAACTTCCCATTGCACAAAATGTTTTCACTCTTAAAAATAAAGGTTCCTGGATGAACTAATAGGGGTTTTAATAGCAGTGTTGTAGAAGAACCATTTTTGATTCCCTCTCAAGAACCCTGAAAATTACACCCTGAAATGTTCTTAGAGTGTTTTTTTTTCTTAGTGTGAAGAACCTTTTAATAATCTAATGAAAGGTTTTCCACTCCATTGACATTAAAGGTTCTTAAATGAACCACAATGGCAACAAAGAGTCTTTATTTTTAAGAGTGACAAAATGGGCAAAAATTATGCTCATTCATTGACTCTTTCTTTGGGGTACCAAAAATGGTTCTTTTATGGCAGTGGTTCTCAACCTTTTTTGGGCCAGCACCCCCCTACCTATTATCCAGGTCCTTTACTGCCCCCCATTAAATTCAATGTAATCTTATCATCTTCACAGAATATTAAAATTTTAAAGTTTATTATTATTTTGTGTTTATAATGAAAAACATTATTATACTTACAGTATTGTAAGCTATCATTTAAACATTTGGGGTCAATAAATACTTCAATTTATTGATTCATAAAATTTAAATTAAAGGGGGCAAATATTGTCCTTTAACAGAAAAGGTGTGACTTCTGTCTAAAGCCCCTTTCACACTGCATGTTGGACCCGGAAAATTGCCGAAACATTGCCGAGTCGCCTTCTGTGTGTACGCAAACACATCTCTGGATTGATTCCGGGATTGGTCCCGGGTCGGGGACCTAGTAACATTGCCAGGTTCAGTCCTGGAGCGAGTGCTGTGTGAACAAAAGCCAGAACTAATGCTATGTCGTAGTGCTGACACATGTTATCGGAAGTTATAAGGAAGATAAACGTTCGCGAATAGAAAAAATTAGCAAACTGTAATAAAGCAGAGATCAGTTATTTCTTCACTTTCCACACTGAAGCTGAAATCGTTTGCCAGCTTCAGTGAAAGTTAATGTGCCTAGCATTTTCGACTCCTACATTACACATCACATCCTGATGTCATGTGTCTTTACGGGACCTTTATGGGTTGTGTGTGAATGCGTCCACATATTCCAGGTAAATTCAAAATCTAGCGACCCGGGAACAATTGCCAGGACATATTACCCGTGTATTTTCTGGAATTGCAGTGAGAACGGGGCTTAAGTGGAAGAGGGGGTACACAGAAGAATGTTAGATGCAAAAAGTTAGAGAACCACTGTCCTATCTTAAAAAAACATATATCAATGGAAAGCTTATTTATTCAGCTTTCAGATGATGTATACATCTCGATTAAAAAAATTTGACTGTTATGACTGGTTTTGTGGTCCATGGTCACATTTGTTATAGTAATGAGCTCTTTAAATTTCAAATCTTGTTTTTTCTTTTTTTAGAATGTCAGTGTGGAGTCTTGCAATGTTCTGTCATTGCATTGTACTTCTACACTTCTACTACTACTAATTTTTATATATATATAAATTTTTGTTTTCCATTGCAATCTTTGTTTATCAAAAAATGAAAACACCTTCACTAGGGTTGCGCCAAAAGATGATGCCATCTTCCATCGCGATGGCTGATAGCCATCATGTTGAGCTGACATCTTGACATCCCCCACCATTCCCCCTACACTGAAACTGCTTTTGAATGCACGATCGCTTTTGAGTGTCACTTTCAACTTCGAGATTCGAGATCACACTTACTCTGTTTATACTATGTAGTAGCTGTATTTACCACGCATTTGACAAGATTAGATGTTTGTCAGTGGTGCTGAGGATCTGCAAATCATTTGCCATCATCCTTTCTTACCCTGTTTATGTGGTAAGCAAAATTTTATATACTGTAATGTAATGTAACAGGCAATCGTTTTCTGAATACGGAATACTGAATCCAAAACAAACGGATCTATTGTCTTCATCCTGCTGCAAGGTTCGTGTGGGTCGGGCAGTGTTCATGGAGGAAGGGTCCAGGTAAGGGGCGGAGTCCTGCAGCTGCATGCGCTTCCCTCTTCGGTCTGGGGTGCGAGGGGTGGCGGCTTCTTCTAGCGGCCGCATCCTGCTCGTTGGCTGCGGCATCCTGGCCCATCGGCCGTGTAAATGGGTGCAGTTCTTGTCCGGACCATGGGTCCGGCTGCTCACGTCTCTGGTTGCACGGGTGTCCCTCAATGCACCCTTCCTGGACCCACGAGGACACCAGTGTGCATGCCCAGGGAAGAGACCGGTCTCTCAGAGAAACCGGGTTTTAGTCGACAGCCTCAACCAACCACAGGGCAAAATGACAATAACAGAGAAGTCACTTACGCCTTTTGTGGCTGGTAGGCTGTCTCCTTCGTTCCTCCGTCCCAGTCCGGGTTTTCGTGAACTTTTGCGAGTGAGAGGGAGTGACGTCACCAGGTGTTTCCCAACTGCGCTGTCTAGGCTCCGCCTTGCCCACATTCTCCACCAGTGTAACGGGAGCAGCCAACGACAGACACAGTGGGCGTGGCTTCAGGCCTCGGAGAGGCTTTTATTAGCAGAAAATAAAACAAAACAGGGAATAAAAGTGGCCAAAGGGGGAGAGTGTCCAAATAAACAGGGGATCTGTCATCGTCATGCTACAGGGTTCGCCAGCCCTGGCTCGTCCAGCGCCCCTCCTCTCTCAGGAGGAGGTAGCTGACTCGTCACTATATATATATATATATTCAAAACAACCGCCGTCAGTCAGCAAACAAGAAGCATTCATCTTAATTTTTTCCAAACAAATACAAGGAAAAGCATATTACTGATTTATCGTTTCTGAATGCTAGTTATTGTTTTCACAGGAACTTCGGAAGCTGTGTTACAAAAATCTGAGCAAACACTGAAGTAAAGAGTAATCTAGATCTAATCTAGTATCATTGATGTTGGTGTAATAGTAGGTAATACTACTATACCGGATGTGAACATTGCATGAAGCTCAGTGATTCTGTCACTCAATGCGCTCTACAGTAAACGGGTGCTTCATTCTTTTTCTGACCAATTCCACATGCTTGTGCTATGCACCGCTATCTGGACAGGTAGATATGGAAAGTTTTCTTTGATGCTTCCAGTGTAGAGATGGCATCTGAGCGTTGCAAATCATTTTCTTTTGAAAGTTTCAGCTCATATTGTTCATCTTTGGTTTAAACTCCGGGGGATGAACAAATGTGTCCTGTAGCAAATCTCCACAAAAGCAAACTCTTGTAAAATGGAAGCAGTTCCGGGGGAATGACGTATGAGGTCAGCATTGCGCATACCCTTTAACCAAATTCCCCCCAAGAACACCTCAACACCCCTTTCAAAATTACTGCTTCGAGGTCCCCCGATGCTCTCCGACCGCCCCCGTTGAGAAACACTATTCTATGGTCTTGCTGCTTAAATCCCATTTTTGTTCATCCCAGCACTTTTATTTTAAAAATGTAGTTTTTTATTTTGTAAAATATCAGATTTCACCCAGACATAAATGGGTTATGGCTGTCGGTTTATCATTGACTTTTTTTAAGCAATAGGAATGTTAAATACATCCAGAGAAGGCTTTGTAAAACCTGTGCCATGAGCTGTGAATGATGAAGGGCTTGTGCTGTTAGATGAGACACAGCGGACTCTGCCATAACTCATTTCCATGTCCGAATCGCAGACGACTGCATGTTAGACAGCATTGCGCAACGCAGACAGTGATCTACCTATATCCCTTGCAGCAACAACATTATAAAAGACCTGTAGGGATGGCGGCTTAAACAACATACAGATCTTTCACAAAAAAGAGACTTTGATATTGAAGATGTTGAAGTCAATACTGCCCAGACACTGGAAATGGCAAAGAAGATGTTCATGGTGGGCATGACATGGGACTACCCAGATTAGCATCTTCTATATATTTATTTATTTTTAGTGCTCTTTTGTTTTTTGTTTTTTTGTTTTTTTTCAAGAGAGTAATTTCGGATAAGTGCTTCTCTCTGAATAGCACTGCACTGCAGACCTATGATCTGAACAAGTGACCATCTGTTCAGCCCTCCATTTTTTTCCCCCAAACAAGCAACTTGCAATATAAGAAGAAATTTGCAAGCTACTCAAAACCCAGTGCACAGATGCTACGGTGCCATACCAGAATATTTATAGGGGCTCATTGAGGAACACTGAATGATTTTTATAGTCATTCAAGACTGATGAAAGTGCACTTCTGTAAATTTACCTGCAGCAAAATCCTCTTGAGGTGAAGGGATGGGAGCACAGCTGAAGAGTGAATGATCCCAGAGATGTCATTTAGCGAGAATGTTATTTAAAGGTGCATTATTAACATGAAAATGCCCGGAAGAGCCAGCATTTACCAAAGCTGTGAGTAAAGCATTTTTATTTTACAAAAAAAATAAAATAAAATAAAATCGAAGGTTGCTCTCTGGATACCAAAAGCACAACCAATGCTTGTCAAAGAACTGTACTTAGCTTTAGACATTTAACAGAAGCACAAATTGTTGTTTTGAATGAGCTCAATTTCGAATGTAGAATACCTGTGACAAAAAGAGGAAAATTCTTGTTAGCTTGTGAACAGATCCTGTTTTTCTAGGATATGCCAAGTTATAAGCAAGTCAAGAGGACTAGGAGAACGGATTCCAAACCAGTCAATTTCTCCGAGTCAGTCAGTCGGATACAGAGCTCCACAAATTTACTGCCACATACGCAAGTACCTCAAGCTGAACCATGCTGAAAAGAACCTGTTTGTTGAGCAGCGAGTAGCTCTTATTTGATTTTTGCCCTTCAGTTCCCTTGACAAGTCCCACAGTTTATCTTGTTTGGTGTAGTTCTGAAAGATTAAAAGAACAATTCTGAAATGTTGACATTATTTACGCACCCTCATGATGTTCCAAATCTCTGTTGTTATTTTTTCTTTAGCTTCTTTAGTGAGTTTTTAAGCACATGCCACTCTTTTCAATATATTAAAAGCGAGGCTAGGGCTGTCAAGCTCCAAATTGATAAAAGAAGCACCATAAAAGTATTATGAAAGTGCTTCAAACATCTTGCATGTTCCAAGTCACACAATAGATTTGTGTAACGAACAGCGAGTCAGTTTAACAAGATTGAATGCTAAAAATCTTTTGGACCAGTGGTTCTCAGCTACAGTCTTAGGGATTGACTGCTGTGCATGTTGTATGTTTTCCTTATTTAATGCATCTAATTCAGATCATCAGCTCTTCAGGAGAGAAATTCTGGGTGTGTCAGACAAAATGTGCAGAACAGTGACCAAAATTGAGAATCACTGTTTTAGATTTTTTCTTTAACTGGGTAAAAAAAAATGGATTGAAATGGTAAAGTTCAAAACAAACAAACAATTATAACGGGTGAAAAAAATAATTAAATGCAGCTTTTATTACAGCAACCCCAGTATTGGTTCTAAAATTCGGTCATTTACTCCTCATATGTACACAACAGAAACATTTATACTTGATATGTGCTCAGATGAATCTGAATCAAATTGAGAGCTTGTGATTTGGAATCTAATCGAATTGAGAAATCAGTTCATTTTATATTACTTCTCTCATGAAATGTATTATTATCTCATGAAGCTTTTTGTAGAAATCCTAGTTTGGCTCATTTTGCTTCAGATTAAATTGCTTTGCTTAAATTATTGTTCTCTACAGTACATATTGGAGAGCAGTGATGTGATAAGATGTGGTCACCATGCAGAAAATGTATATTGCCTTTACAGTACACCACAGACATCTCAAGACATTTTTTCTTTGACTCATTTCCTCATGAGGTCACTCGCCCCAGAATGAGTCAATTCTACTTATCAACCCTGAAGGGATTTGCACTGTGCGACCTGTGTGTCGAGACTGAAATATTTATTGCCATCATTCTCTTGGGGAAACAACATGAACTCACACAACAATACCCCACAGGGGATGGTAAAATTACACACTATCCTTTAAGAATCCCATTTACATTTTTCTTTTATGGTCCAAAGTAGCATTATTTGAATTGTGAATTGAATTGAAGACTTTATTTGTTTTAGACCTGTGGCTTGTTCTGAGACACATTTAAAGCTTGTTTAGCAGCATGAAGTTCTCTTTGTCTTTCGGCAGCTGCTTTGTCAGAACATCTAGCTTTAAGTAATGTAGGCCTATATTTTCTGAAGTACAATAGAACAAATATAATTTTGTTTACTAAATGTTTTTGAAGTTACTGCTTGGTGGCATTTTCATTTCTACATGAAGGTTTAGTCGCAAGTTTAGTGTGCTTTCATGAAGGTTACTTGTCATTTAGCAGACGATTTCTACTATTCTAAACAAATGGCAGGAGCTGTTTCCCTAGAGCTACATGGTATTAAGTGTCCTGATGAAAGACTTGATTGTGTTAGGCTTCACTTAGAAACTCCCCAGTTTATGTCTCAGTCCTGCCCAGAATCACATTTGTGACGTCTGTGTTATCAGCACAGAGTCTTAATCACCAGACGGCCACTCACAGAGACAGCGACTGGCCAAATTGCCTGACTTTGAGTGTTTTCACACTTTGTACGATTGCTTCAGTCCATAAACACTTTTAGTTGGTCCCCTCTGTTCTGCTTTCACACTATTTTCTGATGTGGCGAAGCGCTTCCATCATCAACATGTGGCAAGAAGCTTTTAAATGCTCATAAAAATAGGGAACAATGTTTGCTTTACCTTATCAGTTTTGCAAATCTATTTCAACGACATTTCAAATCATTATTCATATTGAATAAATGAATATTTATGAACTTGGAGTAATGTACTGTACTGTCTTAAAGCCTTTCATTTCTGTTTCAAAAGGTTTGAACTGCTGTCGTTTCATATCTTTAATATCTTGCCGTTTTGTCCATCGTCTTAGTTTTTGCCTAGAGTAAGAGTGTGAAATACACACTTATGAGCATGTCGTCTAATAAAAAATGAACACTTATTTACATTCCGCACTGCTGATGTAACAGTGCTGGCTATGCATGAGTCTTACATATGCATGAACGTATATTTAAAATGAAAAATAGACTTTTACAAATAAAGCATGGAAAATTACTGAAACATATTAAAGTAATTGTTTTCATTATTTTTGCATATAAAAAAATATGTTTTTCAGAGTCATGCTGCATGCCTCCTGAGGGCACCACCACTGGCCTAAATGACAAGAATCCTCTACCTCATTTTCACGAGAAGTCATGTGGCTCCTTGATGCATACAAACCAGACATTAGCGTCAAACCAATCTGAAAATATTTAACACTTGCACCTTTACAGAGTTCATAATTGTCCATAATTACTATCCCATGTTAGTCTGATATTAGAAGTAAGTCTGATGATTTTGCCTGAGGTATGTGTTGGACTTTTTGTGCATTCTCTTACTAATAACCCATTTGAATCAAACATAAGAAGCTTTATACCTCCACAGCTTCATTTATAATCATAGTTAACTATCCAGAACAGATGTTCCTATATAGACTTGCTCTACTGTACGGGTTATTGTTTTCTTATCCATCTGTTACTTTGTATTTCTTTGAAGCAAAATTATAATTTTAATGGATTCTTATGCTTGATGCACAAAGAAGTCACCTTCTCTGGTCTGCCATCCATTTGGATTTCAACACACCGAATGAGAACTGAAACCTATAGCCCTCTGCCATCCACTTGAAGTGCTATACGCTAGACATTAACACAAGAGTTAAATTCATTTTGTTTGTGCTCTTCTATTTAATGCACAGTATTTCCCTCTTACCTGCCACTGCAGTCTTTGCCTATAGGCCAGTGTGAATACTGTAATGATGTGCTGAATTATGCAGCAGACCCTCTGATAGGCTCTTTCGCCTTTACTCAAATCTCCCTTTTAGGCATCTGTCCTTAATGTTAATGAACTTGCTCTTAAATATTTCTCTTTTTACCTCCTTTGCTCCCATTGTTTCCACCCCTTCTCTTCATTCCCACTTAACACACTCTGCTTCCATCCAAATGTCCACATCTCTTTCATTTTTTTTCACCCCCTCTTCTCTGCCTATTGGTCTTTCCCAAACGGATCTAGCTTTCTCAAGTCTTAATCCCCCATTCTGTGTGTCTTTTTCCCCAGTGTCAAAAGAACCACAAGGAGAATTAATGGGGGAGAGAGAAAGAGGGAAATGAGAGAAGAAATTATGACGTCAGCGTGCCTTCTGGTTCAAAGCTATGACATTAGCAGCTCCGGCGCTGAAATGTAGCCAGTATGACAGAGAGATCGATGCATTTGCGTTTGTGGGTGTGTGAATGTTCTGCCAAGCCCTGAGTCAGTGCTTTTCTTAAAATGCGAATATAGGTATGCCTGTGCTATACATCACATGAAATATCACACTATTGCCCGTCTATGCACTCACGTACATGTTGTTTGTGTGTAAATAAGTGTTTAGTGGGAGGTTAATTAAAGAGAGTGTGTATGTGCATGTCTACAGCGAAGGCGTGGGGATGGGTGGGTAGGTTTTGATGGCTGGCGTACAAAGTGACTTGAAAATGATTCATGGTGTTGCTGGCGCTTAGATGGCCTGCCATTTGTATCAGTACAAGCGCACAGTCTCTCCCTCCCTCTCTCGTTCTTGTGTGCTCTCGCTTTTTCGCTCATTGTGCGAGGAACACAAACAACAGGCGCGGAGGGCTGCCTCATCCTCTCTGTTCTTCTTTATATTCACTTTTATTTACTCAGCTTGTTCTGAATCTACCCAGGCAGGGATGGATGCTTTATGACCAGGCAGATTTATTGCGGAGAATTGAGACTCTCTCCTGCGTTGAAGGATCTAATGCATGAATCAGTGCAGGAGGAGTAATGATTTCCCATGTTCCCTGTGGAATGGTGGGGTTCAAGGAGGTGAGATGTGTTAGCTTTCTTCTCCAATCCCCCTGCAGGGACTAAACTACTGCTGCCAGGTTAATGTATCTTGGTATCTGGTGGCGTCCTGATTTATGCTGAAGGACCGTATTGCTGATGGCTTGCCTTTCATGTTTTCCCTCTGTTCAGTTCTCTGTGTTTCTAACAGTTCTTCTTTCTTTCTCCCTCAAGGTCCTGCATAAAGTACTACCCACCCAAGTGACTCTCTGGCTGTGCCATGGCGGCGAGGCCTGCCTTTTCGTTCTTATTGGCTGTGTTGGCGTGCACTGGGCCAGCCCAGCCCTCCCCCCCACTGCTGCTCCGCCCCCGGGAGAGAGAGAGGGACTCTGGAGGGGCTTCGGGCGGAGTCAACATCGCTGTGGTCCACTCCGGCTCCTCCCACCTCCCGGAAACGAGCGCCGGGGTGGGGGGCGTGGGTGGCGCCTCTTCGGCGGGCTCCGGCTCTGGTGCCGGGCCAAGCAGCAGCAGCAACTCGGGGACGGGTTTTCTGAGTCGGGCCTGGTCGGGACAGGTGGGTGAGAGTGTGATGACACCATGGGGACCCGCAAACGTGATCTGGCTGGCCGTGAATGAAAGCAGTCCTGGGAGCCTCTTGCTACAGTTGTGCGAGTTACTGGCTACCACTCCACTACAAGGCCTTGTGTTTGAGGAAGAGAAGCCACCACCACCCAACCGGGCACCGTTGGCACCAATGCTTGAATTCGTCTCGGCCCAGACAGGAGTGCCTGTGATTGCTGTTGGAGGAGGGGCTGGCTTGGGGAGGGAGCCACAGGTAAGAGTTAAGGTTCATTGTTGGCTTACATTTAGGGATGAAACGATTACAGGTTTGATAATAAATCATGATAAAATTCCCCACAGTTAGTATTAACATTTCATATTTAAATTATCATTAAAACCATATTCAATTACCTCGATTTGGACAACTCAGGATGAATAAATATTATCCAGCATAAAGCAAAGTTTTAAGTAACAGTGTCAGGATGCACAGTACACAGAGTAATATAGTTTTTTTTGTGAAAACATGGCAGAAAGTTGGTTTTAAAAGAGTGCTAAGGGAATTATACAAAGTAATTATATGAATGTAACGGAAGAGAGCCAGTAAGGTTCTGGCTGTCTTCAGAAAAGATTTGATGGCATTTTGATTTTATCTTTGCTCCATGTCGTACGTAATAAAGTAGTCTTCTTAATTGCAATGCTCTGCAGAGGGTATGAGAAACAGCTGTAATTCTGCTGTTCCATAAGCGCCACCTAGTGTCAGAGAGTGGATTTACAGAGTATCACATTCACATTCAGCCTGTGTGCAGTTTTTGTCTGGCCAAAAAACAGAACGAATTTCAATGCCCTGCTGTAAATTTTATGTGGATTCTACACATTTAAAAATTTTGGATAAGGCATCTAGAATTTTTATGAAGCAGATACTATACATATTATACAGTTTATCTAAAACATGCTATTAAATAAACTGTTGTCAGTCATGTTACCATTTAAACTACAGTAGATCACTGGTAATGTTATTGTTTTAGTGTTCATGCAAAAATAATTATATTTATTATTTGTTGATTTTAAATCTAAAACTTGGTGAAGAGATTTATGTGTCTGTACTTTTTGAGCATTTCCAGTACATTTTAACAATACCGTGATGATACTGGTAACTGTGATAATTTTGGTCACTATAATCATGATAATAAATTTCCATACGCTTATATCTCTACTTACATTTGAGAGAACAGAGGATACATTTTTTCATTTCCCAAACAAATGGATTCTCCAACCAAAATTTAGAATTTCCTCATTTACTCATCCAGATGTGTATAATTTTCTTACTTCCATTGAAATCAAATGAAGACCATTTTTCATTGGTCCCTCAAAGTTGATTCCTCAAAAACCACACAAAACAAATGTGACGCTACTCCATAGGACCCCAGTTGGTGAATCATTGTCTTCTGAATCCAAACAATAGGTGTGTATGAGGGAAAAATACTCATTTGAAACATTGCTTTCAGCATACTTTCCAAAAAAAAAAAAAGTAAATTATATATATGTATATTCCCTTAGAAATCCATAAATACTTGTATAGTTGCCATCAATACAAAAAGATGTTTTTTTGTAGTCACGACATCATCTTGCAGGTGCAGCCTGCACTAGAGTAGCCAGACAAACCCAGTCAGGTGCAGCCTAATAAAAACGATAGTAAAATAAAAAACTGAAGCTCATTACCATTTTCTTTTGGACCTTTTTTTTTCTGGAATGCACAAAGCACTTTCCCACAGAGATGCAATAGTATTTGGTCATTTTTCAGCCATGACCTCAGTTGTCCTCTCTATGTACACTGCTCTCAGCGGCCAGGAAAAGCACTGAACTGTCTCCCAAATATGCCTCTTCTAATTTTAGTGAAACAGTGGGTAATTATTCAATGTATTAAGCATTAGTCAACAATACAGGTCACTTGGGGGCTTTTTAAACAGTGAATGGGCAGTAAACAGAACAGAATGTTGTGTACGAGCCACCTGTGTATAATAGGAAAATGTTTTACCAATGTTATGGTAGATGAGGCAAGAGTTATGGTGCCTATACACACTGGAATTTATCTACATTTTGGCTTAGAGGACAAAAAGCTAAAATTGATGCACCATCATTTGACCATAACTTGAGAAAATTTTACCTTTCGACATTACAAGTTGTATCACCCCTATAAAGACATTTCAGAATGGCAAAAGCAGAGAGGATTTCTGATTGGCTGAAAAGGTGTGAGACACTCCCAAAAACATTTTTGCTGTTTATGGACCCTGGGTCTGTCATGTAGGATATTTCAGGACACATTTGATTTGATTTGATGTATTCCAAAGAAAACAGCTAAAGCACTTTAATCTAAATGTAAAAAAGTATGTACAGTATTAAGATGACATTGTATTTCCATAGTAAGGTGCCATAAGTAACTGAAAATCTTGTGAAGATGGTTTTGTACCCACTCTGTTATTAAGTGTTATTCCTACACAAACACATCTGGTACATCTATTATTGTCAGAAATGAGTCAGTCAGAGGCCTTTTGAAGGTCTCTTTTTAAATTATCATTAAAACCATATTCAATTACCTCGATTTGGACAACTCAGGATGAATAAATATTATCCAGCATAAAGCAAAGTTTTAAGTAACAGTGTCAGGATGCACAGTACACAGAGTAATATAGTTTTTTTTGTGAAAACATGGCAGAAAGTTGGTTTTAAAAGAGTGCTAAGGGAATTATACAAAGTAATTATATGAATGTAACGGAAGAGAGCCAGTAAGGTTCTGGCTGTCTTCAGAAAAGATTTGATGGCATTTTGATTTTATCTTTGCTCCATGTCGTACGTAATAAAGTAGTCTTCTTAATTGCAATGCTCTGCAGAGGGTATGAGAAACAGCTGTAATTCTGCTGTTCCATAAGCGCCACCTAGTGTCAGAGAGTGGATTTACAGAGTATCACATTCACATTCAGCCTGTGTGCAGTTTTTGTCTGGCCAAAAAACAGAACGAATTTCAATGCCCTGCTGTAAATTTTATGTGGATTCTACACATTTAAAAATTTTGGATAAGGCATCTAGAATTTTTATGAAGCAGATACTATACATATTATACAGTTTATCTAAAACATGCTATTAAATAAACTGTTGTCAGTCATGTTACCATTTAAACTACAGTAGATCACTGGTAATGTTATTGTTTTAGTGTTCATGCAAAAATAATTATATTTATTATTTGTTGATTTTAAATCTAAAACTTGGTGAAGAGATTTATGTGTCTGTACTTTTTGAGCATTTCCAGTACATTTTAACAATACCGTGATGATACTGGTAACTGTGATAATTTTGGTCACTATAATCATGATAATAAATTTCCATACGCTTATATCTCTACTTACATTTGAGAGAACAGAGGATACATTTTTTCATTTCCCAAACAAATGGATTCTCCAACCAAAATTTAGAATTTCCTCATTTACTCATCCAGATGTGTATAATTTTCTTACTTCCATTGAAATCAAATGAAGACCATTTTTCATTGGTCCCTCAAAGTTGATTCCTCAAAAACCACACAAAACAAATGTGACGCTACTCCATAGGACCCCAGTTGGTGAATCATTGTCTTCTGAATCCAAACAATAGGTGTGTATGAGGGAAAAATACTCATTTGAAACATTGCTTTCAGCATACTTTCCAAAAAAAAAAAAAGTAAATTATATATATGTATATTCCCTTAGAAATCCATAAATACTTGTATAGTTGCCATCAATACAAAAAGATGTTTTTTTGTAGTCACGACATCATCTTGCAGGTGCAGCCTGCACTAGAGTAGCCAGACAAACCCAGTCAGGTGCAGCCTAATAAAAACGATAGTAAAATAAAAAACTGAAGCTCATTACCATTTTCTTTTGGACCTTTTTTTTTCTGGAATGCACAAAGCACTTTCCCACAGAGATGCAATAGTATTTGGTCATTTTTCAGCCATGACCTCAGTTGTCCTCTCTATGTACACTGCTCTCAGCGGCCAGGAAAAGCACTGAACTGTCTCCCAAATATGCCTCTTCTAATTTTAGTGAAACAGTGGGTAATTATTCAATGTATTAAGCATTAGTCAACAATACAGGTCACTTGGGGGCTTTTTAAACAGTGAATGGGCAGTAAACAGAACAGAATGTTGTGTACGAGCCACCTGTGTATAATAGGAAAATGTTTTACCAATGTTATGGTAGATGAGGCAAGAGTTATGGTGCCTATACACACTGGAATTTATCTACATTTTGGCTTAGAGGACAAAAAGCTAAAATTGATGCACCATCATTTGACCATAACTTGAGAAAATTTTACCTTTCGACATTACAAGTTGTATCACCCCTATAAAGACATTTCAGAATGGCAAAAGCAGAGAGGATTTCTGATTGGCTGAAAAGGTGTGAGACACTCCCAAAAACATTTTTGCTGTTTATGGACCCTGGGTCTGTCATGTAGGATATTTCAGGACACATTTGATTTGATTTGATGTATTCCAAAGAAAACAGCTAAAGCACTTTAATCTAAATGTAAAAAAGTATGTACAGTATTAAGATGACATTGTATTTCCATAGTAAGGTGCCATAAGTAACTGAAAATCTTGTGAAGATGGTTTTGTACCCACTCTGTTATTAAGTGTTATTCCTACACAAACACATCTGGTACATCTATTATTGTCAGAAATGAGTCAGTCAGAGGCCTTTTGAAGGTCTCTTTTGTCACTTAAGCCTCATGCTGTCAACACATGCCCTGGATTTACAATATTTAAAATCTCAGTCCTTTTCGCACAACAAACAGCGTCTGGGCTTGTTTGGAAAAATCGCTACTTAAATTATTCATTCTGCGGCAACCATACATGAGATTGTGGACAAAAAATTCACCGTGTCATACTACTTAATATGATTTCACCATAATTAAGATGACCAATTAAACTTGAATAAGTTTCAGGCTACCTATGTTGTTTTAATTCACACTCGGGAGACAGCCTCTCCACCACCGCATTTCTCTCATGTGGAAAAATATTACATTACATTTTCATTTGCTTGCTTAGGCTTTAATTAACTACACTTAGAAAGGCTCATGTGTTGTGGATTGGTGAGAGCGTGGGTTTGGAGCCATGAAGTTAACTCTCTCTCGCAGGGGCATGTCTCCAGAGACTTCTTTTACCTCTTCACAAACCGCCAACCGGAGCATGGCACAAAGGAGTCACTTAACTGGTTTAATTAGGACAGTAATCAATTACATCATGTGGTTAAATATTTCTGTGTGAGACGAAAGTAGATGTTTCAGACACCGTTTTGGCACCCGTCACACTCTGCCAGAGCTGCAGAATGTGATGCTGCAAGTGCAAAATCCAGTTTCAAGTGCTCAATGTAGATTGATTTCAGCCGAATCAAAGCTGCGGCATCAGAAGAGACTGGAGTCTGTTAGTACTGGGATTCTTTTGAAAACACAAACACCTCAGGCTTTCGCTCTCCCCCCTAAAAGAGTGAAAAATAAATGTAGAATTGCATATTGCATCTGTTTTAGGCAGATTTTTGATGTCATTTTTAAACATGCCCTTCCAGGGTCCATTTCATTCTTTGAGAACTTCTGAATAAAATAAAATAACTTAGTCCATCTGGACCTCAGTATGGCACATAATGCAGTACAGAAAATTATTGCCATCTCAGGGACATAAGCTAGCATGTGCACAACTTCTGGTTCAAGTATAAGTGAAGTATAAGTTTAGATTGTTGGACTCTTCAGTTGCCTAGATGTGATATATGTGAGAAATTGGAACAAAGCATCTAAATAAACAATCGAGTTCAAATAAAAAAATGTTTCCTGTCACATTTAAATAGGTCATTTTTGAGAGGGAAAAAAGAAAATTGATTTTATATTCTTACCACAATATAGAATTGATCTATAAGTTTCCAAAAATATAATGTGTTTATAATGCATGGTTTGGCTGCTGAGAGGTTGCAGAGCAGACTGTTCCAATTCTCTATGTACAGAATGTAATTGCTGCTAACAGAAGGTACTTCATTAGCACATATAGATTTACATTTTGGGTCATTTAGAGCTGAAATTGATCTAGTTGTGTTAAATGTACTGTCTATTGTTTTGCAATTAAGTCTAAATCTTCCCACCTGCAATGCATTTAATGCTTGCTGCAAATCCAGTTTCAAGTGCTCAATGTAGATTGATTTCAAGAGAATCAAAGCTGCAGCATCAGACGTGACTGGAGTCTCTGGAGCACAAACACCTCAAACAACCCAGCCCCACTTCCAAAAATGATTAAAAAAGAAATAGAGCTTTGGTTTTAAACAAACGCATTGAAGTTGGAAAAAAGTTTGTAAAAAAAAAAAGTTTGTTAAATGTTATTCACCATCAGTTACACAGTAAATATCTCTCTTTTTTTTATTTATTACATATTTCAATTGAATTCTATATGTATGACAGGAAGGTCTGAAATGACTCTCTCCCTTCGGCTCACCTGCTCCTATTTTGGTGTATCAAATTTATCAAGGTATTTGATTCCAATGTGGAGTTGAAGGAAATGTCGAAACATGGCAAATATAACCTGACCCATTTAGGGGCTTCACTGTTGCAAGTAACAGTACTACTGTAAGCTCTTTGAGCTTTCACAAGCTAGTCTTAATTTAAATATAGAGCGGAAGTGAGCCTTTATGCCTGGTTAATGCTCGGCAGTCGTGACATTTTTCTCCTCACCAGGTTTGCGGCTCCTCTGTCTGGTTATTATTTGAAAGACTCGACGTAATAGCCTGGCTTTATCCTTTGGTCACACAGTATGAACACTTGTTTAGCATGTTTGTGTTGTAATGAGCATGTTAGAAAACATGCTGAGTGCATTGAATGCTGACAGAGATGTTAAAAATTCCTCTCTGTATTTTACAGGTATTTATCATGAATATACTAACAGTGTAAGTGTAATTATAGGAGAAAAAAAACCTGCCAGATTGCCAAGGTAACGCCTAGGGGAAATGATTCATAAGGGGAAAGTACTGTGGAGTTAATTGAGATTTTATTTGCATAGGAAGTTTTTGTAATGGGGAAAACTGTTCTAGATGAAGACATACTTAAAATCAGCGAGTTCAACAACACATTGTTAGTAGTTGCCATGGCTGATATTTTGTTGTGTCATTATGTCAGGTGTCTATACTGGGTTAAAAACAAGCCAATTTGGGTAAATAACAGTCTGAAGACATGCTGTGTTAATCTTATCCGACAAGTTGGGGTGTTCATTTACCCAGCAGGCTGGGTTACACATTTAACACAGATGGTAGCTCATTTTGACTAGAATTCTGGGTTGATTTGACTTCAAAGCGGTTATTATTTTAATCTTTCTATAACTCTAGAAATAAATTGATTAACCGTGAATTTGAATAGGCTGTTTTTTCAGTCACAGAATTATTAATTCATACATAGATGACTCAGACCATTTAGATCAAATTACCACTTTGGCTATTTTAAATTAAAATCCAGAAATAATAATGTCTGTGGAAAAATATAGACGCTATGGACGAGCAAATATGTGCTTAAGTCAAATTCAATATATGAAAGCTTTGATTATTATAACTGGGGCCATCTTGAATGGTCACATCTCTTCACTCGCTCTATTGCGGTTGATGTTTGTGTAAATCCTGCAAAAGTTCTACGTGAAGCTATACCATAAACAGTGCAGGTAAACCAGGCATATTTAACCCACAGGTTTTTAAAGCATACAGACACAAAGCCCTCATTCTCACAGAGCACTTCTCAATGTAAACTTCTCTGAAGGCATAAATACACTATTTCCTATAATCTATACACTTTTTTTAGAAAAAGCTGTTTATGTGCAGATGTAAGTAATCAGACGTGTAAATGATAATTTGTCTGTATGCAATTTGCATTGCTGCAATTACAATATTTACTGTAATGTGTTGTTTAAGCAGCTGCAGTATACACAAGGCATCTGCCCAGAAATGATCCTTCAAAGATCTAGAGAGGTCTCAATTAGCTCGTCTGAATTTTCTGGAAATAAATTCAATTATAATTTAATGGCCAGTGTCACCAGCAGGCACAAAACAGGTGTCATGCCACATTTGTGATATACTTGATCATGATTATGATGCATTAGCAAGTGTCAGACTAAGCGTTGCTATTTTTCACTATCAGAAATACGGTTTTATGTCAGAGTAATAAATCTCCTCGATTGTACAGTGGAATGGTCACCTTCCGGGTATAGAAAAAAAGATGCTGAGATGAGCTGAAGCAAAGCCGACCTGACTGTTTCGAATCCTAAAGCAGCCAAGGACACTAATGTCACCTGAAACACAGGCTTATGAATAGCAATGAATCTTTTACGTCATGCTGTGTGGGTATTAAGAATGACTGTATTGATCTGAATGAGTAAGAAGCAGAAGGGTAAATGGAGGGACGAGAAAAAACCTGATGAATGAGATATACTGAAACAAAGGACTTGTAGACGACTGATCGAAAACTATGAGCAGATGTTCAGAGAAAATTTAGGTCAGAAAGGGAATCTTACATGCCCTAGTCCTTTCAGTAGTTCCTTTGTTTATGCAAAATACTATGTTGCAAAGTTTCTCCATGTCCCACATTTTCTTGCTCTTTCAGGAGAGCGGCTCCGTCTACTTGCAGTTCTTGTGCTCCACTGGCCTGCAGCTGGAGGTTATTTTCGAAGTTCTGGAGGAGTTTGATTGGACGGCTTTCTCTGTGGTTACCACACGCCACCACGGCTATGAGGACTTCCTGGCCATGGTAGAAGGCATGATAGATGGCTCCTTCATCGGCTGGGAGAGAAAGAGCGTGGTGATGCTCAACCTGACTGATGACCCCGGAGGAGCTCGTACACGCAGGCTGCTGAAAGAGAATGAAGCACAGGTCAGGAGTGGCCATATAAATGCAGTTGATTCTGAACGTCTCGTAAAAATGCTTCTATTTTGTGCATCAGATACATTTTGTAATCAAATACATTCACTTAAAGATGTTATTATGAGCACAAACATTTTAGTTTAAAAATAAACATCAGAATAGTATTTGGTTTGTTTCTCTTTTGCTTTAATGATAACAGCGTTCGAGCAGCTGCTTGAACTCAACAAGCTCATGTAAAACCTAATGATCAGTTTCTCCAGCATGATCTGGGAATGATCAAAGAGCATCTTGAGCCTCAATGGAAACAAAAGCATCTGACTGTCTGTACAAAGAAGTCACATGATCGCTGTTACAACATTACTTGCAGTTGATTAGTTATATGGCAATAGTGCAGGATTATTGATTTCATTTATTTCACTTTTTAAATACTAAAAGGGTTAATTTTGTTTCGTTTTTACGTTTTGACATACTTTTATTTATTCAAATCAAATCTCAAAATCTCACTTTCTTGAACATCTTTTTACGTCTTTATGCAAATCATAAAATGTTTTTTTTTTTAAATCTTCATATAATCCAATCCATTTCGTGAACTGCACTGGAAGCTCTTTCTCTCTTTTGCGACTGTCCAGTTCATTCTCCTCCTTTCACTGAACTAACGTTCCAGCTCCACTAGCTCATATTTCATCCCCAATCCCCCTTTTTTTAATTCAAAGTGGCTTCTCTGCCAGCGCAATTAACAACTGTATTACCAAATCAGTCTTGGTTAATTATAGAAGTATGAATATGACAACGAAAAGAGAAAAGGCAGCTCTAATGCCCCAGAGCAATTATTCTATAGCACTCCAAAATCAGCAACATAAGGTAAAGCTCCTCATGCGTGGTATAAGTCACTTCCTCCATATTCCCAGCTTGATTTCTCGATTAACCTTCTCTCTCATCGCTCATGTATCTGCTCCATGCTTTCTTTTTCTTCTTACTCTCTCTCTCACTCTCCTGCGTTCTTTGGCCTTTTCGTGAAGGCTCCCAAAGAGAAGGAGGTTGCGTGACCTATGAAAGGGGAGATGGCATCCGTAATGTTACTGAGCAGCGTGACATTAAATGACAGTTTCCTTCTGACCCAAAGGTGGCCAACTCAATTCCCGACAGGACTGGCCATGCCAGCAGACATCCTCGACGTTCAACAACTTGACTGATTAATTCTCCACAGTGTCCAAGCACCCAGACTTTCAGAGCCTAATCAGTGACTGATACAGGAGCACATTCAAAGTGCCTGTCACGGTTCCTGCATGGAAAAGAACGAGAAAAAAATTGGGGTCAGCTTGATGCAATGTGATAGGAACTTTTTCTCGCAGTGATTAAACATCAGTTTGGTTTTTGTAAGGGCCCAACAGACACATGCTACATCAAAGGGCAGATGTTATCGGCGAGCTTTGTTTTAAAAGTAAAAATCTGCCTCCAGTGATTTGCTTTGAAACATAAGCTTGCTAGCTTTATTTTATATTAATAAGCTTTACCAAAAAGACGAGCATGATAATAAATTGTAAATGTAAAATGTTAACTGCTCCATTATCAAAACTGCTATCAAAATGAATAATGCATTCCTCTTTCACAAGTGTTTAACAATCAGAGGCCCAGCGTAGAATAATTGCATCAGCTGTATAAAGTAATCAATGAATAAATAATTTTCACTATATGTGGGTTAAAAACAACACATTACAGCAGTGGTGTAATGTAATGAAGTAAAAATACTTTGTTACATTACTTAAGTATTTTTGGGGGGTATTTGTACTGTACTTGAGTTTTTATATTTCAGCCAACTTTTACTTTTACTCCACTATATTCCCTAATTAAAATGTATACTTTAACTGTGATTCATTGCCCCTAAGTATATTTGTTACTTACTACAAAATAGTCAGATGAACATAGACTGCAGGAAAACAGTTTTGACAAATCAGTGGTCTGGGGTTTGAACATGTTTGCTCATGTGCAAACAAGTGCAGATGATTATAATTTCCACTCAAGTCGAGGCTGGAGTGTGTGATATACAGCATCGTCTGTGATAATATGATGTTGTTGTAATGATGTGCAATCTGATGTTATCTAGTAGGCTATATCACCAAATCACACACTATTAAAACTCTATTAAAACTCAATATTGCAGGCATTCTAAATTGTAGACAGCAAAAATTCTTCTGTATGCTTTTTATATTTATATAGTTTAATATAGGCCTAGTTAACTTAATCTATATCACAAAAAGAGTACAGTTTCTGCAGATGTGTGAACACATTTAGTAATAATTTTATACAAGCTCAGTAAAGCAATAAGTGACTTACATTGTAGACATAATATCGCTTGTTTTTACTCAATTTTGACAATGAAAATAGTTATTTAGTTCTAAAACCTATTTATGCATCAGTAACTGCAGGTTAATTTCATCCATGTCCCGGCTGAAATACATTCAACTGTAGGCTAAATCCTATTTCAGATGCAGATTCCAGAATTTTTTTCTTATGTTGGAAAGTAAGGACCGGAAGAAGTGCTTCTTATTCTTACCCAAAAAATACAAAATGTGTGTGTGTGCTTGCTTTATTTACTAGTACTTTTACTTTCAATACTTAATTACATTTAAGATTTTAAAAATACTATCTGTACTTAAGTAAAATAAATATCACGTACTTTAAGACTTTTTCTCAAGTAATAAACAAATTCTTAAAGTTTGCGTTCTCACCAACTGGCAGTTTTAGAATTATATTTAAGGAGATGTTTATATTTAAGTATTTTCATTTATTTTTGCCCATGAAACAAAGAAAATAAAACCCATGGCCAATGAAAAAACATCTGGCGGTGTAGTCCAGTAGCAAGAGCCTAGACTTGCCCTGCTGGAAGGTCAATTGATTCCACACTTCTACTTTCGCTGCAGTTGTTATACTGTAGGAATTGTTGGAAGAGTGCAGGTCACCAGTCAACAACCCTCAAGAGTAGTTTTATCTCCCTGTCAGGAGCCTGTTGCTACATGTCGACAAGTGGGATAAGCAACCCCATCCCCAGCAAGAAAAACAACACCCCTGCACATCAAAGTAATTTCAAGATGTCTGACATCCCTGACCTTTTTCTGAAACGTGTGAAGAAAAATCCTGTGTACACCTTCCATGATTTGAGGTTACCAAAAAAAAAAAAAAAACCTTGGTCATGCTAAGGATACTGAAGAACATGAGTTAGCACATGTATAACAAGCTGACCAGATCACTCTGTTCCGATAGGACAATCTCTGAAATTATAGAAGTATCATGAGCTGCCAGAAAGACCTTATTGGGCTTGATGACTGTAATTCGTTTTTTTTTTTTTTTTTGCCGTCACTTTAAGTCAGCATGATATTCATTTTCCTGATTAGATTCTTTAATATTCTTTGCATGACCAAAGTTATTTTAATAAACCCCTGATCTTCTTTGTCTTTCTTAATGTGACATTTTAGAGTAAATCAGTAAATTGAATCAGAAAGAAGTGTCTTAAGTTCCATTTTAATTAAACATTACAATGATTTTTTCTTATTTTCATCATTATGCACAAATGAATGAACATTAAGTAAATACATTTAGATTTTATGTCGACTTTAAGATGAAAAAGTGGTTCCTTTTGAATATTTATTCCTTTCTTGCTCTGCCATTCTCTACAGGTGCGACTGCTATATTGCTCACAGGAAGAGGCGGAGCACATTTTTAAGGCTGCATGGGCATCAGGGCAGGCTACTCCCTCACATATGTGGTTTGCGGTGGGCCCGGCTCTGTCTGGACTTGGTCTTGAGGGTCTTCCCAAGGCTCTGTTTGCTGTGCGACCCCAGGGATGGAGGGATGAGCCGCGACGGCGAATTGCAAAGGGGGTGTCAGTATTGACGCATGGTGCTATGGCTTTACGTAGAGAGTACAGCGGGGCTCGAGGGACAAGCTTTGCTGGGAACTGCGTGACGGATGGAAATCAAACACAGAGGGTACCGGATAGAATCAGGTGAGAAAATCAAATTGAAAGCTGATAAATTCACAGCTTTGTTGGGTGTACATCCCTGTCTCATCCAAGAAGGAATAGAATATAGACTGTCATTCAAAATTTAGAGGTTGGTAAGGTTTTATTCATGCTTTTTTTCTCTTATGCTCTACAATCATTTTACTTAAACAAATTATGATTAATTTAATGTGAAACTTACTAGCAGTTTCTAAATTAAAATAATTGTTACCACCAAATCTTTTCAGTATCAAGCTAAAATTTGGGTCCACAAATCACATATTTTAATTTTATGACATCTTTAGAAAATCATGAATAAGTTTTTTTTGTTTGTTTTTTTAACCATGATCTATCTGCATATAATTGCAGGGAGATAAAATTCCAGCTGCATTTGATTAAAGGTACTGACCCAAATTAAGTCCTGACTCGTTCCACTCAAAATTGTTAAAGCATTCATTTGATAATAAATATTGATTACATTTTTGTTGTAATATATCTCCCCACAGTTTCCTGACACAAACTGAAATCTTTATTTCAGGCTGTTGTTAATTATGTATGAACACTACACTGACTTTGTACTGTTAGAGGAAATGGCCCTAAACCGGGTGCATCATGAACAGCAAAAAAAAACAAAAAAAAATACATTGTAACAAGTTTCTGTTTCATCTCTTGCAGCACAAAATTCAAAGAGCGGTGCCAAACAGTGCGACTATGATGATTGTATCAAAAACCCCTGTTGTCTGTTTCCTGGGTCTCTTTTCACCCATCACCCCAATGAGGCCACGTGTGTTCAGTCACACACACATGCCCTTAACCTGCATTTGATTTGTGTTTGACAGCCCATACTGCAGGGATTTGCTGCCTGTCAGTCATGCTTCTCACAAATCTCTCAATCTCCAAAAAACAGTGGCCTCAAACAGCACTGTCGACTAGTCTTTATGGTGGGGGGAGCTCTCTCGGAAGTGTTCATGTCACTCAGGCATGAACTGAGAGACTCATAAATCTTTTAACCACCTTCAAAAGTCAATCACTTAAACATGCCATCAGGTTAGGTTAGTTGACCCTGCCAGTTTATTTTCATACTGAGCGTTCTCTCATGGCCACTTTACAAGGACTGTTATCAATCATTGGATTTAGTTTGTTGTGACATCTGTATAATAGATGTAACCAAAATGATCTGTTTTTTTTTTTTTAAATGAATTTCTCTACTCTTTGCCTGAAAGAGGTTTTTGTTACTTTTTGCTTCTCTACCTCAAAGTATTGCAACATCTATTCCTTCAGGGAGCCAACGGACAGCCCTTTTTAAGAACTGCTGCTATATTTTGCTCAAGGTTTCCCATTGATCTCTATTCATTAGCGCTGAGCACGGAATCACTTCTATAGATCCTGTATGAGTGCTTTCGTACAGGTTTTTGTTTAATTTCAGTTTCTCATTTAATTGTTTTCTTCCTTATTTTGAAATCATTGCAAATTGGGTTGGAAACTCATTCAATCTTCATGCTTTTCATATTGGATTTAAGCAGTGGGCGAATATGACACCATTAGTACATTCTGCATAGCTTTTTGTAGGTTGGTCACAGAGCACATTTTTGTTCTCTAATTAATTTTTTAAAAAGGGTGGTTGTCCGGATCATATTTCAGTTCCAATATCAAAACTAGAAAAATAAGAATTTATACTATATTTTGCATATTGTCTTTTTTTAGGACCATTAAGATTGTGACACTGTGACATTATTTTCATGACAAATTACCATATTTTCCTTCATTACAGCAATATATCAGGTTATTAGTTTGTGTGTAATTCTTATTATTTTCAATGGGAATTCTCATTTGGTTCTCATTAAATTGCTTTTCAATTTAAATAATATACCATCATTTGTTCCACCTTACGGTAATGAGAGGTTTTTTCTTTTCTTTTTTTTCCTCCATGTTGTGATAAGGAGAATTTGGGGGAAGTTGTTATGAAAATATTTTAACGATGTAAAGACAGTGTTCTTTTGGACCCAATTAGCTTTAATTGTGTTAAGAGTCATACAGTTGTTTGAAACGACATACAGGTGAATAAATGATGCCTGAACTATTCCTTCAATGGTCCTACAAATAGGTTGCCTTTTCTTTAAGCAAACAATAATTTCTATTTCTGTATTTTTTGCTTGTAACTGTCATTGAATAATAAAAAAAAAAAGATAATTGTGACTTTATTTCACAATTGCGATATCATTCTTGCAGTTCTTGGAAGAAATCCTGCAATTGTGAGAAAATTGTCATAAAATGTCACAACTACCTTTTTTATTTTTTATTCTGTGGTGGCAATGGGCTCCCATAGAAATATGAGCTGAACAAATTTCATGCCAAGTATGGTGAGATTAATGTGGTCTCTTGACATATTTTGACTGATATTGATAAAACTTTGAGTTATGAAGCACCCGTGCTTGATATTTGAGCTTGTGGTCATGTATTAGTGAAGCTGAATTGATTATTATAATGGTGGTCAGCTGGATAATGGAAAATTACAATACAGCTTCTATTATGAATAGAAATCATCTACGATCCACTTTTGAGTTGATGAAATAATGAAATACTGCTTTGATTTTTATTTCTTTGTCCTCATTATATTCCAGCGTTATCTGCAGTCCAATCAATGGTACTGGTTCACAGATTACACATACGGTTGCTGTATATTATACAGATTTGTCTCTGACCATCGCACCATATGACGTCTGCTCTGGAAACAGTTTAATGCAGTCACTCCAGATAAAATATGAAAGCAGATGTGTCATTAGAATCAGTCATTAGGGGCTGGCGCATTAGATGGGAGCACTGGCAGTACTTTGAGAAAAGCATATTTCAACAGACCTGTTTCCCCCTACTGCTAACTTTTTGTTACTGCTTAAGTTAACGGAGTGTGGTGAATGCTCACCTGTACTCCTGCCCATTGTTATTGACCCTTCATCACCTTTCTCCTTTCCAACTTTTCACCCTCTTTTTGGGAAGTTTTCTCTCTCATTTCTCATTGTTTTGCTTTATTTTAGTCTCTCAAATCCCCCTACTCATCCCCCCCCCACTTCACATCCTCCCACTCTTTCATGCCCGTGCATTTCTTAGTCCTTGCACTCTTTCATAATATCTCTCTTCTCTCATCATGTCGACAATACTGTCCCCACTCTAATTCCATCTCTATCTCATACTCTTCAGTCTCTCTCGCACTCATTCTTTCCTGTCCCCCTCCTTTTCTCCCACCCTTTTGTTGGCCCCCACTGTCTCATCCCATCATTTTTCCTCCGCGCTCTCATCTTGCCCCTGCAGGCGGCTCTAAAGAGGCACGCATGCGGTGTCGTTTTGCATGTAAATAGGATAATTGGTTATGGTGCGCCGAATGCAGGGGGAAATATCACAGACTGTCACCAATGGAACTGATCTCACAGCCGCCCGGCTTCACCCACACACACACTCAAACTCAATCTTACTCTCACTCATTCACTCACTCAAGGTCTGCTCCATCCCTCATTCACTCACTCTTACGCCCACTTCCTCCTATTAACTCATGCTGTCTGTGCAGGATGTCGCAGCAGTATTGACGTCTTCAGCCAACTTTGCCAACTTCCCCTCTCTCTCTCTCTCTTCACGTATTGCATTGCCCATGGTTCCTGTCTAGATGAGCCTAGAGGCCCTTTTTGAGCATGATAGGCATGTTAAAATGTGCCTAGAAAGCATTTTCAGGGCATCACTCTTGAGCTTGAACATTCATTCCTAGACAGCATTTTGGGTACTTAGAAGGCATATTTGAATGTTCCTACTTACAGTACATTCTTAGGCATCATGGGCGAGCTTAAACATGGTTACGGAGACAGCATTTTTGACCATTTCAGTTAACTTTTTGAACCGTTTGAACCCCGAAAATGCTGTCTCGGTCTTGTTAGGCTTTGAAACAGCCTCTCTCTTTATGACTTTTGCTTATAGGGTAACCATATTGATGTTGTATACAGCCATACTGCTTTAAGATACTCTCTTTTTCAAACACATACACACACGCACGCAGCTGCAGAGGGCAGTGCCTCTGCTCATCACCATACTAACGCTTTAATGGACACATTAAAACCCCTCAAATGTTTCTGATGTTTAAACACCCCTCTGATGTTTAAACATTCTGGATCTCTCCTTATCCTGTCCTGGTGTGTGCACCACACACTTTCCCCCCCTGCCTTCTCTTCCTTGTGTCTCCAGGCTTTTTCATTTTACATTCCGAGTGACAGTACATCACTGCTACTTTTCCATTTTGTGTCAGGCTCACGCTCCCTTTTTCCTGCTTCTCTCTTTCTCGTCTTCATTGTGATGACACAAGTGACATCTGTATTCTGCTACGTGCTGTGCTTTAGGTTGTTTGTTCACCCCACAATGTAAGGCATTAGCAGAACACATTTAATGTCAATGGCTGTGTCGCTATGACAACCTTGCAGGGGTCTAGAGCGATGGAATGAGGGAAGTGTGAGTGCTGGCATTGCAGACTCGAGGTTGATAAGATTGTCATGCTCTCCATTGCACTCTCGAAATCAACGCCAGATAAATTAATTACGCCTGATCAGACGGTTTCTTTAATTGCCGATCCGCGGGCAGATTTCACGTGTTACAGATCGAAGAAGTTTAAGAGCGATTTGTAAACTCGATTATGGTTCCCCTGTGAGTGTGCATGAAAAATGAACAGAGCTTCATTTCGTATTTCTAAAAGTGTTTAGCGTGCCGTTTCGAGATGAAGGAATGAGAGTATGGCTAAGAAATACCACTCACGTTCTTTAAACAGGGCATTTAACCAGAAGCCCTGATGATTTGAAATAAACATAATCTCTTATATAGAGCCTTACATAAATTATGATATCAAGTACAATTTCTCCCAAAGACACAATTGGAAAGACTTATGAGACATGTCTCATAAAAACAAGCCTAGCATCCAGTACAAAGACTGGCTAAAATAAATAATGAAAAACAAGCTGGTTGAAAGTGTCTTTTTCTCTGGCCATTACCGCATCACCAGTGAAAAGAAAACTGCTGACGAATACCCAACGAGAGGAGCAGCTTCCACACGTGCAGGAGAGAAAGATTGCTCCGTTGTGATGTTCACGTTTCGCGTCTGTTCCAGAGTTTGGGTGCTACTCGCTTGTTCCTAGTTGTCATGGCAACTAACAAGAGCATCTCGGCAGCATCCAAAGAGCTCCAAACACTGAATATTGAAAACAAGCCATTGGCGAGATGACTGCCGTGTCCTGCCGCCGATCTGGAAGTGCGATAAAAGCGCAATCAGAGCCTTGGCTGCGGTGCCTCAGGGCATGTCATTCATCCTCCATCCACCCAGTTCCTCTTTCATAGATTTATCGAATCACTCCTCTGTGAAGGTTATCCTTTACTTTACCCTTGTTTTTTCCATCTGTACATCACAATTTTTCTTCATAAACTGTGAATACATTAATAAATTTTTTATTTATTCTGGCATTAATGTTTTCATTATGTTTTTCCACATTTATTCCATAAATACATCTATTCATCCATTTTTTACCTCTCTATTTCTTTATTCAACATTTCATTCATTCATTTAATTACATTTTCCAACGATTTTACCCTTGAAACTATTCTTCAGTTGTTACCATTAATCCCTTCTTATCTTATTTGTTCATTTATTCATGAAGTTGATCCTATTTTACCTGTCCATTCATTTATCTTTTCCTCTTCACTTTTGTGAAGGTTATCTAATCTAATTAAATACATTAATTACAAGTGGTGATTAATTAGTCTAATTAATCGCTAATTAATCGCACATCAAATTTGGCTGAGAAATTACTCCCAAAAGATCATTTAATGTAATTGTTGTAAACAGACATTATAAAAAGTATCTTCAGCAAGAAATATTTTGTTTACTAAAATTTATTACATATAGGGCCCCATCATACACCCGGCACAAGTGTTTTGCTAGTTTCAGCCCGACGCAGTTCTCATTTTCCTGTCCTGCTCCGCGTTGTTTAAATAGCAAATGCATTTGTGCCCATTTGAGGAACTGAAAATAGACTGCACTATAGACCAGCTAAGACCTGGTCTAAAGTCAATGGTGCAGTATGTTAAATTTTCTACTAAATAAAGAGCGTGTTAGTAGAAAATGTGCCTCTGTGTGGGTCCACAATGCACATTTACTTTGTTTAATACACACAGAGATGCGCAGCAGCACACAAACATGTTTAAATATGAAACAATAAAAGATTAAAATGTAAAACAATTATTATAGTGTACATAAATATAAAAATGCCGATATATAGCGATTGCATATATCAGAATTATGCTACCTGTTTGCTCGTGAACAAGCAGCTCCGTTTAATCTCTGGAGACGTGTTCTTTTTTTTGCTTGCAAATTCCGCCGTGTAAATAGCAAATCTACCATGGGAGATGACACTCGGATTGGTTTATTGCACGTTACACCCAAAAACACGCATTACTCATTAAGAGAATAGGGACAACCTGTTTAAATAATGCGTTTGGGCACGCAGACCCATTGTTAAACTAGCAAAAGTGGATTTGGATACGCCTTGAGTGAACCTGTGCCGTGCACTTTAGACCATGATTTAGATCATTAAAATTGGGGCCATACTCTTTTGGACCATGAGGGTAAGTAAATGATGACATAATTGTCATTTTGGGGTGTGTGAAATATACCTTTAATAATTTGTTTTATTACTTTTATTATTGCTATGGAAATATGAAATTATTTTTTAATGAAATGTTACTTTAAATAATAAACTAAAACTGCCAGTAGGTAGTAGTAAATGTCTCAATGATTAAGTCATTGAGTCATTTATTCATTCAAATCGTTCAAATATCTGATTCATTCAGGTGCGTGACATCAAAGTACCACAAGAGCTATTGAGAGCAGATGGCTCCTTATGCTTTTGAATCACTCTCACGGTCCTTTGATTTCAAGATACACCCGACCAATCTGTGCAGTGCTGCTTCAAATCCAATGCACCTATGACCAATGGTTCAACACACCTAATGGTTCACCCAGTTTGTTCAAAATGTGGATTAAGAGATGAAATGCTGCTTCGTTCTTTAGTTCTGCTTTGTCTTTATATTTTTGTTGCCAAAATTTAGGACAACAGATAACATTGTGTCTAAAATAACACAATATTAACTTACGTACTGAACTGTTGTATAAGATCAGTATCACATTTGCACTCGTGATATTGCACTTAGCCTATTGCTCGTGTGATATTGCTTAACTATATTGTGTAAATATGACACAAAAACTCAAACGGGGCATTTTTGCTCCCATATCTTGAATTTTAGGGACATTCTAACTACATTCTTGCTCCATCACGCAGTGAGTTGTTGCCCTGCCTCATATTTGTAATCAATCAGCTGTATCAATTGTAAGATGACCCACGTACAGTATTGTTCAAAATAATAGCAGTACAATGTGACTAACCAGAATAATCAAGGTTTTTAGTATATTTTTTATTGCTACGTGGCAAACAAGTTACCAGTAGGTTCAGTAGATTCTCAGAAAACAAATGAGACCCAGCATTCATGATATGCACGCTCTTAAGGCTGTGCAATTGGGCAATTAGTTGAATTAGTTGAAAGGGGTGTGTTCAAAAAAATAGCAGTGTGGCATTCAATCACTGAGGTCATCAATTTTGTGAAGAAACAGGTGTGAATCAGGTGGCCCCTATTTAAGGATGAAGCCAACACTTGTTGAACATGCATTTGAAAGCTGAGGAAAATGGGTCATTCAAGACATTGTTCAGAAGAACAGCGTACTTTGATTAAAAAGTTGATTAGAGAGGGGAAAACCTATAAAGAGGTGCAAAAAATGATAGGCTGTTCAGCTAAAATGATCTCCAATGCCTTAAAATGGAGAGCAAAACCAGAGAGACGTGGAAGAAAACGGAAGACAACCATCAAAATGGATAGAAGAATAACCAGAATGGCAAAGGCTCAGCCAATGATCACCTCCAGGATGATCAAAGACAGTCTGGAGTTACCTGTAAGTACTGTGACAGTTAGAAGACGTCTGTGTGAAGCTAATCTATTTTCAAGAATCCCCCGCAAAGTCCCTCTGTTAAAAAAAAGGCATGTGCAGAAGAGGTTACAATTTGCCAAAGAACACATCAACTGGCCTAAAGAGAAATGGAGGAACATTTTGTGGACTGATGAGAGTAAAATTGTTCTTTTTGGGTCCAAGGGCCACAGGCAGTTTGTGAGACGACCCCCAAACTCTGAATTCAAGCCACAGTACACAGTGAAGACAGTGAAGCATGGAGGTGCAAGCATCATGATATGGGCATGTTTCTCCTACTATGGTGTTGGGCCTATTTATCGCATACCAGGGATCATGGATCAGTTTGCATATGTTAAAATACTTGAAGAGGTCATGTTGCCCTATGCTGAAGAGGACATGCCCTTGAAATGGTTGTTTCAACAAGACAATGACCCAAAACACACTAGTAAACGGGCAAAGTCTTGGTTCCAAACCAACAAAATTAATGTTATGGAGTGGCCAGCCCAATCTCCAGACCTTAATCCAATTGAGAACTTGTGGGGTGATATCAAAAATGCTGTTTCTGAAGCAAAACCAAGAAATGTGAATGAATTGTGGAATGTTGTTAAAGAATCATGGAGTGGAATAACAGCTGAGAGGTGCCACAAGTTGGTTGACTCCATGCCACACCGATGTCAAGCAGTTTTAAAAAACTGTGGTCATACAACTAAATATTAGTTTAGTGATTCACAGGATTGCTAAATCCCAGAAAAAAAAAATGTTTGTACAAAATAGTTTTGAGTTTGTACACACCCCTTTCAACGAATTGCCCAATTGCACAGCCTTAAGAGCGTGCATATCATGAATGCTGGGTCTTGTTTGTTTTCTGACAATCTACTGAACCTACTGGTAACTTGTTTGCCACGTAGCAATAAAAAATATACTAAAAACCTTGATTATTCTGGTTAGTCACATTGTACTGCTATTATTTTGAACAATACTGTAGATATGGGTCGGAGCAAGTGCATTAAATGTGTTTTTTTTTTTACCATATTTTAATTTTTCAACGTAATGAATTAATCTAATTAACTTGTTAAATTACCAGCCTTATATATATATATATATATATATATATATATATATATATATATATATATATATATATATATATATAAAATGTATTCCATTCATTCATCCATTCTCTCTTTCAGAATTTTGCTTGTTTGTTACTTTGTTCGTTCGTTCGTTCATTCATTCATTCATTATGTTGTACTCTATGTTCTTTCTTTCTTTCGGTTCATACTGTCTATTTTCGTGTATATTAATTCATTGATTCATTTATTTGGTTAGAGTTTTTGGTCATTCTGTTTTCACAGAGATTCAATGTTGTCATTTCTATTTAATATTCATATGGTTTCATTCATTCATTATATTTACCCTTTAAACTACTTATATTTTATCCATTCATCCATCCCATTTTTCTTTCCTATCTGTACATTTATTCATGACCTCGATCCTTTTTACTCGCGTTCATTTTTTATCTGTTTGTTTATCCATCTTTTTCTCTCTACTTTTTCGTTCCCTAATTTATACATTCATTAAGTTCATCTTTCAGCACCCTTCATCTTTTTATTCATCCATGCATTTGTCTACCCTTTCTTCCAATATATTTTTTATCCATTCACAAATACAGTACATTCTCTGTTTGTTATTTTTAATCCTTCCATACTTTCAATTTTCCTCTTTATCAATTCTTTCAATTGGTTAGGCAGTTTTACCCTAACCAATTGAATTGAGTTTTTGGTCGTTTTGTAAATTAATTTCTTTTTTATGTTCATTGAGATTCAGTGTTGTCATTTCTGTTTAATGTTCAGCAGAGAAGGTTTGCTTAAGAGTCCCTTAAGTATTCAGCACAAATCACACACAGCACCCCAAGTGGAGAGGTGACTAATGGAACTCCCATCTATCACTCTTTATCTCTCGCTGCTCTCTCTCCTTCTCTTTATCACTTTCACTCAGACTCCTCCTTTATCACTCTGCTCTTTTTTCCTCTTCTCCTCCTGCAGGTTCTTCAGTAACATAACTCTATCTGGACGGGACTATTCCTTTAATAATGACGGTTATCTGGCAAATCCGCTCCTGGATGTTATCTCCTACACTGCAGGAAGAGGCTGGGAGGAGGTAGGGGTGGAGCCATTAGTATGCTTAAATGTGTTTAGATATTCATGGTTATCATTGAACTGTTTTAAATGCAGCTCCCAAGTGAGTTCACATTTTGCCTTGCCATTTAAATGAAATAAATGAAATGTGAAGAATGCATTTGAAATGAACCATGTGTCGCATACAGAAGGGACTGAAGTACATCAAAGAATAAATATATGCACATTCCTATTAGATTACAATACATTTTGTGCAAACCTCAAAAGTTGCATCAACACAATTCTTTAAATTGTATTATAATGTATAAACTGTGTTATGAAAATCAAGGTCTCAATGGTGCAATATTCATTGGAATTGGATTTTTAAAATCTGTTTGATAACTTTTTTGTGTTTTTAATAGCATAACTATGCTTGATTTTTATTGTCAGTACTATATTTACTACATATACCTTTGATATAATGCAGCAAAATTATCAACTTACTGTGCACTGAGAGTTATAAAAATGACTAGTCGGCAGTTCGTACCTTTAGGTTTTTATATGCTTATTTATGTTTTACTGTATAATTCACAATGTTCCAGTTATTCAGTGAATTTCAAAAGAGAAATTTTTTACGGGGGGGCAGTGCACTTGAATGCAGTTGCAAATGATTGCACATACTTCATTTTCCTGGCAAAAGTCAATAAGCCATGGGAAATAATCTATTTTTCCAGGAACATATTTGGTATTGGTCATTCATGCACTTTTTGACAGTTTGAAATGGCTGGTTTCACAAGCGTGCCAGTGGAGCTCCAGAAATATTAATCATTCATTGTCGAGCTAGAACAAGTCTTTTTGTATTATATTTAATTGTCATGTTCACTGACAGATGGTTAACACTTGGGATTGGGAATAATGTGAAGTTAAAAGGGTGCCATGCTGCAGTAGATTTGAAAGGTTTGAGTTTATGTGACTTGTTGAAAGGTAAAATAGCTGTCACTTGGGAAGACAGAAAATGTAAATGTTCTTCAGTTTCAGTTTCTTACTTAATACGGTTGGCACTACATCCACAGTCAGTCTTGAGAATGTCAAATAGAAAACAGATTCCAACACCAATCATTTAACTTCTTCACAGTACCAGTATCATTATGTGGTATTCTGCATCTGTCTGAGGTTTCAGAAATGTGTTTGTATCATTTTAATGACATCTTGTTATTGTTGTAGGTAGGTTGGTGGGAAAATGGTGTGCTGCGTCTGCGTTACCCGCCCTGGTCCCGTTACGGCCCATTCCTCAAACCTCTGGATGACTCCCAGCACTTGCGTGTGGTTACTCTGGAGGAGAGGCCGTTCGTCATTGTAGAGCCTGCTGATCCTGGAACAGGCTCCTGTATCAGAGACTCTGTGCCGTGCCGTCTGCCGCTCAACAACAGGTCAAGGTTCAGTCTGTGGATTTTTAGACTGGAAATGTTCAACCTTTGAGGTTATCACTTTGGCAAATGTGGCAGTGAATATGCAGATGTTACAAATTACATTCACATTACCCCAGGGGCATTCATTCCCCATCTTGTCACTAGCACTGATGGAATTTAAATAAATTAGAAATGCACGTAGAAATGGAAGAGGTTGATCAATGATGGTTCTATGTTAGAGCACTTTACTTCATTTACTTTATTTAAATGCAGAATTTCTCAGAACTCTTCCTGGTCTAGCATACAGCGCCGGGGTGCATCTCACGAAAACAAGAACATGCCCAGGTCATATTTACCCACAAAAATCTAAAGAAAGATCAGCTTTATATAATTAGATACATTATGATTTTGTTTAACCAACCAACATTTTGCATAAATACACTTAAAAATAACATTTTCATTATAATTCATATATAAACAATAATAATTTCCCACTTTTATGAAATTATGCAAATAAAGTAACATTTCTTTACCCGCCCCAACCCGATCCGCTGTTTTACCCATGGGGTCGGGGACATCACGCAAGTTACGTTGCTACGTAGTCCTTCGTATTGTAACCTTATCAAAGAACCTAATAAAATATGAAAATAGATATTCCAAATATTTAATATAGGATATAGAGAATTTTTATTTTGTTTTTAATGACCCTCCCCGCAAATAAAGTGACAATTTCTTTACCCGCTCCAACGTGTTACTGGCGGGGTTCACGGGTTATGAGACGACCCACGCATCACTAATCTACACCACATATTTTCATTACCAGAACATTTTTAATTTAAAAAATAATGATATATCTATATTAATTATATAAATTGTGGATTTTTGGGTAAGAGAATTAAACTGCCATTATATATTGTAATGGCTACATTTTAATAAATTGCATTTTAGAAGAAATTGTATTTTAGATTGTTGTAATATTTCACATTACATATTTCTGTTTTACTGTATTTTTTATAAAAATACATCCTTGGTGAGTATTTATTCCGATGTGTTATTTCTTTCCAAAAATATTTAAAAAGTCTTCATTATTCAAAACTTTTGACCACCAGTGTATATTATTGCATTGGTGATTCTCATTTATATCAAATATATGGCTTATGATAATGAGAATTAGGGGAAATGTGCTTAATTGTCATGACAATATTAAATATAATAAACAGTGGCTTAAATTTGGCAAAATTAATAAAAAAAGTATTTTATATTTTTGGGTGATATATGGCATACAATCTTTAGATAAATAATGACCTTTTCCTATTTAATAATTACTCAAGTTTCTATTTATTAGTGCTTGTTTTTAAAACAGCAGACCGTTTCAAGAATAAGTACTTTATTCTTTATACTGATGGACCTCAGATTATATGTGCTTGCCTTAGGTGACACAGCACTGAATTCTGAGCAGGGATGTTCATTTAGTTTCTTTTGCTTTCTTCCTCTACATTATCTATTTCTTTTGTCACTGTCCCCTTCTGTTTCTTTTTCCATTTCTATGTCTTTCTCCTCTACTTCTTCTTTTCAATTACAGCATGGTTGTTGAGGGCATTCAATCCATGAAGCACTGCTGCAAAGGCTTCTGTATTGATGTTCTCAAGCGCCTGGCTAAAATAGTGGGCTTCAGCTATGACCTCTATCTGGTGACCAATGGCAGGCATGGAAAGAACATAAACGGAGAGTGGAATGGACTGGTCGGGGAGGTCAGGCTTTCATTTTACCTCTCGAATATTTGTTCACTTTGATTTTATTATCACAAAGTCCACTGAATTCAGGTGGAGCATTTTTTTTGTCTTAAATTGTGACACTGGTAAAGGACCATAATATACAAGCTAATGTGCTATAATTATATATTGAATGAAACTGAATATATTTTTAAATGTATGAACCAAACGGCATTCAAATTCACTAAGTAGTCCATAAAGATTACTTACAATCTTGACAAACTTTTTAAGTTTTATAAATGCACTTTCTCTGTTCGTAATGTTATTAGTCTCTTTCCCCACCAGGTGGTGTCCAAGCGGGCCGACATGGCGATCGGCTCCCTGACTATTAATGAAGAGAGGTCAGAGGTTGTGGAGTTCTCCGTTCCTTTTGTGGAGACTGGCATCAGTGTCATGGTCTCTCGCAGCAATGGCACGGTGTCACCATCTGCTTTCCTCGGTAAGGGAATAGGAGGGAGCAAGCACCACACTTCTTTTTTACTTTGTCATTTGGCATACTTTTCCAAAGTAATGCAATTCATTAGTTTGTACCTTTCATGGAGAATAAAGGCCTTGACCTTGATTTTGCCGGCACTATGCTGTACCAGTAGCTACAGGCTTCACATTACTTTAGATTCATTGTTAGATGTGTGTTTAATGCTGCCTTAGCAATTATTCAGATTATTAAAAAATTGATTGCCTTTAGGCTTTTTATGCATACTGCCAAGTGAGTGTTTTAAGTATCCTTATAATCTTGTACTTAGCAATCCAACTTGGCCTCTCCCTGACAATGAACACTTTTTAATTGTTTCGGCAATCGTGTCATCATCTCATTTTTCGTGATTTTTTTTTTTTTCTGGATAAGAACATACTATGAACTTCCTCCCCATTCTCACTCCCCATTTATTTAATCTAAATTGTTCTGTGCATAGATTAACGCGTCAACATGCATATATAATATTATCTCTAAACAAGGAGGTGGATAAAATGTGAGAGAGTTTGTCAAACCCTGTGTTGATCTAGCTGTGTGTAGCACCTACTGCTTTGCAAATACCGTTAAAGGATCCCAACATAAACAAATATGACTAAATGTGCTTGATCATTTCTAATTTGATTGTCACAGTTTGTGTGGCACATTTTTGCATGGATTTGTTTATGTAAGAGGCTGATAATTAGATTGAATAATTCTAGGATGGAAAAAGGAGCTCAGGGGGGGAAAATGACATTGTTTGGATTGCCATTCATTCATTTTTATGCTTTTCCCACCATTTTAGAGCCGTACAGCCCAGCTGTGTGGGTGATGATGTTCGTCATGTGCCTATCGGTGGTAGCTGTGACCGTCTTCATATTCGAGTTCTTCAGCCCTGTTGGATACAACCGAAGCTTACAGAGCGGGAAAAGTATGTTGTTTATATATATAAGGCTGTGCTCTAGGCAATTTCATAAATGCAATCAGCAATGAAGGACTTGTTTACAGATTGTTATTATCATTGTAAGCATGTTCCACAGTTCACCTCGAGCTGTGTTCCTTCTTTTCTCATGTGTCTTTTTGTTGTCTCCTTTTACACTGTTATCACTGTGTATGTCATAATAAGACATGCCTCATTTGGCCTTCCTGTGTTATTCTTCTCTCAGAGGCAGGAGGTTCAAAGTTCACCATAGGGAAGTCTATTTGGCTGCTGTGGGCTCTTGTGTTTAATAACTCTGTTCCGGTGGAAAACCCGAGAGGCACCACCAGTAAGATAATGGTGCTGGTCTGGGCTTTCTTCGCTGTCATCTTCCTGGCCAGCTACACCGCTAACCTGGCTGCTTTCATGATTCAAGAAGAGTACATCGACACTGTGTCTGGCCTCAGTGATAAGAAGGTAGACAGTGATACCAGTGATTTGTTTTTGTAACATATTTCCCTTTTTCAGCTATTATGTTGAGAGGTCGTACCTGTGTGGAAACATTGTCATAAGTATGATTGTTTTATATTATAATTGTATGATAATTTGCGAATAAAGAGATTGTTATATGGTATTTTGTTGTAATTTATAACCTGTATAATTATTTATAATTTATGATGATGATAATACTGAATTGTTAGATGACCATTTATCACTAACTTAAATGGATATTCATAGATTATAGTAAAAACAGAACGCTCTTTGAGCTATTTTTTTCTTATAGCAAGTATTTAAGGAAAATGTTGGTCATTATTTATTTTACAAATAAAGTACAGATTTATAATAGTATTTTAATTATACTATTATAGTATAATTAATTATTTGAATTTATTTGTTTTTTAGTTATTTTTATTTACATTTTCAGTATGTAGTATGCTAATGTACTAAGGCAACATTTCTCATTTTTTAAATGATTAGATTACGTTCACGTTTTCATTTAACATTTATGTCTCATTTCATTTCAGCTTCATTTCAATTACTTAAAACATTTTTAAATAGTTTTAGTTAATGATAACATCATGGTTCTGAGACATAAAAGAGACATATCAGTTACAATTTTCATATCAGTATATCCTTATTTACTGGGCATGAAATTCAATAGAAGGTGAAATTGTGGTTTTATAACAATTACTGACACTGCAGTGATACGGATACACACTATAAATCTTTTTAAATGGGTCCCACTTGTATTTGAACCAGGCATTTGTTTGTGTGGAGCAGTCAGGCCAAATTATGCAAATAAATCATCAACCTATAATCACATGAAACAATTCAATTTTAATTCTTTTTACACCCACCACACACTTTAGTGTTTCCAATCATAGTTATGCACATGATTAATTATGTGCATTTCAGTAGCCTAAACTGTAATCTCATATTTCAGAAACCTAATGAAGTATCTTCTACTGTTGTGTTCAGTTTCAGCATCCCACAGACCAGTATCCTCCTTTGCGCTTTGGCACTGTCCCAAACGGAAGTACAGAGGAGAATATACGGAGCAATTACCCCAACATGCATCAGTACATGGTGCGGAACAATCAGAGAGGAGTGGAAGAGGCCATTGACAACCTTAAGACAGGGTGAGTGAATGACAACCGTGGTGAAAGACGACATTAAAAAGATACAAATGAGGTTCAAAGGTATGCACACTCTCTCGGAAGAATCCGTAGGTTAATCCATACGCATAAAGTTGTATCTATAATGAAGGGTTTTAGTAGTAGCCAACTTGGCAAATGAAAAATCTGCCAAACTCAAGCTTTAATCCTGGCCTAAATCTGACCACAAATGTGTTAGGTCCCAATGAATCAAGATGTTCTTTTAAGCAGTGGGGAAAAACAGATGTGCTCACAAGTAATTGACTGATATGGGTGACATGATGGATCACAACAGAGGTGTTAATTATTTTGTTGGCTGTTGCTTTTCGCCTCCATTTCGAAGGGGAGTGTAAAGATTGACTTTCCTCCTTTGTGCTACAGTATTTCACTGGAAGGAAAAAACATTCAGCGGGGATTACTACTTCTAAAGGATACCACTCCTTAAGCTCAATTTGTGTCAGCATGGTAATAATAACTATCATGGTTGATAACTTTCTGAAGTCAAACTTATTTTATTTAAATGCTTTTATAATAATAATAGTAATAACAATAATAATACATTTGTACAATACAACTTTTGGTAATGTGCATTTCTTACACTCAAAGTGCTACAACAGTATAAAACAACAATAAAAAGAACAAAATACTCCATATTAGCAATCACAATGGCATCACAATAACAACGACAACAACAACTGTAAGAATATTACATAAAAGCTTCACTAAAGAGAATGTTTTGAGTAATTTCTTAAAACAAAAGGTGGAGAATTCATAATAGGAAGAGGCAAAATAATTCCACAACCTGGAAGTAACAAAAGAGAATGATCTCCCACCCATAGTTTTAAGTTTGCAATGAGGCTGGTACAGAGTAAGAGAATCAGCAGAGCGGAGAGACCGAGATTGTGTTGACACTGTGACCAAATTACAAATATACTCTGGGGCCAGCTCATGTACTGCTTTATAAGTTAAGATAACTTTAAAATCAGTGCCTGATTGAACTGGAAGCCAATGTAGTTGCGAAAGCACAGGAGTGATATGATTACGGGATGGTGTATAAGTTAAGACACAAGCAGCTGAATTTTGCACATATTGCAGCCTCTTAATCAAATTTGCAGGTAACCCTGCAAAACATGAATTACAATAATCAAGCCTAGATGTTATAAAGGCATGAATAAGTCTATCTGCATCAGGCATAGAGAGAAACGGTCTTATACGTACAATATTCCGAAGATGATAAAAACCTACTTTAGTAACATTTTTAAAACAGAGTCGCGTGAAAGACACAGTAATGAAGCTCGTATGTGTTTGCAGTACACAAACCATAGACGGTTAAGACAGCTGACTCCACTGTGTGAGCCTGTCTCTCTCTCTCTCTCTCTCTCTCTCACACACGACACACAAAACTCTGCATTTGAACAGTCAATAGCAAATACTTAAACTCATAACAAAACATACTTCCAGTAGCTGATTCAGAAGCACCACATTGTCGTAGCAAAGTCAGAAGTACCTCCTCTCCTAGGTTCACAAAACGGTCGTCCATAAATTGTGTTGCTGTTCTATTGTAAGTAATCTTGAAGATTCCTAAATGCATCTACTTTCGGAAGGCTAAATAAAGTGCTTTCGTTTTCGCCTAGATATACACAGCATCTCCCAGACATGGTTGCTTCAACACTAACTGCAGTTACTGAAACCACACCTTCTTTCTTTGTGTGAACATTTGGGTGGCATTATGCAAATATTTCCATTGAATGAGCGATTTTTAGGAGGGCATAGCAGAGTCTTAACTATGATAAAGAATATCTCTTTGGGTTTGAGACTTTAATTTTCTTCATGCACCAAGAGCCTGTTACACTCCAATGAGAAAGGAAAAATTTAAATCGCTTCAAATGACCCCTTTAAAAGTCAGCTGTGCATCAAAAATCACACCCTAATTCCGGACCTACACAGAAGGGAGAATCTGTCAATCTTCCACTGTAAGTTTAAAATTATTAAGTATATTTACAGCTGTTAAAGTGCCAATAAATAGTGCTTCAGTTTTTGAACAGTTTAACTGTAGACATTTATGTTTCATCCAATGCCTGTATTTTAGTAAACAAGAAGATAAAGTTGAAAGTGCAGATGTAACATAAGGTTGAGTACTAATGTAAATCTGGGTATCATCTGCATAGCAATGATAACCCAGACCATGCTTTTGAATAATCTGCCCAAGAGGCAACATATAAATTCTAAAAACAGAGAGTGGGACTCAATCCCGATCCCTGAGGGACCCCCTGCCACAATGGAACAGTCTGAGATCTGTTTGCACCAGAATAGACAAATTAAGTGCATCCTGAAAGATATGATTCAAACCATTTTAAATCTACACCAGAAAGACCAGTCCACTTATGTAATCTCTCCAGTGGTATAGTGTGACAAATGGTATCGAAAACAGCAGTGAAATCTAACAATATCATAATGCCACAAGCCCCAGAATCTGCTGCAGCAAGGAGATCATTTTTTACCCTCAAAAGGGCAGTCTCCGTACTGTGTCCAGACTTAAACCCTACTTGAAAAGGTTCTAGTAGTCTGATCGCAGATAAATTATTTTGTAGCTGACCAACTACCACATGCTCAAGAACCTTAGCAACGGATGGCAAGTTTGAAATAGGCCTATAATTAGACATGTTGGCAGTATCGCTCCCAAATTTTGTAAGAACTGGTTTAACTCCTGCTACTTTAACCCTTTGAGTTGCACTGCTCTTGTCATATTATCACAACTATGCAGTGTTCTTAACCACATCATGTATATTTTAGGTTTCAGATATTTAAAGGTGCTGTAGGGAACTTTTGTAAAAAAAAATATTTTTTACATATTTATTAAACCTGTCATTATGTCCTGACAGTAGAATATGAGACAGATAATCTGTGAAAAAAATCAAGCTCCTCTGGCTCCTCCCAGTGGTCCTATTGCCATTTGCAGAAAGTCATGCGCTCCCGGTAAAAAACAACCAATCAGAGCTGCGGTCTGTAACTTTGTTTGTGTTCAAAATGTAGAAAAATTAACATAATAAGCGAGTACACCATGAATCCATTTTCCAAACCGTGTTTTTAGCTTGTCCTGAATCACTAGGGTACACCTATAATAAGTGTTTATATTCAGACTATTTTAGATTGCTTCGGGGGTACCGCAGCGGAGTAACCCAGTACCTTTGTGATTCTTCATAGACATAAACAGAGAGAAGTAGTTCCGGCTACAATGTTCTTCCGCAAGACGCAAGCAGTTCTGTTTATTAACCGCTAGAGCGTCAAAAGTTCCCTACCGCAGCTTTAAATACACATAAATACTAGTAAAACAATATATTAAGAATTTGAAAAATACACACGTCTATGTAAGCAACACTAACAATCCATTCAGAAATAATTTGCTGATGTGTTTTATTTATATCAGATACACATAGCGTAAGTAACTATAAAGTTCACTTTATTCTTCACCTAGTTCACCGGCCACTTATCACTTGTATTTCGGGAGAAATTTATGAATTCACGTGCTGTAAATCTGACTGATAGGACTCTCTGTACTGCAGTGCAAATAAACATGGCAGTTCACATCTCACATTACAGGTCATATAAAGCATGCTCAAGATCATTTAGAAAGATTTTTAAATGAGAAAACACTCATTTACACATATTTGTGAATCAGAATATCATATTGTTCATGACATGGTATGCAAGTTTGTGAATATATATATATAAAAAAAAGGAAAACGTAATAAAAGTGATCCATCTGTCAAACAATGTTTTTGTGGCCGCGGTGTGTCACGTGACGCATCGCCATGGAAATAGTAAGTGGAAATGTTCTAAAATAATGGTCACCTGAAAAGAACTCACTCTGGGGGGGCTGCAAAAATATTTTAAATTCACAACTGAAAAAGTTAAGTGCTAGTAATCATTTTACCGACTCGGACCTTTGAGTCGCTTTCAGCAAAATTAGTGAATCTTTTTTCGAGTCATTTCGTTCATTTTTATCAAAATATAATTAAAATGTTACGTGTAACTTCCATAACATGTCTACTAGTACTTAAGCCATTCTTTCATAATGTGGCAGCCCCATAAGCTTTAACCAATGCAGTCTGAGTTGGAAAGAGAATCGATTAGTTCATCTATTGAGTAATCGAGTTTGTATTTATAGAATGAAATTCAATTATATTGCTGTTTTAAATGTGTCTGATTACAGATAGCCTGAGATTGGACAAGATTTGTATTCTAAAAACAACCAGTTCGAAGAGAGCGTAGTTTGTTTTTTGCGTGAAAAAAATTTCTTAATATGAAATTCGAATGGTATGAAAATTAGAGATTAGACTGTACAGTAATTGAAATCTACACTTTAATACACACTCATAATCTGAAATGCTGATGTTGTCAATAATTAATAGTTAATAATTTTAGAATAAAGTATAACAATAACAGTACTTTGCACAGTTGATTACCGATCTTTAGATTAAATCACCATATTGCGCAATTTATTCTAATGTTTTTTTTTTTCTTCAGTTGGTCACAACAAACTTGGCAGACCTGTTACTTGTTCAGATGACAATATACAGTAAAAATTCTTATTTGGGTCATATATTCCAAGACGTTGGCTAGAATCTGACTGACTGTTACACATACTCCTCAAAACATTAGATTCATCCAGCTGGAGCTGTGCCAGCGCACAACCAACACAAGGAAGATAATTCCACAAACAGCTGCAATTTCAAGTTTTCAAACAAAGATGGCTTCAAAGAGGCAAAATTTACGGACTGCAGCTTTAAACAAAATATATATTTAAATCAGGACCACTTCCGTCAAGTATATTTATGACAATTATAATTGCATACAGTTAGCTTTCGCTGTATGGTTATGTTCTGGGCAACACTCCACATGCCTGTCCATGCAGCCATGTTGGACAGAGAGCGGGGAGAGCAGCAAGACAAACCCCCCTGGGGTACAGAACAGAACCATTATAAGCATACAAAATTACAATTTAGAATTAGTTGTAAACAAAATGTGATAGAGACTGCTTGCAATGAAGAGACTGTAAAGAAAGAACAAAGTTAGATCAGATTACAGGTTCAGTTGGTGGAGTTGGGGTTGGAGGAGGGAGTTAATTGGAATCAGCAATGCAATGGAAGAGACACTGAAGAATGGGAATTTAAACCGCAGGTGATAGGTGTCAAGACTGGATTGGTACACGTCAGGAACAGCTGACTGTCAGCTGATGCAAGCGTGACTAACGTGGCCTGACTGAACTAACGCGATGCTCGATTTCATACTTTTATTCAACAAGTATGCATTAAATCGATCCGAATTGAAGACTTTTATATTGTTATTTGAAATACATTCTTTTTTTAAATAAATGCTTTTTGGTTTCCTGCTCGTCAAAAAAATGTAGGATGGTTTCCACAAAAATATTAACAACTTTTTTTATGTTGATTTGTATGAAGAAATGTATCTTGAGCAACAAGTATCAGTATATTGGAATGATTTTTGAAGGAAAATCAAATGTCCAATTGGCTTACTCTGACTTGTCTTAGCCATTCAAAACATTTGATCTTTTTTGTGTTGTAATATTAGGTAAATGTCACTGTTCGGCTCTCTTGATTTAGTCAGGTGTTCTTTGCTTTTAGTAGTTCAAGTTTAATACTGTCATGCTAGATTTGATCTTTGTTGTTTTTATGCCAGGAAAATACTGCACTAAATTAAAAAACAAATCATATAATTGGCTAGTTTTGTATTTAAAAGATTTTCTGGAAATGCAAATCTAGGCAGTAGTGTCGTTACCTTTAATGTATTCACAAAGAAGGCAAACAAAGCCTGCTTTATAATGTAGTAGCAGAATGTGTTTTTGTTAGTGCCACATAGTGACCCTAAGCCGTGGCAGTTTAGTGTAGAGGCATGGTGGTATTATAGTTGTTCAATCAAGCATAGTTTTCCTATGATGGCACTTTTATGTGCGCAGCCAGTAGACACCACACTGCATTATGCTGGTTTAGGAAACAAAACTTTTTAAAAAGCTTTGCTAGACTTTGTTATACAAAGAGCATTGGATGTCATTCCATTTTCATCCGTTAGTGTTTAATCACAGAAACAAGCAATTCTGCATTTGTGTATTATTCATTTGCTGCTCTGCATCGTAAAATGCCATGATTGTTCCAGAATTCTTCAATTGCAACGTGGTGTCGCTAACACTGCTTCACTGCCCTCGGATCTGTGTGCACGAAAGTGTGTGTGTCTACAGCTCTCCTATCTAAAGCTCAAGTCTCTGCATTATGCATACAAAGGGCATGAATATGCATCCCATCACAAAAAAAAAGGTTATGTTTGCAGGCTAGAATGTGTAATCACAGTGTTCAGGCTTTGCAATTGCTGGTGAAGATTTCATCTGTCATTCATAAGCACTTGGTTTGTGTAATAGTTGTAGCCTGCAGAGTGAGACTTTCGATTTCAAGCCGTGTAATGCAAGGCAGGCCTGCTGGTCCACAAGTCAACAAGTTAGGTCTCCAACTAGGCGCTAGCTGATTCTCAAAGGCACTTGTGTACCTCAGCAGCCTACCTACTGCTTTCACTGCCTTCCTATTTCAGTCGGGTTGCACTGAAGGGCAGTGTGCTGTGCTATGAAACAACTGTCTATGTGTGTTCTGTTCGTTTGGTTTCACCCTTACTGAAATGTGTGACTCATTTTCCCCTAAGGGTTCTGTTTTGTTGGATACAACACTTCTGACAAAAGCTGCCACCTTGAATGCTAATGTGGTGCTCGCTGGTCTTGGAGGGCCAAGTTGAGCTTGTTAATAACCTCAAGGTGTGTTTAGGAGGAGGTTGAAGAGTAGCCAGTAATAAGCTGTCAATTTAGGTTTTTGCTGCGAAGACGTTGGCATGTTTCAAGGTGAGTGAAATATGAGAAAAGAGGCACCTGACTCTGATAATGCACAAAGCTTCCTTGACTTCTGAAAAACAACTTACTTTTTTGTCTTTACTGTATGAGAGTCCCCCGCTGAATAATTTAGCACCATGAATATGGAGTAATAAGTTGGTGGATAAAATGTGGATTTTTTCATTATTGGATTTTTTCATTAAATGGCACGTTGCGTTTTTTGCTGGTTTTTTTTTTTATCATGCAGCAGGTGAACATTTTCAGTATGATTGCTTAGGAATGTAATTGCGTAAAATGCTCTATTCCGAGCATCACATTTCAAACTGTTACACAACTATTTTCACCACAGAAGGAATGTGTATTTGTGACGCCACAGACGTCGCAGGAAACTTTCTGCTAGCCGATCCGGTCCCAATTTCATGTATTTTAGTTTTTTTTTTAGTTTTTTTTTTTTTACATGGGGTTTATTTGAAGACCAGTGTCTGCACAAATTAGCCTTCCAATTATGCGCTGCTCATTTCAACAAAGCGAGCAACCAGACAGAGTATCAGTGTTCTTTGGTGCTATTCTGCAAAGTGCATGTGCGCATATATTATCACATTTATGGCAGAGAAACAAGGCGTGTCCTAGAAAACTCTTGAGGTATTTGATTATACACCTGCATATAAAAACAGAGTATGCCTGCATGAAGTCACTGTATTTTTGAGGCTTATTCATGCCACCCTAGTGCCTTACAGTTTCATTTTCTTCACACATTTTTATAGTTTTATCAACTGTATTTTTATGTATATATTTAAACATTCATTGTGATGTTAATTGAAAGAATTAAGTGATAGCCAGTGTAGTGAAAAGGCATATAAATGCTGTTACAGTTATTGAAATCGTTTAAGAAAATAAAATCTTCAGAAATCATTCTAATATGCTGATTTGATGCTCAAGAAACATTTATTAATTATGAATAAAAGAATAATGAATAAAAAATTCCAAAAAGAACCGAATTTATTTGATAAACTTTTTTTTTTTTTTTTTCGGAACAATGACCCCAAAGTTTTAAACAGTAGTGGAGATTTTTCTGGTTATTCTCTGCTCTGAAATATTACATTGGCTCTTTTTGAGTGAAACTCTATAAAAAACTTTTTTTTTAAATACTCAGGAATTCATCTGTAAAACCCATAGAAAGGTAATGGAAAAATCGTGGAAATTCAGTGTTTTTTTAAGGCAGGTACCAGCAGCAACAAAAAGCTTTTTGAGAGGGAATAAAAACCAAGTCTTAAAACGATTTGTCAGTGCTGTTAAACCAATAAATGCATGGTGTAGAACTGGGGTGAGTGCTTAACTGACTTCACTGATTACCCGTTACACACTATTTAGCTTAGAAATAGCATTTCCCTGAAGATCATCAATGTTTTTGTCTTTACAATTTAACAATCAATAAAGTGATAATTGGTCTCGTAAAGCAATTTCCCCATGCCTTTGTTTCCCATTTCCTTTTTGTCTCTGCAGGAAACTGGATGCATTCATATATGATGCGGCTGTCCTGAACTACATGGCTCGTAAGGATGAGGGCTGCAAAGTAATGACCATTGGCTCTGGCAAAGTGTTCGCTACAACAGGGTATGGCATTGCCTTACACAAAAACTCCCGCTGGAAGCGGCCACTAGACCTCGCCCTCCTGCAGCTAGTTGGAGATGGTAAGAGAATTAAATACCTAGGTACACCCCAGGACCCAAACTTAACAACACGTTAACCCTTGCTAATGGTGTCTTGTTGTTTGTTTGTGGAGTTGTAATCTCTAATACTCAGTCTCAAAGCCCTGATTTTTACTGTGACAAACAAACATTCCTACTGTTTTGTTTACATAATGACGGAGAAGATTTTTTGGGAAATTAAACCTTTTTGTGTGTTGTTACACTTTTTATTTTGATTCTCTGAGGTACTCCTCCCTTTCTCCATCTCGCATATGCACACATTCGCATATTTCTCTCTTGCATTGCTTGTTTTTCTTTGATCAGACTCGATGATGAGGAACCTAATGAGTTGCCCCATAATGATTAAAGAATAAATGTGAAAGAGAGCTGGAAGAGTCCCACTGAAATATGACAAATTATATTAGAAAGAATGCTAATAAACACAATTATGAATAGCCATAGGGTCACATCAGTAAACAGTGCAGTAGTCGAACGCTTTGATTTTTAATTTTGACTCATTCCAAATTGGATTGAAATTCTCAGGGCTGATTTTGCTTGTTTGAATAAATAAATATAATGAAAAATGTTATGATTTCAGTTCCTGTGATTATATTTTCCATTACCTAAGCCATAGTTCAAGACCATATTGTCATAATTTACATGTAATTAACCTGCGGGTCAACGCAGTTTTGTTTTTATTCTTTGTTTCATTTGAAAAGAGGATTTAGACTTATCTCTCTCCTTCCTTCGTAGTGAAGGAATAATCCTCGATATAAAGCCGGCATCTAAATGCATATGTCTCTTCTCTGCCAGAAACATGCCCTTGTCATGCCTTTATTTTTTCCACAGTGACATTTTCACTCTGATAAATGCACTAATGGCTATTGTTGGGAGGTAGGCCCATCAGTCTAGTGCTTTCATCTCCAAACTACTCTGGGCCTGTCTTATCACAAGAGCCTCCAAACCAGGCTATTTCAGACCTCCATCAAAGCTGTTATTATCCTCCAGTCTCTCTTTCTCTGCTTCTCTCGTTCCTCCTCCTTGCCTTTCATGATTCTTTTCCTCTGTTTTTTTCTTTTCCATTTTCACCTTTTTGTGAACACAGTGTAATAATAAATGAAGGTAAACCAAGATCTCCACTGTCTGGAGATTTGTATTAAAGACTCACTTTTCCCAACAATAGGGTTTTAAACTATACTCTTTCTTTCTTTAGCCTTTCTTTTCCATTCTCTCCCTTCTATCCATCTGTCTTGTCCCCTGTTTTGTAGGCCTGCTTATCTTTCATGCTTCTTATCTCCTGTCATTGTGCTCATATTTTCCTTCTTTGTAGATGAGATTGACATGCTTGAACGACTCTGGCTGTCTGGGATCTGTCATAATGATAAGATTGAGGTCATGAGTTCCAAACTGGACATAGACAATATGGCAGGAGTCTTCTATATGCTTCTGGTTGCCATGGGCCTAAGTCTGCTGGTGTTTGCATGGGAGCATCTTATCTATTGGAAGCTCCGCCACTGTTTGGGCCACTCTGGAGGACTGGACTTCCTTCTGGCTTTCAGTCGGGTGAGTGACCTACATAAATTACATTATAATATTAATGGCAGGGCTGTCAGTTGTTTTCTTGAGTAATCTTAATCCATTCTCATTATTTTTTATGGAAAGAAAACAAAATAATATATGCAATTATTGGTCTTTATTTTGTGTTAATGACACTCAGAATACATGTACACCCCCCTACCACCACCATTGACCCACAGTCCTCCGCTGGTGATTGCATAAATTATGATGACTGGGTTCCACTTGTGGATGATGTTTCACTTTTTGAGCCTCGTTTATAATTACATTTCATTATATAAAGGCTCTAAATGACTTAACCATTGTTAAACGTCCCATCTGGGTTTGATTTATAAATAAATAATCTGTAAAATAATGGTTTTCTCAGTCATTTAGGCCGCTGATAAATGGGAGCATCCATAGGGAATTTTGTGCATGTGTGTGAGAGAGACTTGCTCTGTTGCTCCAATTGGTTTCGGTCATTTCTGAAAGCTTCCCATTCTTTTTAGAAATCACACAAAACAGAAGTCCCACTTAAAAACATTTAATTATTCATAAGCATTAACATGTTAATGTTCACAGCCCTTATAAATATACTTATTTTATTTTATTTCTTATGAAACTCTGCTGCAATTTGAGAGAAGGTGATAAAACACATTGAGGAACAATAATTGTGCCATAATGATAATTTCATTACAGCCCTGTAAACTGAAATCAGTAGCCCAGGAAATGTAAAAATGAACCTAAGAAACAAAACTGAAATCATTTAATGTATTTGCAAGTAAAAGGAATGATTAAGCTTTTGCAATTCTTGTTATTTGCAGCAAGAACAAAGAATGACATGCAGTAATCTCCTGCAATCAGGCGTTAAATCCTTAGAAGGGGACTTTGCAGCACACTCCTTTAATTCCTGTCATTTCTAAAATGTGATAGCACATCCAGTATTCCCACTGCACACACAAAGGGATTTCATGAAAGCCCATAACTTCTCACATAGTAATGAATAGGGCAGAAAGAGGATGACAGAAGATGGATCATTTATTCATCTGTCTTTGCTTACATTGTGGAAAAAATTTGAAGAACCTTAAATCCCCCTTGCAAGCAACCAGACGTTCTATGAGAGAACTGTAAGCCAGTAAGGTTAGATGGGACACTCAAACAGTGAGGTCAGCATTGCCATAACCTCAGAAAAAAGTAAGCTGAGCTTACAATGTGTACTCTTGCATCATCAAAGCACTGGGAGCTTTACAATTTCATTATTATGGTAATGTTTCTCGTCTTTACAGAGACAATTTCAAAGTGCTTAATTCGGTTTGTATGTCACCAAGGGGAATATTGTGATATCCTGAACCGTTTGATAAATAAATCTTTTGCTTGTTATCTCTTACAGGGAATGTACAGCTGCTGCAATTTTGAGGATGAAACAGCTCCTGGAGGTTCCCAAAGCACACTTCCTCAATATCATCATGTTTCCACAGTTCCTCCTCCTCCACCGCCTCATGTGATCTCTACAGCCGTGGCCAATCCTCCCATCGCTATGGCACAACAACAACAACAGCAGCAACAACAGAAGCAACACCACCAGCAGCCACCAATATACAGTGCTCTTCTGCCAGGCTCCCCTCCTTCAGTTGGACATTCTGGAATGGCTCTAGGCCCGTCAAACAGTCCCATTCTTGGAGCACCCATGCCTTGCTCTACATTCCTACCACGGCATGATCGTCGATTAGCTGTGGTGGATCGGTGGACACGTCCAAAGGTTGGTCCTGAGAAGCTTGGTTGTGTGAGCAGTGGGATAACAAACTTAACACAATTCGAAGGCATGCCCCCTCACTGGGGTGCAGAAATAAGTTTAGGAGAGGGGGGTCTGGATGAGTACAAGAGATACTATGGGCCAATTGATCCAGAAGGCTTAGGGGTCTCTGCTGAACCTCAAAACGTAGTCACCCAAACTCCAAAAACAAAGCATCGAGGGATGAAATCTTCTGGAAACCCACGGTTACCTCCTAAAGGTCAAACCTCTGGACACTTACAAATTAACCATGCTTTACCACATCCCTCTCCACCTCAGCAATCTATTTGGAGGAGAAGCAGCTTCTCAAAAAGGAAGGGTTCAGGTGGGCCACTGTACGAAAACATCCTTCCACTCGGAAGGAGATGTGGTGGGAGATATGGAATGAGAGATGCTGGTGGAAGAAGAGGACGTCGTCCTCCTCCCCTTCCTCTGCCTATACCTGTGCCACTCTCTTCCCCAACACAGACTCCACCCTCACCTTCTCCATCTATATGCTATTCATCCACTTCGTCCAGCAGCTCCAGTACCTCCAGTTCATCCTCTTCTTCAGAATCAGTCTCCAGATCCAATTCTCCTTCATCTTCATCTTCGTACACATCATCCCAGAGCTTTAGATACAGAGCAGATGAACGAGATGTGTATGAGGACTTTGACACAGATGAGCTTACGGAGGAGTCGAGCTTGCTTTTGGGGAGGAGAAAAAGTCGTTCACGTATGTCTTCTCGTTCCCTGCCCAGCAGTCCTCCACCACCACCTATACCACCCCGCAAACCTTGCGGACAGAGGGCACAGGTGAGAGACAGAGCAGGAAGCCAGATTGCACAGCTTCAAGAGTGGTGGGCCTCTTGGGGAGAGAAAGAAAAGGCTAGAAGAGCAGCTGGAGATAGAGATGTTAAGGAGGAGAAACGACAACATAAAGAAAGGGAAAGAGAGAGAAAGAGGAGGAAGAAGGGTAGAAAGAAAAAGAAGAGAGAAGAGCGTGAAAGAGAAAGGGAGCGTAAAAGACGTAAGGTGAAAAAGAAAAAGAAAAAAGAGGAGAAATCAAGAAGAAGGGAGAGGGGAAAACGATCTGAACAAGAGGAGGTAGATATGGACAGGAAAGATGTCTTTGAAAAAGGCATAGGACAGGAATACACTTCTTATCCTGCTCTGAGGCGAAGCTCTTTTCGAAAAAAGAGCGAAAGCTCTACAAGGAGTTATGAGTGGGATAATATCAGAGATGGAGTTAAGAGAGATAGGGATGATCAAGGTGGAGAAGATGACGAAGGCAACAGAGTAAAGGAAAGGCATCAGAGAAGCCCAAAATCACAACGCCACTCCAGGCCAAGGTCCAACAACAAGCATTTTTCTAGCTCAAACAAACCTTCTTCAACCGTCAAATTTTGGAGTAGTGGGAACCCAACTTCTGATTCGCCATCGTCTTTTGTACCCTTGCTTCCCATATCTAAAAGACGAAAGTCTGTAGGAGCTGAAAGAGATGAGCAAGGAAGAGGTGGAGAAAGTCGGCCCCTTTTGGGAAAAAACAAGAGAGTTAAGCCTTGCTCAAGAGAAGGCCTGTCATTTCACGAATGGGAGTCAGAGGAAGAAGAAGATGAGGAATCTGAAGTGGAAAGAAGCAGGCCAGAAGAACAGGGGCGACGACGAGAAAGCAGAGGAATGGACTCTGAATCTGAAAGGGACAGAGAAAAAACTGTTGAGATATACACAGATGATGAGGGTTCCTCAGGAGAGTTTGGTAAGTTTGAGAGATATTGGGAGGGTCACGAAGGAAGGGCAGTTGGAGGCATTGGAGGAGGAGGATGGTTCTTTGGCACCTACCCTTCCAGAGAAAGAGGAGGCAGTATAAACAGTAGAGATGACTCCTTTTTGGGATGGGGTGGTGGAGAAAGTGTCCTGGGTTTCAGAGTGGGAACAGGGTGGGGATCAGGAGGCTTAGGTTCAAACAAGTGGCCTCCAACTTCATTGACTCCGCCACCTCCTCGAAAATACTGGTCTGTTGATAAATTACCAGTGAAAACTGAAAAGAAATCTAAAAGCAGATCTCAAGAGAAGGGCCGCACTCACACATCCTGTTCCTGCCAGTCACCCCATCACTCTGCCAGCACTCACTCCAAATGGAATCGGGTGACTTCAAGGAGTCAGGAGGAGCTTCTCCCCCACTGCCACAGTTTCAGCAGCAGCGTAAGACCCAAACGGCAATCATCCAAAACGGATCGGGCTCAGAGCCAGGCAAAATCTGGAAGCCAATCCAATCTCAGTGCACAAAGACCACAGCGCTCAGACCGGTCCCGACAACCACCATCCCCTCCTCAGAGTCTACCGCCATCTTTACCACCACCAATGGTCCCTGCACTCCCAGCCCCACCCTCTTCCTCTCACCATATACATATACCTCCACCTACCTCCTCTTCATCAGTTTCCTCCCCTTCGGTTGTCTCATCTACTCCTGGTGCCCCACAGCCCTCCTCTTTGTCCTCCTCTAGTGCTAAGCTCCAGTATCAGAAACTGCGATCAGTTCCCCAACCCCAAAGGTATCAATCCCCACATCTTCCCCTCAAAACCAAAAGCCTGTGCTCTCGTCGAGGCTCTGCCCACTTTTCCAGTGTGGAGAGCGAGGTCTAAGGAACATAATTAAATGAGGAACATCAGCAAGTAGCCCTTAGGGGCGATCAAATCACCTGCTCATGCCACAAACAGTTAACTGTTCATAGCAGTCGAGATGGGTTGTTTTCGCTGGCAGCCGTCTTTTGCACAAAGCTCTAATGCTCAGAGACAAACCTGGATTAGGATGACACATAAATTGTAGCCCTTTCTCTTTACTTGTGTAAGAATGGAATACTGCCATGCTGACAAATCTTGTTGTTAGTGAGGCTGTTTGTATAGGATTGGCTTTGCTTTTCTTACTTCTTTGGGGCTTTAAGGTGGAGCGTCAATAATGTGGGTAAATGTGATTTTTTTTCTTGGAGTGTTTTGCTGCTTGATGGCTCAGGAACGGTTTTTCGAAGGGAGATCGTGAGGTCAAAATACGAAGCCCTAACGCAACACACCCATCACTTTTTTTTTCTCTCCTGCTCTCGGAGCTCTGAATCACAATGTAATTGTTGTGTATATTTGTTCAAAATATCTCAAGGGACGCACTCACAAAGGAAAGTAGCAAACCATTTTTCTTGACCTCCACCTTCCGCAAACTGATATCTTGCATTCTGTGTTGTTGTCAGTGTTTGTATTCCTAGCAACAGGGTAAGTTAGCCATGACCGATCACATATTGGCTTACTGAAGCTGAATGCCAAACTAAAAGTGGAGCTGATGTACAGTCCTATTCTATTGAAATCATTTCACAGGTCCTCATGTTTCATTCTCGTCCCTTGAGCAATACATAATTAACTACAAACAACATACAATACATATATTTTATATTTAAAGTTATTTTATTATATATATTATATATGTTTTGTGATCTGGTTCAAAACAGTTGTGTTGAGTTATTAAAATAATATAAACACTGTGCTGTATTACTGAAGGGCACATGCAATGTTTCAACTACCTATAATCGGTGGCAAACCCTCCCCTCTCGACTGAATGTACATGTTGCCATGACAACACAGTGTGCTGCAACCAAGACACTTTTAAGATCTTAGCTTTCTCGGGGGAGACCTTCTCATCAGAGCCAGTTAGGGTAACTTTGAATGCTAATTTTGAGAGTGCCAGGATGACAGGGCTAGCCATACTGCAGCACTGTACTCGCTAACCGAGATGTCAGTGAGTGATGAAAGACATGTCATCATTCAGAGAGCGATAAGCGAAGTAGAGCACTGTTTACAGTTTAACACTGTGTTTTTACACCTTTTTTACAAGCTGCTCTGCTCTGCCATTTATTAGCTTCAGACACAATACTCATATTCTCTTAGCAATTTTGCTTAAGCTGTACAAGTAGTAGCAACAATAATCTGGTCAAATGAGAGCAAAATAGAGTTGCAGTTTTATGCTTTTACTAGACATATCTGTTAAATAAAAAAGAAAAAAAGAAAGAAAGCCAGATCAAGTTTTACTTTGAGGAACTGTGAGGAAAAGACTGATTAGATCTTTTGTTTAATTTAGCTTTCACCATTAGCCAAAAGCTAGCATCTTTATAGTGATCGCTATAATTAACTGTGAATATTGCTAAGGGCAATGCGTGTTGGCAGCAGGTCTGAGTCAACTATGTTTCATTTTATTTATTTTGTTTATACACTATTTAAAATGCGCTATCTTTCAGAGTTTCTTATTTTTCATATTACTGGATTTTGTAATTTTGTTGTCTTGACAAAGCTATAGCATACTATAACTGCAAAAATTCCCAACACCTTTCTGAAGTAATCGGACTATGTTCGTGCTACATCCATCCAATCCTTCAGGCTGTTCTAACCAGTGCTGGGGGTAAAACATTGCAAGTAATGCAAGTTATGTAATCAGATTACTTTAAAAAGAAATCTGAGTTTTCTGAGTTTTCAAAAAAAAGAAAGAAATCCCAGCCCAGGTGATAAAACGTATTTCAAAAGTACTTTATAACTACATGATCAAATTTTGCAATGCATTATTTTAAAAAGTAACTTTCCCCCAACACTAGTTCTGACTTTGGTATGTTTTATGTTTTTCTGATTAATCTGGTTTGCTATTTCCCCCCCACAGAATATTCCAAAAAATTACCAAAATTAAATGAGTATATCCTCTATGTATAGATCTTTTAAGCTTTCAAACTGAAGTTTATTTGAAACTTTCAGGCAGGGCTTTGTCAAGCCAGCAGCAAAGTTTGACTAATTGAAATTTGGTTTGAAGCACTGTATGTTATTGTTTACATATGAATTTGTTTAAGTGCATATTTGACACAGAACCACGCACAGTCCAACAGGCTAATTGTTTTTGTGTGTGTGTGTGTGCTTGTAACTGCATCTGAGCCATATTAAGCTTATTTGTTGTATGCTAAGCTTTTTACAAGTAGTACCAATTAACTGGGGTATATTTTGTTGTCAATGGGCTAAATAGTAATGTCAAGAGACTTTGGAGTCCTGGAAACATAAAGGGTGATGATTTTTATTTTTTTTAAACACTGATGACTTCTGTTTGGTGAAATCGGAAGGACAGTAAAACAAATCTTGTCAGTTCTGACCAGAATCATAACAAACTGCCTCACTGTCACAGCGTAATTTGAGATTAACATTTAGAATATTTGGCAGCTTATGTATGTATATCCTTTTGACTCCAACTCTGTTGTGTAAAACGTGTCTGGATTACTTTATATATAGATGTACCTCATATATGTGTTTGTGACGTTTAGATAGCAATAGAGAAATAGCTGTTCAGCAAAGCAGTATAGCTGAAGATGAGCATTGTTTTTAAACATTTCTCCCGGCAGACTTGATAATTAAGATGTTTCATGTATTAGCTGTGAAAAATAATTTGGAATTCTCTTTCCATTCCATTGTGCACATTAAAGTCAGCAGACAGCTTTGATAAAACATTTGGGCTGAAACATCAAGGACCTTAAGATAATGTATTTTGTCTGTTCGTTTTCAAATGATAAAATATCAGGCATATTGCACAAGTTTTAGTAGGAACCGCCGCCACCAAGAATCTTAAAATGGCCTTTCTCTAGACATGTGTCTTGTGTTGATAGTGTCTTTGACGGTAAATGTTCTGTTTGTTCGTTCGTTTATTTGTTTATTACTCTAAGAATAAGTCTCTTATAGGAGCAGCAGCATATAAATATTTACATATAGATATAAATGATATATTGCAACAAATAACGTGCATATATATATATATATATATATATATATATATATATATATATATATATATATATATATATATATGATGTTTATCTGCCAAATTAATTATCTTTGAATTGGTCTTCTTTTGTCTTTTTATCATCTCTCGTCTCATAACAGCTGACATCAGAGACCAGTTTTCAACTGTGTTTTTATGAATAACATGGCCGACCATCGACTACAATGAATTTATGTTGTGAATAACCAACGCTGTGATTGAGGTGTATATGTGTACGTTTTGGAACATGGTGATGCACAGCGGTAGGCTCCACACTAGGATCACTATGAGCATAGCAAATGGATTTGACCTCGCTATATCAAAACCTTTGCAGTCTCCGTGTGTGTGTGCGCGCACTCTGTCTGTGCCAAGCTGCAGTGTGTTATGCTGAAAACACATTTGAACACATGCAATGCTGCTCTGTAATACTTTATGATAATGTAGCTGAGAAGAGCCAGTTATGTTTTATGCCACTCTGTGCCAGGACGGTAGTGCCCCCCCCACCCCCCGGTACCACTGTGTTAGGTTCTTGTGCCATACTCCTCTCAGTCGGGGAGCCTCACAGGGGGGCCACTCGCTGAGCCGCTCGACCATGGGAGACTATGCTGTGCTGCGAGCAGAACAGAATAAAAGACTTTTAATACAACAGCGTTTGATCTGTTTTGTTGTTTTCAGCGTGTGTTCAACACACACTGTAAAAAATTTCTGTAAATTTACAGCATATTAACAGCGTAAATATACAGTACTGAACTGTTTTCTAAAATTACGGTGTCTTACCGTAAATGCACACGTGATCGGTGGGAGAGGGGGAACCAAAGGCTAGCTGACCCATGGAGGAGCATGGTTTCAGTCAAAGTTTTATGGATTTCATCTCAAGTTGAGGCTCATTTACAGGTAAGCAGATCAAAGTCTGAATACATTTTTATCTTAAACTGCAGCGTTTTTTTTTATGTGGGCACAATATTTGAATTTACCTTTGACAAATCTTGCCAAGACGGTGAACTAGCATGTATGCAATTTTTACAAATTTCTCCTGAAAGTTAAGTGTGTATGAGTGTGTTTGTGAAGGATTTGCATCGTTTTTTTTTTTCTGGTGTAAAATCCTGTAAATGTTAAACTTGTAAATAGTTAAATATAAAATACTTGCGTTCGCTGATTATTTAATTGGATATGAATTGAACATATTTGGCAACTTTAGAAGATGAGCACGTGATCGGTGGGGGAGGGGAGCAACGGTTAGCGTCTGATACCAGAGAAAAGTCTCTGTGAATAAAACGGATATTATCTCAAATATAATCTCGATTACAGATTGCAGATAACGAGGATATGAAGTAAGTGTGTTTTCCTGATTTTCTGAAACACTTATTTGCACAATTATATTTACATTTTGCATTGGCGCCAACCCAGTGTAGTTTAAAATGGAGGATTTGTTTTATTTGCATTAATGTTGCTAAGTTAGGTGCGTATAAAGTTGGTAACTTATATATTATCCTTATATATTGGGAAATCGAAAATAGGCCTGTAAACTTAATTTTACTTAGGAAGCATAAACTCATCGCCCTTTGCATGAGCACTTGACTGGATAGATGGAAAGAGTAGCGTTAACGTTATGGTGAGAAACGTTTGTTTTTTTCGGAGTGACACATTAGTCTTTCAATATAAGTCGTATCTAAAACTAGTTAGAGTGTAATCTAAATATATTCGAACTTATTATTAATAAAGTGGGCTTTGTATGTGAGCACATTTTAATTTTAATTTTGCACTGGATTTATTGGCACAAATCTCTATATCACAGAGGAAACGTTACTTCATTCACTTACATTCTAACTTGTTCCTCAGCCTCAAATACAGTTTTGTGTGTGTGTGTGAGAGTGTGTGTGTGAGAGAGAGAGAGAGAGAGAGAGAGAGTGTGTGTGTGTGAGAGAGAGAGTGAGTGAGCGTGTGTGTGTGTGTGTGTGAGAGAGAGAGAGTTAGAGAGAGAGGAAGAGGAGAGAGCAGTAGACAGAATATTTTTAAGTGTTTTTAATGAAAAGTTGGAGGATGTCCCTGGATGAGAACAAAGATATGGTACACCTGCTTGTCAAGATTCTAACGTTAATGTCCCACTTCCAGGAACATGAAGATGGACTGGTTTCACATGCAGATGTAAGTATTTAATTTTCTTCTTTCCACTTCACCACATTATATTATGTAATATTATTATTTGTGTATTTTGTGTTCTCGACAGGTTGCAGCATCTGCATCTGAGGTTGAGAAGACACTCAATCTACCTGCCAATCCTCATCTGATTTTGCTGGGTTAGTGTGTCATTGCACATGATGAAGAAGAAACATTTACTGATGGCTGAGATCTAAAATTGTTAACATTGCTGTTGTGCACAATTGTTAAAATTGCTTCTTTTTTTTCGTGAGTGTCCAGTCAACATTTTTGACTGCAGTTGCAAGTGTTTGCTGTGCACTACATCTTCAACCTGCAGTATCAAGAGGCGGCTTGTTGCACGTTAGAGTTTTTTCAAAGGTAAGTGTTTTCCTTTTTGCGTATGTTTTAATCACTCTCTTAGAATCTGTGGTAACACTTTATAATAAGTATACAGTAGTAAAGTAATAAATTATTTGCAAACTAGTTACCTCAACCTTTCTCCTGTGTTCTACTTGTGTTCTTCCATTTCAGTTTTTTCAGTTCATCATCTGAAACACTGTCAAATGTGGTTTTATTCGCATGCCAGACACGGAGAAAATAGGAGAAAGGCATGTAGATCCACATTAAATCCAAACGAGTCAGAATATATATATAGATCGTTTGCAAATGATTTATAAGTGCTTTATTACTTTATACTTATTATAAAGTTTTACAAAATTAATCTAAATTCTAAACCAAATTAATTAATCAGAATTTTGAAAAATGGTTATTATACACTTCGGTAATGTGTAATGCAACTTTCCTTAGATGATTCTATGGAATAAACCCAGAAAGAGGCTCAAAGACCTGCCGAGGCAAGGTAGTCTCCAAGAAGACGGGGAAGGGGGTGAATAAGAAGTCCACTACAGTCAATCCAAAGGTTGCCACTCTACAAAAAAATCGAATGGACTTCAAATGGGACTTCATCTAGGCAAGTGAAGTTACACATACATTTTCATTAAATACAGTTCTTAATACAACTGATTTCACAGTTTACACACACAGAATATTTCTCACATTTAAACTTGTTTAACAAAAAAAAAAATCAACATTTAAAAGTAGTCAGTTGAAAAAGACTGGTGTGACTCATTTTGGTTACTAACGTTGCGTCCCTGTAGTTTGCATTACATAAAATAAAATAATTTACAGCAAAGAAACGGTTTTATAAATAAAATCCACAAACCTATATTTGACCCAAAAAAAATCGTCAGTGGCACTGAGAACTACCCTGAAGAGGATACAGTCCGCACTCATTACAACCCCTATGTTGTTGCGACTGTTCAGTCCCAGGTTACACAAAAACTATCCAAACACACAAAAAAAATTCGAGGTTGAAATAATATAATGATTTTATTAAAACCATGAATTGTTTTATTTTTTATTTTTTTTTGAGTACATGCACACTATTAATCAGTTTAGTTGGTCCACTAATGTTGCTCAAAGTCTGCTTAATATTTAACTTAACACTCATGAAGAAATTAAGTAAATATGTTTTATGATTTTTTTTTGTTTTGTTTTAACTTTTTAAAATTACATCTTAATGGTTAAAATACATTTTAGAAATATGTTTTATTCTCAAATTCCATTTTTATTCCTGTTACAATTAAAACATGGAATAACAATTGTGTAATTATTCCTTAAACATCATTTTTAATGATTATTATTATTTTTATTACTATAATTCTTATTTGTATTATTATATTACTTTGAAAATGACATATTCTACTGTACAAAAGTGATATATTTCCGTCACAATCACATCACATTAGACCGAACCTTTATTTTGAAGGATTGATGTGAAGACACTTGATTTTTTTTTTTTTTTTGTGTATGTGGGATAGAGCTGCAACTATTGATTATCTTTTCTGTAAACTAATGTGACGTGTGGGTGGAGCTAAAGAATCACTAGCGCCAGTAGGCTTTTGCATTGAGAGCGTTTGGAAGTTGTGACATTAGCGTGAGGAAAAAAAAACATCATCCAAAACAAACCATGGTTAACAGTCAGATTCAGCCATTTATTTATGATCCAGAATCAGATCCTGAGGCTGAAACTGAACGAGAGCAGCAGCAGCAACGACTCGCTCCGAGCGGGGCTCGAACCCGAGTCTCTGGCATGGGAGGGGACGCACTAACAAGGAGGCAGAGATATTTGAAGCAGTTTTACTCACCGCCTGCGGTTCCAACACACGATCGTGACCCTTTTTCGTTGGGATTGCATCATCCTTAAGAAATAAACGATACGCAAATCCGTCGTCAAACTGGGCCTTGTTTGTAAAACAAGCATCTTCGAAATGCAGGGAACAAACAAAAACACTTGCACAACTCCGTTGATGCTCTGTAAAAATAAACTCCATCCACTGGTCCCTTAATGCTGTTTTTTTTTTTGGTAATCTGTGCAGGGTTGTCTTGCCCTGGCAACCAAAAACACACTTCTTTTGTGACATTTTGCGACGCTCTCGCTCTGATCAGGGAATGTCTGTGCTCAGCCTCGCTATACGTGAGCACGCGCTCTTCCGGCAGAAGTGCCCTTAGGACCCATATAAGGAAATTCTGCTCCATCTAACGTCACACAGAGCCATACTCGAAAAAAACTTTCCGAAACTTGTGACAAACCGGAATACTCCTTCAAACGTACAAACGTTCAAACGTACAACTTAATTTTTGAAACTTTGTCGATGTTTAGCATGGGAATCCAACTCTTTAACAGTGTAAAAAAACTTCAGTATGCATGAAATAGCATTTCAACCCCCCCCCCCCCCCCTTTAATCTAGTGTTCCCTTTTTTGATTAGCTAATTAATCGTTTGGATAACTTTACAAAAATTATAAGTACAACTTCTAACATAATATTGCAACTTTTATGAATTAATACACTAATCCACATCGCGATTTCAGTTAGTGTACAACACTATTTTATTGTATTCATCACAAATGTGACAAATTCTGTGACAATCCACATTATTTGCCTAATTCCGTTTTCATGATTTGATTCCGTGATTGTTTTCACATCGTGGAAATCGTAGGGTCCTAAGTTTCTGAAATGTTTTATATTATTATGCAGTATACATGTTTTTTGTTACGTTCTATTAAAATTCTGCTGATGTTATTTTAACTTAAAAAGGATTTTTCTCAATTTTTATGTTTCAGACTACACCCCTCCCTGGCTACACTTGCATCAGAGTTGGTGACAGTTTTATGCTTCTGAAACGTTCTTGGACTGTTCTACAAATCCTTGCCAGGTTTTGAGTTATTACACCAAAATAAGATTCTTGTTCAGAAGTTGTTTGCCATTTCTTAAAGGCTGTTTTTAGGGGAACGTACACTCCAAGCCCATGCCCATGCATTGTCATACTCATAGCACAAAGCTAGACCTAAAATGGCTGCTTGTTTTGTGTTTTATATGGTCAACTTAAATTTGTTTAAATATGTCCACAGACTTCTGCAGGGTTCATTTTGCACATTGTCTGTTTTGTAAATTGGTTAATTTTCTTCTCTCTTCATCTCATCTTTCTCTAACACATACAAAGACTGACTCTTCCATTTTGATTGCTTATTTTTTTTGGAGAAAGCATTTGAATTATTGGTTGGGCACTTAAATAAATAGTGTTCTATAAGAAATACCCCCTTGGTCTTCTCTTTTCTGTCTATTTGCTGCCACTTTTTAGTATAAATGAAATGCCAGTTTGTGAATTTGTTAAAATACAGATATTTTTAATAAAGTTAATGATTGGCAAAATTGCCAGTTCTACGGTTTAGAAAAAAAAAAAAACTAGAATACAGTAATGATCCTGAAAAATTACGGTACACCGCTGGAAACCTTGCTGCCAGTATATTACTGTTAATTTACAAAAAAAGCTGTAATTCAGAAAACTGTAAAATAACGGTACACAGCTGGAAATCCTGCTGCCAGTATATTACCGTTAATTTACAGAAAAGCTGTAATTCTGGAAACTGTAAAATAACGGTACACAGCTGGAAACCCTGCTGCCAGTATATTACCGTTAATTTACAAAAAAGCTGTAATTCAGAAAACGGTAATAAAACTGTAAAATTACGGTACACTGCTGGAAACCCTGCTGCCAGTATACTACCGTTAATTTACAGGACAATTTTTTACAGTGCAGAATGTTTGTGATTGACAGCAAACGCGGTGAATAATTGTGTAAGTCTTTGTTTTCTAGGTTTCTGGGAAGAGAGAGGACATGAAAAGAAAGAGTGAATAGCCTTTTGAAACTACTGGTGAGGACACCTACGTTTTACCTTGATTAATGCAGATTTACTTAAAAAAAAACTTTTTATAAAATAGCTATATATATATATATATATATATATATATATATATATATATAAATATATATATATATAAATATATATTTGCAACATACTGTAGATGCAAGCAACATCTTAATAGGTCTATATTACCATTCTAATTAAACTATTATTACTGTGTTTCGGTAGTGACAAATTTGGGGAGAGGACATGTATTTCAAAACTTTTAACTGTACAATTAATAGAAATGTGTACCTTGGATATTATACAATTTACATACACATTTTTTGGGCAAAATACTTTTCTAACTTTGACATCAAAACAATTCTGTAGAATGCCCCATATTTGCATGCATATGATTTTGTATAATTTTATCTAGTAATGTTTCAGATATTTTACCTAAAATGTGAGGCATTATTTATTAGGCCTACCTTTTTTTCTGTAAAGAAATTTTAAGAGAAGTGTCTCCATTAAATCTCCTGAAATTTCCTCTGGATAAATTTGATTCCAGCATCACAGTAGCCTACTTTCACAAAACACTGAAGGATGTAAATACTACAAAATTGCGACCCATATCTTGCCAGGAAAATCTATCTCACCTTGGCCATATTGAATTACATGATGTCCACAGGTGTTGGCTTTCCAGTAGCATTGCTATCTATTCACAATCCTCAGCAAAGGATTTCAGATGAATCTACCATTTATTCTTCAATTCCAAATATGCCAGCATCTGCAGTGAATTCAGCATGTGTGCTCTGTGTGAGTAAATTCTGTAGGAAATATTGGAAATGGGAGATAAGAGAGCTATTGGACACAAGCTGTTGGTATATGCAGGAACATTAGAGATTGTACAACCCAAGAGAAATATCAGCATGTAAAATGCATGTGACGGCAAGTTTGCAGAAAGCATTGCCTCCTCGTCTCAGCAGACACTGAGGTGAAGGCAACTAGTATTACTCATTTTCCAGAAAGAGAAAAGCGAGAATGAGAGGTTACTAAGGGTTACCTAAGTAATAGATTGAGCATTTATCAAACATCAGATATTTTGAACAGACTGCGGCCTCGTTTTCTTCTTCTTCCCCTTTTCACGTCTGTCTCTCTCCCTTTTTGTTTGGTATCATAAGTCCGTGAACTCACTCTCCTATTTTTTTTAATTAGTCACACATGCAAGATTTATGTAACCACACTTTATGTTTCCATGCTGCCAGAGAGGGAATATAATTAACCGATTGGGGCCATTTACTGGAGATTAATGAAGGAAATAAGAGGCGAGCTGTAAGAAAATCTTTACCTTTCAGGGCTTTAGTTGGAGATTGAAGAGGAAGGAAAAAAAGAGAATGTTGTTAAGAAAGCCTTGCTCGATATACTCTTACTTTGTAGGATTACATACAGTATGGATGAGTATTGATTAGTATGCATAAGGATTTCATATCAAACTTTCTTAGCATCTGATGTTAATCTTAACTGCAATGTAGGATCAGAAGGTTATTCAAATAAACAGTGACATCTGACTCTTTAAATTATGTCTTATCACCAAAGCAATTCCATTTGATGTGTCATTGCATGGGCGAGGATCTCCCCAGACTTCGAATGATTTTTCTCTCTCGCCTCCTTTTCTGCAAGTAGAATGTAGAGCAGAAATCAGGCCAAGGAGAAGGAAGATAAGAGATCATACAGGAAGGTTTGAGAAAGATTGGGGAAAGGACAGACGTATAGACAAAAGAGAGGAATCTGGGATTAGAGGGACTGGGAGAGCAAGATAAAATGAACATTAATCTGAAATTAATTTAACGGTGTGATTTGTGAAAATGCGCTGATAAACTGCTGCCTCTGGTAAAATGCACTCAGGAAAATTTCTATCTTGATAGAGCTCCTGCTATTGTGTGAAAGTTGGATTACAGCATCACAGGGAATGGATGCCTGCAGTGAGATTATCTGACTCCGATCCTGAGAGGTGGAGGGCAGGAGCTCTCTAATCACTGTGAAAATTAAAAGATACTTCAGGCACCATTTGGGGTTCCTCAGATCATCACACTGGCAGAAGCCTCTGGAGAACATCTAAGCATGCTTTTGAAGGTACCTCTAATACCCATTCCTTGTGGACAGAACTTCAAATATGTATTTCAAGTGCCTCGAGTGTCTTTTAGAATTCTTGCAGGAACTTCCATTTTAGGGGTTCTCCAGAGGTTTCTACCAGTGCAACAATCCGAGGAACCCCAAATGGTGCATCAAGGATTTCTGTTCAGAGGACATCTTTAAAACTTTATTAAGAAATTAGCTTCTTTTATCTTCTAGGTTGTTGACACATTTAAGTAATGTTTTGCCTGTAAGCAAAATGATCATTAATTCTGGTATACAGTGAGATCTCTAATGAACATGCTCAGAATGTCTGAGATCAATAGTGGAAAGGCGTCTGTATATATTTAATAGTTTTATTGGCATAACAATTTGAGTAAAAAAAAAAATCATCATGTAAAACCTAATGATCACGTTCTCCAGCATGATCCAAATAAAGAGAATACTGAGCATCAACATTAATGAGACCGATTGCCCGTCTGTAGATCGATGTCACAGACTCGCTACTTTGATGAGTTTTACATATTTTAGTTATTTTACAATTCCTATAACTTTGTTTATTATTAGGTTAAAATAGGAAGAAATTACAGGTTTTCAAAAAATAGGTTTTCAATTTTCAGCTGTATGCTATGTTCACTGTTACTACATCAATAAAATCTATGAATATAGAAAGGCCCATACAGTACATCATGGCATTCTCATACCATGCCGCAAGAGGACAGCATTTCCATACTTCCTTACAGGAAATTCCCAAACGGACACGTTCAACAGCGTAGCCCATAAATCGGAGTGACAACCAATTACACAGTCTTCTGCCTATTAAATCCACTACAGCCATATTTAGGGCAAGAACCTCCGTGGTAGACAACATACAAAGAAAATATAGCCCGCCTGTCTTGACGCATTAAATATACTAATAAACTCCAGAGTGGTGGATAAATTGATCCTGCGCATGTGCCGCAGCTGACAGCAGTGGGGCGCTCTCAGGCTGAACTGGGGCAGCTTGACGGGGAATCTCTTTATACGCGCGTGGAGGATATCTTGGGCACGTATGACGCGGTGGAATTTAATTTGCATCGCTAAAAAAAAAACTCTTTAACATGTCACTGTCAGTTAAATATCTCAGCGACGAGATATAATAAGAAATGAGAAAACTGCAAGTGGGATATGTGATTTTTTTTTCCATTTCTTTTTTAATTATAAATGTTCATATGGGCTAGCCATTCATTTAATATGAAATGAATGTAGCCTATAATACGTATAAAAATATATGTTTTATTATATTTTACAAAAGAAAACGTCAAAGAATAACAGCAAGCTTTATAATAGAGATATATTTAAAACACTAGTTCAGTTTCACACAGTATTTACTGTCAAATTAAAACTGAAAACAGAAATTTGGTGTGTTTTAACAGCTGTCAGCTGTTAGCTATTGGCCTTTACAGTCAAGCATTTTTAAAAAATAATGTTGATTCAGAATGATTCACACATGAATCAGTTTGGAGTGATTTGACTGATTCATTGAAAATAACTGATTTAAATTAACAATTCTGAGCATCACTAGCTGTGATTCAGAACCAGTTTATTATTTTAGTTGTACCAATTATTGTCCAACACCAACTGTATTGAAATATATATATTCTTTTCACTTGTACATTTCATATTTTTACAGTGAATCAAGTACATTAGCATTGAGATGACTACAACAAAAAGTGTTGATTTGTCTGAATAGCCTACATCTTAATTCATGATCTTCAGAGAATTCATCCGTCTAAATAAGCATGAATAACAGAAGCTGGAGATTGAAAGACCAAAATGGTCCCAAAGTTTTTTTCACTCCTGGGAATGAGTTGTCAAAAGTCAGGAGTGACGGATGGGAATATAAACAGTTACAAGCTCTAATGACATGAGAGACGTGCCAGCAGCACACAACCGCTCCATACATGCAATCCAAACATCATTAGATTCAAATGGCAAGCTGTGGCCTTAAGACATTTCGTGATAACAAGAAACTGTGATCTGACACCATAAGCGGCTGCACTCTCAATTCTATCTGTTAGATAATCGCTGGGAGCAGGAGTGAATGCCAGCAGTGGGTGTAAGGCAATTTTAAATGTCCCTTTAGTTATGACATTTTCTAGGTAATAATATGCTCTGAACTATAACTAATGGTGAAGTCAAGGTGATAATTAAAGAGGCTTGTTTTAACTGTTGGCCACTGAAGCATTTCCTAGTTCATTCCTGGCTCACCTCGGTATCCTAATTAGTCAAATTAATTAATAAATGGGCCTGTTTCTCCTAACAAGACTATTAGCAGCCCTGTATGAGTGTAGATAATAAGAACAGATTGCGCCTGTATTTTGACCTAAAGGGGCTTATGTAATTTGTGAGTTTCTAAGTGAGTTTATACACACTTGTGTGTGTCTTTTTGCGCTCAGTAGACTTCTGACAGTAATGAGCAATTAAGGTACGAGAAAATAAACAAAGACTTTTTCCACATAGTGTTTATATATATATATATATATATATATATATATATATATATATATATATATATAATCCTTGACTGAATTTAACAGCATCGCTTCTCTCTACATCTGTTTGCAACTTTAAATGCCTTTTGCAGAATCTGCAGCGTTTATGATTTTTCAGTGAAAATAAGAGGGATCATGTTCTTATTTAGTTCAGCCAGGATGCATTTATATGAGGAAAGCTATTTATTTGTATTCTACAAGTCAAAATTTTCTGAAATGATCCTGTTAAAAGTTCTTGGTTCCTAAAATCATGTCATGTCTCCTCGAGCATCGATGACTGTTTGTAGTCTTTTTTTGTGGTAGTTTCATGAGTCACTGGTTTGTCCTGAGCAGTAAAGCTCTTGACACATCCTCCAGGACCTGTCAGTTCTTTGGAATGTACTAAAATATCTTAAATCCAGGCTAAATTATGATAATAAAAAAAATATTATTTTAATGTGCTCCATTTAAAACTTTGGGTCAGTAAGATTGCTTTTAAGGTTGAAAGAAGTCTCTTATGCTGTCCAAGACTGTGCTTATTTAATCAAAATACAGGAAAAACAGTAATATTGTGAAATATAATTACATTTTTATAATCAAATGCAATTCATTCCGGTGATGATGGCAAAGCTGAATTTTCAGCAGCCATTACTCCAGTTACTCCACTGCTTCAGTGCTACATACATTTTAGAAACCATTCTATGTGTTGATTTGGTGCTCAAGAAATATTTACTACTATTGTTAATGATGAAAACAGTTGTGTGGCTTAATCATTTTGTGGAAGCCATTTTTTCAGGATCCTATGATAAATATAAAGTTCAAAAGAATAGCATTTATTTGCATCCTCATTGAATAAAAGTGTTTCTTTTTATCTATCTATCTGTCTCTCTGTAGTCTCTCTTTAAGTCAAATATCACACAGATTCTGTAAGATGATTAAGATATATGTTGTGCTTTTCTTGTCATTTATGATGGGATTTTCTGAAACCTAAATAATACAAGGAACATTGTTGACATTTTTGAATAATTATCTTTTATGGAGACTGTATAAGAATGTAAATGTAATTTTTAAAGATATTAAATAATAATAAAAACAGATTCAAGTAAAATTAAAGAGCTTTTATTAGGCTACTGATATACTCTTCCAGCAGGAGTCTTAGGTATCTTGTGTAATACCATTTACTGTAAAAGTACCATTTATTATTTCTTAGTAAATTTTTGGAAAATGTATTAGATTAAAATTTATCAATTATTATTACTGAACAAAACTCACGATATCATGCAACATGTCAGAAGTCCTCAAAAACTTGAGTTCCAGTGATTTTTGTCACAGATGTGGCAGAGCTGGACAGCTCGAGGCCACACACACACGCGCACACACACACACACACACACACACACACACACTGAACATCAAGGCACAGCACAGCACTGCCCCGAACTGGGTCACAGCCACAAAACAGTCCTAAAAACATCCAGTGCGTCACAAAAACACTTTTAATCATTTCCATGCACTAGCCTATATTTACATGCATACAGCTCATTAAAAAATTATTTCAATAAGTAAACTTGTGAATGATTGGTTTGCTGTCAGTTTAATTGAACTGTAAACCTTTTGACAACCTTTCCTCACTTTTAAAATTGAGCATCTGTCGTTGTACATGGATTGATGTCTTTCAGTCTAAGTGTACATACAGTATATATATAGCATCATAAGTGTTCACTATGCTCATAATTAACTCCCTTTGGGGTTTTGAGACTGCCTTTGCTCTCATGGACCGAAGAAAAGGAAGATAATGCTAGTTTTAGATTTTTTAAGAAATAACTAGGCACTACATTGTGTGTGTTTGTGTGGAAAAAAAAAATGTGCCTGTATATGATTTATCAATTAATAAATGAATATTTTTTTGTGTGTAGCTGCAGGAGTAGTGCTCAGTAATGTTTGTATAATTAATTTTTCTATTATATTTTATGATTTTGAGGCCAGAAATGACACACTTCATTTGTAATATATATATATATATTACAAAAATCTCTATTTCTTTCATTCTCCATAAAATTGTTTTCTCCCTGTTGCTCTTGTTCTGTCTCCATCCATCCTGCTCTGTATGAGCTGCCTGTACAAGTTATCCATATATATGCATAAATGTATTCAAATCATCTGTGCATGTCCCTATAATCTGTCCTGATTTACATAATCTTCACATGGGTACTTCTGCATTTCCCGCTCTCTGTTCTCACTGACTGGACTGTGAGCTTCTCCCTCTTGCTTCCTTGCCTTCCCCTGTCCTGTTCCATCAAACTCTAACTCTCTCTCTCTTTCTGTTGATTTCATGTTTTAACTCGCCCCTACTTCCCGCCTCTCTCAGATGAAACCGCTTTGAAGTCACGGTTGTCACAGCAACGACACGATAGTGAGGGTTGGTTGTGGGCCATTTCTCTGTGGAACGCTGGGGATTCTCTGATCGGCCCAAGTCTTTAAATCAAACTCCAAAATTAGCCTTTTTCTTGGTAAGTGAATACAGTAGTGGTTCAAGCACAATGGTAAATGTTCACCACACAGTAGTGCTATTTTTCTTCCCCAATACGTTTAAAGACATGTCTGTAATCATTGCGTACTTTGGACGCCATTTCAAATGTCACTCCATCTGTGATATTCGAGAATGTGATCATTTGTAGAAGGAGGTTCGAATGCAGATTTTAGGCCGTCCTTGAATGGAGATATCAGGTCAGTCAACAGCACTGTGTGTTATTTTTATCCCACATGTATTGGGTTTCCCCACCAGGGGTCTAAAAATAGACTAAAAAAAAAAGGAGGAAGGGAGAGGCAGTTAAGTGAGGAGTGGGAGGGAGGAAGAGAAAAGAGAAGAAGAATGAGCGAGTGAAAGACTAGCCCCCTGGAATGGATCGATCACGAAGACCCTCAGAGGGGCTCAATCTTGAGACCACCTTAAAGTGAATTCTTTATTACGTTTCTCCAGTGGCAAAGCCTTTTCAGTGAATGTGTCCAAATTGAAGCTTGAATTCGGTGCAAGCTCTAGAAATCAGATGAAGCCTATATTAAAGAGGATATCACCACATTGTTTGACAGATTCAAGTGTTTAAATAAAATAGTAGAACTATATATCCAAAAGCCTTATCTGCTTCAGTTGACATGAAAATTGTGAACCTATTTGACAGTTTCCAAAAAAGTTTTGCTTGATTGACAGGTGATCTGACCAATCATAACACCAAATCCACCATCTTGCCCAACAAACAAATGAAACGATTTAGAGTAGATTAGCTTCGGGGGACTTGAAAAACTGTGTACACTGATGTCTTTTCGCAGTTTAAATAAAATATTAAATATTCTGTTTAATTAGTGCTTTAAGTAAATACAGTATGAAGAGACAATCAGTTTACGTGTGCCACGACACATTAAAGAGCAACAAAACAGTACCTATTTATTGTTTGAATTTCTTAAAAAAGACAACATTTTAAAACTGAGACCTTGTTTCATACCAGAAGTAAACGGTTCTGTCTTGTCTGTCAGTGTGTTGTCAGTTTCCTCCTTGCTTTGTGTGAGAGCGGCATGGCTTGTCGGACATAGCAACAATAACTAAGGAGGGCAGGTTTTTGTGAAGGGGTCAATTGTGCATTTAAATAAACTTATTTATTAAAGTTCATCTAGATTAGGGATGTCAAATTTCGATTATTTCCATGATCGATCGTCGTTTAAATTAACGATCAATTAATCGATTAATCGTTAACCATAATACTGCAAAATGCGTCTATTGCAGGCACGCAGTCAGCGGTATGACAGGATGTGCAAAAGCCACACACACACACACAAAACGCGAATTCTCACTTGAATTAAAGAGGTTTTAGTCTGAATAAAATGCTAGTAGCAGGATTATAAAATGAATAGATGAGATTATGATCATTTGATAAAATGAAGAGAGCCGCCATACTTTTGAGGTCATTTTACTTTATTGACAGTTTCCAATCCCGCACGGAGAACGCTGAACGCGCCTCTTTAAATGGTTTTGTGGTGCTCGTTGTTGTATTTTAAAGCACAATTGCAATGTTTTCAACGGACATTATTGTATTTAAAATAAAATTATCCGAAATGTGGAGCGCGTGTGACTGCGCTGCACATTAAGTGAACTACATCGGCGCTGCTGCACCAAAACACAGTTGCTCACATTAATTTGATCCTGCTGGATTCTGTCCTAGAAAATGTCAGATTTTTAAAAATCCGGCATACAGCGCATTAGATCGTGACAGTGCATGTGTGCAGACGAGGATGAGCGAGCGCGGCTTTGGCTAGATTAATTTGGAGGTTATTGCTCATGTCTCATTCGGCACAAATCGAAATGTTTCCATATTCGCAATGTATTTGAATGTCAAACTATTATTTATAATGTAAACTAGGCTTGTACTTAAAACGCATTCGCATATAGACGGAAAAGATGATCCTCTTCATATGAGCAAAAACGTCCTTGGCATAACAGCAGAGAGGACCGCTATACTACGGTCTATTTAAACTGACCAGTGTAACCTTTTAATGTTTAGTTGACATTTTATTTTGATAATGAACAGACTGCGATGTAAGTTTGAATCGCTAGAATATACGTGTGCAGCAGGCTCCGGTGCGATCGAAACAGCTGAGACATTAAAAAAAATATATATATTTTCCGCAAAAGTGTTTACTTTCATTTGTGCACACTCACAATAAAAACAGAAGATTTGTGCTCTTGTAAAATAAAGCAAACAAACAGAATGCGTTGTCATCCTTTTTTTTTTTTTTTTGTGAACTTATGGAGCGCCCACACTTCTGTTTTAAATCCGTTAATCTTAATTAGCCTATTTAAGTCGGATATATTTTGCATTGCCTATTTAAAAAAAAAAAAAACATGAAAACAAATTGTTATTTTTATGTTGGGCCTATTACTTAGTAGGCTATAAATTTTCCTTAAAGCATCCCATTTTGTCCCAGGGCTTAGAACCTGTGCCATAGTCAGGTCCATGCAGAAACTTGTGAACGATGCTCGGCGTCACCGTTTAGTGACAGCAGTGATAGCTCCAGGAATGTGTCGGTCACAGCGCCTATTAATCGCTGTTTTGAATCCAGCAATTATTTATTTAGAAATGATAAGATCTGATTATGACAAGTGTGGTATAAAAGGTTTGTTTATTAGAGGAATAATAGGTTAACTGGAAAATGTTAGATCGCGACCATGCTTTTGGACCCCATTGTCTTCATTTACGCGGCTTTGTTCTGGTTTGCCGGTTGGTCACGAATTTCCACAAATTCAGTATATTTAGGCATTGTTTCTTTTCCTAAATATTCATAGTCTAACCCTCTAATTTCCCAGGTTTATTTTATTATCTTTCGCTTTTAATAACTGTTTTCGCATCTCTTACTGTGGTAAACATGGGAAGGGAAATTAAAGATTTCATGAATTAAGAATTCGTTCGATTTATTAATTTGTTCCCTTATTTCACTTAAATCATGGGTTATTTAGGGAACAAAATTAATGAAACATGGACAATTGCCACATTAATAATTCGTAGGAATGAATTAACAAGTTGTAGGAATGAATAGACTACCTGTCCTGTCACTGTGTCCCGCAGCCCTGCAAAGCGCACGATATAAAACAGTTATCTGATGAAATGATTAGTAACTACATTTCTATTGCTTTTAATGTTGAAGAACTTTTATGTTGTTTCTATTTTAATTTAATTTAAAGTTTAAATCACATTAAAAGCTTAATTTGTACATTTTGAATGAATGATGATGCTTTTATATATCGTCACCGTCACTCACAGCCGCTCGCACGTGTTGAGTGCGCATGAGCCGCACGCAGCCCAACATTGAATCGGTTAACCGACCATCGATAGCCTTAATCGATTGCATTTCTTATCGACAATTAATCGATCATCGATTAATCGTTGACATCCCTAATCTAGATGATAAAAATTCTGGGTAACACTTTAGAATAAGGTTCCATTAGTTAATGTTAGTTAACTACTTTCGTTAACATGAACTAAGCAAGAACAATCCTTCTACAGCATTTATAAGTCTTAGTTCATGTTAATTTCAACATTTACTAATGCATTATTTAAATCAAAAGTCGTGCTTGTTAACATTAGTTAATGCACTGTGAATTACCATGAACCAACAATGAATAACTGTATTTTCATTAACTAACATTAACGAAGATGAATAAATACAGTAATAAATGTGTTATTCATTGTTTGTTCATGTTAATTAATACATTAACTAACATTAACTAATGGAACCTTATTCTAAAGTGTTACCAAATTCGGTCATAATTTACTCACTGTTTGGCTTGACTGTCCATACAATAAAAAGTCAGTAGAGTCAAATTTTGTTTGGGCAAATTCTTCAATATACTTTTGTGTTCTGCTGACAATAAGTAAATCATACTGGTTTATGAGGATGATTGAATGGGTGAAATTTTCTCTACAAATTAATACTATTTTTAACATCATTAAATCAAACTAAATCCATTAGGTTCGGTTACAAAATGTAAGGGTTACTGTTTTTCTCTACTGTTTGATGCATTTCTTCCCTATACTGTTCTCTTATCTTCTTTTTTCCTTTTTTATCACTGTCATTCAGTTAGAATGATTAACAAAGCATAAAAGATGAATTATTAACTCTGAATCTAACTCTCAGCTCTATTATTGATCCTGACCGAATTGACTGAATTTGAAATGTCTTCAACTAAGACACAAAAAGTACTCGAGGAGAATAATATGGTTGGGTGATTGTGTTTGTACAGTACACTGTCAGAAAAAAATGTGCCAAAAGTGTATCTTTAGGGGTTCAATAGCTTGTCACTGGTGCAGAACTCTCACACATAGACATACTCAAATAAAAAGGGACACTTTGTAGCTTATGTACCTCCATAGAGTGCATATTAGTGCATTAGTATACCATATAGTGGGGCAAATTAGTGCTGTAAGAGTAGTATATATATATATATATATATTTTTTTTTTTTTTTTTTTTTTAACCTTACTCCTCATTCAAACAAAAATGCACATGTAACACAACCATCAGAGCTTATCTGCTGCATGGGCTGGTTGGAAGTATAAAAACCCAAGGCTGTGCAGTGCAGCACCTTGAACCATACACACACACACACACACACACACACTTTTTCTTTAGCACATAATGGTTTATCACATACAGACACTCAGAGGCTGCATACAACAAACACACTGCAGTGTTGTAAACATCTGCTTATGTGCTGCAGTCTAGTGGTATCTCTACGTTTCCCTCAGCAGAATTTGCTTTCTGTTACTGCAGTACAGTGGGCATCTGTGGACCTAAACATCTGTTATTCACCATACTTTCAGATGAATTTGACATGGGAGTTTGGAATTGTTCCTTTTTTTAGAGAACATTTATTCTTTTTTCACCACATAGATTTTTATGTTTCATATCACTTTAAAATAATAACTGAATATTGTTATGCACTGTAGAAAATTTTAGTAAAAAGTTGCCTTATAAATAATCTTACCATATACTGTAAAATATATTACATTGATAGTAAATTATTAGGTTTTTTAACAAAAATACATGTTGTCTTTTAAAATATTTAATATTTGAACCCGTAAATAAACATTTACAGTAAAAATATGTTGTTAAAAAAAAATTTAAAGTGAAAAAGTGTACATTGTGTTGCAATAAGATAGATTCCTTCTGCTAATAATTTTGATTTAGTTTATATTTAAATGTTTCTAATTATTTTTGTTATCAGTTATGTACATTAGGCTCTTTTGTGTTGCAGTTTATGTTGTTTATTTAATGAATGTTGAATTATTTTAGTGTAAAATAATGTTTAGTGTAAAAGGGTTCCTTACCATATACTGTAAAATATATATATTTCAACAAATACATGTAATTTTATTGTGAAGGTATGATTTCAATATATTTTCTGATATATATTCTTAGGACCATGCATATACTTTTACATAAAAAAAAGAAATTGTAAATATAGCTACATCAATGGCAAGCTTATGTATAAATCTCAATTTCAGTGTGTATATACATTTAGAAATTACAGGTGTCCAGTCACTTTATGTACCAATCAATCAATCACATCTACTGTACCACAAGGAAGTATGTATAAGCACTTATGCATTTTAGTTTTTGTCGTTTAGGGAACTATCTGCTAATGAAATGTTAAATTCTCCGTATCTGACTCACATGCCTTCACCGACAAATGCAGACCTAAAACTAACCGTGACCTTATTGAGCCTCATCAGCGTCAAACTACATGAGTGAAAGTCTCTCTTCTGTCATCCCATCCCCATTCAGCCAAATCACCGCAGTGCTGAAAGAGTGAGAGCGCGCGAGAGAGGAAGAGAACACGCGTGTGTGGAGTGTGTGTTATTAGTGTGTGAAAGAGCGAGTGAGGTAGAGAGAGAGGAAAACTGCGAAATCTGTCAAGGTTTTCCAGGCGTTCGCTCATTCCTCTCGACGCCTGTGCCGCGCTGACAAGGGGTCGCGTGCTGGACGGTAAGTGCTCGCGCTCTTCGTTCTTCATACACGTTACCGTCGCCTTATGAGTGGCGCGTGATTAGACAGCGTGGTTTGAAGTCGAGAGATCGATTCGTTCCGGTGCTTTCGAGCCAAGTATGACAGAATCAGTCAGTTCATATATAGTCCTTGCATTTGAGTATATCGACTGCGGACCACGTCATATAGCTAGTGAAATGTTCATTTAATGTTGATGTATTTATGTTATATGATCTTAGATGTGAGTTTTGTATGGTTTATTTTTTAGACTCGTAGTCTGGTAAGAGTATAGGCTCGTGTCGTGGCGGGACTGGTACTGTATGTGTCATGGATGATGTACATTTCTCTAGTGCTGACTTTGGGAACGCCACGAGGAAAGAGTGTACTGCGGTTGTGGGGATTGAGAAGGGGCAGTCACGCTGTTTGTGTGTGCGTGTGTGTGTGGGTCAGGATTTGTCTTCATTTTGAGGACCAAATGTCCCTATAACAAGGATAATAAAACCTGAAATCAGCTATATAGGGAGGACCAGCTTACATACTGTATAAGTAGGCTAAAGCAGAAATGTTTCTGTAAGGGTTGTGTTTAGGGGCAAGGGATGGGAAATAACATTAGCTGAGTATATAAACCAATAAGAAAGTCCTCAAAATGATAGAGAGAGAAAAAATCTCTATTGTAGGGACCAAAGGGATGCAAGGATAGTACAATCTCATATCACTTTTTGGGGTCCATCCAGCTGTACTTATGAGGAAAATGTCTTAATATGCTATATAATATTTATATATATAAAACTGCAGAGGACGGGAAATGTCATTACATCGATCTATATACAATAAAGGTTCTTTTTTGGAATCGATGGAAGAATCGTGAAGAATTTTTTACATTCATGGAAACTTTTCATCCCACAAAAGATTCTTTATAGTGGAAAAAGTCTCTTTAGATTTTTCAAATATATTCCAAACTATGGAAAAAAAAATATTTTAAGAACTGATGACTGAAAGATTCTTTGAGGAACTAAAATGGCTCTATGACATTGTTGAAAGAGCCCCCCCTTTTGAAACCTTTCTTTTTAAGAGTGTAAAGAAAGTCTTCTTTATGATAGTGGTGGTGTGTGTGTGTGTGTGTGTGTGTGTGTGAGAGAGAGAGAGAGAGAGAGTGCAAGAGAGAGTGGATGAGGACAAAGTGATGTGTAGAATGGCCGAATTGTTTTATATATTTATATACTGTTGATTCTGCCTTGAGTTACGTATGATTGCTTTCTGGTTTCTTGTTGCTCAGCTGAAATAAAGATATCAGTTGAGCTTTGTGAATGGAGCTTTCTATCTCTGTGAAGTGAGCTGAAGTCATGAATGTGCACATGTGAATGCATGTGCGTGTGTCATTGAGAGCTCGCACATGCGTGCAGGCCTGCATACACGTCTGTCCTCTGAGATATTTTGGGCCAAGGTCTTTCCCCAGACCCTGTTCTTTTTTTTCCTCTCACTCCTTTCGTTCTACTTGAATACCATCCTTTTACAAAGCACGTATCTCTCTGTTTTCTCTACTCATTTTCCTCCTACACTCTTCCCACTTGCCAGTTGGCCTAACCTGCTGACAAGGGAACATATTGCCATCTCAACAGAAAACTACACTCCCCTTGGGCTCTTGCTCCCCAGCCGAGTGGACACACCATCTGTGGAACCCCCAGTACACCACGAGCGCTGTCTTTCAAAATGTGGTCATGTCTGGCATATATTTAATGCCCTCTGATGTAAGACCTATATTGCCCAAATTCCCTGGAAGGCTTAAAGGACGACTGGATATTGTTCTGTTGTGCTGTACGTCTAATAGGGGCTGATGTTTTAGACTGGTTGAGATATGTTATAGTGTTTTTAATGGTCACAGCAGTGAGGGTTTTATTGAGTTTTACAGGACTGCCAGATTGTCAGCCCAGTGTAGATTACAGCACTGTACAGTTACTTTACTTTCCTCTTGGATGCTTCCCATGTTCTTTTAGGGTGGGCATAAAAGTTTTGGATTAGTCCTAGTATTCACCTTCCTTTTTTTTTATTTCAGTTTATTAAAAAAGCTTTTCTCTACAGTGGATTGGCTACTTTTACTAGAGTGCTTTTTTTGTTACACATATGTGTTTTAGACAAAAATAAACCATTTCATACTTTTTTTATTTTCACAAATTGCAAAACCTTCTTGATCAAGATTATAGAGCTTTGGTGAGTGAACACAGGTCTGTGTGACGCCTGACTTCAGCACCACTGTGATGGACAGCTCCCAATTGCCTCACTGTTTTCTCTCCCACCCTGTAGCCTTGATTCACTCTCTTTTATCTTTTTCTCTTTCATTGAGTGCCTTTCTACTCACTTTGCACCTCACGGCTTTAAAAACGGGTTACATCTGGTACCTGCACATTTACATTTCAATAGCCATATCGCATGACAAGCTGTTACTGCAGTATGCACATATTGACCACTATGATTTATTCGTGTTTTTTTATTTTAATTTTTTTATCTGTTTAGTATGACCGTATGCTACTGGTACACTATTTGCACACTTAAACAAAGGTGCAAATGTTATTTTGCGCATACTTAGCATTAGGGATTTCTAACAATTACCTAACTCTGTTTTGACTATATACATTTAATTTATTATTTAAAATTATATATAAATATTTAAATTAATACGTCTAATTATTTACATTCTATTTTTAATTTTCTAAATGAACTTTAACTCTAACAAATCAATTAAAATCATACATTTTAAAATATATATAATTTATATATCTATATTTGTTAAGATTATTTAAATTGTAGGCCTACTATTTAAATATAATTATGAAATGTATTAAATTCAATTACTTTTGCTTTTTTTAAAATATTTTAAATATTTCAATATTTTATTCATTTTGGACAATGAATCATATCCAATATACTGAGCAAAAAAAAAAAAATGCAATCAAGCAATGATTTGAAAACCAATCACCCAGCATACTCCAGACACATGCACACATTGCTCACATTTTCTTCATAAAATGTACTACTATTTCAATGCTGGTACCCAAAGTGCTAATGCTTTCTTCAGAGGAACTTCATTATTCACCATATTATCTTTCCCGAAGCCATTTTTCCTCACCTTTAACTTTCTTCAAAGCACCCCTTTCTCCTCAGCTCTGCTCTGTCAATGCTCTGTGGATTATCTTAACCCGCACACATAAACCACCATTCACTATGAATCCTTCATTCATTTCAAGCACACCCTGGGGCTCCCGACACTAACCGGAGAGGATTTCACCAATAATAACCCATTATTGTGTTCTTCTCTCCCTGCCAAAAACCAAGCCCCCCAAAAAATGTTAATTTTCCGGGCTTCTAATCCACCAGCTATATGGTGCCATTCAGTGAATTAAGGGAATTGTGGGTCTTCTGGAGGCATGCCAGTCAAATCCTCACTTGTGTTTTAGAGCATGAGAGCAAAATGTGTAGCAATCCAAGAGGTATTACACTGCAAAAGCTTTCTGATACACTTCACATTCTCTACATTTCTCAATGATTATTATTTCTGATTGTCTCTTTCGGTGTTAACCTTCAAGATTGGATGTATTGATCTGTTCAACACATATACATTAGTGCAAAGGGCATCTGTGATGCATACAACCCTGGGTTCACTCTTGCCCTTTAACCTTAAAGGATGAATTTAGCTAGTGATCCACAACTATTTATCAGAATGCAGCCTTTTTAGGGACAGTGGGTAGTGCACATGCTTACATGGGGTGCAGAGTCCAGCTTGTATTCCAATCCCATTCTCCATGTACTTTCCTGTCTATTCAGTCCTGTTCATTAGTGGCAAAGCCATCAAATAAAATAACTAATGATTTATAGTGTTTTTAAGCCCTCATGTAATTTTGAAGATATGTCTCACTGCAGGCTTGCCCCTAATCATTTTAGTCATACACTATTTAAAGGAGACTTGTTGTCCTTCATCTGTTTGTTCTGTTGATGAGTCACACACTAGTTCAGTAGTTGATGGAGAGGAATTTTTCATCAAGCCCTTCAGGCACAGCTAATATAATCACTCCAGGCTTATAGTTGTTATAGTGCACTCTGTTTCCCTTAATTGGTCAATGGTTAATATTGAAAGATTTTTTAGTTTTTTCACATGATTTTGCACAAATTACGGTAAGTACTTTGAGTAGAAGCAACATTATTAAAAACAAATAGCAGTTCATTTATCTGCTCAGTTTCTCAGTTGAAACACAAAGCTCATCAGTTTTGTTTCTTAGGGAACACACTTAGAGATGGGGTACAATTATAAAATGTAATTCTATGTGCTATTTTTACATGTTTATCTGTTTATTTGTTTGTTTGTTTATTTATGTCCTGAAACCTACATATTTCACCAAGTGCATACACAATCATTTAGATGTTTGGTTTGGTAAGATTCTTTTGTTATAATTATTTTATTTTATTTTTTTAATGAAAGAAGTCATATCACCAAGGCTGCATTTATTTAATCAAAACATTTGTGATTTATTGCTGTGATGCAAAGCTGAATTTTCAGCAGTCATTAATAAATCTTCAGTGCCACATGATCCTTCAGAAATCATTCTAATATGTTGATTTGTTATTAAAGAAACATTGCTTCTTATTATCAGAGTTTTATTTATATTATTATTAGAGTTATATGGTACTTTTGTTGAAACCGAGAAACATTTATTTTAAGGCTTTTTTGTAACATTCTAAATGTATTTAATGCCACTTTTGATAAATCTCACTGACTCTGAAACTGGAATATTAGTGCATCTAGAAAACAGTCCAGAACACCCTTGCAACCACATAGCAGTTCCCTGGCAACAATCCACAATATATGAAATTATATTTTATTTATTTATGCATGTTCTTCTCTCCCGTCTTTCTAGATGAGTTCATTTAGCACCAGAGCACTGACGCTACTGTCGTCTGTGTTTGGGGCATGCGGTTTACTCCTGGTGGGTGTGGCTGTGTCGACGGACTACTGGCTGCTAATGGAAGAAGGCATTGTCCTCCAGCAGAACCAGACCACAGAGGTGAAGATGGCTCTGCATTCTGGACTCTGGAGGGTCTGTTTTGTGGCTGGTAGGTCCCCTTACTAGTGCTACATCGTCTTCTATTGCTGATCAGTTTGTTGCTGAGACAGATGCCTGATTAAAAAAATCAAACGCCAGTTGATTTTGGCGTCACGCTGTTATGCATCGCTTTGTCTCGACTTTAACTCCTGCATCAGGTGTTACACGCAGATCCACCATTGAATCCCTGTGCATCATTGTATCATCAGAAGACAGAGTCTTGGTTTAGTCACGGTTTATTTGCGGGGTGTCCTGCTGTGCTATGCAAGCTGGTCTTCTTTGTCCCTGCACTGCACTGGTGTGGCATCCTATTGCATCACCCTCCTAGATCGTGCCAGACATTGAAACAGGAACTAGTGAGGCTGTGTGGGCAAACCACTGTGAGATGGCAAGTCAGTAACCACATCAAATTCATAGGCTAAGAAAACATGCAATGAAACAAGCATTTCTCGGTTTTGCTTATGGAAAATTGCATTTTTATGTTGCTTTGCATTGCATACTGGTTTGTTTATATGACACTGACAGGAAGTGCTGAGGTGGACTGAAATGATGCCACACCAGTTGGCTGCGAATGGCTGACTAAGAGAAGTGTGAAGATGATGTCACCTTGTTTCTAGCTTAACCAGTCCTGGTATTTAGTTTGGCTGTTTGTGGGAGTTTGACAAATCACTACAGCAAGACTCTTCACCAATTAGGTGTGTTGTATGTATAATTTGCACACTTTCCATGCGCTCCGGAGAGCATATGATTTATGTGTGCTCAAGCAGGATCTAGTTTTTTGTATGTGTTTGCTGAAAGGGAGCTCTAATGTGCCCTGCTCTCATGCACGATATGCAGAAGAGTCATGCACATTCAGATTTTTTATCTTAACAGTATCTTTGGAAATGACATTGAATAAAGTTACAATTATTAAAATGACTGTAGGTTCAAATATTTTGTCTAAAACAATGGTTTTCAAAAGGGGAAGGAAGGGTGCTAGGACAGAGACATTTTTCAGAGATCTTTTTTTTATTACAAACATTTATTTTATGTCACATTTTAATATTTAATAAATATGTTTAACATAATTATTAATTTATATTCATATTTGCTATTTGATTATTTTGTATTCTCCCTACTAGAGATGTATCAAAAGTCAAGAACCTTCCGACAGTTTTTAGCAATAAGACGAAACTCATCTCCATATAGTTTTGTGAATTGTTTTTGTGTTTTGTCAGATATACAAAGCCTTTAAAGGGACAGGATTAGAAAAATAATTGTTCAGTGTTTTTGCATTCTCTCACAAAAGTATTGCATCCAACCAAAAAAAAAAAAAAAACACAAAAAAACTTTGCATTCTTTTTCCAAAATATTAGCGTTCTTTCATAAAAATAGATAAGATAATTTGTGTTCACTTTAAAAGTTATTTAAAAAAAAAAAAAAAAATCTTCTCACCTCATATTATTTTTATCACTGATGAATAGTTTCTTGCAGAATTTCAAAGTTAAAAAGTATGTGTGAAAACTAATGTTAAATACTACATTTTGCAAAGTGTTGGAAAGAAGAATATTCAGTCATTTAATTATATTGTGTAATTGCATATATGCAAAAAAACAAGCAATATATATATACAGTATATCGCTTGGACTAAGTCAGGACAACCACTGGTGCAAAAAAAATAAAAAATCCATGATGCATCTGACCAAGAGCAGTGTATACGTGTAGTGCATGTGAGTTTTCTCACCTCTCTTCTCAGTGTTTGAACCAAAATCATTGGTGTGTTTCTCTCTGTTTGTCTCCGTCTCCCCTACTGTCATTGTCAATCTCTGTCCCACTCTGCCTCTACACTCTTTCTGTCTCTCTTTGTGTCCCTGTCTCTCTTTCTCTGTCTCTCTTTGTTCCCCTGTCTGTCTCTCTCTCTGTCTCTCCTTCTATCTCAGGGCCAGAGAAGGGGAGATGTGTGGCATCTGAATACTTCACCGAGCCAGAAATAGAGATCACTACTGAGAACACAGCCAATATACTGAGTAAGAAAAATGAATGCACTTTATTGTATATGAATAAAAAAGGAACAGTAAATATATTATATTATATTATATTATATTATATTATATTATATTATATTATATTATATTATATTATATTATATTATATTATATTATATTATATTATATTATATTATATTATATATAAATATCTATTATATGTATATATGTATATATATATGTATATATGTATATATACATTTCTATGTTTAAATAATTGAAACAGTCATTTGTAGTCTTTAATCATTTGATGTAACAATAATGTGAATATGTACAATTTAATGACTTTCAATATAATGACACCATAAAAACTACATGCATAATAATTATACACAAATATTATATTATATTATATACATTTATAAATCTATTACATAGAAATATATCAATATTTATTTAGGTGCTGTAACTGATAATCACTATTTTTCTGTCTCTATCAGAAATGGTGAGGACGGCCACCCCGTTTCCTATGGTCTCACTCCTCTTTGTCTTCACGGCCTTTGTCATAAGCAACATCGGCCACATCCGTCCCCAGCGCACCATCCTGGCCTTCATCTCTGGAATCTTCTTCATCTTATCAGGTGAGGTATATGAAAATATATAAGTTCTAATCATCATGTTTCTCATTTTTGCTGCCCATAGTTGTGTATCTGCGTTTATACTCTAGATTAGATGCTGTTTGTTGATATCCAGTTTCAGTGATGAGCCTGGGAATTCTCCACAACTTCGTCCGAAATCAGGCTTAGAATCCCACTGAGAGGATTGCATATTTAATGAATGGTGTTCCCGATATCCATCTATGGTAATGTGTGGGACACAATATCCATTAAATGCTCCTTTTTTATCACAAACAGTAATTAATAACAGCGGTCTCTCTGATCAAGTCAACAGAGCTCTGCATAACAGCTGTCATTTGCATTAGGCTAATAGAAACAGATTGTCAAGAATATCCAAGTGTGTTTAAATTTGACTAATTTGCATGCAAAGTATGTCTTAAAACAGATTTGGTGTGCATGAACGTTCTGAAAGAACTCTGGAAGCATTCAACTAAATACATAACAGATGTATAGGGCTGGATTAATACCAAAATAATAAAGCCGTTTAATTGCAAATTTTCTCAAGGTGTACCAGTACAGACTGAACTGCGGCGCTGTGAATTTCACAGTTCTCAGTGTGGCTTGAAGACAGCGATGTGGCAGAACTTTATTAGTTGATTGTATCAGTTTCCTGCTGACAGCTGTACAAATCAGCCAGCAGGAACAGATTTCCCATGAAGCTTTAGAAAGCTTGTGTTTGAACAGCTCTAGAATGCTGGAACAGGACCGCTTTTAAACAGCACTCTAGAATATTTCATTCTGATTGCGGAATGCTGCGTTCATTCATATAGTTTTACATTATTCACACTCATCTGTGCAACTGTTCATTGTCCCATAGCTGTTTCGTGTCTTTTGTATCATTCCACAGTCTCCTCAAATAATGATATCAACTTCATACAGGATATAACTGTGGTGCGCAACATTTTTTTCCTATAGCCTATGATGTTTCCTTTCTATGTATACTGATTATAAGGTTTATAAAGTCAATCAGATGTTCTAAGAGTTCAATAATGTTCTTAATTCAAAACTTAATGGAAAAAAAGAAATATGAAAGTATATATATATATATATATATATATATATATAAGTTTGCTGATACCCCCTGGTGGCCCGGCCCCCTTGAACAATGAAAAAAAATTTTTGAAAAGAAAGGAATACTTTTATCCAGCAACAATGCATTAAATTGGTCAAAAGTGACAGTAAAGGTATTTATAATGTTACAAAAGAACGATACTGTATGTCAAATAAATGCTGTTCTTTTGAACTTTAGTTCACAGTTTCCAAACACTGTTTCTAATATTGATAATAATATTTACTGAGCACAAAATTATCACATAAAAATGTGCTAATGATGTGCTAATAAGATCCAAATGATCGCGTGACACTGAAGACTGGAGTAATGGCTGCTGAAAATTTAGCTTTGCCATTATAAGAATACACAACATTTCAAAAAATATTTAAATAGAAAATATATTAACTATATATATAAATATAATATGAAATTTTTTACATTGTATTATTGCAGTATTAAACAAGATTTCTGCATTTGTGATCAAGTAAATGCTACAGTAAGTGTGAATTATATAATTGATCATCAATCGCTTTTTTCTTCTTGCATGATGTGATAATTTCAACTCAATAACTTTGAGTTTAAATTGCTATATTCACAATACAGCATAGTCTCACATAACTTGTTGCTTAATTGCAGCACTTGATTTGCACTTCTACGTGAGACTATTTACACTCCAATCAAAACAATCAACATTTGCTCATTAGAATACAGTAAATCATTAAGTGGCTGTTAAAATCTAATTTGCCTCACCGTCCTCATTAGATGCCAGGAAATGAACAAAGAGGCAAAAGCAAGGAGTCAGCAGCAGTGGAGGAGTCAGGAATCAGCAAAGCCCCTCAATTGTTTGCACAGAGCCAGGTCAACATGTCCCATGCATCGCAGCCAATGCGGCTTTAATGCACGCAAATACTGCAGTTTAATAATAATGGATTCAGTAGTAAGACTGCAGATTCCTGTGGCACCCCTGGCTCCTGTCCAGCGCTGTGCCATGTAGCACTGCATCAGGTGCTAATGTTACATTTAGCTCAGCATTTTGTACAACAGAATTATTAATAAAGCACAAGACACCACAACAGCACTTCTGCAAAATGCTGAACATAGACATGCATAACCCTGCAAAAAACAAAAACGCAGTCTGTGATGTTCTAAACTGTAGTATACAGTAGTCGACTATGGTATAGAAGCAGGTTGATCAAGTCTTTATGTATCTTATTAGTGGTCAACCAATATTGTTTTATTGACAGCCGATGCTGAAGCTGATACCGATATCTTGGAAAGCAGGGGGCGATAGCTGATATAAAGCAGATATAAAGCAGATATAATTTTTTATTTGGAATCATTTGACAATGGATAAAAAAATAAATATGTAAAATAAACATACTTATACTTTAGATGACAGTATTTTTCACAAATAAATAAATATTTGATAAACAATTTTTTTTTTAAAGTAAGTAAACACTGTAACCAATAGGGCACTCAGTATTTGTGCATTGGGAATCATATTTTTCAAATAAAGCCATGGTAACCCTCATTTTACATACTGCATACTGAAATAAATGCATATTTGCTCAATGTTGATGGCAAACGAGAAAGTATTATAATGTTTGCCTTTCTATTACTAATAATATAAAATGGGATGGGATAGGGTGTATTGGCTTGTTCATGTGGGCGTTATGGCAAAATATCAAAACATTTTTATATATATATCATGATTTTATCACGATTCTTTGTCATGTTGGGTTTTTCTATTTTGTAAGCAATTTGAGCATTACAGCCAAACTAATTTCCCTATTATAAAGACAAAGCTTGTTACTTTAAGGTAACAAGATATTTAAAAAGTATGGCAGATATTTAGGCCAAAGTGGGAGAAGATAAAAAATCTGTGTCATTATTTTATCTTTGTTATTAAAAAAATAAGAACAGAGATACACATTACAAATACACATAATATACAAATAAAAATAAACAGTGTTTTATTTTCTGGTATAATAGTATTTGCAGGAGTATTCAAAAAATGTAATCAACAAATAAAAAAAACAGTATATACATTGATTCCTATTAAAGCAACTGTATTAAGTTTTTCAGTCAAGAGTATTGAGTATTGAACATTAAATGATTAATTCTCCCAAAAAATAAAATAGGTTGTGTTTTGCTTTTTATACCTTCATGTACCCACTCAAAAAAAATTTTAATCTGAATGAGTTTCATTTTTCTGCTAAAAGGTGGAAAACCAAACAGTCCATATGAATTCCATAGTATTTTTTTCCCATACTATCAAAGTCAATGTGGACCAGCAACTGTTTGGTTACCCAGATTCTTCACAATATCTTCTTTTGTGTTCAGCACAAGAAATAAATGAATATAGGATTGGGACAACATGTGAGTGAATAAACAATGACAGAAATGACATTTTAGGGTGAACTATGCCTTTAATTACAGTCAGGAGCGTGTAGCCTACAGTCCTTTTTTAATTGTCCTTTTGAAAACGATCCGTGGTGTCATATAATAATGTGAAGTTTTCAACTTTTAGGATGAACCTCTCGTCATCTTTTTGTGGCCTCCTAGTAAAAATATAGTAATGTGATATACGCCTTTGAAAAGTCTGGTGTGAACACAAGCATTGACTAGAGTAGCTGCGATCAGCTTTAGCTTTACTTCCCAAAGTAAAGCCTGATTTAATGCACCGCAGACGTGTGCAGTGGAAATCAGGGGTGAGCACAGTGTGCTCAGGCACTGCCGTTTTCAGCGCTGTCAAAATAGAAGTCTCGCCTCGAGCACATCGGCCAAGAAGAAAAACGTATCGGTCAATGCCGATATTTGAAAAATGCCAACTGCTTTGCTGTTCGGGAATACTGTATATGTCCAGTTGTGTGACACAACAGCTTAATTTCCAATGTCTTGCATTTCTAATGCGAAAAGTAAATATGTAAGCACATTCCTTGTTGGTATTCGCAGCATAGACAGCTTGCAGTGACAGACTGCGATAATGTGTTTGGTTACGCCAGAGGCTTTGCTTACCACTGTTTCCCCCTCTCTCTTTTTTTCTCCTGCTCTCCACAATTACCGCAGCAGAGCTTTCTCCATCATAACACAGCAACATTTGAGTACGCTATAAATGTCAATGCTTCCCGGTATGACAGGTTGCGTGTTGGTATGCTGCTTTATCGTACCCTCTCCGCACCGTGCTTTCAGAAGAAAATAATGTTGACTGTTCAGTAGCCTAATAGGAAAACACTGCGGCATCAACTGTACTTTCATCTAGATGTTTACAAGGTGTATTTGTTTCTTTCATTTGCCATTGTTGCTGAATGCTTTTAGGCTCCTTTAAGCTTAGACAGTTTAAACCATCTAAGACCAGAGCCTGGTCAGGCTAGACTTTTGCCTGGTTTTAGAAGTTTTCATCTGGTGAGGCTAGGAGTTCAGCAAAACTGGCCAGGCTGTGAAACCATCGTAAACCTTGTACTGTGCTGCAAATACAGTACTTTATGTAATTTGTTGTTTATCTTGTACATTTCTTGTAAATCTCTTATAATGCTATATTGTTGCCTTGGATTCAATCTTTTTGTCCACTTGTTTTCTTGTAGTTAGCAGAGGTTTTGTATTTCTTTTTGGAACTTACTGATCACAGGCATCACTGATCTGAGCTTATGCATCTCAGTTTTTAAGTGAAAATGTTGGCATCATGCATTCAAAAACTGAGATGTATTAGCAATCAGCCAGTTTCAATAAGAAAATCAAAACGTGTGCTAATTGATAAAAAGATTGAACAATATTGAGTAATAATATACAGTAGAATAACATATAAGCAAGTGTAAAAAGGAAATAATTTTGTTTATTATTTTAATTATTATAATTATTATTTGTTAGCACTGGCTACGATTACATGCACAATTTTTGGTTCAATCGGACTGAATACAAAAAAAAAAAAAAACAGTTCCTGTGCCCAAAACGGGTTGCCTTTGGATGTGGATGAGTATCCAAAACAAGGCTGTCCTGCCTTTTTTTTCATGATTAACCACTTTTCTGTCATGATTTATTGTTTCTTCCCTCTTTTATTCTCTCTTAGGTTTGAGTTTAGTTGTTGGTCTGGTATTGTATATCTCCAGTATCAATGATGAAGTGATGAACAGGCCTCGGGAGCCGGAGCAGTTCTTTCATTACCACTATGGCTGGTCGTTTGCCTTTGCTGCCAGCTCCTTCCTGCTCAAAGAGGTCAGTCACAGAGCCCAGCGACTGTTAACACTCGAGCTGACTGTGTGTGTACTCTTATCACAGAGCTCAGTTCATTAATATGCAGCTGTGTTAACAGCTTTCACTGCTGTTAGCTGCTAAACCAATAGGTCTGCCCTCATCAGTATGCATTCATTTTAGCTTAGCTTTTGCTGGGGTGAAGGCTACACATTTCCGTTATGCTGCATATATGCTAATTAAGTTCAGTGCAGCAATTTGTAAATTTCAGCATCCACTGTCTGAAGTAACCTCAACTTATATTGTTATTATATATATGCATACATTAGAGTGCAAAAGTCTGAGATCATACTAAAGAAAAACTCAAAATCGAATTTAAGCCCGGAAATAGACGAAGTTTTAGGATTAAATTAGTAGTCTTTCGAACTTCTGCCAATTTTGTGCACTGTCATTCAAAAGTCTGGGATTTATAATATTTAGATTTTTTTTTTTGAAAGAAGTCTCTAATCCTCTCCAAAGCTGGATTTATTTGATCAACAATACTGATCAATAACAATAAAAAAACTAGAATATTGTGAAATATTACAATATAAAATAACAGTTTTCTATTTTAATATATTTTTCAATTTTAAGAGAATAAATAACATAGTTTATGTAGTTATTCCATCAAACTACACACATACATTAGTTTTGAATGTCTGTCAATGCAAAAATATGCTTTATGCCCCCAGATGGTGTAGTTAACTGGGTCATGCTAACCAGCCAAACTTGACCCCTTGGGCAGAGAGCATTTCTAATTGGTTAGTTTTTGGCGGAAAATAAAACACAAGCTTTTTAGGACTTTTTTTTTTTTTTTTTTGCATAGGAATGTCACATAGAAAGGTGTGATTTCTCAGAACATCTATTTGAAGTGATATCTGTTAGGTTATATTGACATTAGGGTTACTGTTAGGTTCTGTTAAACTGTAGGAACATTTTATCTCTGATATTTCTAAAAGAAAAAAAAAAGACTTGATTTTGAATTTCAAGAGATTCTTTGCTCAAAAATGACAATTCTGTCATTAATTACTCATCCTCATGTTGTTCCAAAACTGTAAAGCCTTTGTTCATCTTCAGAACACAATGTAAGATATTCTTGATAAAATCCCTAACCCTGCATATGTCGTGATAGTGTCGTGAATGCACGTCGAAGTCTCACACGGAAGAGAAGAACTGTTGAATAATTGTTTGAATTTAAAAGGTATTCTAGTAGCTTCATACAATTACAGCTGAACCACTGATGTCACACGGACTATTTTAACAATGTCCTTACTACCTTTCTGGGCCTTGAACATGTTAGTTTCCTTGCTGTCTATGGAGGGTCAGAGAGCTCTTGGATTTCATCTAAAATATCTTAATTTGTGTTCTGAAGATGACATGAGGGTGAGTAAATATTGACAGATTTTTCATTTGTGGGTGAACTGACCCTGTAAACTGAATGATGTTGGTTGACTAGTATTGTTGTACCAGGGTGCTGGAGTCATGTCTGTCTATCTCTTCATGAAACGTTACGCTGAGGAAGAGATGTACCGGCCCCACCCTGCGTTGTATCGCCCTCGTCTGTCTGAATGCAGCGACTACAGTGGCCAGTACCTGCACCCCGACTCCTGGCCTCCTCCTCAGCGTGGACGCAGCGGCTCCGAGGTGTCCAGTGACATCTCCATTCAGCTCAACCAGACCCCGCTGCCTCCTCCGGCGAAAAGCGGCAGGCCCTCCAATCCACCCTCTTCCTCGGGCCCCTCGTCCGGGGCCAGCTATCACCTCCCACCTGCTTCTTCCTCCTCTTCCTCTTCCTATCCTCACACCATCCACTCCTCCCATTCCGGCAGCCACGCCCCTCAGTCCCTCCCAATGGCCACGCCCCCCTCTGCAGTCCCTCCCCCTCGCTACCATGCGCATATGCGTATGAGCGCCTCCCCATGTTAGATTTCCTCTGTTTAAGGTTCTTAAACAACTGAAATATGGGCATAACATTAGATAAGAGGAGAAATCTCCAGAGACTATGGGATCAAAAGGGTGCTAAGTTGAAAAGACATAGACGAGGAAGTGATTCACTTACAATTCTGTGCCTGAATGAAGTTTAACAGATTCTCAGAGCGAGATTAATAAGTGGAGGAATAGCATTTATACATATAGAAAGAATGTTTGGTGAAGAAAGGTACAAAATACTGACTTGCTGAAAATAGTTGAAAACAACTGTATAGATATTTAAATTTCTATGTAAAATGTTTAAATCTTATTGCACACCACAACAGTTTTCATCCCCTCATACCTCATATATCATAGCACCATGAGGCTATTTATACCATTTCTTGTTTTTACTAAAGCAAAAAGACACGAATGTGCCCTAAATGTGGCAGATTTCTTTAAATGATGTTGCGGATTTATTTCAGCAGACGATTTCTGTAAACGGTGTATCAAGAGCAGTAGTCATCTAGTGTATTCCGACATATTTACCTACGTTTCATCATGTGGGCAAAGAAAACTTTAGGTGCAGAGGTTCGATTTGTCCTTTACTATCAATTTGTAATGTTTTTAGATTTGTACATCAGGGTAGATGTGCTGCAAAGCTGGCTGATGTTTCTTTACTGGGATGTTGTTCGCTTGGCCCCACGGCCCTCAATATGCCTTGTGTTTTCTTGTGCTCTCTAATAAAAAAAAATATATAATGTTTTAAAAACATTTAGCAGTGGTATAGCACGATACAAAAAGGAAACGTTTGAAAATTTGTAACATTTACCTTAACCTAGAATGGAGGTTGACTCCTGTATGAATTCACTGTTCAGTCATCATCTTAAAATTGCAGCCGTTCTTGTTTATTATTGATATTATTACTACGACTATTAATTGAATTGTTTATTATACAAAATGAATTGTAAACCTGCGTATGTGTTATAGCGGAAGCTGTTGTATATCAGTCCTGCAGTGTTTCAGAGATCATGTTTTTTTACAGTAATATGGGTTCATGAAAAATAACTGAAATCAACATGAGGAAGGATTTAGAACCAAACAATGTGCTTGAGCGCTCCTGGTGTATTGCGCCATCTACTGGCCATGCAGTATTAGTGCATTACAGTGCTGAAGAACCTTGTCTGAACCACAAGTTGTATGAAATCTGTGTTCGATTCATTGACTAAAATGAAACCGATGAGTCAGCACTTTCATAGACCTGGTGCCTGCGGATACTGCATTGATTGAGCAATGCAGTAAAGACAGTTTGTACAGTATGATTATTATACCAATAAATCAGTCCCTTCTCCTAATAATGCATAAGCGTCGACCTTTGTAGAAAAATATCCCTTAATAAATATTAGCTAATAGATATTATTATAATGACCTGTTATGCCTGTTAAGCCCTTAAACTTTTAATGCACAGAAGCTTGAGATACTTTCCAGAGTGTTGTAACTGAGAGTTCATTATTGTGTGTAAATATTATGATCATATATTGTTATGAAATACGAATAGTTATAAAGAACAGGACTGGCTCCTGCTGGATAGTAAAGAAATACATACAGTAGTATAACTATTTATATTATAGCATTATTACAAGTGGGATATGCAGAACTGAAGGTATGATTTCTGGGAAATGAAAAGAGCAAGAGGAATGATTTTTGAATCCTAATATTTATTCAAGTATTGCTGGTGGTACAAATTTAGTCTGCTTTTAAGTCTGAAATCTGAATATCTGTTTATGTTTCTTGTCTTTTACTAATAATTGCGTTATAATGAGCTTTCTGCTCTCTCAGTTCCAGTTGACATTTGTTGTTGTTGCGCTCTACGCTGAGGGTCTGGCTTATAAATATGTATGTACCATTTTGCATGACATTTTTTTTCCATCCTCATACCCTATTCCTCCTAATGTTTTGTTATTTAGTTATTGATTTTTTTTTTTTTTTTTTTTTTTTTTTTTGCTTTTTCCCATTGGGCTGTCCTTTGTCATGATTTGTCTCTCTCAGAGTCCCATTAAGCTGAAGCTGCCTCACTCATTTGGCTTGTCTTTTCCTCTTTTACCCTTCATTTCTCTCTCTTCTCTCTCTCAGCCTTCTTGTCTTTACTTTTCTGTTTTCAGTATCAGTTTTGCATGCCTTTCATTCCATAATGCCAAAGCAATTGTGCCTGACTTAAGATGGTGATGATGACAGTTATTATTAATATAATCATTATTATTATTATTATTATTATTATTATTATTATTATTAAAACTGTGGCATTTCTTCTTTGTAATCTGGAATTTGCTTAAAAATTAAGAAACTAAAATAAATTGCACACCAAATGACTTGTGTTTTATGTCCATTGCATTTCTAATAATTTTCTAATATACTAATAATGCATTTAAAATATTTACTGCATTTAATGTGTTATTTAAATATAGGACAAAAATACTGGAATGGTTATTACATGATATGCCATCATAAATACAACTTTAGCCTACATTACAGAGAACTGCTTTCTCTGGTTATGTTTTATTTGATCACAGTGTACATATACATTCAAGTACTGAGTAATATATATATTAACTACTTTTACTAACTATATGGTTAGGGTTTAGATTAGGGTTTAGGATTAGTTATATATCATTATGCATCATTTATTGTAATTAATATCAGGTCCGGCCCAGGCTCTGTTGGTGCCCTATAGGTGAGATTTTATGTCCACATAACTAAAAAAAAAACAATAATTTTGAAAATGCAGATTTTTATATTCTTTACTATAATATAACATAACATAAATAATGATAAGTATTAACATAAATAAGTAGTAAATAAATTGTGATAATAAATAAATGGAGATGTTGAAGCATCTTTTAGGCTATGTATTTTATAAGTGAATCTGATAAAATAGCCTATTGAAGAGACCAGACTTGAGCTACTCCCACAACTACACACAGTGAAAAGTAGTTATTACAATAAAAGGAAATATGAGCAATATGAAATTCGTAAAGTAGTCTAACAGACAACAAAGGCAACAAAATAAAGACTACATTTTGTATTTTATTTGTACATGTTAGCCAGCTAGCTAGCTAATACATCTAACTAGCACACCCATACCTGTCATTTTAATTCTGTGCATACATACAGTGCAAAAATGACATATTTAAACTTAATTATTTTATTTTTTGAATGCTATGCTAGATTAGTCCTAGTTGTGGTCCTTTTTCAAAAGACATCAAGACACTTTTTGGTGAATTAAAAGCAAGCAATAATGTTACTGATATTAAAACAACATTATCGAAGCTTAAATTTATTTTAAAGAAAATAAAGTAAAATTAAATAAGCAGTCAACTCATGCAAGAACATTCTACAGTGTCAGTGTTGCCAGTTGAGATGTTCTAAAAAGGCTATTTCAAAATACTGAGTGATTTTTATCTATATTTAAGAGCACATACTGTAAATGGGGGAAGTCGTGGCCTAGAGGTTAGAGAGTTTGACTCCTAATCCTAAAGTTGTGGGTTTGAGTCTCGGGCCGGCAATACAACGACTGAGGTGCCCTTGAGCAAGGCACCAAACCCCCAACTGCTCCCCGGGCGCCGCAGCATAAGTGGCTGCCCACTGCTTTGGTGTGTGTGTATGTGTGTGTCTGTGTGTGTCTGTGTGTGTGTGTGTTCGTTCACTGCTGTGCGTGTGCACTTTGGATGGGTTAAATGCAGAGCAAGAGTCTGAGTATGGGTCACCATACTTGGCTGTGTCACGTCACTTAAATGCGTGCGCCATGCCTAATGCATTATGATGACGTATTATAATTATGTCATGACGCAGAAAGTGTTTAAATTAGTCCAACATGACATATTGTCAAATCTTATGATTTTTCGTTGATGTAAATTTTGTTGTATTCTAACATTATTTTAATCAGTTTGATGATAGATCAGTGCTTAAATTATTTGAACTGTCAGAAATTATTTAACTTAATATATGGGCGTAGGAGTGCACGATGGACTTCCGAGAAAAAAAAAAAAACTTTCTTGCAGCGTCCCCCAGTTATTTTGCTCCTTAGGCAACTGCCTATGTCATGTAATATGTACATGTAACTTAATAAGACGGATTTATTTATTTATTTAAAATAAGGACGTGTAAAAACAAGTCTAGGTCACATTTGACCCCAAAATAATAATGCCCCCCCCACCCCCACCCCCCCCCCCCCACCCCCTCCAAAAAAAAAAAAAAAGAAGAAAATGGGAATGAGGGGTTGGTTAATTGGGATGAAAACAATATCATAATTGAAAACAAAAACATTATATAAATGCGTTTATTTTCCTTAAAGCAAACACATTTCACATTTCTTTCTTTTGATTCCAGGGTGAAATATGACCAATACAGGTTTCATGAGATTCAGTCCGCTAGTTTTGGGGGGTTTTAACTTGACAGTTTCATCAAAAGCCAATTAAAAAATAGGTAAGAGTCTAAATTTGTCTTTGTTGAAGAGTTTGTGTTGTTAATCATTGTAGTTTATTTAATGGTGAACATCAACATGTTGTTGTTGTTTTTTATTAATTGACAAGTACATGTTCTCATCCTCATCTTGTTATATATATTCCTTATGCAGGTCAATGCACTTTCACTGTATATCAGAAATATGTTTCTAAATATTCTCAGTGGTATAAAAACACCCTAGAAAGAGGCCAGTGTCAGCTGGTTTTATTAACAAATTTTTGTCTATGGGTGATGAAAGTATCTCTTTTAAGCTTTTGAATAAAACCACAGTTGAGATATCTATTTAATCAGATGATAATGCATGTCTGTGGGGCAGTATCGACCTCATGCATGAAATTCCATTGATTCCTTCTTTCTCATGTCTAGCTTTGATATAATGGCCTTGAAAGACCTTGGGAAATAATCTTCAGGCATTATTTCCCATCAATACACAATGTTTGTGAGGAAAGGCTGGCTCCCTGTTGGTTAAAGGTGTGATGACATTATCGCTGCAACAGCATCCATTGAATCTGAGGAATTGCTTTCATGGCAAAAACACCCTAGTGACAGAATAAACACCCACGTGAATAAGGAACCACAGTCTCTAATACATGCACTTCTCTGTGTGTTCAGACCACAGGGATGTTTGAAGCACTACATAACGGAGTGCTGATAATCAGTGCTTCTTCTCTACCTGAAGATGTGTGGGCGAACAGTGGCTGGTGTGTCTCTCTCTCTCCCTTTTTTCTCTCTCAGAGGAAAAAAACTCTGAGGAACATGTGAGCAAATGAACACATGAAGCTGCATATCTTCAGCGTTTGCCAAGGCATAAAAATAAATACATCACACGGCGTACTAGATTAAATAGTCACACCAGCCTGCTGGAGTCCTTACAATTTTACAGTGGATCAAAGTGCTGCTTTGCATATATACAGTATACTGTATATGTATATATTTTCTGATCCATTTCTCCATTAGCACTATTTGGAATAATAATTTATGGAAATTTTTTATTTTTCTGTAAAAAATATCTTTAAAAAATTCTTATGGGGGTTAATTTTGCCTTTTTTTAGGGATCCAAAGGCCACCACCGCCTTATCAATAACAGATTATGTTTTATAACCTTTATGTGAGCTACAAAACCATACAGGTGCTTCTCAATAAATTAGAAAAGTTCATTTATTTCAGTAATTCAACTCAAAATGTGACACTTGTGTATTAAATAAATTCAATGCACACCGACTGAAGTAGTCTAAGCCTTTGGTTCTTTTAATTGTGATGATTTTGGCTCATGTTTAACAAAAACCCACCAATTCATCTCAACAAATTAGAATACTTCATAAGACCAATAATAAAAAAAAATATTTAGCGAACTGTTGGCCTTCAGGAAAGTATGTTCATTTGCTGTACATGTCCTCAATACTTGGTAAGTGCTCCTTTGCTTTATTTACTGCCTCAATGAAGTCAGCATCTTCAAAAAGCTGGTCAGCAGAAGTAAGCATGAAGTGCTCAAAACTTTCCTGGTAAACGAGTGCAGTAACTTTGGTTTTCAAAAAACCACATTGGACCAACACCAGCAGATGACATCCCAAATCATCACAGACTGTGGGAACTTAACACTGGATTTCAAGCAACTTGGGCTATCAGCTTCTCCAACCTTCCTCCAGACTCTAGGACCTTGGTTTCTAATTGAAATACAAGACTTGCTCTCATCTGAAAAGAGGACCTTGGACCACTGGGCAACAGTCCAGTTCTTCTTCTCCTTAGCCCAGGTAAGATGCATCAGGAGTGTCTTAACAAGAGGAATACGACAACTGTAGCCAAATTCCTTGACCCGTCTGTGTCTGATGGCTCTTGATGCCTTGACCCAAGCCTCAGTCCATTCCTTGTGAAGTTCACTCAAATTCTTGAATAAATTTTACTTGACCATCCTCATAAGGCTGCGGTTCTCTCGGTTGGTTGTGCATCTTTTTCTTCCACACTTTTTTGTTCCACTCAACTTTCCCTTAACATTCTTGGATCCAGAACTCTGTGAAAAGCCAGCTTCTTTGGCAGTGAATGTTTGTGGCTTACCCTCCTTGTGAAGGCTGTCAATGACTGTCTTATGGACAACTGTGAGATTCCCCATGATTGTGTAGCAGAGTGAACCAAACTGAGAGACCATTTTGAAGGCTCAGGAAAGTTTTGCATGTGTTTTGAGTTGATTAGCTGATTGGCATGTCACCATATTCTGATTTGTTGAGATAGTGAATTAATATTAATAGCATACTAATTAATATGTTTGTTAAATGTGAGACAAAATCATCTCAATTAAAAGAACCAAAGACTTCAACTACTTCAGGCTGTGAGCAATGAATTTATTTAATACACAAGTTTCATCATTTGATCATATATATATATATATATATGTGTGTGTGTGTGTGTGTTTGTGTGTGTGTGTGTGTGTGTGTGTGTGTGTGTATGTGTGTGTGTGTGTGTGTGTGTGTGTGTGTGTGTATATATATATATTCACAAATGAAAAGAAGCCTGTGAGGGAACATGCAAATAAATATGACACATGGGGTAAATTCTGACACTTTTTGCCATTGAGATGACTGGGACAAAATGTCCCAATCAACCTGAACTACCCTAAATAATATTCAGTCTGACCAAAACATGTCAGATTGACTGTAAATAGTCATTGCCCTCATTAGCCATATTAAACTCTTTTTCCCTTTAATGTTTTTAATGCCTTGAAAGTGTGTCACATAATGAAACAATCCAAAAAATTACAAATCTTATGTGCCATTTAAAAACCTTATAGGCTAAGTCTGAGGTGGCCAAACAGCCTACAATCAGTCCATTCTTCACTCTCTGACAGAATCTATATGTTTTGTTCGATTAGTTCGGGTCTGTCATCCTGCAGACATGTTCCTAGAGAACTGTGATTTGTCTCTTGATCAATATTAAGCAAGTCCTGTCGGCAAATTCCTGCTTCACCATCGTTTATTCATATGAACACAACTGTCTCTGAACGCCCCCTCACTCACCGCCTCTCCAGAGCCGCCTCAAAGAATTACGACCAAAAAGCAACAGGGATACATGTCTAAACAGCCAAGGTAAGGCGAAATAAAACACCAAGCAGTTACATGTTATGCGATTTGACACAATTTGTACAACACATAGCCTGTTTATTTATAGAATTTCAGAAATGAATCGTGAAATTTAACAGACGCTCTGTGGTCGCTTTACTTGACGCGCGAAAGCTTCAGTCGATTGTTAAGCGATTCATTCGAATCAGTTTTTGTGGCGTTCATGTGTCGTTGTGAATAACGTGTTTTATTCTGTTTATATACACAGTTGTTTGTAAACATTGCGAAACTGCTAAATCGTTTGACTCGCGTCTCGACGGCAGATGCGCGAGCTCAATAGGAGACGCGCGCGGACTGAACGCTTCTAGTAACGCTCTCTGGAGAAACATCTGTCAGTCATTTTGATAGCTGAGGGGGGATCAGTCATTGGTTTTATATTGTATCGTCCTCTTTAAGGCGAAAACAACAAATCATTGATCGACCGAAGGTCCGCTGGCACTGCAACGCTACGTGTTGCTCTAGTGGCACTGACCTATACAAACACGACATGTTAATTGACAATTTATACTTGACAATTTATGTGATAAATACCCGTATGTTAGGCTATATCATTATAAATGGGTACCTTAAATGATTGGATGCTTCTTCATTAATTTATTAATTCGTTCATTCATTCACTCACACCAAAAACGGAAATGTCTCTTGGTGCTCATGCTCATTAACCTACTTTATCAATGCGTTTTAATGAAAATGCGGTCACTTTAAATGGCTCTAAATGCCTTTATATGTAAAAACAGCAATAATGAAAGCAATGGAAATTGGCTGCATGTGCAGTTTAAATCACTGTTTTACAGAGGTGTATTCCTCTTGTTGTATGAGATAGGCAAGGTTGAAGCGTTCCTGCAAGGCGTTTGAATCCTCTGTTGTTTCTATCAGACATGACACATGGTTGCCATGTTATATGAATGTTTCTCTGCTGGGAGGCCATTAGTGCCCTACAGAAGCTCATTCATATGTATCACTGAAACACTAGCTTGCCTTTTCTCCACAAACTTGGCCTGCTGTTTAGTGCCCCCAAGTAATTTTTTTTAAATAGTATTTCTGTATTTTATATTAGAAATAATATATTTTTAAGTTATCATTGTAATTGTAGCATACTATTAATATGTATAATAATGCATTGTAATACATATGAATGGAATTTTGTGTTGTGAGCAAAAACTGTTATTAGATCAAGTAATATATATATTTTTACAAATATTTATATAGTTATAATAATATTAATACTAATAATAAGTTATTATTATTATTATAATTATGAAACTCATCACATTTTTCAATAAAAGAGAGCCTGGAAGGTCAAAATGCATATATTATCACTATTTTCAATTAAAATATTGATGTTGGCATAATAAACAATAAAGTAATGTTATTATGAAAAATTATTTACTTATTATTGTATTGTTCATATGTAACATTGTCTATAAAAACGTTTTTTTTTCTGTCACCGAGGTACATTATTTTTTTCTTTAGTTTATTTATTTTTTTCATATTAAAAGTGTGAGATGTTTCCATTAGGATCTTGGCAGAGATCAAAAGTTTTGTGAGCAAAAACTGCATGCACTTTAATTATATTACAGAATAAATTAAAATAGTTCTATAAAAGGTTTGTGTTTATAGTGACAGCTATGATCTTCTTCCTCTTTTTAATCTTATTCTTCAGTTCAGTACATGCATAATACATGTGTAAGAAATGTCTTGTTCTTTCTCTATACACACACAAATAAATAAATGTATGTAGATGTGAGAACATTTCATTTGTATAGTTCTAGAGGACTTTTCATGTGTTTATCTCATGGCATTTATCCAGCTATGGTGTTTGTTAACATTTGGTTTCCAGTTTCTGAGGATGAGCATGAGTGACAAGACTCTGAACGTACATAACAGAACTCTTAGTAACCGTCTATTAGAGTCTGAGCTCGTCATGGGGGGACAGATCAACTGTCCTCGCTGTGCATGTCATTACTGCATCACCATACGGCCAGAAAAGAGCGCTGATCGAAGCCAAACGCCAGGTGCGCTCTGAACATCCATGACAGTCGAGGGTTTGGCAAATCACTAGGTATGTTATGATGAATAACACACACACACACACACACACACACACTAGCATCACCTCGCTCAGTAACATCACACACACCATCCTGTTCTGTTCCCGACTTCAGAATGCGCTGTTGCCATGACTACGGAATGGCGCACACTCTGTCTTGCTTTCACTCTATTCTCTTTTGCTTTTTTTTCTGCACGCGGATGTATGGGCGACGTAACCATCTAGATCCACCGCTCGCCTGGATCAAATACATGTACTGCTCTCATGATAATGATCATTTAATGGCGAGGATACAACCTCAAGCTGTTTATTTCCCCCTCCAGCGTGCACCTTAAACATGTTCTTTCTCTTTCAGCTCTGTTCTCATCGTTTGTTTCTCCTCAGGAGGAGAAGCAGTAGGATTTCTGCCATGAAATCTCTCTAAGAGGAGAAAAGCAGCGAAACCTAGAAAATCTACACCCACCCACGGACAGGAGACAGGGGTAGAGAGAAAGAAAGAGAGAGAGAGAGAGAGAGAGAGAGAGAGTGTGTGTGTGTGAGTGGAGGGGAGTGTGAAAGAGTGGGGGGAGAAAGAGCGAGGGATAACAGTCGATGGATGCTGCTTGGACGCTCTGGTCGGTACAATCTTCAGTGACAAGGACCAGAGAGCTGCAGGGATGGATGGGAAGGGAAGACACATTCCTCCAGGTAATCGGATCTTATTAATGGCCGCCGGTGCTGTGAGACCACCGTGTCTTATGCTTGTTGTCATGTTTAGTCAAATGTTCTTGAGTGAGAGTCTGAACGGGTTCCGCTGGATGACGGCAGCATTTTCAGCTTGCCGTTGTCTTACCAGGGAACTTTCTTGCAGACGTCTTCAGATGTTCCTAAAGTGTTCATTGTCAGTCTTAGTTTATTCATCCCGCTTGGTTCCTCATGATTGAGTTCATTTCGTCATTTGGATTTATTTGGAATACTTATTTGGTCAATTATGAAAACTGAGCTGTAAAATGTTTCTGTATAATATTTGACTGTTGTCCATGGTAACATGCCAGCTGCTACTTTCATGTCACTCAGATTGAATACATTGCTATAGTGTAATGAAACATTTGAACTAACTAATCCATAGAAAAATAAACTTGAATTTCAGAAAATAATATGTATATATAATTTATAATATATATAATAAACATTCTAAAATTAATTTATATATATATATATATATATATATATATATATATATTGCAAAAAATACATAAAAATATATCATTTATTATAGATAGAGAGAGAGCAAAAGTAAGTTTTGTTGCACATTGTAATCAAATATTTTTCATAACATAAACTTCAAATTCATCTATTCTTTTTGAATTTGCACAAAAATGAAGATTCAACTGTCCATAGTTAGGAAATTTAAGTATTGTATTTAAAACAAAACGTCAGTCACATGATTGCACTCATATGCTCTATAATATAGAACTATTTTAGATTCACAAAACAGATATTTAGGGTCAACTGTTTATTTTTATTTTTTTGCAGTAAACATTCACTGGACATATTTAGCTTTATTAATCAGAAACACCCTAATCTGCTGCAAGGAAGCAATGGACCATATCCCTAAATATCTTTCGTCCAGATCAACATGCTTGAATTGCTCCTTATAAAAGATCTATCCATGCAAAGAAATGCTTAAATAAAAGTTACAACTGTCTCGTGACTGTTCACAATTACTGCCTGGCAACTACCTGCCCAATGGGACAGTGAGAAGTTTGGTTCTGATCTAAAAACCATGACCGTTTTGACCTCTCTGTTTGTTTAAGGTATGTTCAGATGTTGAACTGGCATTTGCTCGAGATCTTAGAAGCCTATATTTGGACACGCTGATGTCATTTGTGCATCTTGGCTCCAAATGTCCTCACAAAATGCAACTGATCTCCTAACACTTGATATGTTCTGCAGGATCACACATTCATTTCATCCACTTCTTCCTGTAACCTTGGGCTCCGATTACAATCTTTCTGAATGTTTTTTAGTCATACCCAATTTTAACACGATCCACGTCACCCGGCTTTCTATTCACACTCTCTTACCTGCTTATTTAACCATGTTTCTGTTCCCGATTCCAGCCATGGTGTGGTGCGAGCGGGGAATTCAGGTGCTTCTCACCACTGTGGGAGCATTCGCAGCCTTCGCCTTGATGACCGTGGCCATTGGCACGGACTACTGGCTGTACGCTCGGGCCTTTATCTGCAACAGCACTGCCAACTCCTCTCAGGATGACCCCCACAACAAGGACAAGAAGGATCCTGGAGCCCTCACCCACTCCGGCCTCTGGAGAATTTGCTGCCTGGAAGGTAAGTGAACGGCTGTGTTTGTGTGTGGGGGCGAAGGAACGGGCCATGCATGTATGTAAGGAGGAAATGATGCATGAAGGAGGTCCCCACCTGTGCAGTTTGTGAAAGTGATTCATGGAAGTTCTATTGCAGGAGGAATTGTGATTGTGTTACACGGTCTGGACGACCGACCTAACATTTGAGTTCTTTGCTGCAGCTCTGTTTTGATTTTTAGAGGAGAGGTTCAAGTGCTCAAGAGCTTTTTCAAGTACATTTTATGAATAACCATGAATGAACCTGTCGGGAAAGATCAGTAAGATGCATTTATTTTATCAAAATTACAGCAAATCTGTAATATTGTGAAAATATTTTAAGGACCCTTAATATAAGTCTCCTTAAATTATTATTATTATTATTTTTTTTATTATTATTAATGTTAAAAACAGTTGTGCTACTTAAAATGTTTTGTGAAAACCATGATTTTCTCCCCCAGGATTCTTTAATAAATAGAAAGAATTTTCATTTATATTTATTTTAAATAGAAATCTCTTGAAACATAGTAAAAATATTCAGTGTTACTTTATATCAATTTAATGTATCCTTGCTGAATAAAATTAATGTCCCACATTACCATTTTACAAATATTATTACTTTTTTTCAGTCTTTTACATCATTTAAATAGCTTTTTAAAAGAAATCAGAATCAAATTATTTCAGAATTAAGCAGTGAGGTGATAAATATTCACAAAATAACATGGCCTCAAATGGCCTCAAAAAACAACTACAACATAATAGAAATATTAAGGACACAAATTCTCTTTGAAATTGTATCACATTTTCACAGTCAGCTTCAACGTTTTTTGAGAGTCTACAAATGTCAACCTGCAATTCAATGTTGGTTTCCACGTGAAACATTTTTTTCTCCATTACGATCTGTTCCTTTCTGACTGCAGTCTTATTTATTCAATATTTTAAAAACTTATGTTAGCACATGAAGCACATTTTTTTTAATTAAGAAGCTTGATGTTACAGAGGAAACAACACCAGGGCACTGAGTCAGAACCTTAACACAAACTGATTTCACCGTCTAGCTTTAGCGTTTCTTTAAAGTTATCCAAAGCATTGTGGGAAGCGCTGCCTCTAGATCCTTTTAACCACTGCGCTCTGCAGTGCAGGGTATCCATGTTAAGCTAGTTGTTTTAACAGTACTTGCTCTAGCCAGGTCTCAAGAGACAGGTTTGAAACAAAAATGGGCTGTATTGTTTCCATTTGCATTAGAAACCTAGAAGAGTGCATGTCAATGGCTATGATTATGTGGTGAGTCATCGCAGGTCAAAGGTGCCATGTTGCTCTCTCTCGTTGCATTTGCAGCATAATCAAACCAGAAAAAACGAAGTAATTTTGACTTATTATTGCTCACTTTGGTTCTCTGCTTTATATAGCCACACTGATCCTATTTTTAAGGGAAATTCTTTACCAATAGCACTTCTTTACTAGTAACGTTTCTTACAAATATAGGTCATAAGGGTCAATTTTTTTAATTGAGAATTATACATAATGTAAAAGATGAATAAATAGCTTTTCATTGATGTATGGTTTGTTAGGATAGGACAATATTTGGCCAATATTTTGTCCAGATGAAGTCCTTATCGATGCATATTACTGATAAAAAATTACATTTTGATATATTTATAGTAGGAAATTTACAAAATATCTTAATGGAACATGATCTTTACTTAATATCCTATTCATTTTTGGCATGAAGGAAAAATCACTATTTTTGTCCCATACAATGTAATTTTGGCTGTTGCTACAAATATACTTATACTGGTTTTGTGCTCAAGGGTCAAATGTTGCATTTAAAATATTAATACTTTTTGCAATAAGAATTCTGATGCAAAAGCCTCATATAAGTGTCACATTTTGTTCACATTCAGTATTTCAGACTGAATTTTTTTTTTTTTTTTTTTTTTTTTTTTTTTAACTAATTTATTTATTTACCATGGCACTGTAGATTCTGTGTTCCCAGTGAAAACCCAAAGGTAAAACAGTTTCATAGAAATATTAATGCCTTCTCGGTCATCCTTATACATTATATCTAGAAGAGCAAAAATAGGAATTAAAGCATTTTCTTCTTAAAACTTAATTTTTCTGAAGGGTTCACACAGAATTCTCGTTTGCCATCTTGTAGCATGAAATGAAAACAGCAAGCACTGGGAGACACTGGGCATATGCAGTGCACCAACATGTTGTCTAAAGTGAATGGTTTATATCACACAGGAGAGCACTGCATGACGCCTTTGACCTGGGGTGACTCACAGCCATTGACATCTACTCTGAATCCAATTCCAACAAAACACCTCACCGACTGTTTGACTGAACTCCATTCAAACACCTTTTTTTTCTGTTAGCCTTTTGTCAGTTTTATTTATAGGGGATATTGAGAAAAAGACAGGAAATGATTAAGGGCAGACTAGACTGGGCAATATTGCAGACTGAACTCAAAGTTACCCGAGCAAGTGTTGCGTCACCCATGATAAGGTGCTACTTTATTTTAGTTTGTTCTTAGTTTGTGCTCTTTCTTTGATTCTCTTTAGGATTGAAGAGAGGAGTATGTTCCCAGATTAATCATTTCCCAGATGATGCTGATTATGATCAGGATGCTGCAGAGTACCTTTTACGTGAGTCAGGAGTTTTTGTTTTTTTGTGCATGTTTTTTGGACTGTAACTGATTTTTACATTGTAAATACAGGGGTATGGGAAAAACCAATGCATCTGAATATATGTTTCTTTGTCTCTGTTTGTTTTATTTTCTCTTCTCAGGTGTAGTCAGGGCCTCCAGTATATTTCCTATCCTCAGTGCCATATTATTGCTGCTAGGTGGAGTGTGTGTGGCTTCTAGTCGGTTCTACAAAACCAAAAGACACATCATTTTGGGAGCAGGCATTTTGTTTGTAGTGGCAGGTAATATTTCTCATTATGATAGTTCTAGGGTTCCTTATTTACAGTAATTTGCGAAGGGGTGAATTCACAATTTTTTGACACTTTTGTGTGCCGTATTTCCATGTCTTATTCACTAATTACCTATTATCCAGCAAATTATATCAGTGTTGTTATTATCAACTAGAACTTCTGTAAAACTAAAGCTATTAAAAATATTTTCTTTCATTGAAATAATGCTTAAAAAACTTAAAAATGTCGCTTTGCAAGTAATGAAATAAGTTGAAGTACAACAATTACTAAAAATGTGACAAATAAATTGTGCGCACGATTTACTAACTCTTTCCCTCAATGTACTAAAACGTCCACATGATTACAATTGCGTCATGTGCGGGGCTCCGTAAAAAATAAATGAAATTTTAAAAAGTTAAAAAGCTTACTAAAAATTATAAAACAACAAAAATGTTAACTAAAACTAAAATAAAACTTAAAATGTAAAAATTAATAAATTCTAAATATTAATAAATACTATTAGTATATAAATAATAGTAAAATAAAAATGATTTAAATGTCTTGTTTTTTATAAAAAATACAAAAATTCATTAAGTCAATGTATGAAATATTAAAAATCGTAAAAAAATATTAAATGTCAACATTTAATCCATTGCCATTCTTTTCAGAAAATCACACCTCATTTCAATGCAAACTAAGTTTATTACTGCAGCGTTATTATAGTCGGCGCTATTAACCTATTGTAATATATATTTGTCTGTCATGATTAGAGATTTTATAAACAGAATTTAGTTTCAACAAACTATGTGTGAATTCACCCCACCCTGCAAGTGTTTAAATCATTGCACTGTATTCAAAACAAAGCTCCTGACTGAAACAAACAAACAATAAACACATTTTATCTTGAATTGATCCAGGCCTGAGCAACATCATAGGTGTCATTGTATACATCTCGGCGGCTCTCAGCGACATCTCTCCCAAAAAGGACGAGGACAAGAAGTGGCATTACTCCTACGGCTGGTCCTTCTACTTCGGCGGCTTGTCGTTCATCCTGGCGGAAGTGGTGGGCGTGCTGGCCGTCAACATCTACATCGAGCGCAACAAAGAACTGCGCTGCCGCTCACGCACCGACCTCTTCCGCAGCACGACCTCGGCTGTGTTACGCCTGCCGGGATACCGCTTCCGCCGGCGCTCCTCTCGCTCCAGCTCGCGCTCCACAGCGGAGCCGACCCGCTCCCGTGAGCAGTCCCCCACCTCCGCCATCGCACCCAAGAACTTCGGCCCGCCACTGGCCGCCGGCCCACCGCCCTTTTCTGTAGCCACGCTTCCCAATCCGCACACACACTCTGGAGGAGGCATGGGGGATATATCCATGTACACACTTGGCAGGGAAGGTAAGCCGCCCATGTACGGTACAGTCGACCGGGCCACGCTCTACCAGCTGCACAATTACTTTCCGAAAGAGGGCGGCGGCGGAGCGCTCATGACGGGAACGCTGCCCTCTCTCTCTAAGTCGAACCTAGCTGCATCGACCAATGCCACCCTCAACACCTCGTCTTCCTCCGGCCCCCAGCAGGCGCCGATGTCCGCCGGCTCCTCCGCCACCATGGAGAGGGATCGAGGGATGGGAACCTTGGATCGGCTTGGCAAAGGAGACAGTTCAAACACTAACACTCTCAACAGGAGAACAACACCTGTGTAACGAAAGACTGGAGGGGGAGGGAAGAGTGATGGGGAAAAGAAGCGATTACATGAACTGGAAGTAAAAAGGGAAACGGGGAACGGGAGAGGGGAAAACGAGCAAGAAAGGGCTGAGAAAGAAAGCAAGGTCCGCTTGCAAGACGACAAAGAAGTGAATAAGAAGGCAATACATTCTCTTTATTTCTGAACATGGTGACTTGAGTAACAGAATTCCATCCGCACTACTTATTGATTCATGTTGAAATACTCGATGTGTGTGATGGTGATCTTTCAGTTCTTCGAGCTCTTTCATTTCCCGTGCTTTATCATCAGGTTATGCCTGTAACTTATTTAGCATTCCAATATAGTTGATGTTTTTATTTTATTATTATGCTAATTGTTGTTGCTGGGTTAACTTATACATTCTACATTTTCTTTCAAGGTATTTCGTTTTTGCACAATTATCCATTTTAATTTATTTCCTCTCGATTGATGAACTCAAACTGTGATTTTTTTTCTTGCACCTGTTGACACTATATTTCACGATGTCATTCAGTGTCAGGCACGTGTTAGTTCTGCGAGAGTGCGACGACTATTATTATGATGATGACATTTTTTAGTTTTTACAAAGATTGTTAATATTTAGACCTGTGGAATTTTTCATTGTAACCGTAAGTGTACAAGTAGTTAAGTCTTCATATAAATATATTTTATTTATTTATCAAAAAAAGATAATAATTATAATGGACTACTTTTGAGACTGAAAGTCAAAAAGAGAAAAAGAAAGAGGCAGAATACAGAAGTGAAAGGCATTCATTCCAGGGGAGCAATACGTATACCTAAAAAACCTCACCAGAAAAGACAAAAAAATCTATTAAATATATAGTATATTATGAACATAACTATATATATACATATATATATAATTGTGTGTGCGTGTGTGTGGAAAAACTTTTTTGGTAAAATAAAATATATTCTATGAATGTGTAAAACTGAGATCTATGTGCATACTGTTAGCAGTTTTGACTGCAGTATATTATTTTCATGTTTATTTGTAACTTTGTATGCATGATTCATATCTAATATATGATATATTCATAATGCTCTGTTTTTTGGCTTTGTGTGTATTGCGTTTATGTGCTCACATGGATTGATTTGGCATGACAGATGAGGGTCAAAAGAAAGGTCATCATCAAGACCCAGAAGACTAGAAAGGGATTTGATACACCACACTTTATACTCATATTTTTACATAAAAAACATGCATTTATCCTCGAATTAAGTTTTAGTTTAAAAAATTTTACCACAGTACAACTATGGGAATGTGTATCCAAGAGGACGGCTGTACACCACCTGGTAATCATCGCCAGTGACAGCCCTTAAAGGGCACCTAAAAAGTGAGCTGGCTTTTAAGAAAACTCATAAGTGATATATATATATACATGCAGTCTGAGGGACCTCATTTGTGCATGTCCATCCATTCCTACACAGATATTTAGTCCTAGGCACCCTTACTGTACATACCTCTCATAACTTTCAGGCAATTAAATTTCACCTGCGCGTCTGTTCAAGAGAGCTGTCATCAATCTGAGTTACAGTTTGAATCTGCGCCAACAGTGCTCCTGTCCAAACCACATGCATACATAACACAACCAGCAGCAATACACATCTACAGTGAAAGAAGTAGTCCAGGATCAAGCTCTACCACATATATCACACTAACACAATAATAATAATTATCAAAATTGTTGTACTTTTATTTATATCATATACTAATAAAACTAGCATTTTTTACAGAAAAACACAACATATAATTTGGTCACAAAGTTGATAACTTTCATGCATCCACACCAATGGGTGTCAGTATAAAGATCCACCAAGAACAAGGGGTAAAGCAGAAGTTGTTACAAGGTACCTCTGAAATTGTATATTTCCCTACTGCATAGTAGGTGAAAAACATGATGTGAACAGAGTAGCATGTCCGAATTCACAGTATTCATAAAATAGTAGGCAAAAAGAATCTGAAGTGTGCTTCCAGTGGACACACTTCAGGCCATAGGAGAGGATTTGTGAAAGGCAGTGAAGTGATACAACTTCAAGTCACATGACGATGATAAGACACATGTGCTTTTAGTTAATAGATGTGTCCAAAATCCCATGCTGTCTGAGAAGGTACTACTGTACAGTGCATCCGATGAGACATGAACTCCGGGAACATTAAAAAGGTTTGTTTATAGTGCTGTCATAGTGATGACCTTTTTTGTCCAACCTAGAAATTAGCATCACCATGGTTCCCTCAACAAAAGAATAGTTTGCAAGAGAGCGATTATACAAAACAGGGAGGATGTAAAAGCAGACTAGTGAATAGATTTGTTTACCTGTTCAGCATCATGATGTTTAATATTCCTGATTACCAGACATGGGGACTTGTGACTTGGTGACTTGGACTCGAGTCGACTCGAGTCGCTATTTTTAGGACTTGAGACTTGACTCGGACTTGGAAGTTAAAGACTCGGGACTTGACTTGACTTGAGACACGATGACTTGAATGACTTGAGTGTTAATCACATCATGTTTTCAGTTTGAATATAAAATATATAAATTATTTTTTAAAATAAAGTTGATTACTCAGCTGGAGCGCAGGCTGAGAATAGCGTCGTGACTGGATCAGAACACTATCATCAGTCATGCCCTCTCTACCTTACACACACCACGCCCACTTAAATCAGATATCACATCACATCGACATGTCAGCCTGAGGATTACCGACGGTCATCGCTTTTGTCTTCAATAATTCGCGCCTAAAAACGCGTGGAAAACGCTGGGTGCGCCGCTTTATACTTCTTTCCAAAGCGCTCGGGCAGAAGTGCTCCTGGGGCGTCTGTCGTTGCTAAGCATCCATGACACGCTCTCTCTCAATGGAGACGCGGAAATTTCAGCAACGGATAAATGGATTTGCAGCACTAAAAATCGCTCGCAGTAGCTCTGCTACTAAATTCATTTCAAAATGGCAATCCATATACAGCTATGAACAGCTGTTCCTTCATCTTAGCTGAGCTTTCAACGTTGATACGGGAAAGGATTAAGCTGATTGGTTAGTTATTGTCACATGACCCGCGGTGCGCTTGCGGCATTCTGAAAAGTTTAGATGTTTTTAACTCGATGCGGTGCCTTCCATTATGAGCGCGCATACCGCGCGCCTACATTGGAAATAGCGAACTTGCGCGCGTAAAAGACGTGATGTGTACGGCCCCCAATGATCCGCTAGCAGGCCGTCAAAAAAACGCATTCCAGGGGCGGCGCTAGGGCTGGGCTAAGGGGGCATAAGCCCCGAATATTTTGTTACCTTGTCTTTCTCATAGAGCAAAACAATTAATCAGAAAAACAAATGTAGCTGCCGCGATTACCCAATCATGAGAAGTGCACATTGCATATATATATATATATATATATATATATATATATATATATATATATATATATATATATATATATATATACCCCATCACTCTCCTTCTTGCTCAAATAGCCCTTGATGCCTTCAGTGTGAATCTACAATTTTCATAGTCATGAAAATAAAGAAAACTCTTTGAATGAGAAGGTGTGTCCAAACTTTTGGTCTGTACTGTACATAACAAAAAAGTATGAAACAACTGAAAATACGTCATATTTATATTCTATACTGAGAGAGAGAGAGAGAGAGAGAGAGAGAGTGTGTGTGTGTGTGTGTGTGTGTGTGAGAGAGAGAGAGAGAGAGAGTGTGTGTGTGAGAGAGAGAGAGAGAGAGGAGAAATGTAACAAAGTTTAATGTTGTATGTAAACTGTGTTTGAGAGAGAGAGAGAGAGAGAGGAGAAATGTAACAGTTTAATGTATGTAAACTGTGTTTGAGAGAGAGAGAGAGAGAGAGAGAGAGAGAGGTGTTCAGAGAGGAGTCTGTTGGATGTTTAGCTGTTATTTGTTTTATGGACTCAATGTTGAAAATGTAAAACATTTCAAACACTGTTGGCAGAAGTGAAAAATAAATAATTTTAGGAAGTTACAATTTTGTTTGATTCCATGATGTATTTTACTGAACATGAGTATTTACAATGCAAATCCAAATTATTTTAACTTACTGACAGTTACTTATATCTTGTCTTTTAACTTTATTAAGATCAGATTCTGCAGGTAAAATAACAATATTAAGGTGACTTGACTTGGACTTGACTTGACATAGCTTGTGACTTGACTTGACTTGACTTGCCCAAGAAAAAAATACTTGGGACTTACTTGAGACTTGAAGGTTAAGACTTGAGACTTACTTGAGACTTGAAGGTTAAGACTTGAGACTTACTTGAGACTTGCACATGTGTGACTTGGTCCCATCTCTGCTGATTACCTCTGTAGTCCCATTTAGTCACTTGCTAGCAATCTCCTTTTTTAAGACACATCAATGATGTATTGTGTCATAGAATAAAACATGAAAATGTCTTGGCTTGTGTTCACCACAGACCTTATTTTAGGCATTTAACCAAAAACCCTATTAAAAAACATATTGACTTGCTAAAATGCTCATTTATGGGTTTGGCCTGAAAAAAATATGTTTATTTACAACTCCTTTCCCATGGCCTCATTTGGGGTTAACAAATAAAAAATACAAAAAATTACATGCACTATTAAGAATTTCACCTGCATCTCAAAAAAAAATTGAATATCATGAAAAAACATTTTTTTTATTGTAACTTTTTTTTTAAAGTGTAACTTTCATATAATCTCGATTCATTACATGTAAAGTAAAGGTTTTTGTTTGTTTGTTTGTGTTTTTTTTTTTTTTTTTTTTTTTTTTGATGATGATGATAAGAGCTTACAGCTCATGACAATCCAGTATCTCAAATTATCAGAATATTTCATAAAATCAAGCGCAGTAATTTCATGGTCAGCAGAAGTGCTTTTGGAACTGTGGGCAGGTGCTAAAGTCCTGCTGGAAAAGGAAATCAGCATCTCCATAAAGCTTGTCAACAGATGGAAGTGTAATGTGCTCCAAAATCTTCTGGTAGACGGGTGCATTGACTTTTGACTTGATAAAACACAATGACCCAACAACAGACGTCACGGCACCCAAATCATCACTGACTCCGGAAACTTCACACTGGACTTCAAGCAGCTTAGATTCTGCTTGGATTCAGCTTGGATTCAAGTGGAAAATAATGATTCACAACTGTGACGTAAGCTAGAGGCTACTAGCTATTTAAAGAAGCACGGTGTCACAAGAAAACAACACTAGTTATCTCGTGTGCTGGATTACCGGCAGCAATCGTTAGCTGGCTGAAGGTGTTTGAACTGTAAGTGCAGAGTTTTCAGAGGTCAAACCAACAAGGGCAGAGTTTAAAGATAGGCCCAACATAAACAAACTGTAACTCATCAGAAGATTTATTTGCCTTGTGGCCTGCAGATTTATCTAGGTCACACTGAAGGTAAAGACACCTGATATGTAACCAGAACTGAACTGAAGAAGTACATCCACACCACTGGTGTCAGTCAATATGTAGGGTGTAAATGAAACTAGTCATACCCATGGTCACTATTTTACGAGAGGCTTGGATGGCTCTGTAAAAGAGGGGAGCCGCACTTCTAATCCATGTTTGTGTTGCTTACATCCTCTGGAGCGCGATTGGCCACGCTCTAAATTTAGAGAAAGCAGAAGGGAGGAAATGAGATGAGTGGGATGAACAGGGAGATGGAAATCTGGAAGGAGGTCAAAAAAGAAAATGACATGTGTTTCTGTGTGACAGTGACTGAGAGAAACAAAGTAGGAAGGCAAGGTGGTTGATGTTTTATTCTTTATGATAAATTTGCATTAATCCAAGTCAGGAGAGGGATCGCGTTCACTCGATGACTGGCACACACTGTAATGCATATCAAGTGAGCATGCCAAACATTCGAAACGGATGGATGGAAATAGGCAATAGAATCTAGGCTTCGGTATGGATGTCATTTCACATATCTGACAAATACTGAAGTGCATGTGTAGTCTGCACATGTACAAGTGCTCCAATGCAGGAGAGATCAACAGCAGACAAAACACGAGTTAGCATAAGAATCAGCGCATCCACTCTTTTTTATGAACAAGGCATCGATATCACAGTTTGATTTGAGAAATTATAATATAATATAAAATCCATCCATTATCTGCTTATATTATATTATATTATATTATATTATATTATATTATATTATATTATATTATATTATATAAATCCATCCATTTTAAATATAATATAATATAATATAATATGCACAAAATTTAAATATCAAACTATTTACTTAAAATTCACTCAATATTTTATATCCAAAATTGTGCAATTTTTATTCAGTCAGATAATAAGATTTAGAATAAGATTCAATGCATTCACAGACCTTTATCAATCTTTATTTATAAATATGCACTAACATCACACTTTGATTTAATGCATTTGTTAAAATGCATGTGTATAGTAAGACCTTTGAAGTACACCTATATAGTATAATATAATATAATATAATGCACAAAATGTAAATATTTATTTAAAATTCACTCACAAGTATTTGAATACAAAATGTGCAAATTCCATTCAGTCAGTCAGTATTAAAAATCATGAAATTAGTCAGAACCAAAACCAGAAGTGATGATATTAATAACAGAACTACCAGAAACACAGAAAATATTGCTTAAATGGGAAGAATTCGTCCCTTTGCCAACGGGAAAAAAAGACTGAAAGGCAAATGGTCTGTTGAAAAATCCCAGAGTACATCATTGTGGTGCTGGATCACTGCAAACCTGCAAAAATACTTTCATCAAAACATTATTTTGTTTAATAAAAAGACTAAAACTGAATAAATAAATAAAATGCTCAAAGTTTGACTTTTAAACCAGTGCCTTCCTAGTTTGGATTTTTACATAATCTAGCCCAACTCAGTAGGAAAGCTATTTCTGTCATTCACCAGAGGCAGCCAGCAATGAAAGTTTCTCATTATTATGATCTGCTTTCCTCTAACACTTTCAATAACTGATTCTAGATCAGCATCAGTGTCAGTTTTCACAATGGGAAGCAGCAGGAGCAGCAGAAGCAGACGTTGGGGCTTTTAATTAGTGCTTCTGATTTCAATTCATCTCTTGCTGTCATCAAGCGACCACCTCCAGATGAAGAGGGCTGGTCAGAACCGGAGATGATTCAGCTGGGCTTTTCACTGGCACTGTCAGCTGCCAGACTAAAACCACGGATGAAAGCCAAAACCAGATTTTCATTAGAACTAGAAGACTGGAAGAATCAGGTAAGTTCCTTTTCAAAAACTAAACTGCCCTCTTTCTGAGAATTTGACAACATATTTCCAGTTAAAACCAACACCTATCTATTTCTCAGTATACTTTTGCAAATCAGCCAGCACATTTAAATTTGTATTCCTGTGAATAATCATCACTTTATTCATTATTTATTTACAATGCTGCAGTTTTCTCCAAAAATAAATCGAATAAAATAAATTGAGTGATCGTGTTGTTTTTCAAATATGCAATTCCACAACGTTAATAAGCAGTCAGTGTCGGCCAGGAACAGAATAAATTCACTCATGTATCTCAAGCAGATTTGTTATGGATTTCAACTGGTTCTCTTATTTCCCCCAGTGACGAGACATGAAGGCTGTTTTCCACATCACAAAGGAGAAAAGATCCATATGTTTTTTTGGATGTACAATACTTTAGTGCCAAGACCAAGTAAAAGCTTAAAAATGTCTGCATAAACATAAATATAAAAGCATGAATAAGCTTCATTTCTTTTACCTACAACAATAACAATCAGAGTTTGGAAACCCAGTGATGCCAATAATGACATTTATACCACAACTATATTTAAAGCACAGAATAACTACAGTATGGCTTCAGTATTAGACTTCTGTTTCCAAAATTATAGTCCTAGAGATATTAACTATTATAAGTTTACCTAAATTATACCTCAATCCTCATAAAATGTTAAATATAACAGTATTCAAAACCTCAACCTTTAAATGTAACAAGCAGTACATAACGCAACTGAAATATACAGAATCAAGTTTAACTAGGACATATGACTTATATCATTTAAAAACATTAAAATAACAAAAGGTATAGTTCAACCAATAATGAAATATTACACGAGCTTCCAAAACAATTAGCTTTTATCTTAATGTTATGAGCTTGTACTGTATGTACTGTATAATTATTTAAGGCCTTCCATCCTAATGATACATATACTCTACCAAAATGTCTGTCCCACTTCCTGTTACATTTCCAACAGCATCAGGGCCAACTTATGCACAGTATAATCACATTTCCAACCACTGGTTTTATATATTTATACCCAGATTCACCAGGATGTACTGTTGTTGTCTGTTCCACTTTATAAAGAGGCTTCAGTGCAAATCTGAATGAGAAGTCCTCCTCACCACTAGGTGTCACTGTTTTTCTTAGGTAAGCACTTTTCCCAAGGACTTAATGGAAGAGCAAGGAGCAGGAACAAGACACCGGAGACAATGACCAGAGCTCCAGCACAGCCCAAACACGTGACTGACCATGACATTTCATGATGTAGAGGTATGGACTGGTCACTGGCTAAGAAAGACAGCACTGATTGGTGGAAAACGATGAGGCAGAGGAAGATTAAGACACCTGTGGAGAGACAGAGGGAGAAAAGTACCTTCAGATGTATACAAACTAGTGCTGTCAAAATTAGCGCGTTAACGCATTCGATTAATTTGAAATATTTAACGCGTTAAAAAAAAATAACGCAATTAACGCGGTTGCAGTTTTTTTTTTTATTTCCAGTTGTGGCCTATGTGTGTTCAACGTGCAAAGAAATATGGATAAGACCAAGGAAGGACTTTTATGCGGAAAGTTTCAGTATAAAACTCTGCCGGATTACTCTTCAGTCTGCCACAAGAAACATTACTCTTCATTTAGTCTGCCACAAGAAACAGCAACATTAAAATCATGAACTCAAATGTCATTTAAAAAAAACAACAACAACAAAAAAAAAAACAATGACTGTAACAGTGCGTAAATCAGACCTTTCTGTAACGCTAACGTTAATAAGCTTAAATGAAAATAACGAAATAATTGTGTAGCGGAGTATTTTTTGTACACAGTGCCGCGAACTGTCAATCACCCCTGTACGCGTGCATCACTGTCCTCCTCAGCTGCAGCAACTTGCGCTCTCTCTCTTCATCAAGCTTTAAAACAAAAAGGGGACGAAAAGATCATATTGTCTTTGTGCATAGGCTATAGATTAATTAGATAAATGAATATCTAAATTTGTGCCTTGCCGTCTACGGTATTTTTTAAGAACTTAGAAAAAAGATGCTGCAGCCAATGAACAGCCGGCGGGGGCTGCAGGACGACTCAACCTCCGCAGACAGTTTTTAATGTTTATCAGACAATAAATACTCAAGATTTTGCTTTAGTATAACTCACAACGAGTTTCACACACCTTCTCCGGCCACGATGAGTTGTTGACACTTAACAGTGGGAAAAGCGACACATGTGCTATTCACTTGTATAACTTAAGGGTGAATGGGTAATGTAGTTTCTGCTCTGGATGGGATGAATTAGGAAGCTTGCATTGTGAAGGGCGCTCTGAAAATCGGCAGTGCAGGTAAAAGATTAAAACCTCTATTAAAACAGATGTCCAAATGAGCGTACCGGCTCACTTAAAGCACTGGCAATGACTATACTTTGGAATTTTTTTGCAGTCCACTTAGAATTCAACATGGAAATCATTTTTGTTTTTTATTGGCATTGATTGTTTTGAAATTCAAATGGTACTTACATGCCTGTGTTTTTATTTCTGTAATAAATATGGCTTTCAAGCCAACAGTTAATTTGGAGGATATTGATGATTTATTGCAGGTATGTTGTTTACATGAGAAAATCTGTGTTACAAGTTAAACAAAAATTCCAATAAACAATCATATTTCGAATTTAAATAGTTTCTTTGTCTTGAGTTTACATTAATTATTTACATTTTACATTTACATATCCAAAAAGTTTCAGTCTTTTAATTGCGATTAATCGCGATTAATCGCGATTAATTTTAAAAAATTGTGCGATTAATTAGTTAATTTTTTTTAATCGATTGACAGCACTAATACAAACTTATGTTGCTTGGCTTTTATTAGCAATCTGAATGACCCTGCAGCATTTGTGTTAGCATACATTGTTTGGCTAGTTTTGCTTTTGAAAAAAAAAAAAAACTTTTTTTGTACTTTGTGAAATTTCCTAAACATTTCTACACCATTTTTTTTTTATACGTGTTTAGCATAAATGACTGTTATAGGAGTGAACCAGCACTGAAATATGCATTTTAAAGAAACAGACAACCATAATAATAATATTAAAATCAGTGTATAAACTAATGTTCATGGTCAGTATGAGGTTTTTTAGTATTATTATTATTATTATTATTAACCTTTTTCAGCAATGATGCATTAAATAGAACAAAATGACAGTTTAGATGTTTATAATGATAAACAAAAATGCTAAACATCGATAAGAAAGGTTTCTTGAGCAGCAAATAATTTTTGAAGCATCATGTGACACTGAAGGTAACAGTAATAAATTACATTTTAAAAAAACATATTTTTATGCTAATAATTTTGCTGTTTAACTGTATTTCTGATCAAATAAATGCAGTCCTGGTGAGCATAAGACACTTCTTACCAACCCCAGACTTTTGAACACTGCTGTATGACGACTCATAGGAATGAACTTAAAGTCACTTTGGATAAAAGCATCATGTAAAATGCATTAGTAATATTTAGTTTAGAGGTGTTAGCCAGTGGCATATAATGTTACCTGACAGTATGAAGCAAACTGCTGCTGGCTTCAAGAAGAACTGAACACCTTTGCTTACTGCCATGATAATGCAGATAGTTCCCATCACCATCAGGAAAAGACTAATGATAGCAAACATGGCGGACGCTACGGTCAGATCTGATGGGAGAAGAGGAGTCTTAACAAACAGCTGGAATATGATGGCATCATGCACACATACGGAGCTGAATTAACATTTTGAACATGTTTGCTTTAAAGGTACACTCTATAAGGCTTCTTTGGTGCAGTTTTCTTAGGGCCCTATCTTGCACCCAGCGCAATTGACTTTGTACACCGACGCATGTGTCATTCCTATTTTGCACCCGCGCAAAGCGCGCTTTTCCCTCCACAGAAGCACGTCGCTAAACTAGTGAATGAACTTGCGCTCCCTGGGCGGTTCAGCGCAAAAAAGGAGGCGTGTTCCGGCGCAAACAATCCCTGGTGCTATTTTGCTGTTCCATTAAACAATTGCGCCACTGACCAGAAAAAACCTAGTCTAAAGTCAGTGGCGCGTTGCGCGTTGTTCATTATGCTATTTTAAGGGCGCAAGCTTGACCATAATGTATAGCGTGCACAACGCGCATACACTTTGCTCATGTAATCTACACAGATGCAACAGTTATTTTTGCAAATCATAAACTGTTACACTAAAAAAAAATATTAACACATGAGATGATGGAAATCATTGTGGTGTGCCACGAAGATGTGAAAAAATAGGCATAAATCTAGCTTACAAATTATTCAGGCTCATTGTAGTATAATTAAGGATCAGACCTGTTTGCCCAATAGTGGCAAGACATATAGGCTATGTAAGGACATCTGACAAATATGTTTGTCCGTCAAGAACCAGGAAAAAAATCGATGAAACAATTGTGGCTATTTCCTCCCACGCCTGTTTAACCTACGCAATTTTGGGTGGGTTTCTCCCATCCCCATACAACACAACTTTTCTCTCTTTCACTGCTCTTACAAGAACATCAGTCTCCTCGGCTGTGAACCGCTCCTGGCGTGCGCCTGGTAAATACGCCATAATAATAGCAATCCATAATGGAACTTGCGCACCTGCTTTTAAAGGGAATGTTGGATGACGCTCTGATTGGTTTATTTCACGTTACGCCCAAACCACACCTATGAATAATGAAGCTACTTCAGACCAACCCATTTTAGATTTGCGCCGGGCGCAAGAGCCATTTATCCCGCCGGGAAAATAGCAACAGCGCCGAGACCCGCCCACAAAGTTACTTGCGCTTCGCGCTTTGACACTTGCGTTTCAGATCGTTAAAATAGGGCCCTTAGACTTTATGATGACATGGATGTATAAATATGTATTCATTTCTGTGACTTCATACATCTTTTTGTCTACATACTGTATTTAGCAATAAATCTAGTTTTTTTTTTTCGGATTTCCTGAAATATCAACTTTGTGTTGTTGTTTTTAGGTGGTTTGTCTTCATGAATGGGCTGCCATTAGCACTCGGGTGAATGTTTTTCCTGTGGCTTTCAATTTGTACAGTAAGAGTACATCATTTTATTGACATTTCTTAAAAGTTAAAATCATTAACCTTTTGATTAGTACAGTATTACTGAGTGCACCTTTAAATATGTTTATACAAGTAATGTTCTTCAGAAAATTTGCTTACACTTTACAATAATGTTCAATTGGTTGAGAATTGGTTGAGAATGTAGAGCAATGTATTTTTTTACAATTTATTTCTACGTATGAACTTAATATATATATAAAGTTGTAAATATACAACTGTTCATTGTTAGTTCAGGTTAGATAAGGTCCATTAAATTATATTAACAGATACAAATTTTAATAATGTATTAGTAAATATTGGAATTATCACTTCTGAAAAGAAATGTATATATATATATGAACACATTTTTAATAGAGTGAATACACTGAATCCATTTTAGAGTTTTAAAGCAAACTTTAAAAACCTTAGAGTGGTTTGGCTCTTTTAAAGTATTTCAACTTGTCACTTGCCATGAAAATAGCCAAGGAAGCTGGCATGGAGTTAAATCTCCAATCAACCAATCATTTCTTCATTTTATTTCATTTTATTTCCATCATATTATTATACACCATCTTAGCTACCTATCATGTTTTGGTGAAAAATTCATATACGGGGTCAGCACTTAGGGGACAGACACATTAGTGCTACGGATCTAAAGATAGCGAGGAAGATGTGGGATGACTCACCCTTTTCTGGCGTTTTCTGAAATAGGACAATGTTCTCTCCAGTGGTGTAGAACTTAAAGAAGGTGCAATTGGATTCTATAATGGGATCCCAAAAGGTAATGTTATTCTGACAGATTATTCAGAATTCTCCTACTCCATTTGAGACATTTATTATTATTATTATTTAACAAAAGCTCTTACCTCCTTGAAAGTGCAAAGGCCCACAGATCTCCTTCTTTGGGTCCATATCTGATACCAAGAATGTCTTGGTACAGCATTTCCATAAGCCATAATGTGCTACCAGACAAGTCTGATTGTTGTAGAAGCTCTTGGATGGTTTAAGCTCCACCCAGAACTCTGTTCCCACCCCGAGCACAGTAAGCATGATGCTGGTTACAGCCATGAACAACGTCAGCTTGATTTTGCCCTCTTGGTTTTCACTAATTCCATCTCCAGAACTGGAGTGCGTTCTGTTTCGGTGTTTGCGTCCACCGCCTCGTGATCCCAAAAACCCTTCCAGCCCACCGGAAGGTTGGTGCACTCCTGGAGATGTATTCACTGTCCTTGCCTCTTCATCCGGCACAATGAACATGGACCACATGATTGATTTGCAGCTTCAGAGATCCAGACAAATGAATTAGAGGCTTAATTTGAAAGGACATTTAAGTCTTCTTGTTTGAGAAGTTTGAGGTCAAAATAATCCAATGGGAGGGCAAACAAAGACAGTCAGTGCTGAAGACGTCTGAGTTAGATTGATCCAGCGTGATCAGTCTGGGCCAGTCGAATGTGTTTCTAATGTAGGCTTCGTCAGAAGAAGATGTGGTTGAAGACCTTAATAATGGAGGTGTTAAGGCCAGCTGAAGGATGCTGGGAGCTGTAGGACAGGGAAGGGCATTGCCCATTCATACAAAGAGTGCTGCTGACATTGAATGCTAATACAGTTTGAAGATGTGAATGATGAGATGATGAAGTCAGGAGATGGTCAGGTTGCTTACTCTAAAAAAAAAAAAAAGAAAAAAAGATGTGAAACAGTGAATCAAACTTAAGCAGTTTTATAGAGGAAAATGTTTAACATGAGTAGAATTGGGTATCACCATATGCTAACGTGTATGTCTCAAGACGTATATCATAATTCAGTTTATTGCAGCATCATAATTGGATCAATTGGCCCAGTACTTTTTAAAATCAATCATTTGAATATAAGATATTTTAATGTTTTTGTTGATGTTGTTTTTCAAATTTCTTATGTGTCCTTAGAGCTTTACATGGATAGACCCCCCGCCCACCAAAAATACATTTTTTTTTTTCATTTTTCTTTTAAATTATTATAAATACAGAGCATATTTAGAGATAAGCCCCCTCCCCCAACTACAGAATTGTAGTGTGTTTGCAATTATAGCCTTAATTTAATTGATTAACAGTTTCAGTAAAGCAAACTTTTACATTGTTACAAAAATATTGTATTTCAAATAACTGCTATTTCAGATCTATATTTTGTATATTTAATCTAGATTATTTATATTCTACATTACATATAGTGTATATTTTTGATATTGATCCTGAAAATAAATAAGTACGTCACAACTTCCATAAAAAAACTTATAATAAGAAATTTTGAGCAGCAAATCATATCAGCATATTAGAATGATTTCTGACAGATCATGTGACAAGACTGGAGGAATGATGAAAAGATAGCTTCGCCATCATAGGATTAAGTAAAAAAAATTTTAATAAAAAATATAAAGTAATAATATTTCACTCTATATTTTTTTTATCATGTAAATGCAGCCTTGCTATGCATGCTTGATTTTCTAAGTAATGGTCTTACTGTAGCACCACCCGCTAAAAAAGTAAGCCATCTGTTTAATTTCTGATCATATCCAATAGTTTCAAAAAGAGTTTGGCACAGATTAATCAGAAAACAATGAGTGAGTTATTATACCAGCCGAGATATAAAAAACCACAGCATGTTTATGGAATAACAGGACATGCTAATAATGCCCAACAGTACAGGATATATAGTACTGTATATAGAGAGAAAAAACATCAATCATGACTTGTTGTTCAGGCATACCTTGTACCTATTATATTAGTAATAAAAAAAAATCACATAAGCTCCAGACTGAAACAAATGAAAGTTTTCTGCAATAAAAACAAATATTCTGACTTTTAATTGTACCTTAACAGTGCTGATAAAGGAGGTACTTTTACCGTAAATCACAAGAGCACAAACAAGCTTCTGACCTGTCGAGTGTTGAATACGTGTAGGGGGTTTTCTGGGAGATGGACAGAAAGTACATAAGAGAGGGAGGACGTCGATATGGCACAGGGGTGGGGGGGTTGTATGCTTCTGAAAAAGATCACGCCCATGTCCGGGCATAATGATATCAATGGTTTTTTTGGGGACGTTGGCACCGGGTCTGTTTCTGTCTGTCAATTGTTACTTCATGGCTGCTCTGGTGAGATTTTAAATGTGCGTCTCCATGTCAGCGTGATGTTTGTATCTTCTTGCGTCGCTATGTGTGTGAGTACGCGCATGAGCATTTCTTGATTCTATTTTAGAAAGCCACCTGTTAATGACATTAAAAATTGTGGCACCAAACCCACTCGAGAGCTGAGGTTACAGGATGCATGTGCATGGGTGTTCGTGAGGCTCATTCTGGAAAAAATGAGGCCTGCAATCCTGAAGCAGTGTCAGTGTCAGTATTTCAAGCGGAGCAGTTTACTTTAAATGTTGATTTAGACTGTCTGCACAGCACAAAGGAGTATATCTTCCGCAGTGCATAATTATATATAACAAAATATTTCACTGTTTTATTATTATTATTATATCTGATGATTCAAGATAAATTATATAAATAATAATAATAATAATAAATTGAAAAAAATATTATTATTATTTAATTATTTTTACCTTTTTTTTATCTGTTGAGGAATTAATCAGTACATGTAAAACACCTGATTGTTTTGTTTTGTTTTGTTTTGTTTTGTTTTTTGTTTTGTTTTGTTTTTTGTTTTGTTTTGTTTTGTTTTATGGATCTATCTATCCACCCATCCACCCATTTTACTGGTTTATTTGAGTTTATAAAATTGAATCTAAAGTTGTCAAAACTTATTTTATTTTATTTTATTTTACTAAAGCATCTCCAGATGGAAGGTTGGTATTTATTTATTTATTTATTTATTTATTTATCGATTTAATTATTTAGACTTTTTTGTGAATTGTTTTGACAATTTGTTGGTGAATTAATTATATTGTTAAAACTGTGTGTTAGTAAATTAGCAGTCAGACCGACAACTTTTGCTAAAATAGTGTCAATTTTGATGTCTTAAAATCAGATGAAAATGGAAACGGGGAAAAGGTTGTGGTTACCAAGAATGCAAACAGAAACGTCGCAATTCAAACATTCTTGACAGTCACTTAAGTAGGGTGGTTAAAGTAGCTATTTACAGATGTTATGTAAATATGAGTTATGTGGATTAGCCAAATGTAAAGTCCCCTTTTGATGTCCCGGTGGAATGTCAAGTGAATTATGGTCATGGACATGTGCGAGGGGCACCTGCTGTACAGTATCCCACTGGGTTAAATATATTTACACGTATTCCTTTATGAGCGTTTCACATGTTCAAACAGCCAAGATTTGGCTTAGGCAGAATGAATACCTCCGTCACCAGTCTTTCTTTCAATACAGTGACGGTAAATGGCAGTCATCTTTTGAAGAAAGAATGTCAAGTGAGTTTGTAACAACGTCAGGGTGAGTAAAAGATGACAGGTGAACTATTGTTCATTTGTGCTGTTGAGATGATTGCAGCTTCAACATGCTTGCAATCCAATCTGTATTCAGTCCATTCGATGGATCTATGATGTACTGACATGGGTGGTGCTCATTTGTATTATGTAGCTTTATCAGACCGACAAGACAGGAGAGCCAGCGAGAAAGAGACAGACACTGCTGCAGTCTTATGTGCTCAGCATGGCGATGGCTCTGATTTGTGCACTCACTAACCTCTATGGATCCCGTTGCAGTACCGGCTTTGTTCAGTAGGTGGCGCCAGCAGGCAGCGGTGCCTCAACACGTCTCCAGAAATCCAATCAGCCTATTAAACAGGGTATAATATAACATCTACCTATTTTTATAATGGCTGTCAGTGTCAGGAAATTAATCCCCTATAACAGGGGTCGCAAACTCAAATTAGTTTTGTGCCACAGGCCAGATGGTTTCTATTAGGGGCAACAAACACAAGTGCTTAACAAGCCTGAAATGTAACTGTATATGCAATACTGAGCAACGGTTTGTGGTCAGTAAGATTTTTAGTTCAGTTGATGTATTTCTTTATTAAAGAAATGAATGCAGTCATTCAGCAGGGATGCAATAAATTGACTCAAAATGACAGTAAAGACATTTATAATGTTATAAATGCTTCCTATTTAAAACGTGTCGTTCTGTTGAACATTCTGTTCATTGAAGAATCCTGAATGAATTATAATTTTATTCTCATACATATCAAGCAGCACAACTGTTTTCAACACTGATAATAAACAATAATTCTGCTGTATTACGTTAGGCTATTTCTGATTCAAAAATATAGCCTGGGTGAGATATATATATATCTTAACAACTTTTAGTGTCATAACAGACCCAGGTTTTTTTTTTTTTTTTTCAGTCAACTTTCTCATCTTTTACTTATCTCTAGTGGACTGTTGTACATGTGCAATGATGCATGATATTATATGACTTGAAAACTGCTATTTTCTCCCTGTAGAGGACTGGAAACATCAGCTGTTCGATACAAGTAGTAAAATACATAGCAGACTGACACCTTACATATTATATTATATATTGGTGCATACATTCCTTTTATTTCAGATGAGAAGGTAGAATTAAGGAATTGGAGTAGCTGTCAATGTAAAAAATCAAAAAGGGCTATTGTCTGATTTTTTTTATTCCTATTTGCTCCAATATCAAAAGGAAAATTTACTATAGCTTTTTTAATGAATTTGCTAAGGAAGAAAAATACTGAGAGATTCATTTGATCAGAAGACAAAAAGGATATCAAATCTTTGCACTTTTTCGGGTCCTCAAAAGCAGCACCTGTCAAACCTCTGAAGGGGTAAACAGAATCATTTCTGTGTACCTTTTATATCCAATACCATAAGAAAAAAAAATCAACTATAGTGTTTCTAAAAACTTTTCAAAAGAGGAAAAAAAAATATATGAAGATATTTGTAATGTTGTAGTCTAGAAAAACCCACAGCAACATTAACTAGTTTTCTGTAAATTATTATTTTTTTTAAATCAACATATAAAAAACTGGAATACATTTATGATACAGTATTAATAGTTCTGTGTCTCATCACAAAATGGTCCAGAAAATAAAAACATTTACACATTTAAATACAGTAAGCCTAATTTAAGAAAACGAATAAAAAAGGAAAATTTATATACTGTATAAAAAAACTAGATTTATGACGCTAACAACTGTAGAAATGTGTTATAACAGTGTCTATTCATTCAAGTCACCTGGAATTTTGTCTTACAGTATCTGTTACTTATTTTGAAATATATTGTTTTGTGATTGTAAAAATGCAATACAATTCCTATTTCTCTTCCAGTGTGAATTCAAAAGGAAATGTGTTCTTAATTTTTCACATACTTCATAAACTCAGCATTGATCAGCCATTGTGGACAGTGGGCAAAAAGGTTAATTTCCCACCCAGCCCATAATGCCTCACTGCGTCAGAGTGTGCCATCGAACTGTGTGCGTGTGAGTTTTAAGCTTTGTCCTGACGCACAGGAGAGAAAGATAAAGAGATTACTCCCAATGGAGCTTCACACATTGAAAAACTCTGTTGTCTGTATTGCTGCCCAGTCATTCTCATTCATTTCTTTCCTCTCCATACTCTTCTCCTAAACAATGCTACAGTACACATAGTGTACGATTGAGTAATGCTAGGATTCAAGAATCAAGCGGAGAGTTGCTGTAGCGCGAGTGACTTACGGAGTAATCAGTGCAGAAACTCTTAATTAAGGATCAATTACATCTGTAAGTGGATGATTACACAACACCAGCAGCGGAAGCCATTCACCATTCAGACATGGTTTTCTTTTATATATTTGAGCTACAAACCCGATTCCAAAAAAAGTTGGGACACTGTACAAATTGTGAGTAAAAAAGGAATGGAATAATTTACAAATCTCATAAATTTTGATTTTATTCACAATAGAATATAGATACCATATCAAATGTTGAAAGTGAGACATTTTGAAATGCCATGCCAAATATTGGCTCATTTTGGATTTCATGAGAGCTACACATTCCAAAAAAGTTTGGACAGGTAGCAATAAGAGGCCGGAAAAGTTAAATGTACTTATAAGGATCAGCTGGAGGACCAATTTGCAATTTATTAGGTCAATTTGCAACATGATTGGGTATAAAAAGAGCCTCTCAGAGTGGCAGTGTCTCTCAGAAGTCAAGATGGGCAGAGGATCACCAATGCGGGGAAAAATAGTGGAGCAATATCAGAAAGTAGTTTCTCAAAGAAAAATCACAAAGACTTTAAAGTTATCATCACCTACAGTGCATAATATCATCCAAAGATTAAAAGAATCTGGAACGATGTCTGTGTAAGGGTCAAGGCCGGAAAACCATACTGATGCCTGTGATCTTCCAGAAAACATTGTCGGTGAACACAATCCACCGTGCCATTCGCCGTTGCCGGCTAAAACTCTATTCAGTAGGTAAAAAAAGAAGCCATATCTAAATATGATCCAGAGGCGCAGGCATTTTCTCTGGGCCAAGGCTCATTTAAAATGGACTGTGGCAAAGTGGAAAACTGTTCTGTGGTCAGACGAATCAAAATGTGAAGTTCTTTTTGGAAAACTGGGACGCCATGTCATCCGGTCTAAAGAGGACAAGGACAACCCAAGTTGTTATCAGTGCTAAGTTCAGAAGCCTGTATCTCTGATGGTAAGGGGTTACATGAGTGTGTGTGGCATGGGCAGTTTACACATCTGGAAAGGCACCATCAATGCTGAAAGGTATATCCAAGTTCTAGAACAACATATGCTCCCATCCAGACGTCGTCTCTTTCAGGGAAGACCTTGCATTTTCCAACATGACAATGCCAGACCTCACACTGCATCTATTACAACATCATGGCTGCGTAGAAGAAGGATCCCGGAACTGAAATGACCAGCCTGCAGTCCAGATCTTTCACCCATAGAAAACATTTGGTGCATCATAAAGAGGAAGATGTAACAAAGAAGACCTAAGACAGTTGAGCAACTATAAGCCTGTATTAGACAAGAATGGGACAACATTCCTATTCCTAAACTTGAGCATCTGGAATCTGGAAATAGTTTAATGCTGTAAAGATGTGTCTCCAATGCATATGAGGCAATTAATCACAATTAATTTAAAGTCAGACATCAGATTCAGCTCTTGCTGTCATTGTCATTTGGTATTTCCCAGAGTGCATTTGGCAAAGCTGCAGACTCCTCCCAGTCTAACAGCAGGTCCTTTATTTTAGCTCAGGAGTGCCTGTGAGGAGGATGTTGGCAGACCGGCTTTCAGAAAACACATGGGATTCTGTCCTCTAGCAAGTTCACTCTTCATCAGTGTGTGAAAAGGTACTCACTCATCCAATTTGAAGTAGTGCTCCAAGCATATATGTCCAAAGTTAAGACTGAAAGCACTCAGGAACTAGCCCTCCTTGTATGCCATGTAAATGTGCAGATGCCTTACTTGGACAGGCCCCAATCTGGAGCATTATTGGTGATCTGTAGGCTATTTGAGACGGTCTCAGCAGTCTTTGAGCACAGATTAGAACCAGATCCTCTGGTAAAGTTGTTTGGGGTTACCGACAGGTATTTGGGATGGTTTTTGCATTAATTATTCCTTTTTGATTATTAAAATTTGGACTTAGTTTTCAGTTTCTGTATATATTAAAAGTCAGTTTTCAACATTAATAAAAAATGTCTCTTAAGCATCAAATTGGCAATGATTTTTGAAGAATTACGACACTGAAGACTGGAGTAATGGCATAAATAATGCTGTTAATAATTAATAAATTACATTTTAAAATACACTAAATTCATTTGAATTACTGCTAAGATAAATGCAGTCTTGATTCATCACATTAAAGTGTATATAATCTTGAACATTTGTCAGAAGTAGCATACTAAAGCTCAAAGACGACACTGTTTAACCAGTATTATTATTTTCCTTTTGTCTAAAAAAATGGCAGTCCTATTAGTTATCTCAGTCTTCCTGTTCATCTGTTTCTCTCCCTTTTTAGGCCAACTGGCATCAGTTGTGTGCATGAATCTGTGGGACTGATGTCCATTTTATCATGGAAGGTTAGGGCTGCCAGCTGTCCTTTTTACATTCAAGTATCATTGTTTCAAATGACAGATTACAGTGAAAAATGCAAATACTGAAATGAAGAGAATCCTTCCTTTCCTAAAAGAAAGTAAAAGTGGCATGAATATCCTTCTGCTGAAGTTGGTAACTCTATGGTTGTGCCAGCAAGGTTCTTCACAGGTCACCTGAGCAGAATCTATTATCAGTATGCCATAACCAGACCAAGCTGGGTCAGCAGTGACTTGATAGACTAAGTTAAGCACCTTGCCCAACACAATTAGTGTGGATTATGAAACATACTTAAGTACAGTTATAAGACGGTATGAGACCTGCTTCTTTCTTTGTGCCTAAATGTTTCATTGGTGCTGAAAACGACGGGTTCTCCCATCTGTCACTGTACATATCTGTATTTTGGAACTAAAACTAAAATTACCTTAGATTATATATCACATAACAGATTGAATATTTAAATAAAATCTATGATGCATTAGTGTTTTTGTTAGCAAACTAAATCTAATGTAATAAAAATAGAAATAAAGCTGAAGTAAGACATCATTTAAAAACGTAAAAACTTTGAAAAACTAGAAATATTTCCTTGGCAAATTAATGAATTAAAATTAGTTTCAAATATTACATTTAAATAATTATTCAAAATTATTAATAAGTGTTAAAAATTACTAAAACTAATACAGAAATAATAATAAATTAATAAATAAATAAAAAAAATGCACATGATTTAAAAATAATAATTACTCAAACTTAAACTATCATTAAAACTGAACATATAAAATTAAACCTAATTCTAAATATGAATAAATAGTATATAGTACATTAATAGCACTGCATTGTTTATATGGTGTTAAATAGTTTAATTTCATCTTAATTTCCTTAGATTATCAGTCTTGTATCCCAGAACGGCCTCATGGATCAGTGTTTAGGAATAGACGATAAGGCAAGTACTTTAGTATTGTTGCAATTTAGTGTTTTACAAGAAAATACCATCAAAAGAACCCTTAAAGCTACGATATTTAAAGAGGGTTGATAACAGGAGGGAGGGAAGGATGGATGGGGGAGTGGAGAGAGTTAAAATTATCCTCCCTAAAGCAAATCCCTCTCAATCTGATCAGCGTGTTTGGAATAGACTAACTCGCCCCAACTCTGTGACTGACTGCAGGTGAGGGATCTTTTTTTCTCTCCAGAAAACTCAAAGGCAACTTTCTGATGGCGTTCATTCAAATTTACTTCAGAAGGTATGGTGTCATTTAGAAAGTGTGATTTTATTGTACGATTAGTGCTTGTTCAGCTTTGCACTGTAGATAAACTTTTGTTCAACGTGAATAGCCATGAGTTTTCAGGAAAACTGAAGATCTGTCTGTTTTTGCTCTCACAAACTTTCCTTCATGGAGAAATATGACATTGACCAGGATGTTTTTAAAGAGGTTTTTAGATTGTGTTAGATGTTTAAATGTTGATTATATTGCTCATTTACAATGCATGGTTACACACACACACCATATACACTAAATATAGTTGGAAAATGTCTTTTAGTAGAGAAATGCATGAATATTGTGATATTTGCCTATGAATGGGCTTATGCCTATAAAACACATACGCTGTGTTTTTACAAATGTGTTCTTGTAAACAATTTTTTACAATAAAAAAACAGTATTGTTTACTGTTAAAAGCAACATTTTTCTTACTAGAGGTGCTTGCAACAATGGTTCAGTTTAAAAACTTGCAAGAGCCTCAGGGTTAGCAATCATATTTTCTCATTCTATATACTTTTCTACAGCATTGTTTTTGATTGCCATTTGTAAATATGTAAGGTTTTTTGTATATGTAACCATTTTGGTAACTGGACATGTTAATAGATTTAAAATGTGGTCAACAAAGGACACAGTACCTCATGAAGTACTTTGACCTGATACATTAGGTGAACAAATCTCAATATGTCTGTTCTAGTGACACCTGTTTTATGCTAACCTTGCAACCGATGCCGTACATGGATGATTATTTTAGGTTTTTGTTTACATTTTACACTACAATGTTCATGTTACTGTAAAATTAGACACGCTAGTACTGAGTAAAACTACCAAACAACATACAATAATATGGGTTACAAGTTTACTAACACTAGATGGAGTTTAGACTTCCCTCACATTAAAAATAATCTAAACACCAATCTTTTAAGCAATCTTTAAGCATCATTACTGTACATCTCTGAATGCCTGCATGCACTCAACCCACGTCCTTTTTTTTTTTGAAGATGAATAAACATCTTATGCAATGTATGCTTAAATTCATTTAATAAGGTGAATCAGGTAGGTTGTCAGAATCAGAATCAGAAAGAGCTTTATTGCCAAGTGTGCATACAAGCATATATGACCCATTTTAATAAGATAACCATCATCATGTTTAAAAGTGCATCCATGACATCTGTTTGTGACATGATACAGACAGATTTAAGGAGCTTAGCACCAGTCTACTTTGCTTTATCTAATTATACTCTCAATTAGCCTGCAGACTATGAATGATTCAACAGATTCATTTAACTTAAAATACAGTTAGGTTGAGATCAAGGGCCTACAGATGCTCATAAGAATATTGGTAACCAAAAAGTTGTCAGAAGCCTTTCATAGTAATTTTTGTTAAACCGCTAGTATACCAACATTAACTTATACAGTGAATGGTGAGAAAATGATGACATAATTTAGATTTTTAGGTCAACTGTCCCTTTAAGTGGATACAAATCACTGTTCTGTATCATAATGACAGATGATCGCTTTACAGAATGCATTTGTTGCTTCTGTATCTGCCCAAAGTTCTGCATCCAAACTCACACACTCCCAGAACAGACTTATTAGAGATTTACAATGAGAATAATATTGAAACTGATATTTTAAGGTAAAAACAAAAACAAACAAACAAAAAAAATAGATTTGCATGCTCTAACATAGAGGTGCTTTAAATAAAAAATTCGGTCTGTTCTATTGTGTTGCACTGTCTATAAATACGTTATGTGTGAAAAGCCCCTCAAGGAACATGTCTGGTGGACTCTAATTACAGCTGAATAGTCTGTAAAATCTCTTCACAGTTGCTGCAAGTCTAACTAAGCTGATAGCTGAAGTGTCCTTGGCAATCACCTTGAGCTTTCACATTCTCACTCATTCCGTCTCAGTCACACAAGGATTCCATGAGCTCTGTGTAGTGATCTGTCTAGAGTGGCGTGCTGTACAGCGTGAGAAACACATTCGGGTGGAATGGGCAAGCCTCTTAGGATTCTGCTGGCCACATGTGGAGTGTTTCTGAACTGGCTCATAATCGCCAGACTACGACCCACCACCACCGATACATGTGATCACGACAGTACTGCAGGAAGAGACTACAGTAAGCATGCCAAGCCAATCCACCATGGCCTTTAAGCCTTCCTAGATCCTATTAGACAGTCAACCTTGGGGACGCAAGAGTAAGAGAGCCCCTTCCTGTGAGGTGTTAGGTCTGACACTTCCAGGTCGAAACTACTTACATCTTTAAAAAAAGTTGCTCATCTTCAGGCTGTAATACACAAATCTGAATTGATTTTAAAATGCTAGGCATCATACACTGACCGACTATGAAAATATAGTCACAGAGGCATTTTAGTTTTATGGTGTATGCTTTAAAATCTTTGAGGAAAATCCCTTAAACAATGATTAAAAGGTTAACAGTGAGCTATGCCACAGTATTTGTCCTGTTTGTTATTGTGTTAACTTTATATTGCCCCCGCTAGTGCTTTACTGATGTGTTCCTTCTAGCTTTAGTTTGCCTTTTCCCTATGCATCATTCATTAGCTACCTCTGACTGTAGGCTTTTCAAATCGCTTGGCTGCATACATTATTTTGAAAGCCATCTTTCATCGTTTGCATCAAGTTCATGTGACAGTAATCTGATTACAATAGCCGATCGGGTTTGCAGCTGTTAGCGTCATTCACTTCAGGGGTGCGTCTGACTCAACAAGTCTATGTTGTTGACTGATTGTGATCCCACTACTGCACTTTACAAAAAAACATAGTCGTTTGTCTCATTAGAATGATTGTAAATAACACCAAAAAGTGTTTTTCCTCAGGACAAGGCTTCATTCTGACTGAAATCTCTTTTTTAATCTACAGGGATGTGCCTGACAGAATCTGGAAATTAAAGGATTTCTGCTAACTGCCTGGAGATTTCATCAACCATCATCAACGGGTCCTGCTTCTGCTCTGTTTTTTTTATTTTTTACATGCATTTTTGTACACTGGAATATCTGCATTTGGCGGATTTCTAACCGCTCACAGTGGATATAACATTCTGCACTCAGAAAAAGTGGTAGACACAGTATAAACAATGCATTTTCTGGACATTTTTTGTAGATTTCTAAATCCAGTGATTGTTCTCCCATGACTCTTTCTTCATGATGAACATCCCACTGCTGTAAAGAAGAAATCGATGATGACGAAAAGCACAAATTTTGTCATTATGACATTGCCTTTCTCAGAACACGTGAACTGGGGAGGGGTTTTTCACTCACACGTTCTTCTTTTTCTCTTATCTTTATTACCTTCGGTTGCGGTTAGCAGCGTGCCAGGTTTGGAATATGATTGGGGAACGCAACCCAAACTTGTTTGCATCCCTATCCCTGCAGATGCAGACCCTAGTTGTTTCACTCCAGGTGGGGCTGCACATGGGACTTCACACGGGCCAAACAGCAATGGCCATGGGAATGGACATCATGGGCCAGTTAGCGGTCTGCCGAGTGGTCACAGCGGCAGCAGTAGTAGTAGCCGACACGCCATTTCCGATGAGGCCAAAGCCACCATCCTTCACCTGAGGGAGAGCCTTGTGCGACAGAAGGAGACCATCTTGGATCAGCGAGAGACCATTCGGGAACTGACGGCAAAACTGACTCTCTGTGAAAGCTTTGGGAGGGGACACCACGAAGATCATCACGGCCCTTCACAACACAACTCCCAGCATTCCTCACACCACTATGACGGCCACCATGCTGACCCACACTTCCCTTTAAACGGGCATCGCAGTGACCATCACAGAGGCAAATCTCCATATCTGGGCAAACACAGCTTCTCCCCAGAACAGACAGGAAAAACCCTGCAGGCCCTGAAGGAGAGGCTGGAAAACCTTCAGGTGGGAGGGAAACTGAAAGCTAAAGCTTTGTAAATAACAATAATAATACTAATAAGAAGAATTAACAGAATGACGTTCAGATGTTTTTTTTTTTTTTAAGTCACCAAGGATTTATTTAATAAAAAATGGAATGAAAACAGGAATATTGTGGAAATATTAATACAATTTCAAACTTCAATCAAAATCAAAATCAAAGTTGTCCAAAAACCTAAAACCAAAATGTGTTCTTGTCTAAGGATAACTTTTATAATCTTTTTTGATCCACTTTAAATATTGACTATTGTATTTTAAAATGTAATTTATTTCTGTGATCACAAAGCTGAATTCTCAGCATCTATGGTTCATTCAGAAATCATTAAAAATATGGCAATTTTATTAGCAGCCTTGAAAACATTTGCGCTGCTTAATATATATTTTTTTGTTAATTTGTTCATAAATAGGAAGCAAAGCATTTATTTGAAATCTTTCGAAACACTATAAATGTCTTTAATGTCACTTCTTATCTGCATAATGCATCTCTGGTAAATAAAAGTAAAACAAAAACCCTGATGTCTCCAAGATTTCCAAATCCTGCTTGGATTTGTTTTTTAGGGGTTATCCTGCATGTCAAAGGCTGATCTCAATTCAGGACAACTTCTCAGCGTGACATAAGCTCTTTTCTGTTTCTGTAACATACACTTTGGTGGCTTCTTGTGCCAACAACAGATCATTGAGTACAGTCTTCTGTTTAGGCAGCCCAGCTGGGATTTGCTTATTTAATTAGCCATAACCCTTCCCCTGAGAAAGCACATTGGATAAAATGGTACAAATACAAAGAAGTTAAATTATCATTTGTGTGCTTATTGATTGGAGTCCACGTACAGTGAATCCTTTAAACCAGCTACAATGTGACACTTTCTTTGAATATGCAGTGAAACTAATAGCATGCATTTAAATTCTGTAGTACACAAGTGAACCGCTGATGACGGGTTTAAAGTTGTGGAAGTGTCTTCAGGTTTGAACTGTGCTTTAGAAAATTCTTCCTGTTTCCCATGACCTCAAGCTTGATCCGGATCATTGTTGTGTTGGAGAGGAAGTGCATGCACAGCAAGCTGGTGACGGCGCTCTGCGATGTGCTAGTTGCTGCCATCTCCAATTAGCCCCATCTGCCTTGATAAGCCATTAAGCGCAGAATGCTGTGGTGCTGAGAAAAGCTGGATTTACTGCAACTAATCAGAGGAAGGAGTGCTAGCAGTGAAGGAGGGGCTGTCTTGTGATGTCATAACACTTGTACATTCGTAACAATCTTCCAAAAACTGTACACTGTTGTTTATTGTTTTCATTTTTGTTCTTATAGGCAAGAAATTCTTCCAGTTCCTATTCAAGTTCATTGAGAGACCTCCTGCAGCGCAAGATCAATGCCCTGGAAGAACAGCTCCATCATCACTATGACAGTCATTATGGTCATCATGACAGCCATCACGGATATGGTCATCATGAGGATAACCATGACCATGATGACCACCATAATAACCACCACAATAACCACCATGAGGACCATCATGATAACCATGACAGCCACCAGGCAAACCATCATGAGGACCATCACCCCAGTAACCATCGTAACCACCATTATAGTTATCGCTATGACCGTCACACCGACCACCATGATGATCACCACGATGACCACCACGGAAATCACCAAGACAATCATCAAAGTGGCCATGATGATCATCATGACAGCCAACACAACAGCAACCACCATGATGATCATCATGATGATGGCCATCACAATGGACACCATGGAAATGATGATCATGTTCATCATCCACAAACCTCATTCAAACCGCCTGGGTCTAGAGCACCTGTCCGTGGTGCCATCAACAAACTAGATGCAGTGCTGAGTAACCTACACCACAAAACTCCAGAACAAGGTGATATGTCCTGAAAGTAGTACAAAATAGACCTGAATTAACTTTACCTTATCAAATGACCATTTTTTTAATTGGACAACCATAAGGGCAGTTAATTATTTATTTATTTATTTATTTATTTTTACATATTTTAAAATGTAATTTATTCTTGTAATATCACATGATGCTTCATAAATCATTCTAATATGCTGATAAGCTTCTGCTCAGTTATTTTCAGTTATTACTGGTGGTCAATAATAAGGCAGGCTGTTATTATTATTATTACAAGGTTTCGCTGCATATTTTGAGAGAACCATGATATATTTGTTAACAGAATTATGTACAAGGTCAAAACACACAATTTATTAGGAATTTTGTTATTTTTATTTTTTTTATTTTTTGCTTTAGAAATCACATTACACTCACCTTTGATCATAATATTTTATTTATTTATTTATTTGTACATTTTCCCACAAATGATTATCCCCAGTTCCCACAAAAACAAACAAACAAACAAATAAACACTGGTTAACATAATTAGGTTGTGTACATTCTGGCCATGAAAGCTAATATCTTAAATTATAATTCATTTAAAGTTTTTTTTTAAGTTTAATCTATTTTTATTATTATTATTATTACTATTATTATTTTATTATTATTATAACTTTTATATTAGTATAATTTACTAAACTAAAATATTGAGCTAAAATATTGTCTTATTTTTTGAGCTCCTGTAACATATTCGAGATCTAAATGGGTTAAATGTGAAAATTGCTAAGAGGTTAGGTACAGAGTCTTCTTCCAGGAGATCTGAGTCTCCAACTGTCTTTTAGGATTTCAGTAGAGCTTTTAGATGTTATGCTGCCTAGAAATGCAATCCAGTTTCACAGTTTCTTATTTTCTTCACTAACAGGACCCAATAAGAAGCCCAAGAATCCTGACGCTTTTCAGATTGGCTTCCCGATGCGCTCCAACTACATGTATGGGAGAATCAAGCGCACCCTTCTGAGCGAGATCTTCGCCCTCACAGTCTGTCTTTGGCTGAAAGGGGGCTCAGGTCCTGGGATCGGGACCCCGTTCTCCTACTCTGTCCCAGGTCAGGCCAACGAGCTTGTCCTGATTGAATGGGGCAACAATCCTATGGAGCTGCTGGTGAATGACAAGGTAAAGAAGTCATCCAATTATAAAACAGGGATTGCATAACGAATGCTCTAGATTTATTAAACACAGGCAATCAGAAACATTTCAGCTTGGAAGTGTATTTAAATTGTTACAATTGAACACGTCGTAACATTATACAAAACATTTGTGATCAAATGCATTGTGATCAAATGCTAGACCTCACAGTTAGGAAGAGGGGTCAACAGACTTTCCCTGTTATTGCTCTTGTCTTGCCCTTCAACAGTCTGCAAATCTCTCTCTTCCTCTTGGCTTCTCAGCCATTTGCATCATCCTGCCTAATTAGTTAATGGCTTATCCGAGGTTGACGCATGAATACATTCTAGTGTTTTTTTGCAAACAGAGACCTCTTTCCTCAACGACTGTTTACTTGCTGTCAGCTAAACTGTTTACAACTATTGCTGGCATGCAGCATAATAAGTCTAGAGCTAATAAACAAGGTTTGTCAGTGCATAGACTACATTTTCACAAGGTTACTTTGTACACCCTTACAAAGGAAAATATATTTACCAATATATTTCTTAAAATATATTGTGATATATTGTAATATATTATTTTCCTTTTTTTTCTAATATATTATATATTTGAATACATTTAATAATATATTGATGATACATATATTATATAATATATTGCAAAATATACAAATGATTGCAGCTTTCAATATATTGCAATATATTGGAAAAATAAATATATGTAAGAATATATGCCTAATATATTACATTATATTTTTCAATATACTGCAATATATTTTTGTTTCATAAGGGCAAGCAAACTATAAACATTTAATCAGAAGTGAAAGTTTAATGATTTGTTTCAGTGATTTGTACATTATCATTTTACTTTTTTTTTTTTTTTTACCATTTATAAATTTGGAAATGACCAAATTTTGCTTCCTCCATGTAATTTTTTCTCTCTTTTTTTCCTCTAAAATATTCTGTTACTGTTGTATAGAGAATTATTCAGTCAATGAGTGAGCTGTCTGAATGATTCAGACTGAATCACAAACTATAATTTAGATCATTATGCAAATCAATTTGTTTAAAGGAATCAACACAAAGCTAGTTCTTTTACACAAAGTTATTCATATTATTCACAGTTATTCATAAATTAATTAGGCAATGCTAGTTCTTTTTTAGGCCTGGGGCAAAGTATAGCAGTATAAATATGCAAAAGTGTGTATGACAGAATTCAGTATACTATATTCACAAAACATTTTACATTTTGTTAGATATACTTTAAAGATATACTCTGTTTGTTCCCTCTTGCAGGCAGTTACTCTTCCTCTATCTCTGACGGACAGTAAATGGCACCACCTTTGTATAACGTGGTCCACACGTGACGGGATGTGGGAGGCTTATCTGGACGGTGTGAAAAGGGGCTCTGGAGAGAATCTGTCCCCGTGGCATCCCATTAAACCAGGAGGAGTCTTCATCCTCGGACAGGAGCAGGTATGTCTCACAGAATCAGTCGATCATAGTAAAAAACCACATGCATGCTAACTTGCGACTCTCTTCCACCCAGGACACTCTGGGTGGCCGTTTCGATGCCACACAGTCTTTTGTGGGCGAGATGTCGGATCTGCAGCTGTGGTCGCGTGTGCTCACCTCCACCGAGATCTACAACCAAGCGTCCTGCTCCAGCCACCTCACCGGTGACGTCATCACCTGGAGCGAGGCCATGGTGGAGCTTCACGGAGGTGTCACAAAGTATCCATTCGACCCTTGCCATTAGGGATCTGACCAAACCGAGCCTGATCCTCCACACCTCTGCTTAACGTGCAGCTGGAAAGGTGGAGAATTCTGAATCCAGATGGAAAGGCTGAGGAGAAGGCCACGGACTGCAGCCGCTCCTTCAAGATAATAGGATTCCAAACAGGTCTACATAGGCCTCGGGCATTTAACTAAGCACTTTAGTAGTTCACGTGTCTAAGATTTACATACTACATATCGATAAGCACTTAGGATGTCAACAGCCTGGTTGAACTCCATTCTGTGTTTCTGATTCCCTTCCAAACACTAATGAAAGAACTTCAGTATGCTCAACATGCAAAACAATCCAGACCAAGTGGTTTCTTTTTATATCTCTGTGATGTAACAGATTTGAAATACAACTTGTTTTTTTTGTTTTTTTTGACCCATTTGTGTTCACTCTGGGCAGCATGGGGGCAGCAGTGAGTTTAAAAGGCCTACTTCATTATAACATTTATGCTGCTTTTTTTAATCCAGAACCTCAGTAGTTTATAACCTGAGGTGCTCTTTTAGTCCTGCAAATCAAGAATAAGTTATGCTGGAGAAGAAATAAGATGTTTTTTTGTGTATGTAAATTTGTATTGCTGAAGGCCGGAAAATGTCCATGCATCATGATTGAGCATATAAAATGTGTATGATTGCAGTTTTGTGTTGCATTAGAAGACTTGAAGAACGAAAAAGATGGAGTTCTTCATATGTATAAAGTACAAGATGACAAGTGTTGTCTGTGGGAAGGTGGGCTGCTGTTATGGGTTTATATACAGTACGCACATGCCAGGAAACTAGGGGCTAAACAAAAACAGTGAGGTTCCCATTGAAAAACTGCATAAAGTGGGATTAAAGAGACTCCATTTCATAATACATAATTCACTTTTTTGTGTTTAAACACATGCACATGTAGCTGTTTTGTGTCATGTGGGACTATAAAAAAAACATTCTTTTAACATGCAGTTTTTATGTTTATTGAGTTTTTCGTGATTAATGCAATTTAATATTATTAAAAACCAACATGTCACGAGGCGATTTAGTGAAAGGTGATAAAAGTGATTAAAAAAATAATCTCATCTCTATAAATGTAGAGCAGCAGGACATTGTGTGGATTACATACAGTCTGCAAGTTTCCTGCTTGCTTTGAAATGTCATTGTTATAAAAACCATATCGCATTCCTTTAGGGGCAAAGACTCTCAGAATTCATAGGCTACCTCCAGCAGTTTATTAAAATCCTGCTTCTTATTGTTATGAATTTAACCTATAATCTGGAAGCATATTTAGATTATGTATTTTCACTATTAAAACCCATTTATTGTTTTGTTGAACATTTTAACTAGATGGCCAAATGTACACACAGATATATCCTGAATGTTTATGTATCTTTGTATCTTATGTATCTTTCATCTTTTTATCGAGCAGACTCTTTACAGATTTACCAGTTAGATAATCCTTAAACCTGACTGGTCAGATTTATGCATGCATGCATTTGCTTACATGCGTTTAAAATGGACTGCATTAATCAACTTTATAAAACCGCTTAACCTCGCCTTTGGTATATATCTGTATCCAAATGCACTAGTTTTCTGTCATGTATGTTCTCTCTCTCTCTCTCTCTCTCTCTCTCTCTCTCTCTCTCTCTCCTTTCTAATATCATTTATGTATATAGCAGATATACTGTATGTGTATATCCTATTTTTACTCATTATTAACAATATGTCCTGGCATGTCTTTAATGCCTTTAAGCCAAAATGTACAAGCTTAACTTGAGACAAGCATGTATTTAATTATTTTTAAATAAAGTAATGATTTTTAACTAATCAAAGTATTCTTAAAGATGTCTTTGAGATGGATTTACTACAATGTTAGTCGATTGCATTTCTAGGCTTGCCAGTTTAAAACAAATTAATCAAAAGACAAGTATTATTATTATTAGCATATAATGGTGAGACCATGTTCATATGGTTACAATATGTTTATTATTGTTTTAAACGGCTCTGGTTTGATGTGTGCAAAAGAAGGGAGATTGGATTAATTTTCTTTCTTCCGCATGCATTAACCATTCCAGCCAATCAGCTTTCAGTATCACATTGCGTTGTCACCTGTGTTAAGAGCACAATGTTACACTGACTATTTCATCAGGGATATATTATCTGTGTAGCTACATGAACATATATAAGGAATATATATAAACAAGTTTTTATAAATCTTGTAAATTTCCTCTTGTACCTGCTTTTACATTTAGTCGAAAAAAAGTGCATACTGTGGCACATTGTATCTTTGGCACCACTTTGATGTACTTCAAATGTAGGGCAGACATTAAACACACACACATATTTTCATCAAAATGTCATCAAAATCCAGTGCATTAAACTCTACTCTAAATGGAAACTGGGCATTAGTTTTTTGAATAAGGCATAAGAATGAGCACATGTTAGCCAGCTTATTATGGCTGCTTTTTTTAATTATAAATATACTTTTGGTATCCTTATGTATGTACAAAGTTCCATAGCATCTTTGGTACACATATTTTTACCAGAAGGAGCAAACCTTCATATGGTCTTTACGACAAAGAATGTTCTTCACAGGCAAAAATTGAAAATGCATAGTGTCTAATTTGGGACTAGACAGCTAAGATTGCAGATAACCAGTAGCATTGTTGTCTCCCTTGTGTCCCAGGACACATCAGCTCAACAGCTGGCACTTACAAAAATGGCCTAAAGAGAGTCTATGAGACAACCAGTGTGATTTAGAGACTGAAATACATACAACACAACTGCAGTTTAAGTAAATAATTTATTATATCATTCCCAAACTATCTGTGTTTCATGACATTCAGAGTGTTTTCCCATCATGTATTATGACAGTAGTTTCACAGCGTCCACAGAAAACAACAGCAAAAACATATTTTTTACTGGTTTCCTCACATTTAGGAAATTAACATCAAGTTATCAATAAATGTATAAATTCAAACATTACTCTCCTGCACTGTTGGGAGCCACAGCAGAGGTTTCATCATTTAAAGGTAATAGGTTGGAAGATTGCAGACAAAAGAAACCTTTGCAAGAAATGACCTTTGTCTGCCTGACCTTTTCTTTTCTACTTTGCATGTTGAGTCTCAGGGTTTAGAAAGAGCATATGACTCAAACTAACTGAGCACGAAAAAAGCCTTTGACCTTTTAAATCAAAATGATTGCAAATATATTGATGATTGTGATACAGAGATTTGGCTTGCACATTCAAACGTGATGTGTGTTGTAAATGGAGACTTGTAAATATGAATGTGTGCGCATAATTTATAAAATAGAATTTTGATTAAATTGACCATATGGTTTTGCCAGTTTAGGAATAATGAAATGGATTAAACACGGATGGCGTGTCCTGTTTAATCTTCATTAAACGCTTTATGGTCAGTAAACTGCATAGCCTACAATGTGATTTGGAAACTTCTAACAAAAGGAAAATACATTTAATAATAAATTATAATAATAAATTTAATAGGGCATCTGTACTCTATTGCGATGCTAGTGTTATTGAATTGCAAGCTAATGGTGTTGTTCCACATTTCGTCCTGAGGATGGCAGGAAATATCTTTTTTTTTTTTTTTTATCCCATGATGTGAACACTTCTAACACAAAACCATACACTGAAGTTTATGTGTGAGTGGTTTTTGCTTTATATTCCTATTTTGCTTATAAGTGAAAATGATTTTCACACATTTAAGAAATACACTATGACAAATTTCGTTCTGGTCAATTACGTTTATCTTATATCATTGTTTTGTTTAATTTGATGTTTTTTTCTAATTATTTTATTAAATGGAAATTAAAAAAAATAATATTAAATGTGCGAAATTATTTCTTACCCAATACTTAATAGAAACAAACTTAATAAACAAGAAAAAAACAATATAGCCTATTTGTAATAGTTCATGGATAAATAAGCGAACACAACAATGGGAGGCATTGTACTCTAAATCATAAATAAACATCTTTAAATGTCTATTAATTTGTCTCTTAAAAAAATAATTTATTTATATATGTTATTATGATTGAAATTTTAAATCAATAAATTGATTCTTCGTTTTATTTTTAAGTGGCAGTCTCGAGTCCTCCATAGTATTAAAGCAAGCATCCAATATATTATAAAAGTAGATTTTAACTATTTTTACTTTAAATTTTAACTATGTTCTTAGGATAAGGAAATATTTCATAAATGTTTAGATTGGGGCATTAATTTTGCATCAAAATGTCCCACGTTTATCCCAAATATGTTAATTTTTATTTTTTATTTTACCTTTTCTACTACTTAAACTTTAGTTGCTACTTTAGCTAGTTCATTTTAAACATTAAATCCATGAAATACAAATACAACATTAAATTGACTGTAATACATTTTAAATACAGAAATTTACTTTAAATAAAAATGTATTCTCAAATCAGTCCCAATCAACAGCAGGTTCTCACTGATAATTGTTTTTGTCCTGGTAAATGATGGAAATGTTCAATAACTAACCAATACTGAATTATACAAAATACACCCATACAAAATTAACTAGTCTAAAAATAAACAATATCCTGACAAAAAGTGTGACAATTAGCCCAAATCTCCCTTTATAGCTATTTAAGTCAGCAGCACCATATAGATTTGGGCTTATTCAAATCAACAGAAACTTTACAGTGCAAATAAACGATAAGTATATAATGATGCAATTGCGTTGTGTTCTAAAATCATCTGGAGTCTTGTGACCATTTACTGTATTTGGGCTGTTGTGCTGCAGAATTTGATACTGCCATGACTCACGTGCCTCTTTGAGGCCTGAATAAACTCAAGTGGGATGTGCCTATTACATGCACTTTTCAACGGATATTAAGAAAACAAAAAAACAAAAAAACAAGAAAAGGTGAATATAATATACACTAAATGTATTCTTATTATTACTTTTTCCGCTCTACCAATTTCAGGAAGTAAAAGCCGCCTGGGTGCATCCTTGGAGTTTGTGGTACCCGGCGCTGCATCCATTTGGTAGCACCCATCAGCTGATGCTCTCTCAAGGTCACCCGCGCAGAGCATCATGGGCGGCGGTATCACACGCTATTGGTCCCACCCCACGAGCACAATCCGCATCCTAACTCAAACCTTGCCGAATAAGGTATTCCCGCATCACGAGGCGCTATGACGAAAAAGCTGTCACAAGGCGTGACGCAAAATACTAGTAGTGGATAAAAAGGGGGCGGTGGCGAGGCTTTACGTGCATGGGCCGCCGGTATTCAGTCAAAAAGGGGAACGTGCGGTTTGTCGTGTATTTGCTGCGTGTGACGAATGAACGAATACATAATTGCAGGAGCGAATTTCTACAGACTTTAGTGCCAGTGGGTCAACGGGATACGTGCCCACGCGAACGGGTGGTCACGACGCACGAGAGACACGGTAACTGCAGACTCAGTTGATGATACACATTTAAATAGTCAACGACTTTAACCTGATGCTGATTATTGTAATAATCTTATTTGGCTGTTTAGTTTAAATGGATTTGACGGCGTCTTCTTTAAGTGAAAAAGAATAGCCTAATGAACAATTGTGGTGATGCTAAAATATGACATGGATAGTGTGATCTAGGTTTTGTTACGGTTATGAGACGTGTAATAGTACAGTAGTATTGATAAAAGTGTGATGTTTTGACGCTTAAAATAACGAAAATATTTATTTTGCACTTGTAAAAAAAATGTTTACTGATCAAAAACAGGTCTGAGGTGAAGATGCTGCGTAAATCCACTTGTCAAAAAGTGGAGTCCGCCATATTCAGAAGCACCTGTTGTACGACAGTTTATAGTTTGGGAGTTAATTTAGTCTGTTTAACTAAGGCTATTTATTCGTTTATTTATTATAGGATCTTTTTCTTCTTCTTCTTTGGGGGCTGGGGGGTCGTCACAAAAGGTTTGGGGGAGGGGTCAAAAACTGTATATTTTCTTATTTTTACGTATAAGTACCTGATAAGTACATATTTATACATAAACATTCTGTCCAAAGCGGTTTCCAGCAATGATTTTTAACACAAAAGTTTACAAGTTCGTCTGAAGATGTAACTAACATGCCTCGATGTTAATTTCAGGATGTAGCATCGTCGAAACAAAAGTACCAGCGTCGTTATTTATTACTTAAAATATTCATTTTAATATCATACAGGCTTATATGTCTCTACAACGTTTGTGGTTTGCTTGACGTGTATGATGAGCACTGAAAGATGTTGCGGGAGATGAAAACCAAAGTCCCTTTAAGGGTGTAGTCTTTGATGATAACCCAACAGATTGTTTAGTGGGGGAAATGTTTATGAGTCTCACACTGTTTACGCTAATTTACAAATGTTTTACAATTTTTGCAGTTATTAAAATCAAAATAGTCACGTACAGCATCGCATCTCGAGCATAAGAAGAGTGTGTGCCAAGTATCACGTTCGCTCGGAATCCATCATTCTTGGACGTTTCCACTGGCACGATGGAGGGGGAGAAGGTTGGTCCTTTTAAACTGTTTTGCTCAATCAGTACCGGCTGCTTTTGTGCTATAGTATAATGATATGTTCCCACAACACTCTACATGTATTTAAATATATCATTTATGCATCGTAATTGTATAAAATGGTTTACACACACTCTAAGCTTGTGTGTTGCATGTAGGAATCTTGGCTGTAATGAATGTGCACCTAGATGCTTTGCATGCCTTTGATTAATCTTTTTAGTTAATCAAATTGTTCATATGTTGTCTTTGTTTCAACAGTGAATGTATGTCAAAAATCAATCAGTATGATCAATCAGCAGTGTTATGCATAATCCCAGTGTGTTTTCTGTGTTTGCTGTATAGTCTCAATGAAAGGAATATAAATGCAGCTATTACCCAATTAGGGTTGCAACCCCTTCCTTAAAATATGGAATCGTCCAGTAATTAAAGGTAAAATTATGCATCCTGTATTAAAATCAATACATGATGCGATTTGTCCCGTATTTTAAAAAGGCAAACACATATTTGAACAAATAAGTATTTTGCACTTTTTATAATACTAATAGCAATTATATTGAAATCAATTTCATTAAGTATTAGAGAAGCTTATTTGCACGTGATTTGGGTGTATGTTTTTGTTTCCATAGCAACAAAGTCTCCAGATCGCGTGCTGAAACATCAAAAAAACATCAAAAGGCAGGTTGCATAAAAGGTTAAGACTAGTCTTAAAAGTTAGTCAGGTAATTGTTTTCTTGTTAGGCATAATTGTTATATTTGTAAACATTATTAGACAGATAAATTAATATATTATAATTAATGTTAGGCCCTATTTATTAATGGATCATTGATATTAATCAGAAATATATACATAATACATAATCATATATCTCATATACAATTTGGCATTTAAAAAAAAGCTAAATTGTTTAGATAAAAATGGGACAAATAATTACATAATAAGGTAGTCCTAATTCAAGCAAATTAATAAAACAAGAAATAAATAATACAAATTCATCCCATCTAGGTAAAAGCTGCAGAACTGTCAAAAAAAAAGACTAATAATAATAATTAATAGTTATAAATAATCTAATTTAAAATAACGATATTAATGTTTTCTGCTGCAATTCGAGCAATACTTGAGCATGTTTTCTCATGGTTTATTGTTTATGGGGGGGTCATGAATGGGTGTCCCTTATTTTGCCTCGCCGAAGGTGGCAACCCTATACCCAGTGGATGTTGCCATGACGATGAAGGAGTGGCTGAGATGCTGAGGACAGGATTAAAATGATATTAAGATCTATTGGGATGTAAATGTTTGGGAGAGACCAGGAGAGAGAGGCAGAATGGGTGGTGAAGTTGTTTGTATTGTACGTTTTGTACGTGAGGGTTCTTAAAACTCACTAGATCAGCAGATTAAATCGTCCCTGTGAGCAGATTAGATGTTTTCATTCATAGCTGTCTACACATGCTAGGACTTTTCTGTCCAGTTTCTCTTGTTACTCTTTAATTCCCAGCTTTTGACTCAGAATGCATTTGTCAGATGATATTTGTTTGATTTCCGTACATTTTCTGTAAATCATTCTACATCTTTAATTATTGCCTTTCTCAAGTATTATGTAAATACGGTTCTATATAGAGTAAAAATGCACAGTTCTGTACATAAATCAACCTACTGTTCCAGATTCATAGGCTACACATTATTTATTGCTAAGTCTTGCTAAAAAATAACTAATATTTTTTGTTATTTATGTATGTATGTATCAGGAGCACCTTAAAAACACAAATTCCTTGTGTGTTTGCGCGCACCTGGCAAATAAAGCTGATTCTGATTCTGATTGTTTCAAAACGTATTTCACTGAGTCATCTTGACTTAAGAGCATTTGTATGGGAGCGGGAGATAGGGAGGGTGAGTAATAGGAATAATAGGATCAGATTGAAAGGAAATGATGCTATTGATCTACATTTATTTCAGATAGTTACATCCAGTTGGTTTTGCTTAGATAAGCCAAATGTTGTGCAAGTTATGTTCTGCAACACTGCATCGAACTACACAGATGCATGCATATTCTAGAAATACTACTGTATTTATTCTGTTTATAGTAAAGTCTATACACTCCTTTTGTTTTTGATACAGTTCAGTAATATCTTTAAGGTCATCTCTGTTGAATGTCTGTCACTGAGGCGCATTTTTATAGCCTTCAGACATGACTTCAGACTCGAGCTGAAATGACTCCAGCCTTGACTCGACTCGAGGAAAGGGACTCTTGAATATTTTAAAAGGAACTCTAGTCTAAATCCTTATACAGCCTAACTGATATTCAAAAGGTGGAGCGCATCCACACCCATCCGGACTAAGAGCTGTAACACAACACCATTTAAAGTGAGTAGTGTGTCAGAAGTCTACGGTCAGAACAGCGGATCGGATCACATAACAAGCGCTCGTTTATGGTAAATATATTTAAGCGCTTTATTCAAGCCCATTCAGCTCCGTGCTCTTTCTCTCTCGGACACGCGCATGACGCGGTTATTTTAACAACACAAGAAACACAGAGAGCAGAGAAATTATTTAGATTACTTTCACTAAAACACAGCAGGAAAAAGTCAATGCTGCAAACAGTTATTTTTCTTATTATCTTTTTATCTATCTATAACCTGTTCAAACCAGGTGTGACAATACGTTTCTGATTTAGCATTATCAGATTTCAGAAGAATCTTGTCATTATAATTGGCTAACTGTTGTTATATAGCTAGGATAGAACTTAAACTTTGAAACTGCTGGTTATCTCTTTCTTTTCTGCTCAAGGTGAGAAAGTATTGATTATTGTAGGCATTTTTTTGTAGATAATGCTTTTAAGAAAAATATTAAAATAGTATAGATTTCAGGATGAAAAGCCTGATTAGAAACTGTATGGCTTTGTAATATCTGTGTCACATATTTTCTTATGTGTCGTGGTAGATAGGTCTCTTATTCTAGAATTTGATTACAGAAAAACTGTTTCGAACATGGTAATGGTTTAAAACATATCACAGACTGTATGTGCATTAACCTTATATCTTAAAACCTCTTAAAAAACAGATCATAGATCATTTATTTTGTCTATAGCCTATAAAACAGCTTTGTAGGAATATCTCAATGAGGATTCTGAATGGGATTTTTTTAGCGAGCCGTTAAATGACTTGTGACTCGACTTGGACTCGTGACTTGACTCAGACTCCATCTTAAAGACCCGTGAACATCTCTGTCTCAGCATCACACAGCCTTTCACAATCCACGGTGTCAGCACTGCTGTGTCCTGTTGCCCTAGAAACCTGTAGTCTGTAGTCACAGTGTAGTCTTACTGATGGAGGCAGGGCTGTTTTAGGACATGGCTGATTTGTGATGATAAAGATGAGCTCTATAATAGTATAGTATATTAGCTGCTGTTTTGTTTACATTTACAACAACAAAGCAGAGTGCAGTGTGACTACTGGGTCTTTTCAGAGAATTCAGTTAAACAAACATTAATGTATAAAATTAAAATGTATATGTGATTCATTTTAAAAATACAATTATAAAATGTTAAAGTATTAATTAATAAATTAGGTAATACTGTGCTTACAATAATTATTACTTATATGTTATTATTTCAGCAGTTTGAAAACAAAAATTTTCACTTATCTGATGTTGATCTTTTATGTTCTTAAATAATTATTATAATAAATATGTAAATATTTTATAATATATTACAGTTTGACAGGTTTTATTCTGTCGTTTCACACATTATTGTCAACTTAATGTATATGGGATTTTGATCTGAACAAAATGAACATTAAAGGACATTTTCATCCAAGCACAAAAATTTACTTAATATTGACTTTAAAAGAATACAAATATATGTAAGTCTAATTACTTAATTCTTCTCTTTCTTGCTGTCATTTTTCTCATACCCTCTCTTTGCTGCTGAATTAGTGTTTCTTATTTAGTTGAAATCTTTCCCGGGCTGTCTGTTTGTCACACAAGTAAAGTATGATTAACATCGCATATATGATTATTAAATGTTTTATATAGACAATTTTGAATATGAATAACAATGTTTTTATTGATAAATAGGCTACATTAATCTAAGAAGTCTGTGTGTATGTTTCATTTTTATGATAAAAATGTGAAAATGAAAATAAAAAAGGCAAAATAAAATGACAATGACAACTAACCAACATTGAACGTTTTCTCTCTTGTTTCACAGAAGCAGGTGACATGCTACCTCCTGTTTTCTTTATCGACAGCTGTAATTGGCTCCCTGCAGTTTGGCTTCAACACAGGAGTCATCAATGCCCCAGAGCAGGTAAATAGGTGTGGATTTGTGTTGTGTGTAGTACCAATCAAAGGTTCAAACACACTTATACTACACATTCAGTTGCATAAATGTTTAAGATTTAAAGCAAGAATGCATTAAATTGACCAAAACATGATTCATCAAAATTTTAAATAAGATACACACACATACACAAATGGCAATACAGGAATTATGCATTGGCCATCTTCAATGAAAACATTTTAACTGCTTAGAAACTGCGGGCGTTCTTTAATGCCACATGGATGGAGCGTTACGGGGAGCCCATCAGTCCAGGCGTGTGCACCGTTGTGTGGAGTTTTGCTGTGGCCATCTTTAGCGTGGGTGGAATGGTGGGATCATTCAGTGTCGGTGTCGTAGCCAACAAATTCGGAAGGTGAGTGGAAATTAATTCATCATGTGTAATTTGGCTAATATTATCCAGTTTTGACTTGGAAAGAACCTGACATGTCCTTTGTGGAAGTCCTGAGATCAGAGGCTTTTGCATTTTAAGTGAAAAGAAAGAAATCCTGAGATTGTGACTTCTTCCGTGTCATTACTCATACACTTAGGTTTACATTTATTGGTAAAGACACATTGAGGTCAGAGCTATGGCCTAATGCTTAATGCATTTTTTTCTAGTACATTGCACCATGGAGCTAATGTTTATTATGTATCAGTAAAGGGGAATAAATATAAAAAGATAAACAGAGAAGTTTAATGTAGTCTTTTTTCATTTATGTTGTTGTGCTGGGAAACCTCAGCCAGATAATGCCTCATCTTATGTCAGAGTTGATCACAATGCTGCTTTAACTGGACAGTAAATGCTTCATTAATAATAAAAGCAGTTTACTATGATGAGGGCACTCAGAGTAGAAGAGTTGACCTCTGTCTTCCTCTCTGCTTGAACACACTCCACACTGTCAGAAAAACCTCATTCAAAGCAAGCATTCATGTGATCAGTGGCCATTGTTCTTTTTCTGTGACTTTCTCTGCCACTCTCCCTGGTTTTGGATGGTTTCTGATAAATATTTGGGAAAAAAAATGGTTTATTACAGTTTTGCACATTTTTTCAACTAAAAGTAGTATATATAATTTGAATCAGAGCAAAATATAATAAAACGAGTGAATATGACATCGACTATATGCTGTGACGTTTTCATCCGAGGACAACAATTGTGATGCAAGTCTTAACATTGTGTTCTTCTCTCTCTTGCTGTAATTTTTCTCATTTCCTCCATTTGCTGCTGAATTAGTGTATCTAATTCAATTGAACTGCCTTTCTCCCTCTCTGTTTTTCTCTCTGCAGACGTAAATCCATGTTCCTCGTGAATATCTTGGCTCTGATTGGTGGGGGTCTCATGGGACTGTGCACTCTCTGCTCCTCCTTTGAGATGATCATTGCCGGTCGGCTGGTTATTGGGCTGTTCTGTGGTCTCTTCACCGGCCTTACTCCAATGTATGTTGGAGAAGTGTCACCCACTCCCCTCCGCGGGGCCTTTGGGACCCTGCACCAGCTTGGTGTCGTGGTGGGCATCTTAATCGCACAGGTAAAGCATTCTATAGCACAGCAGTGTAGTTTGTTGCCTGTACAGTAGCTTTTAATATTGGACATGACCAGATGGTTTATAAAAAATGTGTAAGTCATTTTAAGAGCCTTATGGCCTCATTATATGTTTGTGCCACAACAAAGCCTTGGGGAAATATCCCTTCTGATTAGTTCTGATGCACTTATGTTACATGAAGCTTCTAATTGAGTCTGCTGATCCATTTTTAAGGCTGCTAGTCTAATTTATGCCATCATAACCTAATCATTTTTAATTTGATACCTGTAAACGATCAAATTACTTTTAAGTCTTGTCCTTTTTCCATCTAGATTTTGGGTCTGGAGAATCTGCTGGGTTCACAAAAGCTCTGGCCTCTGCTTCTGGCTTTAACCGTGCTACCTGCTGTCCTGCAGTGTATACTGCTTCCGTTCTGTCCAGAGAGCCCTCGGTACCTGCTCATTAACCTCAATGAGGAAGAACAGGCCCGTAAAGGTAAAAAAGAGATGAAAATGAGCTTTATCTCCACTGAGCTGCAACCAAGCTTCACTGAACAGCTTACGCCGAAATAACGTTTATAGTGGTGAATGCAAACTACAGCAAATATATCTTTTGAATTGCCTTTTACTTCAGAAGCAATTAAATAATCCATGATGGCTTTACAAAAGAGAAAGCAAATATCATGAGAATGATTACATTAGTCAGAAAAGAGAAACGTGTCAAATTTGCCACCACTCCCTCAGAGAACACTCACGCGTCAGCATTAACCTAAACTACTTTTTTTATTCAGTGAACAGTGTCCATCTGTGTGGCAATGAAGTTGTGCCAAATGCACTTAACCTTATGTTTCCACTTAACATTAATTATGCCTTTGAGAATGCTGATGACAAAATGAGCTAAAACATCTGTTTAAACAGGAGCCCTTTATTAAATAACATACACTTTACCATTTACTGGAGCTGGATAATTTATTTTACACCAGATTATTACGCACACACCACAGCTACTGTATGTTGTAAAATCCTTTTTTTAAAAACTCAAAAATTTTACCCATGCCAAAATGAGTTAAAAATAAGTTCTATGACCAATACTCCATTCCTTTGTCACTCAGCGCTGGTGCGTCTCCGTGGTTACGAGGACGTTGGGAAGGACATGCAGGAGATGAAGGAGGAGAGTGCGAAGATGGCCATGGAGAAGAAAGTGACCATCCCAGAGCTCTTCCGCATCGCTGCTTACCGCCAGCCTCTGCTCATCGCTGTCATGCTGCAGCTGTCCCAACAGCTGTCTGGCATCAACGCTGTGAGTGACATACATTACCCATCATGCACTGTGCTCGTTACTGCATGCTACCTACTATTTTGAATGTGAAACGGTAGGTATATTCTTTATAATATGCATGCTTTATATATGCAGTAAAGATTTGGATGTCTTACTCTACTTATAATGTGACACTTTTAATATATTCAAAAATGCAGTATCCTGAAATGCAATGTGCCGGTCTTGACCTTACATTTTGAATGTGACAAATGATTTCTGCTATCAACCATGATTTTTAACTTCCACTTCATAGTACATTATTTGGTCGGACTATCAAATGTTTAATGTACACTAGTGTTTTTGTTTTACTATCACTTTACATTCTTTTGTTAACCATTTGGACTTTTCTTTGTGTTTCTCAAAGGTTTTTTATTACTCAACTGGTATTTTTAAGTCAGCTGGAGTGACTCAGCCCATTTATGCCACCATTGGAGCTGGAGCCGTCAACACTGTCTTTACTGTAGTATCTGTAAGTATTTTATCATTGAACTTCATAAGAAATCTGTGATGTGTTTGAAATAATACTTTTGAAATTTTCCTTTTCTACAAGCTTTTCTTGGTGGAGAGGGCAGGAAGAAGAACTTTGCACCTTATTGGTTTGTGTGGAATGGCTGTCAGCGCCTTGGCCATGACCATTGCTCTCTTATTGGTGGGTCCTGCTGTCTGTTTTCATTCTGCTGAAGATTCAAAACAGTCACTGTAAATATCTGACCATCATTAGAATGCTAATGTCGTACCTGTGTTTTCCTACCTTTGTTCCTGAGCAGAAGGACATTGAGGGTTTTCGCTACCTCAGCATTGCTGCAGTCTTTGCCTTTGTGGCCATGTTTGAGATGGGCCCTGGACCCATTCCCTGGTTCATAGTGGCTGAGCTGTTCTCCCAGGGGCCACGTCCTGCCGCCATGGCCGTAGCAGGATGCTCCAACTGGACAGCCAACTTCCTTGTGGGAATCAGCTTCCCAAAACTGGAGGTATGAGCTTAATTTAGATTAATTTAAAAGCAACGGCCATTACTTTAACTACTTAAAAATACCATTATATAACCATTGAAATAAAGTTTTTAAATAATTATTCTATAATAAACAATTATTTCATGCCAAGTGATTTGGATGTTAAATTGGTGTATTATTCTCCTTGTGGGAATTAGCTTATTAAAGCTTAAAAAATTAAACGTATTAAAAGCTTTTTAAAATGTATTAAATCAATTGCCTTTACTTTAACCACTTAAATCTACTGAATTAATTTTTAAAGTAAAACTGTTAATATTCTATATGGAGAACCATTTCAATATTTAACATACTGTAAGTACATAAAAATAAATATTTATGTTAAATATTTATATTTATTTATTTTAAATATGTTTTTTTTTAAATCGCTCAAATTAAAACTTGAATTTAAATCATTTTAATCTATCAAATCCATTTATATCTATATTTATATTATATACAGTATTTTTTATATATATAATTATTCTATTATAATACATTTTTATCCCATGTTTATATAAGTGTATTCTTCTCCTTGGGGGAATATAGTTTCCTAAACTACAGAATTGGAGGTACGAGTTTAAATGGATGGTATACCCAAAAATGAAAAATCCAAAACCCATAAGACCTTCGTTCATCAATTAAGATATTTTTGATGAAATCTGCAACCCTCCATCGACAGCAATGTAATATACCCATTCCCAGAAATGTATTAAGGACATCTGTAAAACAGTCAATGTGACATGGTTCAATGGTCATTTTATGATGCTACGAGAATACTTTTTCTGTGCAAAGAAAACAAAAATAATGACTTTATTCAACAATTCATCTCTTAAATTAATTTATTAAAACAATAGCCATTACTTTAACCACTTAAAACAAATAATTCTCCTAATATAGAAATATTAACTAGTCAACTAGTTATTGTGATTTTATTTTGTGGTAAAAATTAACTTTTTTCTTATTGTTTGTGAATTACAGGAGCTGTGCGGGCCATATGTCTTCATTATATTTATGATCTTCCTCATCTTCTTCTTCATCTTTACGTACTTCAAAGTACCGGAGACCAAAGGGCGAACATTCGATGACATCGCCCGTGGTTTTAGCGGGGCTCCGCCTCTGACTGCCACCTCTGTGGAGGAGGCCGGCACAGTCGCACTTTCTGCCTCTCCGGTCAAAGAAAAGGTCCCGTTGGTGGAAGCTTCCAAATCGTCCTCGGAACAGGGTGCAAGCTCATCTGAGAAAGCTGCGGCAGACGCCACAAAGGTGGAGGAGAAACCGAGCTCAGTTACCCAGCCACTGGTGGATTCTAGTAAAGAAGAGAAATCTAATTCCGCCATCTAAGAAACGGTGTAACTAAATATAGCTTAATATGATTAAAGCCATGACATGTACCACTGCAGATAGAAATATAATACTAGAGATTATTATTATATAAAAAAGAGATTATTTAGGGTAAACGCATTATGAACAGAACCACAGTAGAGAGACACAGATCTAGAAATATTTTGGAAGGATACGAGAGCTCATAGTACATGAGCTTTATTTTATTGTGTGATGGATTGGTGCAATATTGATTCATGTGAAGTGTTTTATTATTTTATTGCTCATTCCTGTATGTGCTTTTTTAGTGTAGTTTTAATGTGAATTAACAAGTTGGACGTAGTTTTGTTTTATCAACTCAAACAGAAAAAGGGAATTTTAACATTAGGCCTTCATAGTTCTTGCCATTTTCCACCGTCAAACCTCTTCTCTTTTTTTGCCTTTAGAAAAACCAACGTGTTTTTCCTTTGAATTATAGTTGGCGGTCATCCTAATCTTGAGGGTTTTGCACTGACGATGTTTATTTTGAGTAATATATAGTGTATATGGAAAGATATATATACATTTTCATTACTTGAGATCACTATTACTATCAAAAACACTTCAAATATTTAATGAATAAGAATAATTTAAATATTTATATTTATAGGAAGTGCTTAGGTAGTAAAGCATATGCCAAGAATAAAATCGCTAGTTTACTGCCAAAAATAATACATTTAAGGAAACGGACTCTTTGGATAAATTAAGTCATACATTAATCTAAAATCACAGTAAAGGTTGTATTGTAGAGGACACAAATGGACCAACCAGTGTTCAGTGGATTTCACTGTATATACTACTATATATACAGTCTCACTAACTAAACAAGTTCACATTTCAGAGGTCCATGATTAAGATTTTTAGCAAATGACATGAGGAAATTTGCTAGATTATGACCATTAATCCCGCTACTGAATTTCCTGTGCTTGGTGATTTAGTATTTCAGCGTTTCATGTGCTGCACCGACTCACTTTGAGGTTTTACAAAGTAGTGAGACAAGTCTCACCTGATTTGAATAAATGTGTTTGTAATACTTTAGCGGTAGTTTTGCACTTTCCGACATTCTGTTTTAATCCCTTTCATAGAGAACATATAGGTTTTTCTTCCATACTTTTATTTTTTACTTAAATTAGAGAATCTTTACCAAAAATGTATATCATGTAAGTCAATAGATGCTTTATGCTGCCATTGCTTAGGTGTTGCTATTTTTGTCTATATATTGAATGTGAAAGTATTTATTATTGAGCACATTTATACGCCCGGGGTAATATGAAGAACTGCGTTTTCCCATTCTGATGTCTTGTGGTCATTTATGTGTTGCACAGAGAGAAACTCCAAAAAAGACCAAGAAAGCACATTCCTCTTGCAGTAGTGCACTGTGGTTTGTATTCCAGCGGTCAAGAGCAGCTTCGCATTGAGCTAGCCCTCTTATAACACTAGCAAACATGACCATCTCATATTGTAACATTTACTGTGCATAATGTACACAACTCACTTGCTTACTGTACAGTTAGAAGAGCCTCACCCTGTAAATACCCAAGTTCATGTTTCTGTGTTGAATGGTCTAATTGATGTAATTGCAGGTCAAAAGGAGCGTGTCGGCCTAAAAAGAAATGTTGATGTTTTGACGTGTGTATATTTTATGGTGGCTTTTCCTGAATTTGTGTCAAAATCATGAGTGGTAATGTGTACAGTTGTTGTATTATTTTGTGAATAAATAGTCTAAATGATTTCTTCTCTTGTTACTTATGTTTCCTAAATGTTAATAATAGGATACATCAGATTCAGTGAAGTATACAGTAACATTTGTGGTATTTTGGAGTAGCCTAATTGTTATCGCAAAAATATATTCAAGATAACTAAAGTCATAAAGATTACTGTTTTTACTCAGTGTGCATATAAATATTAATATGAATTTAAATATTTAATAATTAGTATTTATAGTTCTTTCCGATAACACAAGTTTGTATTTTTAATCAATGGACTTAAATTCAATAATAGAGCGTCATTTGCGTCGTTCCGCATAATAACCAATCATCTTCAATAACGATCTTTGAAGCCAATTAGATTTTAGCATCATTTTGCGTCATCAACCGTGCTTCTGGTTAAAAGCGGGTGAAGAGAAACTTCCAAGACAAAATACAGATGAAATCATTTTTATTGAAGGATTACTATAAAACCTTACGTACTTCAGTTTCCCTAACGGGCCAACACCGCAGACTTGAAGGTGTAAGTGGGAAACTAAATATTTAAAAGTAGGCCTATTTTGAACAAGTCAGGTGACCATTATTATTTACAATTGCACTAACGATGACTAAACTGACACAAAAAAGTACATTTCCATGAATAAATAGTGTACTTTATAATACAGTAGACTTTCCAGTTACCAATAAATATATCAATAATATAATTTTTAATTATACCATTTGAATTAGCCGTAGCAGTGAACAATTCCAACCTAAATAAATAATGATAAGTTAAACCACATTACCTAAATTATTACTAAACTGTGTGTGTGTTGTTGTTGTTGTTGTTGTTTCATATACGTTTACATTATAGCTTTTGCCTATTGACTGCATATTTCATATATGTGTATGACACAATCTTACTCTGTTTTACATAGCATCCCCTCGTTCTCATTTGTGTTGCAATTGCCCTTTTTTATCCTTTATCCTCAATCTAAAGTCCTGATTCATAATAGCACCTGCTTGCTTGACGAGATAATGTGCTTCTTATATGTGATAGAGTGATGTCACTGTCTGTAACAAGCAGTGGCTCTCTATAATCCTTCGAAAGTGCTAATCTCAAACCTTGACGGTTCATTTATTTATTCATAGCTAGTCCGCAGCTCTTTTGGTGAGTCTTGGGTTTGATCAAAGGGATCATTATAGCACAGCATAATTGTATGATTCTCCATAGCCCGCCTCCCGTATGTATTTCTCCATGTTCACCGGCTCAGACACTCGCAGCACTGCCTGTTCATTGGCGCTTCTCTCTCCTGATTGGAGCTTTCTGTTCAGCTCAGCCAATGAGATTCGATCCTTTGGTTTCCACTGACAGCAGGATTTGATGATAGAATATCTAGAGAAGAAACATTATGTAAGTGCATGTTATAGTGGCTATCAAAAAGGAATAGGAAGGAAAAGGTTTTTTTTTTCCCTTTAAATAATGGTACAAGTCTTATGTTATAGTCCATCGTGACAAACTTTAATCTGGCATTAGAATTCCCGGAGTGGCACTTCAAATTGTGTTATTTTGTTTACATAATTGTGTTCCTTAATAGTTTTCAATTATGTACATTAGGGTGTTGTGTTACATCAAAATGAATGTTTATTTCATTATTTTATTGTCACATGCCACAATGAAGATGTTTTGTATTTGTGTGTATGATGGAGTGCGCCCGGATTATTATAGTTAACTGCAACCAAATAAATGTAAAGTGCGTGTTTATTAGATAAATATGTGTGGATAAAGAAACTTACAGTGTATTAGAGCAGTTGGGTGGTCTCTTTAGTGTGTTCACTCTCTGTAAATGCTGCAGAAGTTCGCCAGCCATGATGTTGGGAAAGGGTGGATCTCCTGAAATAAAAAACAATGGAATATAGAGCCTTTAAACAACTTCATAATTTGATTATTTTTCTTCCATATAAATGGAATCTTGCAGCTGTAGCTATACTGGAGACTTTTATAATACTGGATATCAGAAACACTCACCTAATGTCACCATCTCATACAGCAAAATGCCAAAGGACCATCTATAGAGGATTAAACAGAAATGGACACAATGTCAAGAACAAAGGTGACGAAAGCATAAACTGTAAATAGGCTATAAATAATTATCACCAACTCACATGTCGCTGCTTTGCTGGAGAGGTTGCCGTGCTAATGCTTCTGGAGCTTGCCATTTTCTCATTTCTGTATCTTCTACATCCATAGAGGCTGCACTCGTTTTTCTGCGGTATGCTGGACCCAAACCCCACAGTTTGACCGACAGGTCCCGACCAACCAAGACGCTTCGAGCCTTGACATTGCCATGGATGTAGTTCTTACTATGCAGATACTCCTGTGATTGTGTTAGAATGAGAACTTGATCTTAGGTGTGACAAAGTATTTACTGTACATTGTAAATCATAAATTCTTTGGTTAAGTGCTCATGACTGGTCATGATTAATGCATGCCAGAGTCAAACAAAGTAAAAGGCTCTGTGATTTATGTAGCTGCCCGTATGTGCATGTCTGATGTGTCTTATAAATCTCTCCATTCAATTCATTTATACATTGCTGCCAGTCTTTTGTCTGTTAATGTGATTGTATATATCTTGCAAGCTGATTTGTTATCTAACCAGAGCAGATGCAATCTGAGCGCCCATGGTAAAGATTCGTCTTTCAGTCATGTCACACGGTGCTTCCCGACCTGTATGGTCCTGTGAAAGAGATTTACAGTCAGTCAAAACAAAGGTGAGCTATAAAGTAGTAGTTTGACTTTTAATCAATCCATTGCAAATGAGATCATCAGGAATGACACAACCACTCTTAGGTGACTTCAGCAGTGCAAATAAATAATTAATGTGAGAGTGTAATGTATTTTCAGCATCATTTCTCCAGTCTTTAGTGTCACGTGATCCTTTAGAAATCATTCTAATATGCTGATTTTCTGATTAAGAAACAATTCTTGCTCTTTTGTCCAAAAAATGATGTAAACAAAAAAATGTGGAAAACCAGTTCATCAAGCCAAGCTAGTTTTGTCAGTGTCCCTTGCAAGAATGAAAATGAAGCATTGCTCATGTACCTGTCTGCACCTCCACAGGAAGCTCAGCAGGTCACGGTGTTCCAGCTCCTCTACCGCAATCATCAACGGTGTCTGCACAGACACAACCCCCAGCAATCTGGGCAACGATGGATGCAGTCCCAACTCTGAAAGGAAGTGGGCAAACCCCAGAAAGGACTGGCGCTCTTTGGCATTGGCTGATTCTGCATGAGGGAAAAAGTAGAAGAAAGTAAGATTGAATGTCCGCCTGGTTCTCTGTCTGTGTGTCTGTCATTCAAAATGACTGTCTGTCTTCTATCAATCCAAAAATCAATATCAAAATATACTGTAAAAACTTTGTTCATATTCAGAACACAAATTACTATTATAACTGTTTTAAGAAATCCAAAAGCTTTCTGATTCTGACCCTGAATAGACAGCAACACAACTGGCATGTTCAAGGCCCAGAAAGGTAATAAGGATATTCTTAAAATAGTCCATTAGACATCAGTGGTTTAACAATGTAATGAAGCTACTAGAATACTATTTGTGTTCAAAGAAGACAAAAATAATGACTTTAGTCAACTATTTCCTCTCTTCTGTCTCAGTCTTCGTCAAGGGTTCATTACAGTACCACGACAAGTTCCAAAGATTTACAAAGGTTTTATAGGTTGGGAACGATATGAGGTTGAATAATTAATGATGGAAAAATGAAATATGAAATAATTACTCCAATTAGTAAAACTGAAATATAATAAAGTTCAAATTATTTATAAATTATCAAGAAATATATTGTTTGGTAAAATGTATTATACTCTTTTGGACCATGTGAGTAAATGATGACAGAATTGTCATTTTTGTTTTGGTGAACTATAACTTTATTTATTTTCTTCATTTTATTATTATTACTATGAAAATATTAAATGATTTCTTTAATGAAATGATACTCTAAATAATAAACTAAAACTGCCAGTAGGTGTTGGTAAATGTCTTAAAATGATGTCATTAATCACTCACCCTCATGTCATTCCAAACTCATAAGACCTCGTAAAGCACTCACAACAGACACGGAAGAGAAGACAATGCTGAATAAAGTCGTAGTTTTTGTTATTTTTGGACCAAAATGTATTTTCGATGCTTCAACAAATTCTAACTGACCCTCTGATGTCACATGGACTACTTTTATGATGTTTTTCTTACCTTTCTGGACATAAAGTAAACCGTTCACAAATTTTCAATGGAGGCACTGAGAGCTCTCGGACAAAATATAAAATATCTTAAACTATGTTCCGAAGATGAACAGAGGTCTTACGGGTTTGGAACGACGTGAGGGTGAGTTATTAATGACAGAATTTTCATTTTTGGGTGAACTAACCCTTTAATGATTAAGTCATCGAGTCAGTTATTCATTCATTTGATTCGTTCAAATGGCTGAATCATTTATTAAGAGATGAAATGCCGCTGTGGGTTGCTTGAGGATGAACAGTTCTGATTTGTCTTTATATTTTGTTTGGCAAAATTGAGCAAAACAGACAACATTGTGTCTAAAATAACAGAGTATTAACTTCTCAATGAACTGTTGTATAAGATGAGTATCACATTTGAACTTGTGTGATATTGCACTTAGCCTACAGCTCGTGTGATATTTCTTAACTATGTGATGTAAATATGTTGCCCTGCCTCATATTAGTCATCAATCGACTGTATGAAATGGCAGATGATCCACATAGGTCTGGGGCGGGGCAAGTGCGTTAATAATCTTAATGCCCTCCATAATAATCTTAATTTCCTCCATAATTAATTAATCTAATTAACGAGTTAAACTACCAGCCCTAGTTCAAATAAAAATAAAATGAAAATGAAAACTGAAAATGTAAAAAAGAATAGCTAACTCGAAATATAAAATAAAATAGTATGCTGTAAATAAATAGTACAGTATATTAATATTATAAAAATCAAATAAAAATAATTACAATAATAAAAAGTAATGAAATAATGCTTATCCAAAAGTACCTTTAAGCACTCGTAAAACGACTGGCTGTCTGTCCATGACAGCTCTGTGCAATGTGAAGGTGTTGTCTGGTTTTACTGAGAATGTGAGAGGAAGTGGAGAGACCAGCTGAAAGAGGTCCGGATGCCTCCCGGTGGTTTGCTGAGGGACTGCAGGGCTAGAATTCTGCATGTCATGCTGAGATTGGGCTGTCATGGGAATAACCTCATGTTCCAATGGGTTCAGCTCTGCTGGAGCTGTAGTTGCAAAGTAAATTAAGATATTAAGTGAGAGAGGAAAAAATGAATCTATTGTTGGTTCTTATAGTATAACTTTTGAGAAAAACCTTTCAATAAACTCTTTGATAATTAATATAAAAGATAATCTATTAATAAACACTGTGATCAAGGGAAACCCTTTAAATAAGCATAGCAATTATGCATGGTCAGGAAGACTTATAAATAAACATTTCTATCGTGCATGAACCGGAAGACCTTTAAATAAGCACAACAAACAACAAGCGACTTGAGTGTTTAGTGTGTAACACAGTCAGATGCCGTAGCTACCGTCAATGCCTTGCAGGTGCTGTCTGTTGTTGTTACGGTGTCTGTGTGAGTTACGATGGTGTTGTGTGTCATCTTTTTCATTTCTGTGGTGTCCATAAAGATGTGACGGCTTATAGGTGCATTTGAGCACCAGCAAAATGATCAGCGTGACCAGAAAAGCCAAGAGAAACAGCACCGGAATGACGATCAGTTCGACTTCATAGACAAGCACCTCTGCAAAGAAAGTAGAAACACAACGGTATTAGAAAGTTGAATTCCATATGTCACATGATGTGTGCATGTTTTATTCCCAGATAGAGGGAGACTAAATCTAATGAACTGAACATAACACACTTACTTACCACAAAGACTGCCTGGTACACATAGATTTGTTGCGTTAGTTGAATTAGACATACTGTAAAAGGAAAATATATATATATTACCACCATTAATGTCATAACTTCAAAATACTACTTTTAAAATGATATCCAGTAATTCAAGCGCCGTGCAATGCTTATGTGTTTTATGAGTGTATAAAACATATCTGGCATGATGCGTGCAGTTTGGCAGCTCACCTTGAAAACTAGACTTTAGATATTTGACACTGATTACCCGTGCAGTTTGCTTTATGTGTTTTGCAGAGAAAATTTGTTATACTTTGTTAGTGTGTATGTACACTCCCAATCAAAAGTTTTTGAAGAGTAATTAGATTTTTTATGTTTTATACATATATATACCGCTGCTCTTAGAGAATTGTTTAAAAAACACAAAAAAATCTTACTTTTCAGAAACAAAAACTAGATTGCTATTTTATTGTAAATGATTTGTACGTTTCACAGTACTTCTAAGTATCGATCATAAATCTAGATTTGCTTTGTTTTGATTGTCTCTGACATTTTTATTCAGCAATGAAATATTTAATTAATTGTCTTGTAAAATGAGACAACAACGCCGCAGCTAAATATTTGTACACTGGCATGAAAAGCAAATATAATCTACAGACATTCAGACATTGACGTTTGTGATCAATGGTTTAAAAATAGATTCTCAAAATAGATTATCAAGAACATCAATGCACGTACAGTAAAAAAACATTGTGACAACATCACGCCTTGAACACTTCCACCAATGATCATCCTTTCATCAGCACATTCTTTCTTAAGTTTGTGTATGAAACTACCAGACATTCACTCTCACTCAACCGGTTTCTCTGCATTTCTGTCTTTACATTACATTAAAAACACACCAGAATCTTCACCACACGCAGGAGCCAATGTGAGATCAGTATAATGTAAATGCCAACATCTTGATTTATCACATTTTGATTTAACTAGAATTTAGCCAGTGAAAATGTGTCTGTCAAGTTTCAGGTTTTAATGTTGGTTATTTATATATAAATAATAATTAAATATGTCTATATATGTTATTTATATATATATATATATATATATATATATATATATATATATATATATATATATATATATATATATATATATATATATATACACACACACACACACACACACACACACAAACAAACAGCAGTATTATGTAAAATAATATGTATTTGGTTAGCATGAACTTACATGTCATCTCTGTGTGCGAAGAATGATGGAACTGTTTCTCATTTTCCAAACTTGGTCATCTTCTTTTGTCAGTGGCTGTTTTGTTTCTGTTCACAGTTTGAAAACTGTTGTTTTTGCTGTATTCTCAAAGACTCAACTTCTTGGACCCATCTCTTCATATTCTGCAAGTGCTCTTTGTTTTTGCTGTTTGTCATCTACCTGCATTCTTGCTGCCTCACCCACATCCTACAACTGTTTCTTTAAGCTCCGCCTTCACCTGAGTTTCTGCCATACATCACTGTACCACAGACAGTAAATGATAAAGACAGGCTCAGATATCATATGTTAATATAATAACCTATCAGATGTTTGCCATGGAAGGTTTAATAAAATATTTGTCTGCAATTCTACCTGTATGTGATTACGTCTTAAAGGAATAGTTCACTCAAAAATGAGAATTTGATTCAAATTTACTGAACTTCAGGTGACCCCCAGGTTTTTTTTATTTTTTTATATAAGAACAGATTTGGAGAAAATAATCTTTATAGAACTATTAGCATCTTATTGTTTTGGATAATACATGCAAGGTTGTTTCTTTATCTGAACAAATTTGGGGAAATTTTAGCATTACATTTCTTGCCCGATGATTCTTCTGCAGTGAATGGGTGCCATCAGAATGAGAGTCCAAACAGCTGATCAAAATGTAACAATAATCCACATGACTTCAGCCGATCAGTTAATGTCTTGTGAAGAAAAAAACAACAACTGTGTGTTTTTATAAACAAATCCAAAGTTTAAACTTTAAATGGTCACTTCAGCCCAAAAAATTCAATAATAACTCTTCCTCTGGTGAAAAAGTGTATCCCCTGTTGTCATGTCACTTCAAAATCCACCAATATATTTGTTTAGAACCATTGTAGCTTTACCTGCATATTTCTGTCCTGAATCAGACAACATTTTCATTGGAGGAAGCAATATAATGGATATAGAACACATAATTTCAGTGTCCTTTATGAATTTGTTTCTTACAGAAAGGCAACTTTTGAATTCACAAGATGTTAATTGATGGACTGGATACTAACCTGTGGATTATTGTGATGTTTTTATGAGCTTTTTGGACTCTCATTCTGACGGCACCCATTCATTGCAAAGGATCCTTTCATGAGTAGGGTTGGGAACTGAAAACCGGTTCTTATTCAGAACCGGTTCTGTTGTTTTAAAAGAACCGGAACAGTGAGCAATTTCTAAGTTTCAGTTCTGAAAACGTTTCTGGTGCGACACGTGACCAAGCGCTGTGAGTGTGAGCAGCCTTGCGCAAGTGATCCGACGACTCGGTGTTTCCCCAAAGGATATCACAAATCAAATAACAGAAACGCCGCCCTGCCTCTTTAATTACTGAGCTCATTGATTCCACAGACGCGCCGCGTCGTGTTGCCTCAACTGTGCGCGCACTCGCGCCTTTGATAACTGTGCACGTCGTTGTGTCTGACTGTCCATGTACCTGCAGCCGCAGCACCTGCCGCCACTACATGACATTATATTTGTCCCATATTGTCATTAATATAGCTACATACTGACTTCAACTTGGACGACTAATTAAATAGACTGCTCTTGTTATGCAAGTATGAGGGTTAGATTTAGTGCACAGGTCATTTCAAGAGTGACAAACAAAGTGATAGAAAACAATTATTTTCATGCATTTTAAAAGTAAAATGGAAACCACTCATTGCATCACACCATCTCCTGATTGCATTTTTATTTGTAAAACAGGGGCGTGGAGTGTGTGGTTATAGATACAACAGTTTATATTTCATTAATTTGGGGAAATTAACAAGTTTATTAAACCTCAAGGGACTATTTTGCCAACCAGCTTATTCCTGCTTGAAAAGCAAAATGTTATTGATAGTGTAAAAAGCATCAACTTTGAAGCACATGCTGATTGATGGACTAGTATTACTCAACATTACTTACTACCTTCCAGCAACACTACATTCAGTGAAGGTAAAATAGTAAAAAAAAACTTAATAATAGTTCATTTAAATGGAATCGAAACCGGAAAATTTGTATACTGTAATATATGATGAATTTTGACATTGCCAACCTTTAAATTAAGTTGACAGTAAGTTTTTCTGAATGTGTTTATATAACGCTAAAACTGTCTCTGCGTGTCATTAAGTGTATCGTTCATCATTCTGTTGGTCATCGCTGATGAAAAGGGCAAATCAGAGACGGCACTGGGTGATTTGGTCCTCCCAGTGCTGCCCTCATCATGTTTCATGGAGGACGGGGAGTTCCCTCGGCCGCTCAAACCCTCACTGTGCCCCTTTCCAAATGAACAGGTGATCAGTCTTAGTTTGTTGCCAGGGGCGACAGGATTGGCCACTATTAAATAAACCAGCCCTGCTAATGAAGGGCCAGATGGGTTTAGTTTGGCATCTACACTCTCTTTCTAACTCTCACCCACATGCATAAACACATGTATGTGTCCAGGGCACATCCACATCCACATAAACGCACACACACACGCATGGCTTAGTCGGGCAGCTGGAGTGCTGTGTTGCACCATATGAAAAGGTGTGTGAGAGAGAGATGGCTGTGCATGTGTAAAGCTAGGAAAGAGAGCTCGAGTGAGAGGATTTGCATGAGCCCTCTCTCCCTCAGTCCATGTCACCCCAGGGTGGGAATGCTAAGACAGACAGCCGGTTTATTTTTGGTTCAGTGACAGTGTGTCAATGGCCGCAGATGCGTCGCAAAGGAAGGCTCTGAGATATCAGCAGACCGTGGTCAGTCCCTGTCTCTCTCCTGCTCTCTCTCTATCTCCCTCACCCTTGCTTCTGCTCTTTCTTCTGTCTGGTTGCTCTTTAGTCTGTTGTGAATTGCTGTTCTTCTGTCGTTTGAAATAGTATGGGCTGAAAGATGTTGCACAATCTTTGCATGATGTGTATATTTGTACTGACTGAGTCACCGTTTTGAGCGTTGGGCTGCAGAACTCACGGGAACGTGCAACAGGAGGTAGTCATTTTCCTCCTGTCATTTTCTCTATCTTTTACGTCATCTCTCATTTATGTATATATAGGCTCCTGAAGAGTACTGTACTTTTATTTTACTTTATTTGTATATGATTGCAGTGCAACTTTTTAAAGAGAATAAGCCCATGCAGTCAGTACTATGACTATAATAAAAAATGAGTGATTCTTCAGTCAGAATGGCTATGCAAAAAAAAAAAGTGTTCTTTCATAATAAAGTAGAGATTAATAATTTAATAAATATATTTAAAGTCTTTCTTAATTTCTGTTTTGAGCTGGACTTTTAAATATGTGCAAATAAGGGAAAGTGTATTTTGCACTTTTTCTAAACAGCTTTTATAAACTTGACAAAAGCTGTGATGAAATCTTTTTTTTAACATACAGTACAATACACATAAGATTCATTTTCTAACATTCCGAATCAAAAGACTAACTGAAGAATTACTCAAATATACACATTTTATACACTACTGTTCAAAAGTTTGTGGTGTGTTTTTTTATGGTTTTTGAAGGAAGTACCTTTTGCTCAACAAAACAGTAATTTTGTGAAATATTATTACGATCTGTATGTCCCTTGAACATCTTGTGTGATTGACTGTCTGCTGTGATTGCTGCTTTGACTGAAGGGGAGGTGAAAGAGGTTGAACGTTTGAGTGTTTGAAATGCCGATGATATATCTTGGTTAGAGTGTACTATCAATGTAGTATTTCTTTCTTACTGGATGTCATCAGTTGAGGTCATCTTTTTCCAGTCTTGTCACTGTGATTTATTGAACAGTATGTACACAGTATGACTGAACAAGAGAAAATGTGTAAATGTTTGATCAATAAGCATATTTTGGGTTATGGGTCACCTATAGAATACCTCAGTCTTCCAGTGATTTGCAGCATGAAAACAACTAAAAGACATTTTGAAATGTATTTTAATTTGATGTCTTGATCTGTAGGAGTTCAGGTTTATGACAATAAGCAGATATTCCATGCAGCGACAACCAGTGGTACTGTAGAGTTTTATCAGTCATGTGATATAGGTGGATACTAGAAATGGCTTCTGGAAACTAATAACTGGCAAACATCGAAAACCTGGCAATCTCAAGCTGTTTCTTAGCCATTTTTGTCGCAAACAGGGCTTTAGCTTTAGCTGTACTTTACAGTGGTTTAGTAATTTTAGAGTTTTTGTGATATTATTGGTTGCATTTTTGATCACTCACTGTTGAATCTCGGCTATTTGTCTCATATTTACGTTTTAGTTATTCCATTATATGCTTTATAGTTTTTATTGTATTTAGCTTTCATTTTATATTAGTCATTTCAGTTCTTCACATTGAACTTATTCATTTCAGCTAGTTGCCAATGCATCATTTCTAATTAAGAATTTTATTTTATTTCAGCTTTTTTCAGTTACCAAAAAATTATTTTTAATTGTTAACAACACTGTGCAATTTACATATGAGGTCAATCGTTTTATTTATTTATTTTTTTTTTTTTCATTTTTTTAACTTTACTTCTACTTAATATGAAGTGTACAAAGTTACCAAATGAAAGAGCCTGAACAGAAAGCCCAGGCATATTGGGATATGTTGACAAGTGTGGTCATCCCAGCATGGGAAGAACATCTATTTTAGAAGCCCTTCACCAGAATTACATATGACTTTACATAACATCACATGACAACACCATGACAATTGCCTCGATAGCCTTCCCATACAGCCATCAGCATGACCGAAAGCACAGCAGCATATCATTAAAAAACTTTAGCTTTAAAACATTAGCACTTTATGAACAGAATTACTTATTTCTAGATGTGCTCTTAGTGTTTTTTTTTATATTAAAAAGACAAAATCTTTGGTTGTGCTCTACCTACATGCATGTGTGAACTGCACTCTTTGCCTCAGCGCCACATTTGTTGTTAGCTGTCTAGTGCTAGTAAGCATTACAGTGTCACCTGATTATAGGTTTCCAGCTTTCCTTGGGAGTCCTTGAAAGACAGATGAACAAATTGGAAGATAGAAAGATCCACACAGAGGTGTGTGGGGAAGTGTGGCCATGAACATTGGGTCACACCGAAGCTATTATTAGCCTAGCAGCTAGTATTACAGGCCCTGGTTAGAAAGGGGGTAGTTCCAATCTATGGCGGACGGAGGGGATCTGCAGGGGGTGTAGAAGAACATAGGTGTAGGAGCAGACTGGTACGAGATGAGAAGAGAGGAGGGGGTGGAATATAGAGAAAGCAAGGATTAAATGTACTGTGGGAACGGGTGAAAGTAACTGGATAGAAGCAGGGAATGAGAGAGAGATGTGTTATGAGGAAGAGAGATACATGATAAACCTCTACATAGGCCCATTCCAAAGGTGAAAGTGAGCGCCTAAAAGCAATAAAACTCCAAATAGTAACACATATAGATACACATTTAATATTCGCTGTAAAATAATAGGTCTAAAGCAAAGAAAAATGGTTTTAAGTATGATTAAAAATATATACCATAATAGTTTATACTAATACGTACTGCATTAATTTAATCAAATATGCAGTAAAACTGTAATATTTTGAAGTTATATTATAATAGTTTTTGTTTTTTATTTTAACATATTAAATTTTATTGTTTATTAAATTTGTTTATTGTTATACACAATATTTTGTACTCCAAAAACATTTCTCATAGTGAGTTTCTATGCAAATCTGAGATTATTAGCAAGTGTTTTTTTTTTTTTTTTCTCTCGAGGAAACCATGATACAGGGATTCCAACAGATAACCAGCAGTTATTTGACATGTATTTATTAATTTTTTTATGTAAAAGTATGAATGAAAAAAAATGCATTTATTTATTTTCACTTTATTTAAGCTTATCAAGCATGAAAATGACCACAAACATGCAAACCCATATTTGATCATGCTTGTGTAGAAGTTTTGAACACTTTGAACACTTTGAACGCTTCTGTCAGATCCACATTTACCTCTTCACATCTTTATTTCCATACTGAAAATAGCATCTGTAAGTCCATAAGTCAACATTTCAACAAGTTGTAGTTGATCACTCCGATACAGTGCATCAAGGTTGTTTCATATTCACCACACAGCCCACGTGAAAAAAATACTATAGTAATTTATAGTAAATACTATAGTGTTTTTGAAGTACATATACTATAGTAAAATGTATTATACTGTAAATATTATAGTATTTGCAACAATTTGTTAATGAATGCTAAGCATACTGCAGTGTTAACTATAGTAAACTGATTAACTGTAATAAATACTGTAATATACTTTAGTTTTTACTACAGTAAACTGTAGTGTATTTTAGTATATTATACCCTATAAATGTAGAAAACTTTACAATTATTTTTTTAATTAATTAAAAATTAATTTGTTTATATTAGTATGGTTATTATATTACCACATAAATATATAGAATACCACATAGAATTACCACAACAAATTAATTCAAATTCTTTACTATAGTACGGTTTAAAAACACTATAGTATTTACTATAAATTACTGTAGTATTTTTTCATGTGGGAGGGTAGGCCTACATCATGTTCCAATCCCATTTACTCTCCCTATCATTAGGAAATCTGACAAATTGTTTATAGAGTAATTTATGAGATTTGCGGATTTAAATGAAACATCTATCTCATTTAATATTTATAAGAAAGAAACGCTTTTTGTTTCTGGTCAAACTACTGGTGTGTGTGTGTGTCTGTGTGTGCGCGCTCTTGTTTTTGTGAAATATCAGGACACAACTCTGTATAATGACATGGGTATGACACAGGTGTTACAAGGAGAGGGTGACTTATGAGGACATAACCCATGTCCCCATTTTTCAAAACTATACAGAATGAGTTTGTACAGTATAAAAACCATTACGCCTATGGGATGTCCCCACTTTTCACAAAAACAAACATGAGTGTGTGTGTGTGTGTGTGTGTGTTAGAGAAAGTAAGTAGGAATGAAGACCCAGGGAATGTATTTTCCAGATGTCTAGGTCTCATCCGGATGGTAATAAATCTAAATGTAGACTACTGCTCTTCCGCCGGTGGTCTTACTCGGAGCATGTCGAGAAGATTTTCCTCTATTTTTGGGCTCCCTCTCCTCTGTCACCTCTCGGGTGCATCATGTTGTTTTCAAAAAACAAGAGCAATGTTTTAATTTATTAAAAAAAAAAAAATTTTGACACGTTTCTGTAACAATTTGTTATGTGATTACACCAGTGATAAACATTAAAAGTGATATCAAAACTTTTTTTTTTTTGTCAAATGAAATGCATTTCACAAAAATAAGTGAAATGCATATTTTAACATGGTTAATCTGAAGAAGTGTTGACAGCAGAAAACATTGACTTCTTAAATGTTAATGAATAATACAATTTAAAAATAAATTCAAATAAATTCAAAAATATTATGACTAATAAAATAAAATGTAAAATATAATAAAATAATAATAGTCGTAGCAATAATGCTAATAATAATAGTAGTTATAATAATAATAATACACCAAAGGAAAGCATTTATTTTGCTTTTATTTACTTTTGACCTCCTGAAAAACTGTTGAAAAGATTTTTTGGTATTTTATTGCAAGAAATGTGACTTCAGTATTAGATATTTTCAAAAAAATACATATACAAATTGTTTTCAAATGGACTTCTTTCGGACAAATCTAAAGGTATAACAGCAGTTGTCTTGTATATCTGCACAAGATAAGGTGGTGTGTTGTAGTGGGAAATAATCTGACCTGGTTACTGTAAGTTTTTTCATTTATATTGTGAATATGTACACATTTATTTTACTTAACTATTATAATATTTGGTTATTTATATTAAGTTTTGTTATGTTAAAAGTTGCTCCATGGGGATTGTACCTGTAAGTTGCTTCAGGTAAATATGTCAGGTATTTATCTGATCTCTTCTGTAACAAAAACCTGTGATATTCTCCATCAGCTATATGGAGAGTACAGGGAGCACCCTGGTGGGTCCCAGAGGAGAGAGGCCACTCGCCTTCTGATGGAGAGACAGCGGAAAAAACATGGACATGGACATGGACATCACTACCACGGACACCACCATTACAGCCACCATGGGCGCACTCACAATCGAAGACGCCATCACAGACGCAAGCATGTGGAGCTGGACATCGGCAGCATTCATGACCTGCAGGAGGAGGAGGAGGAGCAAGGCCACACGTCGTCCTTCAAGAAACGCAGATCCTACTCCAAGTGCAGAGGTCAGTAACAGTGAGCCTTGCCAAAGCCGGAAGGAAATAAATGTGAAGTCTGGAATCTGATAGCGATTGTAATGTTTTCCCAGACTGTGTGGCTCGAGTACAGAAGTTCCTCGTCTCCAAATTGGGAGAAGACTGGATCTTTCTGGTGTTGTTGGGTATTACCATGGCATTAGTTAGCTGGACCATGGACTATGCTAGTGCCAAGAGTCTACAAGGTACTAGTCTCCCCAGAATACCATCTGCTTGTCTTTTTACTTATTCTTCTGTTATTTAATTTTGCATATGTTGCATTTAGTTAGTATATATTTATTGTTTGATTTCATTTCCCTTATTTGTGTCTTATTTATTCTAATTCAAAGTGTGTGTGCGTGCCTGCGTGCATGCATGTGTGTGTGTGCAGAGAGAGAGAGAGATTTGGGGGTCCATGTATCAAAACATTTGAACATCCCTCTTCTGTTTTGCCTAGTGTTATACGTCCTATTCTTTTGTCTCTGTTTTTCCCACTCTTCTTTTCTAAAACTTCTACGTACTGCTTGCTTTTGTCTTCTATGTTGTCCTTCTCTTTCTCTACCTCATGTGCTCCATCACTTCTGTCCTTTTCCGTGTCTCTCAGCCTATAAGTGGTTTTATGGGGAGTTGAGGGGAAATATCCCGCTGCAGTACCTGGTCTGGGTCTTCTATCCCATGGTGCTCATCCTGTTTGCCTCCCTCTTCTGCCACCTGGTCGCTCCTCAGGCCATTGGTGTGTAGCTTCATTGTTTCATTAGCTTCTTTAGTTTTATTTACTTGTTTACTTTTTCTTTCGCCAAGGTCTCTATATGTACAGTATATCAGCCACATAAAAATAGTCTTTAACCACTGTAACTTCTGCTCACTGTTTACTACTCAACAACGCCACCTGCTGGTTCATCTATTCAGCCCATTGATTGCCAACCTGTGGTAATTATGCAGGTTGCAGGAAGATATTCTTTTATTTTATCTTATAAAACTGACACTTTCAAATTATTTAGGTTCAGTACAATGTCACATCTGATCAGTTGTAACTTGATTTACAGACCTTTCACATTCCTTCTTTTTCCAAGCCGTTTGATTGTTTTGTCTCTTTTCTTTCCTCCTCTGACTCTTATTTCCCCTCAGGCTCCGGTATTCCAGAGCTGAAAACCATACTCCGAGGTGTTGTGCTGAAGGAGTATCTGACACTCAAGGCATTTATTGCGAAGGTGGTGGGACTCACTGCTGGCCTGGGCAGTGGTATGCCGGTTGGCAAAGAGGTGAGAAACATTTGATTTTGCAGTCTCATGTAACATACACAGGGGCCTCAATTTTCCATTTTACATGATACAAAATGCACTGGGATTTAGTGTGTACAGGTGCCAGTTAATGTCACCTAAACTGGCCTCAGCCCCATTTGATGCTTACCTTTAAACTGTGCTGTTTTTATGCATTAGGGTCCCTTTGTTCACATAGCCAGTATCTGTGCCGCTGTGCTAAGCAGGTTTATGTCTTTCTTCTCTGGAGTTTATCAGGTAAGCAGAAGTGCATGGAGATCCTGCAATGCACATTTGGCTTCTCCATTCATAAAATGCTGAATGCTCATTTATCATCCAGGCGCAGGACAGCTTTTGTACTTGTTGTACCCTCAACTGTGTCTGCTTCACTGTTTTTGTCTGCCTCTGTGTCAGTAGAGCCCATACTGTTATACAGACATCCTCACAGTGGGCTGTGCTGTGGGGGTCGGATGCTGTTTTGGAACCCCTCTTGGAGGTAAAGTGTGTGCAGAAATGCCATTTCCTTGATTTTTCAGTTCTTTTTTAAAAGGATTCATGTTTGTTGTGCAGTAAAGTGTCTAACGGAAGTTATAAATCAGACAAAAATGTAGTATGTAGTCAGATTTGTGCTGAAAGAATAAACTGGGTAATAAATAAATAATAATTAGTAACAATTGAAAAGTTTTTTGGCAGTTTTTATTTATTTAATTTAAGAAATTAATACTTTTAGTATGCAAAAATGTGTTACAATTAATTTTAATGTACTGAAATTAACTGAAATTAAATTAAATACTGAAATTAAATCTTAAAAGATTTGTATTTCAAATAATTGTTTTTTATTCTGAATCTTAAGCAAAATGTATGATTATTTGCCAGTAAAATGTATTGACGTAGAGGTTTTTGCATTCATATTTTGATTGTATAAATAATATTAATACTAAATAAATAAGACATACAATACCACACAGAATTTTGGAGGCAGATATTTATTGTTGTTGTTGAAAGAAATTAAGAATTTTATTCTACAAGGATGCATTAAATGTAATAAGTTGACAGTGACAGTAAAGACTTTCCTGGTAAGAAATGTATGATGATTTGCACAAAAATATTAAGCAGAGCAACTGTATTTCAACATTGATAATTTTGAGAAATGTTACTTGAGCACCAAATCAGCATATTGGAGTGATTTCTGAAAGATCATGTGACACTGAAGACTGGAGTAAATTCTAAAGTATGTTAAAATAGTGAGCAGTTATTTCAAATAATTTCACAATTCACATGTATATATTTCACATTTGTATTATCAAATTTGATTCCCTTCTTTAGATGACAGTAACCACTCTAAATGTTTTCTTTGGTTCATCCAGGTGTTTTATTCAGCATTGAAGTCACATCAACCTATTTTGCTGTGAGAAACTACTGGAGGGGCTACTTTGCTGCCACTTTCAGTGCTTTTATTTTTAGAGTGCTGTCTGTGTTTAATAAGGATGCAGGTGAGATGCGAAGTCATATTCGTGAATGAAGTCACTACCATTCGTCTGTAATGAGGATGTTTTATTCCCATATCTGTTGTTTCAGTTACCATCACTGCTCTCTTCCGCACCAACTTCCGTATGGATTTTCCTTTCGACCTGCAGGAGCTCCCGGCGTTCGCCATTATTGGGTGAGAGCGCGGGGGCAAGAGCGTGCCGTTCGTGGTGAGGGCACAATCCTGAAGCTGTGTGTGCGCGCGTGTGTGTGTGTTTGTGTGTGTGTGCCATACTGCAACCCTTGACACACTCGCATACCTGAGCACACAGCTCTTTAACTTAACCAAAGTGACCAGATGGTGGCAGTATATTTGATTTTTTTTTTTTAGAAGGTCATGTTTCACTAACACATTTTGATGAGGTTATTGTACTATATTGCATAATAATTGTGCTCACACTGATCCAAAACAATTCAGCAAAAGAGCACAGCAATCTTCTTGTATTATTAACAGCTGTAAATGTGATTTTTATATTTGAATCACTGGAATAATGTGATTGTTTTTGTCTCTGATTTGCTTTCTCTCCACAGGATCTCTTGTGGGTTCCTGGGAGCTTTCTTCGTTTACCTGAACCGCCAAGTTGTCCTGTTCATGAGAAGACCGAACATTCTCACAAGATTCCTTACAAAACAGTAAGAGAAATGAACGCCGCACATGATAACAGGCAATATATGACCTTTAGCATTATTCTAGTATGCAGTACTCACCTGAGAGTTATTTTGCTGTAATCACAATCTTTCAAATTATTACTCAAGCAAAATAATGACAAAATGTGTCACATTTTCTTTCTCAGCCGGCTGATTTTCCCTGCTGTTGTGACCTTAGTGGTTACGACACTGACATTCCCTCCGGGCTTTGGGCAGTTCATGGCTGGAGAGGTCAGATTAGAAATATTTGATAACTGATGCTACAGTTTTGTTCATTTTTATAACTAAAAAATTATATCAGCTATTTAGGATCTTCTTCTAATGCAGAGGTTCTCAACCAGGGGTCCGGTGCCTACAAGGGGACCTTGGCAAACCTCCAAAAGGGGCCCCAGGATGATTTTAAATAAGACAAAAAAAAGCATACAAATAAACTAAAATTACTAAAAATCTAGATATTTCTTACTTTACTTTTCTGGTCTTTGATGAACCAGGATTCTCACTTTGTGTTTGACCAGGTGTTATTTTTTTATAAATCACTTATTATGTAGAAAATATTATATATCAATAAATATTTGCTCTTTACAAGCTCTAATATTTTATCAAGTATAAATTGTGAGTACAAATACTTTCATAAATCCTCATCTTCGATGCTTATCCAGTAAATCGACAACAACTGGAAAGGTCTTGGAAATATTTTGATTTTGAAGAGTAGGAACCTGAAAGAATATTGCAATCTGGAAATGGAATGTACAAACGAGTAGTGTTCACTGATTTAAATAAGTTTTAAAAACAAAACGTTGTCATTACAGCAGATCTTTTTTTGTGTAGAATGGTGGGAATTTGAGTCACAGAGGTTGAGAACCACTGCTATAATGTTTATGGTCTGTCTGTCATTCAGACAAACTGAAATCTTTTGAAATTTTTCAATCATTTGGGTTTAAATGTGAGTTTGACTGTGTTTGTCCGCAGCTGATGCCCAGGGAGTGCATCAACTCTCTGTTTGATAACTTCACCTGGACTAAAATCTGGGGTTCTTCCCTTCCTCCTGGTCTCGGTCGCTCTGCTGTGTGGTTTCACCCTGATGTCAGCATCTTTGTCATTCTTATTCTCTTCTTTATCATGAAGGTTGGTCCTTTGCGATATTTTGTTCACATTGTTCTCTGTCAGTTAAGTAATTTTCTCTTTAAACACTACGAAAGTACCGTGCACTGACACTAGTTTTAGTTATCATGTATAGTTGTCTAGCTGGCTTCAATAAAAGCTGCTTGTTCCACAGTCATTCTCTCTCTCCATCTGTCATGTTTGAAGCTGCTGAAGCAGTTGCTGAATACAGGTTGTGCTGACAGCAGTCTTTGAGATTTTAGAATTAAGGCAATCATGTGAAAGCATTATTATTCATCTCACAGTTCTGGATGTCTGCAGTTTCCACCACGATGCCCATCCCGTCTGGAGCTTTTATGCCTGTCTTTGTATTGGGTAGGTCACTGGTATTATTTATTTATTAGTGGCTGCTATTTATGGATATTTTCTCATTTATTTAAGGATCCTTTTAACATACAGTGGGATCCAAAAGAAACCATGTTGCCATGCTGGGATTTTAGATCTATTTCAAATTTATAAAATGTATAAAAATAATTTGTTGATTTGAAGATTTTGAACAAATAAATGTTTTCAAAGAAATGAGTGTTATTTACAATATATAAATATATATAAGACTTTTTTATAAATAAATATTTTTGTTTTTACACAATTTTAGGACACTAATCAAATAAGTATTTTTTTGGTAAAACAAATAATTTAATTACATTTTTACATTTATTGTAATTAGAAAAAAAATCAATCATTTTCAGTAGCAGTCTCAGACTTGGATCTCACTCTAAATATTTACATTCACTTTGACTTACAGAAATTAGCCATGCAGATAATTTTTTTTATTTTATTTAATTTATTTTCATTTTATTCTTTTATTTTACTTTATGCAATAATATTCAACAGCTAAATATGTACATTCACTTATTAGACTGAAGTTAGTCAGACATTTTTTATTTTATTTATTTTTGTTATCAAATTTTTTTATGCAACAATTTTCGCTAGCTGCATGTCCCAGACTTTCAGATCTCAGGGTAAATATTTAAATGCACTTGTTACACTCACATAATTAATTTTTTTTTTACTTTCATAGAAATGTTATATTTTATTTCTTCTTTTTTTTTGAATATCCACTGCAATGTCTTTACAGGTGCTGCATTCGGGCGCTTAGTGGGTGAGATCATGGCTACTCTCTTTCCTCACGGTATCCTGTTTGATGGAATACTGTACCGCATCATCCCTGGAGGGTACGCTGTCATTGGTCAGTCATCCTTTCCTCCTCTTCCAATCCACCACTCTTACCTAATGTGTGCTCATATTGTGCTTATGATGTCACTTCCTGTTCCTATCCTTTCTTCTCTTAATCTCTTATCTTCCGCTGCATGTGTCCATACTCTCTCCACTCATTATGTCACCCCTGTCATGACCCTGTCTTACAGCTCTCCATCTTTCCTTCCTGGTACTCTATTGTTTTCTCCCTGTTCCTGAAGGTGCAGCGGCTCTGACGGGGGCCGTCACTCACACCGTTTCCACCGCGGTGATCTGCTTCGAGCTGACCGGTCAGATCTCTCACATCCTTCCCATGATGGTCGCCGTCATCCTGGCCAACATGGTAGCGCAGGGTCTGCAGCCATCACTGTACGACTCCATCATCCAGGTCAAGAAGCTGCCCTATCTCCCAGAGCTGGGCTTCGGCCACATAAGGTGCGCAGACATCACAAACACCAGCACTATGTGCTCCACGTGTATGCATGGCTCAAACCGCAACCAGGTTCCCTCACCCTTGCATGCACACAGCATCTCAAAGTCCTTGTGATTCATTAGCAGCAGGAACTGTTAGTGAATACACTTGTTAACGAGGGGCAGCAACATGAAGTTTTGGCACCCTTCCAGCTAACACTGAGCCGCTCCACATGCATTGGATTTGGGCTATTGTTTCTGTATTAGAGCAATGCATAAAATTCATTAGCATTCTGATGCATGGACATTTAGACAATCCTTTATGATTCACTCCTCCTCTTCTTCATGCTGAATTAAATCTAGTATTGCCACCTGTTGTTCTGTAGCGTTTGCTACTTCAGTTAAGCGAGTGAAAGTGGAGCAGGCATATTGAGTGGAGGCAGGGACTGATTTGCATATTCATTGGTCTAAATACTGTATGCTAAAAGAGGTAAGGGTGTAGAGTTAAATTTAAGCCATTTTAAGTCATGAAGAAATACTTTTAAAAAAGGAAATAAAAAAAATATGACTTTAAATGCTATAAGTTAATTTAGACATCAGTACAACATTATAATGTACAGTGTAGAGTTACAGTAAAACATAATGGGATTACTTAAAATAAAAGTTAACCAGTGAGATGTCAGCTAGTTTCCGAGGTCTTTTAATTTATCTTGATGTACTAAAATAATATTACAAGTTATTTAGACATTTAAAAACAATAAAAATTACAAAACACAATTACTAAAAATGTAACATTCTGCATGACCATGCAGAAAATATAAAAATAAAATCTAATTCAAAATATTTGTAAAAAACGATAATACTTCTTAATCTTAATGATACTAAAATAACACTGGTACAGTATGAAAAAAAATTAAGGGTATTTTTTTTTGGGGGGGGGGGGGTAAAATTATGACTATTATTACTGGGCCTAATATGGTACAGTATGTGTCATTATTTTACCCATATTACCAAAGCAGCCAATAAGTTTGATGAAATGTGACATTTTCTGCTTCCTTTTAAAAGCATATTTATTTTACTAACTATACACTTTTATATATAGTAAGTGCATTTTATTATTTGGATTAAATATTGTACATCTCTTGAACAGTTAGAATAGACCATAGACCACCGGTCTAGAGTTAATAACCTTTTTAAGCTCTGTCAACCAGCCTTTAGCCTGTGAAATTACCACACAGTTTCTGTTTTCCTGCAGCCAGTATAATATCTTCGTGGAGGACATCATGGTGAGGAAAGTGAAGTTTTTATGTTCCCACTCTACATACAGAGAAGTACTGCATTTGCTGGACTCGACCTCTTTAAAAACCTTCCCACTGGTCGACTCCAAAGGTAATGTCACGTAGGCTGTCTAGACAATTTCTTGAGTCTAATTACATTTCCTATTATGGCATTTTTCTAGCTGCATGCAGTCTACCAAGGTGAGCTATGAATTAGTATTTTGTTTCAGTCCTAAAGCTCTGTTTAAAAACCTAACAAGCTATCAGCCTCATGTCGTTTGCTTAGACACATGAAGTTGCTTCTTTATAGAATTTCAAATCAGTCAGGACCTGTATGAGGCCTATCTCTATACAGCAGTACAGGTTTTGGAACAGAGCCCTAGTGTCAGAAACCATTTTAATACTCATATGTAACTGGCTTCTGAACTCACTTCACCTTCAACAGAATCTATGATTCTATTGGGCAGCATTGAGCGGTCTGAGCTTCTCGCCCTCTGTGATTGGTGGCTGTCAGCAGAGAGGCGGATCCTAACACAAGGACAGAGCTCACAAGGCCAAGTGCCTTGTGCCAAAATCAGCTGGGAATCCTTTGCCTTTGTTGATGAGGAAGAAGAGGAGAATGAAGATGATAAGGTCTATCTATCTATCTATCTATGATTCCCATCCATCCATCCACCCATCAAAACACAACAGGGAACTGCTTTGCTTAGAAAATATAATTTAATAAATAATAATAAAATTACATTACATAATAGTTTTTTTTTATTTTTCCTGAAACTTTGCTTTTGCATGCCTTTTCAAAATGACAGTTTGTACTTACTCTTCTCTGTGAAATGTTTAGACGATACCGGTTCAAGAGGAAAGAAACGGTCCTGTGCCTCCACCCAAACCTTCAGAACCATCCACCAATCACACGTCTCCCGGTGAGAAACTCTCCAGCAAACATAACTGAGCCCTCCTCTTTAGAAACCTTAATAAACCTCAGGCAAGCACTTCTAGTGAACAGGCATCTTGAGGCCATATGAGTGATACTCATCCTTTAATCCGCCTTCCGTCTCTTCCATTTTTTTCTTCTCTCTCCTCCTCTTCTTGCTTAGATAAGGGTCCTTCTCCGTCTTTCAGGAGAATTTTACGTAACTTCTTTTCATCCTCTTCAGAACGACACACAGAAGGTCAGCCACAGGTACATTGTTAGTGTCTATAAGTCCCTTGTGAAAACCTGTGTGTCTGACTTGCCCTCAGCATGTATGAAATTTTAATGTAAGGTCGATAAAATGAGAAGAGCCAATGTGTTGCTAATGGTCTGCATTAATATTCATCAGTGTTTTTCAAGGACATGTGCGGTTAAAGGGAAGTGAATGGTCTTCCATAGAATGTGTCAATATGCAAATATTCTTGCTGAAATGTTAATGAGTTTGAATACTTGGTTTAAATGCACCATGCCATGTGTAATATAATTATTTTTTCACCCTAGGAGCCTTACCCTCCACCTTTAACTGATACAATGACACCAGAACAGGTATTACCAATACTATTAGTAATAAGCTTCCGGGTAGATATTAAAGCATGAAAGGAAATTATATTAATGTAGGTTCTGGATTATTGTTAGATGTTTTAATACTGCAGAAGAATTGCTAAAATAAAACTAGGCATTGCACAGTTGAAGCTTTACGTGGTTTTGATTTGGTCACATAGATCAAAGTCTGGGAGGAGACAGAGATGGACAAACCTCTAGATATCGATCAAATCAGAATAGACCCCTCCCCCTTCCAGCTGGTTGAGAGAACATCACTGCATAAGGTGAGAGACATGCCAAATCAAGTCAAGTCATTTGAGATGTCTCTTTGTGCATTATACAAAACATACTGTGTAATAAACACGAAAATATAACAGAGTTAATGTTGCAAACTTCATCAGTTATGAAACAAATACAAATTCGAAGTCAGTTCAGAGTTGATTCAGTTCAGCTCAATAACAGCATCGATGTTGCAATGCTCATCAGTTCATCAAAAAAAGGGTGGTTGTGTACACACATTTCAGTTCAAACAACTTGTAAAAGTGCATGTAGCATCCGATGACCCCTTTAAACCAAATGCGTCAAATGTAACATTCTTTTCACTCCATTTGTCCTGTTGACAGACGCATCTGTATACTGTATCCAGTGTAGACAAGATAGAGGCAGTGATTGAAATTTCTGTTCTGCATTCAGCCTAAATAAATGTCAAGCCATCCACACACATAAGTTCACAACCCTGGCAAGGGTGATCGCGGAAATAAGTGAAGATGACACACAAGCATATTCAAACAAAATGAAAAACAAAAACATGGTCAAAAGCATTTTTCAAATATTGCTTAGTGCACGTTTAAGCAGACAACAGACATACTTCTGTGCAAAAGAAATCAAGGGAAATTTGGTTTCTCATTTCATTACTCCTTTAAATGACATTGTTAAATGTACGTAATGTAGCAAATCTCAAAATTAATCTATTTTTCATAATGTACATTGTTGTGATCCCTAAATTCACTTAGATTTAAAATGAATAATTTCAGTTGTAGTATTTACATTTAAATGAAATAAAATAGTTTAAATTTTATTTTGCAGTATGTTAAATAACGTTACATTTAATTAGTATAATTATTTAATATTTTAAAATAATTATTGGCTTATTGTATCAGCCAAAATTCTAATGATATATTCCTATTTATTGTTTTTTCTTTTTTTATTATTAGTCAAAACCCTTTAACCTAAAGTATAGAGATTTTTTGTTAATATTTCAATAATTCAACAACACTTTTGCATGTTCACAGTTCACTGATGTCTGTAAATAGTCACATGGCACACAGGTAAAAAAAACAAGAACGACACATTTTTAAATAATATATAAAATAGTATATTTTTAGCAAGCGTTTTATTTAATTTTTTTATTGTACAGTTATTTGTTTGTTTATTTATTTACATTTTACATTTAATTTAGTAATCATTAAATTTTTGTTAACTCACAAACTTCAGTTTGGAAAACACTTGCATAATTGGAACACATTTTTTTCATTTAAGCATGGTGATATAAAATTGTTCTGCTCATTATATCTTAATGATATAGAAGGTCAATAAAAACACTTTTTCCCCCCAGACTCATACCCTGTTCTCTCTGCTGGGCCTCAGTCATGCCTATGTAACCAATACTGGAAAACTAGTGGGAGTGGTGGCACTGAAAGAGGTAGCTCATCCAACCATCAGTTGTCATGGCTAGTTAATTCTTCTTTTCCAGATAGTCTAACCCTTATTTCTTCTTCTGCATCAGCTTCAAAAAGCCATTGAAGGCTCCACACGCAGTGGCGTACGCTTGCGCCCCCCTCTTGCCAGTTTCCGTGACACAAATCGCAAAGCTTCGAAGCCTCCTCAGGCCTCCTCCCCTCCATCCTCCCCCGGCTCCACCACAGCTCCCTCCTCAACTCTGTCTGCACCCGTGGTCCCTCACGTCCATTCCCCGAGCCCAGCGGCCCCAGTGCAGCAAGAGGAGGAGGAGATGGAGGTGTGGATTGAGGGCGTGAAACGCGAGGTGATCGTGGGGAACAGCAGAAGCACGATGACTGGAAGCAGTAGTGGCAGCAGCAGCGGGACAGGAAGTAGTGACAGTGAGACAGGAAGTCCCGACAGCAGCCCAGCCCTACCGCCCTCCTCTCCTCCACCCCCCATCCCTCTTTCCACCCTGCAGCCCGTCCCGGAGAACAAGGAGGGTGAAGAAAACGAGGACGAGGAGCCCCTTTAGAACAAGTAAAGTTTGTTTTTCTTTTATTTAAGGGGTGAACAGTGTACTTTTGTTCACTTTTATTTTTATATAACATTTTCATGTTTTTTTATTCATGTGCTGCATTTCAAAGGTTTCAAACTGTCTGTTATTTTCCTGAGTCACACTTAGTTTGTTCTCCTGCTCTCTTTTCTGCTTCCTTTTCCTCTATTCTCTTGACTCTTTGTTTCCCCTATACATTTCCGTAAATAACTTTATTTTCCTTTTTTAAATTTCTGCCTCTTTTTCTTTTTTCCACTTAAGGGGAAGGAGGAAGAAGTAAAGAGTTCTCTTCTTATTTCTCCTCTTCCTCTAAAATTTTCTGTATATTTTATTTTCGTCTTTCTTGTTTTTCCTCTCACTTTTCTACTCACACTTGCGCTGTTTATTTCTCTTTCCTCTAAATATTTCTGTAAATAAATGTCATCTCTTCCACTACCACTTGCTCTTCCTCCTTTTTTTCCTTTTCCTCTAAAAAAATAAATAAATCTGTAAATGAATATAAACTGCCCCATGGGATTATGTTCAGATTGGTGCTCTTTTTTTTACTCCCCGATAACACTTCTTATATTTCTTGACATTCAGTAGTTTAATGTTACACTGCTGTCAAAAAAAAAAAAAAAAAATCTTCAAACATTTAATGATTATATTTTTAAATATATATATATAATGTTTATTGGAGCACTAAAACATGAACATTTTTATTACTGACAAAAATGATCATGTTGAACCAGGTTTACATGCGCCAGATTTCAGACCTCATGAAAACACTTGAAGTCTTCATACACCCGGATCATTTCATATGAACCCTTTCTTAAAGGGTATTAACCCTTTTATGTTATAAAATATACAAAATCAATTTCCAACAAAGAATATTTGCACTGCATTGTTAGTAGTTGTCAAAAATATCTTTATAAGAAAACATGGCCAGCAGGTGGCACTTTGAGGACCTCTTCAGAATCTGAACTTTCTTTTCACCTGGAACAAATTTTCCTTGTGCCCTTTTCCAGTTCAGGGTGTGCGCACTGTCCTTTCTTAATGAAACCCTTTATGTCCTGCCTTCATCTATCCTTAATTTTCTGAAATCTCTCTCAGGTGTCTCTCATGTCTTTAAACCAAGGACTGTCTGCTGTTTATGAACAATCTGTTAGTTGATATGATCTGCTGTCTTCTTTTAAACGACACAGTTATTTTAATGTAATTTTATATCTGTTCAGTCTGTGAGCAATAACTTGATTGGCCTCCATTTTTGTTTGTTTGTTTGTTTTTGTCATATTTATTAATTTATTTATTCTCTTTCCTTCTTGGCGTGATGAGATATCGACAGAAAAATGTTTGATTCTTAATGTAGCTTTGAAACATTGATTGTTTTTGTCTCATATCTTCCAAGAATGATTAACAATTCAATAAACTGATACATTTGAATTAAAAAACTTTTATCGTATAATTTTAAGATTAGTCAGCTATGTGGAATGATAAATGATGATGTTTTTTTTTCATATATGTGTAAACTAATGAACTGATTCAGTGAAACTGTAAGAGAGGTCTTAATATATCTAAACAATTTACTGATAACTCTCTCTAGCCGTTAACAAATGAGACAGACCTTCACAATAAGGATTTTATTTACAGCACATTAAAATGCACATGATTTAGATGAGGTTACAGGATGACACCGACTGGAGTTGAAGAAACTGCAAGATCGCTATACCTAGCTTTATTTTATATTCCTCAATAATCAAAACCGCATCGACATTCTGCACTAAATGCATCATATTTCACAGAATATGACAGAAATATGTCCTTGTGGCATCATTGCTGTCAGCTGATAATGTTGCCATCTTTTGGACATGTCACAAAGCGCTCTGACATTGAAGATGCTGAGAGTGTACTTCTAACAGAATCTCATTTTGTTCGTTAAACACGAGAGGTCATCCACTTCAATCTTTCTCATTTCGCCTGCTCTCGAGATTTGATTCCAAACCCAACGACTAGATCTGTGAAAATGACTCTCGTTCGGCAGACGCTAGTCCTACGATGTTGGAAATATCACAAAGGATGACAGCTCGCAGGCCTCGTTAATTTAGAAAAATAAATGTTGCCTCAGCATTGCATAACGGCATTAATCAAAACTCTCAAAAACATCGAAGAATAAAAATCATTGCTAAACCAAATGCCTTCTAACTCTAAATTAGTGTTAATGTTGCCACATCCAAAATGTTTTTTTTTCTCTCTCTCTCTCTCTTGGAGCGTATATAAGTTTCGACACAGGTTTGAGATGTGCACCCTAGTAGTCGAGTGCACTTCTTTCTGCAGCAGGTATTTCATTTACAGCTTATTAAATAATTAGTGGAAAGCCTGCAAGCATTAACCAGAAAAGCACCTTCTGTTTCATTTCCTTCCACAGTCGTATGGTCTGTTGTGACAAAAACATACTGTGACCGAACATGTCATCTAGCCCATTACCACATGATTACGATACTGAGGTAATGTGAGTTCATCTCTTTGCATTAAGTCAGCTACAAGGAAAGCTAAAACGTAAATAACATGGAAAATATGCATGGCATAAATGGCTTCTACATATTAGTTCACCAAAAATGGACCCATGATTCTCAGTTTGGTTTCCCGTAGTCTCAGACTCAACTCTTCAAAGTTTGCTCCTCTTTCTGCATGCAAAGATTAATGGAACTTCCCAGAATGATGACGGTGACTCTTCAGTTTGCCTTTTGTTGTTCAGTGCAAATCAATATTGAGCAGCTCAGCCAGGCAGACAAACACAGACATCGATGAGAAAGAACGTAGAACGGAAGAAAACCGGGCTGTCGCTAAGAAGATAGGCAATACATTCGTTTATGTCCATAGTAGTGCATAAGTCTTAGTAACAATACAGTTAGGATGTTGAAAAGGGCAGCACTGTTTCCATTTGGGCAGTATTGTGCTTGGATATATTAAGAGCAAAACATGTTTTCCAGGGTGTGTACGTGTGTGTGCATCAGTGTTTGTGTGAGTGTGTGTGTGCGTGAATGTGTTGGAGGTACACTGGGGAAACTTCACGCAAACGGCAAATTCGTAATGTTTTTTCAGAATATACCTTTAAAGACACATACATTCATACATTCATACTAACATACAGTACATACATGTTATATATACATACAAATACATATTGTTTCATTGGCTTTTAGTTTTATTACAAAAATCAATATATATTATTACTATGTGGATATTGTTAATTCAGTCACTTAAATACTCCAAAAAAAAAAGAAAACAAATGCATGCACTTTCTTTTGGTTGTATTGATTTCTCAGTATTGCACTCTTCGTTTTCATTTGCAAGCGGCCTTGGACGTCAGCGCTCCTGCCATAAAACAGCAGCAGCAGCACATGTAATGCATCATCCCGGCTTTGACGCTCTCCCACGTTTAGTCTTTAAATGCGCCCTCCGCTCAGTGCATGTTCTTTCAGCGTTTAATAACGAATAAATCTGTTCCTGATGTGACAGTCCGTATGAGTACACATCTGGGGTAAAAGGGTGTATACGATAAGCTTAACTTGTTGATTATTTCACAGACGGTTTTGTTTTTTGTTCTTTTAGCTGCCCCTTGATTTGAACCATCAGTTGGTTGCCACCACGACAACAGCCCCATCCTCCACCTCTTCTTCCTTCTCCTCCAGCGATTGGATGACGCAGGATGTGACCTCATAGGTCATGTGCTCAGCCACTGGCTCTGCTGGTGCTCGCCCTGGGCTCATGCCCCCAGGTGGGGTAGAGTCCTCTCTTTGAGGGGGAGGGGTCAGGGCAGGAGTTACGGATGTCAGCTCGGGTTCGAGGGTGAGTGTTATGTCATCATCCTTGAGAAAGAGAGGGAAAAAAATAAAGGAATAGTTTATAGAATGTGATGAAAAATGTACAGACCCTCGGGCCATCCAAGATGCAGATGAGTTGATTTTTTTCATCAAAACTGATTCTGAGAAATGTAGCATTACATCACTTTCTCACCAGAGGATCCTCTGCAGTGAATGGGTCAAAACATCACAATAATTCACAAGTAATCCACACCACTCCAGTCCGTCAATTCATCTCTTGTGAGGCAAAAAACTGCATGTTTGTAACAAACAAATCCATCGTTAAGGAGTTTCAACTTTAAACCATAATTTTTGGCCTAAATACCAGTCCATAATCCATTATAATGCTTCTTCCAATGGAAAAAGTCTATTGTCTTTTCACATAAAAATCCACCAACATTTTAGTTTAGAAATGTTTTGGACAGTTTTTGCTTGTACTGTTTGCTTGGTCTTTGATCTGTGCATTTTTCGCTCCTTATTCAGACAAGATTACATTTTAAGTGGAAAAAGCAATATTACGGATAATTTGTATGTTATCCGGAAGCAGTAGTTTGAAGTTGTAAACACAGTTTTTCGTTTCACAAGACATTCATTGATAGATGTGTGGATGTTTTTTATTAGCTGTTTGTACTCTCGTTCTGACGGCACCCATTTACTGCAGAGCATGCGTGCTAAATTTTTCCAGATTTTTTCTAATGAAGAAACAGCCTCATCTGAATCTAGGATGTCTAAGGGTTAGTACATTCTCACTGAACTGTTGGTGAAGGAAGTGGAAATAAAATTTTCCCACCTTGGCTTCCTCCTCCTCTTGGATGCATTCGGTCTCCACCACAACAGATTCCTCACCGAACACTTCAGTCATTCCCATTTCGGCCATGGTCATGCCCATTTGTCCCATCATCTCTACCTGATGGGGCTCCACCTGAGCTGCCGCCCACAGGTCAGCCAGTCTCGGGTGAGTGGGCGGGCCCAAACTGTGAATAGTGCTGTTGGGCGTGGCTTGTAAGGAGTGGGAGGCGCTGTGCAGTCGATATTCCAAAGACTTCAAGAGGTATGAAGGAAAAAGTAAGAATCGGTAAAACTCTGAAGCAAAAGATATAATAAAAAATTGTACTGAACGTCTTTAATGAGGGAAATAAGGAAATTAACTCTACTATTAACAAGCACTGCAATCAATACAATTGAATTTTTTAATCAAAATATTTACAACTATTTTATTTCAAATTTTGATTAGTGATGAATTTTGATAGTATTTTAAAATACATTTCTTAGACTGCATTCATTTGATCGAAAACACAATAAACAGTAACATTTTGAAATATTATTACAATTTTAAATGGATTTATATATTTTAATATATATTTAAGTGAATTGGTGGGTTTTTGTTAAATGTTAACCAAAATTATCCAAATTAAAAGAATCAAAAACTTAAACTACTTCAGTCTGTGTGCACTGAATTTATTCAATACACGAGTATCACAATTTGAGTTGAATTACTGAAATAAACAAACTTTTCCACAACATTCTAGTTTAATGAGATGCACCTGTTTTTCAAAATATAACTTATTCTGTGATGCCAAAGCTGAATTTTCATTCTATGCAAATTTGTACCTCAATAAGCTTTTTTAATTACATATATTACACATTATTATTTACATATAATCATAATTATTTTAAAATGATTTGAAAGAATTTCTAATCAAGCACTGAATAGTCTTCCCACAGAGACGTAACACCTGAACTCTTTTCAGTCATAGTCAATGCTGTTCTAAATACAGCAAGACCACCTACAGTGCCTCCCTAGATGACACCTGGCTAAAAGAGGTCAAGTAGAAGAGCTAAACACAACTCAGTGAGCATGTAAACATGGCAGCATGTCAAGCTGTGTGTTTTCTGACCTGTTGATACTGCAGGAGCTGCTGCTGCTGCTGGTACTGCTGATACTGTTGGAGCTGCTGTAGCTGATTCTGCTGCTGCAGTGTCAGCTGCTGCTGCTGTAAATAGTGGGTGGAGCCATCATAACCCTCTCCTGAAGCCCCACCCGCCATGATATAAGAGCCAGCAGCAGGAGAAGCCACACCCGATGGCTCGTTGCTGATTGGCTCCCATGCATCAGAGGAGGTAAGACAGTAAAGGCCTTGAGAGACGTAGGTGTGAGGCCACACATCTGCGGAGGAATGATGCAATGGCTGGTCTGAAGAACAGAGACGGAAACAAAGAGGTAGACGGAAAGTCAGAAGGTAAAGGGCAGAATTCAAATGCAGACTGGAACTCAAGTGGTTTCTAGAAAAATAACTATATCAGCGTCCACACCAATTAATAATAATGTTCTGTTTATTATAAGTGTGTGCTGCAGTTGTCGTCTGCTGCTTTAAATGCTCAAGCTCTTTATAGTAGGATGCATTCTGATTGGCTGTCAATGTTTATATCATTCATCAGCTGGGAAAAAAATAGTTCTGAAGGTGATTCCAAAGATAACATTCCTCTGTGTCATTATAAATCTTACTGTGATGTGGACTCAGCTATTCTTTTAAATTTAAAATGATTTTTTTACCGAAATCTTTACCAGTATTGGTACAGTTATCGTACTTGGTGTGAAAGGACCTTAGATTCGAAAATGTATAGAATTCCTACATTGCATGCATAATTATCAGGAAAGTTGATAATCTGATCATATTTTTCTTTTCCCAGAAGGCAATACTTATGCAATACTAGATTTTACAAAGTTAAGGCATGACCGTGGGACAGCAAAATACAGGAAAAATAACGCACAAGAAAAGAAAAGGCACATGTTAACTGCAAAAGAAATAAGCATTAAGGGGAAGAATTAGGTGTGAAACCATCAGGAACCTTTAAGTCTCCATTGCCACCATTTTCCAGAACTGCAACCTATTTGAAGTCTCCAGAAGCGCAATGTGTCAGGTTCTCAGAGACTTTGCTTGTTTAAAAAATCCCCAAAATGACCCTCACTTAATAAGAATCACAAGCTGAAGTGTTGTGAATTGCATGAAGACTGATTTTTTATAGGCTTTATAGACAACGTGACTCTTGAAGGACCAGCATCGCTCATCCTCTTGTACCACTCTTTCAAGAATTTATCTTCCAGAATCAGTTTTGGGAGTTCATTTTTATTCCATCTACTGTCCTGAAAAGTCTTGCAAAGATGGAAGTCAGTGGGAGCCAAAACTTTTTTTGTTACCAACATTCTTCAAAACGTTCCTCAAAGAAAGCCATATGAGGGTGAGTAAATGGCACACTTTTCAATTTGATTGGATTATTGCTATAAAAATGTTTATAATCATGGTTTTTCATCATTAAAATTCTCCGCTACACAAAATCCTCATTATTTTGACATAATCAGGCCAAAGAGAGTTTTTTTTGTTTGTTTGTTTTACTCTTCAAGCCAGGGCTTGTGAAAGCTGAACCTCAGGAAAACTACTGTTCTACGATTCTCCCCCATCGCCTTTGGGCCTGCAGCTGGCATCTCTGACACATCTCCACACAATAAATAAAGTAGTGGCAATGTGCTCTAGACCTGTCAAGTGGACTGGAAGGCACATCAGTCAAGGCTAGGTAAACAACATAAATCAAATCTGCAGAAGTATCCGAGCGCTCACATCAGTGAAGCATAGCGGTGTGGTTATGAGACTCCGGTCCAAAGATGCAGACAGTTCTTACTGCAAGAGCAGCTTAATATTCAGAGGCTTTTGAGCTGCCAGTGTAATAATCATGTGAGGATGTGCTTAAGACGTCTGTGCTTGTAATATCTGAGCAGTGGATAAACAAAGGATTGTTCTTTTCATCTAAAGTCAAACAAAAGGCAGAAACTTAGATGTAACATAACAGAAATCCTAAATCACTCCAACAATGTCTTCATTGTGTTATGGCATGAGGTGGTTATTTGTGAGCCTCACCTCTGCTGGTGATGCTCTCCTGGTTAACCTCACTGAGGTGAGCCACGCTGCCCTGGTTGGAGTCGGCACAGAGACTCTCTCCTTCCATCGAGTTCCAGGCAAAGAGTGTGGCCTCGGAAATGGCAAGCTGCTGCATAATGCCTGCAAAAAAGCAAGATAACGATTTTGATGAACAAACATTTTAAATATATACAGATTCTTAGTGGGTGGCTGACTCCACTAAACGCTTACCAACTCTTATTTTGAAATATATATACAATACTGTTCAATAGTTTAGGTTTTTTTTTGTTTTGTTTTGTTTTTCGTAAGAAAATATCAGAAAGGATGCTTCTTTCTTGATCTTTCTTGTCAAAGAATCCTGAAAAACAAATTTAAGCAGCACAAATGTTTTCAACACTGATAATAATTATAAATGTTTCTTGACCACCAAATCAGCATATTACAATAATTTCTGAAGGATCATGTGACACTTTGCCCTCACAGCAATAAATTATATTTTAAATTAGTGCTGTCAAGTGATTAATCACATCCAAAATAAAAGTTTTGTTTACATAATATCTGTATGTGTACTGTGTTTATTTATTATGTATATATAAATACAAACAAATGCCTGTATGTATTTAGGAGAAAATTGTATTTGTATATATTAAATATATTTATTTATAATATAAATTATATAAATATAAATAAAGATATTTACATACATGTATTTTCAAAATATATACTGTATGTGTGTTTTTATATGTATTCATAACAAATACACAGAACACACATGTAATTATGCAAAAAAAGTTTTGGATGCGATTATATAAAATATATATAAATATATAATATATATATATAAAAATATAGATAAATATATTTAAAATGCTTTTTAAATTGTAATATTTTACAATATTACTATTTTACTGAATTGTATTCATAAATACAGCTTTGAGCATAAAATAACTTTTTTAACAGTAGCAAAAATAATTGTGGGAAAAACAATAAATTGTAACAAAGGTCTTTGTTGTAAACAAAAATATATTATTATTTATTACGATAAATTGCACATTATTAGTCCCTTTTACCTTTTTTTTTTTTTTTACTCATACATTATAGTACACATTATACATTTTTGTAAAATAATAAGCATCTTTAAAACAAGATAAATTGACCAGAGAAGCAAAACTGCATGAGACATTGAGACTTCAAGAAAATATATAGTCAATATACTGTACGTACTTTTGTAATACATACATTTTTTCTGTTCTTTTTAAGGGGGAAAAAACTTGATTATATGAGGTTTAAGCTTAAAATGAAACCCAAATATACTGATAATTTTTTATTATTACTGAAAACATTATTTAAAATTCCTTTAACACTATAATATTTTAATTTAATACACTGTTTTCAACCTGTACCACAACTAATTGTGAAAAGGGGGGATGCCATTTGTGTCTGGTGACTAGAATATATATTTTCCAATCATCTCAATGTCTTCAGTCAATCTTCTCACCCGCTGCCATTCGTGCCTCTTTTTCTCCATCACTCAGGTCACAATAGGCATCATTTTCAAGCCGTCTCTCTCGCGCGCGGATCAGATTGGAGCGTCCCGCTCCCCCTTCTGGCCCTGCAGATGGTTGACCCCAGCTCTGCCACTCAATCATGTGGGCCACACGACCCTGAGCCATGGCAGTGGGCTTGGTCACTTTGTCCTTCATTGATCTGGTAACTCCTAAAGAGAAAGAAACACAAGTCAGAACCTGTACAGACTCCGCATGGAGCTGCAGAAAGGGGCGAAATGAAAGCAGCCAGGCAGTGCACTATTCTGTTTAATCACGTTACTACAGTAAACTACTGCAAGGCTCTGTGGATGATAACACCTGAATGAGTGATTATGAATGAGCTACAGTCTGTTGATTTGATCCATCGCTGTGCGAGCGGTGAGAGAGATGCGATTGGTTGACCATCTTTAATGAATTACATGAGACTCATAAGCTTTTATGCATGTATGAATAATTAGAGCCGAACTTCTAAACATTTCCTTTAAACAAAATGGCTCATTAGCATGCAAATATCTCGTTCGAACAAGAGACGCATTCGGGGGAAAGCTCTGAATGCAAAATAGAGTTAAAAACAAGGAGGTCTGATGGTAACCTCATCGATGGTGGTGTGATTTTTCTCGAGGCTGCTGACAATGATAAAAACCCCATCTGATGAAGTGACTGCTCTCTTTAAATACTTTAATAAATCACTTCTGTTCCAGGGGGAAAACAATCTAAAGGTATCACTTGAGCACTTCACCCCATTTTCAAGCTTTTAAGAAAAACAAGAGAAAAACAAAAGATACAAGACATTAAATCGAGAGATATACAGATACCTACGTTTCCAGAAACCTGTTGTGACCATGAGTAGTATCCATTAAAAAAACGACAACACGACACACTACTGACCAAGAGTTTACTTCACAAAAGAGCACTTCACCTCACAAAACCACAAACACACTACAATACACGGCTGGCATCACAGCGAAAGACTACATTTCCCAGCAGCAAACATGTGGAGATGGATAGTGCACTTACGTCAACCGTTTTGTGTGAACTCTTGTTGGGTCTGACTGGGGATTTCATCAATGGCTAAAGAGGCCATTGACATGCACTATATAATGGAGGAGGCAGGTGATGAAACTGGAAAGGGAGGGGGACCCACAGGGGCAGCCATGTTGGCTCCAATCGCCATCTCCTCCTCTGGAGCCAACATGGGGTTGGTTACCAGCTACCAGGACAGACACACACCTGACACACCTGTCAGAGAGGACTTAGCCAGAGCCCCAATCCCATAGGAGTTGGAGTTGGTGTTCCGCTTCAGACGGGGCAAAATGGAGGTGGTGTCCTCCATGGACAGCTGACGAAAGAAAGAAAGAAAGAAAGAAAGAAAGAAAGAAAGAAAGAAAGAAAGAACAGCAAAAGTTAGAGAAGTAGGAGTAAAAATCAATTAAAGCTATAAACCACAAAAATCACTAACACACTGCCTCATCTGGCTTATTGCTTTCATTATACACCAGCAATGGCACTGATAAAGGACACCAAGGCTCAATAAATAATTATATTTGTTATTCATAACTGAGAATAAACAATAATTCCGCCAGGTAATATAGTTTAATTAGGTAGCCTAATAGTAAACTTTTTGTGGTAACAAAACTAAAAGCAACGAAAATGTTGTCATCATTTACTCATCATTACTTAATTTGTTCACTCGGAATGAAAGGAATAGAGGATTGGAGCTATCAAGCTCAAAAATGACTAAAAATTAACCATAAACATGATTCATTCAACAATACTCTGAATCTTCTACAGAAATTTAGTAATTTTATAGGCCAATCAGACTGAAATCATTCGCCCTATTTATCAAGTTAATTAGAAAAGTAGTGAAGGCCAAGTCATAACCCAATCTTTTGTTGTTGTTTTTTTGTTTTTGTTTTTTGAGGATTTTAAATATTTTGATTCAGTTCAGAAGGGCTGTCACAATTTTAAAAATCATCGACTGTAGGTTGTCCTTGTTGAGTAAGGTTCCGGCAAAATACCTTTAGTGGCGCAGCATGACAGACAAGAATTCATTACCATTTTCTAACAGGCTGCATGATATATTAAACCAATTTACACATCATAATAAAGCTCAATGTGATTGTGAATTCACTATTCAATTAAATATATGCAATGCAGGTTTAATATATGCACTTTAATTATTTAATGCATGTTTATTACATATCTGAGTGCTCTGTTCACAGTAAATGCTGCTCCACACAAACTGTTATCCCATACATGTGTGGAGCGTCTCAAACTTTGCATATTGCTGTGAGTTTGGGTTTATTATAACCATTTCATCAGATTTGTAAGGTAAATCACAGGAGAATACATCTTTATCTTTCTCAACATAGCAAATTAATGGTTCATTGCAATTTCGACATAGGCTAATTGCTCAAACCTCACGCTGAGTTAACATGTTTTGATGTCCACATATTCAGGAAATGACAGTAGCTGTAGCTTTTCTATCATAAAGAAATGTCCACATATTAAACTTTAAGTGTATATTTGAATTAAATGTTGTTTAGTAAACATTAGACAATGATTCATTCGCGCAGTGTAAAAACAATTGTAAGGCCATTGTCGCCCACTGTCGCATTGTCGTTTTGTTTGATATAATGCATGATGTACATTAGTTCTATTGTTTATAATACATTATGCATTTTCAAAGTTTTTTTCTTCAGTAAAACCATATGACTACTTGCTTTTGATACTTTGTTTGAAATAATTATTACTAACTTATTGCTTTAATATATGTATTTTAAGTAATTTTATGGCTATTGTTTGCTTAGGTCAATTTTTATTACCAAAAAATTATTATACAATTATTATCATTATCTATTACTTGATTGGGCGACTTGATCAACCGATTACTCGACTGACAAAATAATCATTATTGACAGCCCTAACTTAGTTCACAATAATTTGGTTAAGGTTGACTGTTGTCTTTCATACAAAACGTTATGGTGGTTTTAGAAGCTTGAAAGCTCAAGTCTGCATTCACTGTGATTGCATGGGAGAAAAAAAAACTGAACTGAACTCAAATGAAAATATGTTGAAGAATAAAAATAAATTAAAGCTAAATAGAAAATAAAAAACAAAACCTAATAAAAAATGACTAAAGTACTAGAATTACAATAATAAAATGTGACTATAAAAGTTCATTCAAAATATTAATACATGATATAATCGTTTTAAAAAAAGCTAACATCACTGGTAAGAATCATAAACTTCTGATGTATTAACTGTTCTTTTTTCAATTTAAGGTGAGAGCAGATGTCACTAAATCCATGTCATCCACACTGTGTTATCATCTCTCACATCCACTGCCACCTACAAGTCACAGAAACAGGCCGAATCTCAGATAACATGACGTGGCCTATCGAAGACAGCTGGCGGACAGCTCAAACCCCCAGAAAACCTGCCAGTGATGAAACACTGGAGTCATGGCAGACGTTTCGGGTGCATTTTATGTTCATACAAACCTTTCAGTATTTTAACATGTCTAGTATTACTACATTTACCTTCACAACATCACATTGTACAATACCGATCAAAAGTTTGGAATAATTATATATAAGGAGTCTGTTACGCTTACCAAGGCTGCATTTATTTGATCAAAAACAGTAATATGGTGAAATATTATTACAGTTTAAAATAATTGTTTTAGCTAAGATTAAAGCAACATTTTTGGAAGTCATTACTCAATTTTCCATTGTCATATGATCCTTCAGAAATCAAATTGAACAATGGTACTGTCTTACCATATTTTTGATCAAATAAATGCAGCCTTGGTGAGCATAAGAGATTTCTTTCAAAAACACTATAAAAATCGTAATTATTCCAAACATTTAAACAGGACTTTATCTGTCATAAGATGCTATCCATGTTTTTAGAGCATTTGTTAAAAAATATATATATATATTTCCACTGGATACCCCCAGAGAGTAATATGCTGGTGAAAACAGATGTTCATATTATATAAAAATGAAAATAGAGACAGAAAACAAAAGAGCCAGAAAGTATGAAGGGCATAAATGTCAATACCAGACTTACATTGATTCCTTCCCAGGAAAACTCGGCACGTCCCTGCTAGAAGCAAAGCAGATAACAGATGAAGAATAGATGGGAAAGATACAGTGAAAGAGAAGAAAATGAAGCATGATTTCAGTTAGCAGGAGACAGCAGAAGGCGAAACATCAAGCCAAGTACAGAACGCTAGATCTGGAAGAACAACAGATAAACAGAAAGCAAGAGAAGGAGAAGGAGGCTGTTCTTCTGTTATGAACTGTTGTGCAAACCAAAATATACATCTTTGTACGCATCCTTGTCGTGTTATACAGATAATTCGCTAATATGGGGTAAAATATTCATGAATGAAGTACCACCTATAGTGTATCCGTGTTGATGTCTCTACACTGGAAGAGGACAGCAGCAAGAGGAGATGAAGGCGACTTTGATGAGTAGCACTGGAGTAAGTAATCCTAGCCAACCCAAACATACTCACAGTGAGCGATCGATCGCATGTACACCACACCCATCGCAGCGAGACAAACACTGGTGCCAGTACCAACAGCAGAGGCCGCTCATTGTTCATTAAGAGGGAGATCAATGTGAAAGGTCAAATGGAGGTCAGTGTCAGAAAGGCGTTGGCGTGGGGCAAATGTCAGTCCCTTAGAAACTCTGAACAGACTACAGTCACGCTTGGACGGTTCGGGGGTTGATCGATTTGTTTCCCACCATCTTAGTCTTCATGGCCGCTTCTGTAACATAAATGTGGAGCTGGCTCCTAAAAATAAAATTTTGAGGTTGGCTTGCAATTAGGGCAGCCACCTACAGCTTTTCTGTGGGGGACAAAAGCAGCTAAGTGCAAATTAAAAACATAGAATTTGTTTTCTAACAGCCAGTGATTAAGTTCATAATGTTTTTGCCACACACTCTAAGGTGGAACACTGTAAAGAACGTCTCGGATGGGATTTGTTTTGAAAACAACTTTTAAGTTACAGTTATTAACAGAGAATTGCTGTGATTTAATGTACAAATGAGAAGAATCTTTGTAGATTTTTGTTGTTGTTCTTGTTGTTGTTGCTGTCACTAAAATGTGTCTGCATGGGAGTTATTCAAGATCACCAACTCATTCCTGGAGGGCCAGTGTCCTGCAGAGTTTAGGTACAATCCCAAGCAAACACACCTAAATCTAAAACCTAAAAAGGCGCTGTTACTATAATGAGCACTTCAGTCAGTCCATGGCTGAATAATGTAATACCAGTAACTGTTATTTCACCCAGAGAGTTGCCAAAAAGTTCTAAAGTAAAATTTAGTTCAGTTATCAAAAAAGGTCAAAATCAATAAAGAGCACTGTAAATAACAAACCACAATCCCACGTATTCCAAGTAGATTTCTCAGAGTCAGAAGTTAGCTAAGTCGGCTAGGTAATTTGATGCCTATACTTTCTTCGAGGTTGTGAGAGGGAGAAAAACACATATTTTATATATATATATATATATATATATATATATATATATATATATAAACATACAATTCTGTCAAACAAAATAGTCCCATCCAGTGCCTTTCAGTTCAACCTATAATGATTTATTTTTGTGAAGATAGAGGGGATTTGAGTTAGCACTAAGATAACAAGAATAGCCTTGCTACTTAGCAACTAAGTACCTGATTCTGGAGATATTTTCATTGCTGGGCAATTTTTATGACAAATTCTTACTTTTATTTTTATTATTCTTAATTTAGCAACCAGCACATGGCTTTTCAAGTGTGGCTTGCTAACTCAAATGTATACACGCACAACACAGACACTGTTTCAATTGGCTCCAGCAACAGTGGGATGACACCGCCTCCTGGCGCGGCTTAATAACTCTGCATTGAGATATAAAACATGCCGTTTGGTTTGGACAGCTTACAGAATCCAAATGGCAGATTTTGAGCCAAATTCATCGGTGGATGAGCAGAGCGACAAGGCAAGAGCTGTTGCCCTTGGGTAGGAATTGAACACAGGCAGCAAACATGGAAGACGGATGAGGCTATGTCTTCCCAGGAGACAAAGCTGTTATACGGCAATACTGTACGGTAATGGCTGGGCTATGGCGTCCAGCTCCCGTGGCTTTACTGAGAATCTAATATAGATGTTTTTCAAATACACATTATACCATCACGCTTTCTCTGGCTTTCAGCGCTACCGGGCGTAAGACGTGTGTGTGGCACGCAGGGGGTCTTCTTGTAAGCTAAAGACTTCATTAAAGTGCCATGAGGCACAAATGTCAGCACTTGGTAGGTATAATAGCTTCGGACAGAAATGCAGATGTCGCACAAGTATCATCTTGGCAAAGGGACGTCATGTAGATGTGATGCTTAGAGCTTAAGCTCACAACATGGGACAGGGGTTTGGTGCAAAGCAAATCTTAAATATGCAAAGCGCTGTAGTTTTACTTACCTGCTCCCCATCTTTCCGAACGGGAACTGCATCCGCTGCTGCATGGAAAGAGAGAGACAGACAGAGAGAGAGATAAGGGAATAGGCATGTGGCTTATGCAACCTTTACCGAATATGCTAAGTCAAACTGACAGCTCCTCGCTACATTTTCTGCTGACATTCACACAAAGACCTTAAATTAGATTAATTATCCATCTGAAACCGCCAGCACTCTGTGGGGAAGGAGATTTGTTATTTCACGCTTTTATTCCTATAAAATGATAAAAACATTTAGTGATCGCAGTGCTTGATGCAATTATGCAAATTATTATGCACTGTATTTTAAGAAGCTTCCAAAAGATGCTGAATTTAAGATTAAGTGTAGAAAAAATAATTCAGACATCTTTAATATTGAAATCGGATTCATAAATATGTTTATTTAGTATTCTAGCTTTCTGTGTATTTGCACTTCGGCATAGTTTTGATTATGTTGATGGTGGGTGTGTTGACAGTGACTCATTCAAAATGACAAACAAGAAATGACACGTAACCCAGTTTGCACTAACAGTTTGAATGATGTGCCTGAAAACAATCGCCCTGTAACATTAGAGTCTGCATGAACACATAATATTGAGGCAAAATGACTGTGTTTTTGAGACAAAGCAATAAATGGAACTGTAGTGTTCGGTGACGAAACGATGGTCCATGAGGCCCACCAGCAATCAAACAATCATCTGTATCAAACATATAAACAACAGTATGCAAACATGCAGGTGATCTTGCACTCTAGGGCTATATAAAATATGTTTCTTCTGTTCCGACTGGTTTAGACAATGGCACACTTGCTGCTCATGCTGTCACCTTTAGCGAAAGTAAGTATATGTTTGCAAAGAATGATGAAGGAGATTGTGGAAGTCCTTATAGCATGCAGAACTGGTTTGGTTGTGTATGCTAATTGCTAACTGCGGTCACTGCTCCCTTCATTTACAACGATCCAGATTCATCAATTCATTGTAGAACAAGAGTAAAACCTAGTGCCTGCTCTGTCGTTTTTTTCCTTCTACAATTGCCGATTGTACAATATGAGCCCAATGAGACTTTCCATAAAGCTGCTTTCACACTGTAAGACTTTGCCATCTGACAAAAATTTGGAAATCATGAAAGTTGAATCTAGCTTTATATGGTAAAAGCTTTCTAAAAGTGAACAGTAGGCACCTGCCTTTAAACGCTAACACTTTCAGAAATTCATCACAAAAGCCCTGTTGGGATGGTAATTGTCTCTCACGGGGAAGACTGTAAAAATACTTTTTTTTTATGATTCTTCAGTTATAAAATTGTGTGTTTAGATGCAGATTTATTCATGGTGGAGGAGCAAGTTTTGTGAAAATGTAGGCAGTCACATGTTTTACATTTATTTATATATTCAATAATAGGAATTATTTTCTTTCTTGCATTTTAGCTCTTTAAATGATGAATGCTGTTTTAAAAACTTTTAGGAAACAAGTTAACATTGGTATTTGGTTTACTAGTAAAATGATTAGTCTTGCAAACTTGTCTATATAAGACATTTTAATATTTTATTGCATATCTATTGCTGCCATAACAATGGCGGATTTCAAAGACTTACATGATTTTTGTTTTATTCATTTTTTCTTAGCAGCTCCCATTCACCGTAGTGGAGCAGTGATGTATTATTATTCTTATAAACCGTTTCCTGCATTTCAGAAATAAAAGTCTATTTTTAAAATGCATGCATGCTGAGCACGTCACACTCAAAGATCCAAGTCTGATGACTTTTCCATATGACAAAAAAAGTATTTTATGAATCCAAAAAGTCTCAAATGGCAAAATCGTGTTAGGAATATGGAAGGAATTCTGCATGGGAACCTTCGCTGTGCACATGTACGTAATTATTAGTGAATGAGACCCTGTTTAGCTGCAGTACACATGCTCTCTCACTCCCCCACCTCTCTCAATTCAATTTAGGTCTATTTAATTTAGCTCAATATCAGTGAAATTGAGTTGAGCATTGGCTTGATTCATTGAACTCATTTACAACAGTCCTAAACCGTTGACGCAATTGAATAGCAATATTGGGATGGGGTTAATCACATCAAAACAGAATGTACCAGTCCTTGTTCTATTTGTATCTGATTTTCTTTTCTTTTCTTTTTTTTTCACTCCATACTCCAGACTGATTTGGATCTCAGAATGCATTAATTGCATCCCGTGCATGTGTGTGTGTGTGTGTGTGTGAGCGTGTGTCTTTTAATTGCTGGGCTCTCGCTCTCTGTAAGTACAGCAGAGCCTTTGGGCCTCAGGGCCATTTCCTCAATCAACCTAACCCACTCTGGAGAGACGTATAGAGCCATGCAGAGCAGCGCAGCTCTGCAGGAGATCAGTGAACAAGAGTGAGGAGTAAATAGAGAAAGACAGATCAAGAGAGTTGAGGTAAAGCAGATCTACTCATAATCAATTAAAGGAGACAATCAGAACCAACAGACCAGAATATCAGCAACAATGACTAGATGTGAACGATAGATAGATAGATAGATAGATAGATAGATAGATAGATAGATAGATAGATAGATAGATAGATAGATAGACGCACATCCCAGCTGTCAGGACCCATAACTTTCTATCCTTCCATTCCACCATGATGTTGTTACGGACAAAACACTTCCACTCATGCAGGAAAACACACTGAGAAAATCCCAAGAGACATGAAGGATAAGCCATCGCATCCAAGGTCGCTAAGCACCACATGGCCGCTGCACTGTTTACCCTGCCATCTACATTTATGTCTGAGTCTGACACTGAGCATTATGAGGGCCGGGGCTTCAGGGGAAAGGAAAGAGAGAGCGAGAGAGACGGAGAAAGAAGCAGTCAAACGGGATAAACAAATCTGCATGTGACGATGATAAAAGCTAACGTCAACGCGCAGTGAATGACAAGGAACAGGATGAAGATTCCTAGACACCCGGCGTGAGCCTGATGGTATCACGGGGAGAAGCAGCAGAAGATCTGCATCACCAACAACCAGATGGAGGAACAACTGGACCATGGGACAATCTGGCTTGAAAGATCTCACCGCCTAGCACGTCTGGGAACTTCTTTGAGATTTAATTCTACAGCAAAAGGTAAAGGTGGAGAGAGTGAAGAAAAAGGGACAAATAAAGGAATGCAGGCTGGAACTCTGACACACGGTGACGCTCACAGTGACTCTGATTAGGAGCGAAGTCCAAGAGGCTGACTCACCTCAGTGCTGAGCCAAAAACACACGGAGAGAAGGGGGAGGGACAGGAAAGACAGGGACAAAGAGGATGAGAGAAAGACTGAGACACTGAATGAAGGAAGGAAGGAAGGAATGCTATGCTATGCGATATAACAAAGAAAAACTGAGGACAACAGAGGGTAGGCGTAATGAGATAAAAATGACACTGAGTTAAAAGACACACAAAAAAAGAAAAGAGTCAGAGGGAAAGCACAGAGTTACAGACCATCAGAGTGAAGAACAGAAAACAAAATGGGTATTTACACTTAATCGATCAGATTGCTTTCTGACTGGGTTTGTGTCTAAGCAAAATGGATATTAATCAGATCTCCTGTTCCCAGTGTATGGATGCTAATGCAGAGCAGTGACATTTTCTGATGAATGCTCTCTTCGACTCAAATGGAAAAGAGTGTTTGAATTCTGAGATCTGTAAGTGAAGTACATTTTTATATTTGGCCTGAACTCATTTAAACCACTTCTGAAGTGGTCTAAAGGTAAGTTTACATGACAAAGATTATACTAAATACCAAAATATTTTTCTTAGATTTACATTTAGTTATTTTGCAGACACTTTTATCCAAAGCGACTTACAATTGGGGGATACATAAAGCGATTCTTCTTAAAGTGGCAAACAGACACAGGAAGTGCGTGTAATACCAAGTTTTAGACATAGTTCAAATAAGTACAAGCTAGAAAGAGAAGAAATAAATAAATAAATAATTATGATGAAGCCAAGTAGTTTTGAAAGATATGAGTTTTCAGCTGTTGTCAGGGATTTAGCATTCCGGATAGCAGAGGTGGGTAGTAACGAGTTACATTTACTTCGTTACATTTACTTGAGTAATTTTTCGGGGTAACGAATACTTTTCGGAGTATATTTAAAGATGGGTACTTTATACTCTTACTTGAGTACATTTTTTGGGAAAAATCTGTACTTTTACTTCGTTACTGTGGGCGACGCCCCTCTCGTTACTTTATCTTAATGCAATAAATGCTTCAGTTTATTCCAAACGCGCCGTCTACTTTTCTCTCGACAATGAGCGATGCCCATTCGCGAATGATTCATTCTTTTGAGTCAACTCTGTTCAAAGGCTTGATCAAACCAATTGGCAAACGAGTGAATTGGTTCATGAATCAGTTTGATTGAGTCGTTCAGTTCCATGCTGCACGCGCTGAGCTCTGAAGCGGTTCACTCAGAGTTGTAACGTTTAAGAATATTAGCCACGTTGAAAACGGGGCTATGGAACTGCACTGAATTGAAAGCTAATCTGCAAAGGCTATTCTTTGCTTGCGATGGAGATCCTTATTAGATGAACGCGTGTGCTGTCTACTGTTTAACAGGTAATAACTTGGGCTACATTCGATTACAGTACACGATACCACTGTGACATTAGTTTGTTGTACGTGTGTGGCTTATAACAGGTTGAATGCAGCTTCCAAAAGACAAAGAATAGCCGATTAAAATTTTATTAATTTTAATACAATCACACCAGTGCGAGTACGTTCAGCAAGTCATATCATCAGCTGCTAAATTCAGATCTGTGATCGCTTGCTGGCGCTGAGCCAGAGACAGACGCGTTTTTACAGCGCTGCGCATTAACCAATCACACACGGTTCTGTTGAGCTTTTGAATGCAATGGCCAATCAGAGGCGTTCCGATGAGTCATCGCTGAAATGCCGGTGCTTCCTTCACTCGCTCACTTACTGAATACCTCTTTCTGCCGAATTCTCTCGTCAGAAACAACAAAGTGCAGATGTGTGTACGAATCTATAATTAAGATATTGATTTCACAGTGTTAACAGTTTCAGTGATTTTAATGGTAGTTTCTGAGAGTGAATGAAATCTAGACTGTCAGTGAAAATTATGTTTAATAATGTAAATGTTATTTGCTCTCTTTCTGAACAATGAAAGATTAGTAGCAATATTTATATCACATTAACTTTCAATGTTAAATTCACATTTAAAATAAAGTCAGTCGTATTAAAAATATGTTATGGCATGACACCTATATTTGTTACTTAAATAAACAGACAGGGTTTTATAATAAATTACATAAATTGGATTAAAGGCTGATGAAATATATACATTTATACACACACACATACATTACATACATTTTTTGTCTATATATCTATATAAAAAAAGGCTCCGTATATATGACCCAAAGTAACTAGTAACTAACTACTTGAGTAGATTTTTTATCCGATACTCTTTTACTCTTACTCAAGTAACTATTCAAGACTAGTACTTTTACTTTTACTTGAGTAAATATTTCTAGAATTACTTTTACTTTTACTTGAGTAAAGTTTTTGGGTACTCAACCCACCTCTGCCGGATAGGGGTGGGAAGTTTATTCCACCAGCCAGGAACGGTGAACGATAATGTTCTGGAAAGTGATTTTGTGCCTCTCTGTGATGGTACCACAAGGCTTCTTTGCGTCTTTGAAAAGTTTCACATACAGATATCGATGCTGTCAAAATAATCCCAGTTCAGATAGATCTGCAAAAACTAATAAAATGCTGTATTTTGCATGTAGTTGGCAATGTCACTTTTGTAAAAAAAAAAAAAAAAAAAAAGCACTACACCTGCGCATGCACACATTCCTATAGACCGAACATGTAATACGAATGTGCATGATGTTTTTGTAGTTTACACAGAGATGACAAAAGTATTGTTTTCAAAAACGTGCACTTTGAAACCCTTTTTCAAAGTTTTCTGTGTGCAGGCCCCTAAAATACCAATGTTATGTAAATGAATGGCAAAAATTCATAAAAAAGTAGTCAGTTGAAAGTTGAAGTTGAAAAAGGTGTTATGTGAACACTCACAAATGTATTTCGCAAAGCACTCACTTTTCATGATCGTGTAGCAATCAGACCAATAGAAATGAACTGACTAAATATAAATACTTCTAATGAGAAAAAGAGTGACCTTAAGTGAAAAGGGGACAGTAAAGGAGAGATGGAGAGCATGAGAAATAGATACATGAACAGCAACTAAACTGAACAGCTGCAATCACTCTTTAAATGAGTCAGTTAGTTAGTCGTTAAACTAGGCCAAAGTCTGGTTTGAGAATTAAATTATACCAAAATCTCATTTTCTGTGCTATAAAAAAGCTGCATAATGAATTTTAACAAATAAATATCCTAAAAATAAATATCAGCAAATTATATCAGCAAGTATATATGCAAATTACATGGAATATATATTTATACTGCAGTTCAAAAGTGTGATTTTCAAAAAAAAATAATTTTACAGATAAGTTTCTAATTCTTACCAAAGGCAAATATTGTGTAAATATACAGTTAATATTGTAAAGTATTAAATTGTAACATTTTAATATATTTTAAAAAGTCATTTATTCCTGTGTTAGCAAAGCTGATTTTTTAGCAGCATCTTTGATGAATAGAATGTTCAAAAGAACAACATTTATTTGTAACAATGTATAAATATATATAGATAACTAAATAATGATAATGATGAAGGGGCTACACCTTTTCTTGTGATTTATCCATGCCATATCTCTAAAGAATTGCATTACTAACTTAACCAAAATCTTTCAGTTTCAAATAAAGAGATAGCAAGAAAGATTGAACATTTTATTGCATTTCATTATGATATTGACTTGTTGAGCCTGAACATTTCTTCACCTGGGACTTATAATTCTCTTCTAAATGATCAGTTTATGAAGTGACCTTCAGCCTAAAATTAATGGAAATCTGCAAAAAAAGCAACTGCTTCTGCTGTCTCAAACTTAGTTTGAGCGAACAGACAGGTGAAAGTGGATGGCAGCAGCTTAAAATAAGAAAAGTCAGGGGCACTTTTAGAATAAAACCTAAAAGTAACTTGAGGATTGGTTCCCCTTATGGACAGCACTGATTAAAAAGTGATAAGAGGTACAAATTCACCAGAAGACATTTGAGAAGTTCCTGTCTGTCACTCCCTGGGCGTCCATCACCCTCTTTCTCTCCCTCCCTCCTTCCTTTCATTCATCTGACTCATTCTTTGCAGTCCTTCTCTCTCTCTTTGTGATTCCTCCTGCCCCTTCTGCCTCCTCCTCCTTCTCCTTGATGAGTAAATCTCTCAATCATGCTGAGCCAGTCACCTTGGACCATGTCTGTCACCGAACAAGCTGGATCATGGAATCACATGCAAACGCACACACATGCAATAGATTGAGTGTGTGTGTGTTAGAGAGAGAGAAATGTAGACAGAGACCCTCTGCATGTCAGCTTGTCTGTCCCTCTTTCAGAACCTGAAATTAAATCAATAGAAAGAGGCATCCCTGAGTAACGCAATAGCTCCGAACAGAACAAACACGTACAGAGAGCGACCCAGTGCAAACATCGGCATCAGTGCCAAGAGCTCAGCCATCCACCTGATGCCCTCCCAAACACACCTACACAACTGTTCTCACCCGCAATCCTGTGACAAACAAATACACACGCCGCTTTACACAATCTACATGTACATTTATTCATTAAACAGATGCCTTTACCTAAAGAGACCTCAGAAACAATCATAACTAGAGTAGACAAGAGCAGAAAGAAATGAGAGAAAACTCTTTTATTACACAGCAGTGTGTGACTGGACTTTCAAGCTTGCCAACACACACTTCTCTTGTTATTATTCACTCCTGTGAGACACTTACTTAGGATTGAACCATAAGGTCACATCATGAATTATTCGGCTTCAGTGGTCTGGAATATGTATTATGGAAAATGTATTATGGAATAAAAAGAAAAACATAAGTTAAGATTTTAAAAAAGACATCACCATTGTGAAGGAGATTGATGTGTGTCATATGTAAGTGTGTGTACAGTATGTATATATATATATATATATATATATATATATATATATATATATATATATATATATATATATAAAATATAAAAAATCTGTCATATGTTAATCATGTGTTAAATAACTAGAAGAGACCCACAGAATCTGTTCAAAATGAACAATATATCCTCACTTAATTCATGATAATATGTTAATGCTCAGTGCTGTGTCTACACAGCCATTGATTGACCCTCACTGCTGATTGGTGAAGTACTGAAGAGCTTAATTATAGCAAACATATTCCCGGTGAATAGGTTTTACTGCTTAGCTAACATAACAACTTTAATGAGGAAAGCCTGTGAAGTGTCCTTTCATGCTCGTTTACCGAAAGCTGCAAGAGGGTATTTCTAGTTTAATACTTTGATTAATAAATTGCAATTGCCCTTTACAATCTGTCACCAGATTCAGGTATTTCAGTAGTGCCCTTTAAAGGCTGTGGTTGATTCATTACATGATCTTGTGAGAGGAGCAATGTCTGTGTGAATGACTCTAATTAATAACCCAAACCTGATCTAAAAAATAAAGTTTAAAAGTATTATTAAAATGCGATGCATTTTACTGTAAACACAGAATCTCACTAGGATTTGAGATGATAAATGTAGACCTAAGAATGGTCCTATTTCTGGCTGTAGCAACAATTTGCTTGGTGAGCTCATAAAATCAAGAATAACCAAAAAAATCGATAACGGGGCCTTGGCTGAGCCATTAAGAGCATCAGTGCAACATGTCGACAGCACATAAATTCACTCAGCTTACATGATAAGTGTTTGCTCCATTCAAAATAAGGGGTGAACAATCACAGGCCTATATCAGGCACTTGACCCATATTATTGAGCATGCATCTTGTCCTCTCTCCTCTGCTTTTCGGTCACTGTAAACTAGACACTATTTATAGCCAAACACACTAAATATGCCATCCACGTTCCTCTCAAGAGCATATCAGATAGACGGCCAATTTCAGTGCCACAACTTGAAGAATTTTTAGTTCTTAAAAAATATAAATCTATTAGAGGTGGTTAAATTTAGTTACTCAGCAGGGGCTTCTCTAATTACCCAATATATATCCCACTCTGACACTTTCTGCAAGAGCTTTATTATGTGAAAGAAATCCTCCATCCGGACTCTCTGTTCCTTTGCCAATGAAAGCTCAATGACAATCAAAGGTCAAATACAGCAGCATTTATTTATTTATCCCTCCATCAGCTGCCTGGGTTTGTTTTGATCCTGCGCTCTCGTCTTAATGGGCATACGGCATTGTAAAACACGTTTAAGAGGAACAATTCAGAGTCTTCTCTCCGGGGTAGTTAGCCTGCCTGCTGACTTACAGTTACAGCAGAATATTAATTGTGCCCAAACACCCGCAATTTGTCATCGGCGGCTGTGTTAACGCGTAACTGTTTGGCGGGAACAGGTGCCCACCGGTGCCATTGACTTTGCAGAATTTGACCTACATGTGAGACGCATTCAGCCGGCACCACGTCACACCTAAACGCTTTTTGCGTGTGAGCACCTCTGATCCCAAAAAACACCCTCTTCAGTTAACCTGCATATACGTCCGCGCTCAAACCTGTGAACTGCTGCTGTTTTCACACAAACAGCTCCTGACGTGACCTTAGCACAGTGTCAGATATTGCAAGTCGTTCTGGAGGTGCATCGAATGCAATCGTACGCTCCAAAAATTCCACGTTGGATCTTTAAAACCACTCTGTCTGCACCTACCGAATGCATGCGGACACACACGGCTATCAATTGCAGACACGCTAACGGCTCTCAGAAGCTGACATCTCCATCCCGGCTTCCCACAAGCAGTGTGCCGAATCACTGTCAAAGCCTGGAGGACAGACGGCCTTTAACCAAAAGGTTTCCATAGAAACACACACACGTTTTTCCCTGAGAGGGGGGGATGCGTGCGAGCATCACCTATCGCTCCTCTACCCCTGGCTGGTCTCCCTTCAACCTGGAAAAGAAAGGCAATCAAAACGGAGAGGGTCTTACTGATGGTGCGGGAGCCAATACAGCCCATGGTGTCTCAGCGAGGGCCGGTTTGTGAACGAGGAACGAGAGCCACCCTCTCAGCAGACATTCTCTCCTTCTCTCTCTCTCTCTCTCTCTCACTCCTCTTCTTCTTCTCCGCGTCTCTGACTCTCCCCTCCTGTCTCTGTAAGGCTGTATGCGAGAGTGTGTGTGTGTGTGTGTGTGTGTGTGCCTCCAACACGCTCTCGCCGTCATCCACCCTCCCTCCCTCCCTTCCTCCCTCCTTGCCTCAATGCAACCCCCTCAATACTCTCTGGTGAGCCGAGATATCAGTTAGTCAGTCACTAAGTCAGTGTGCCTGTGAAACGGGAGAGAACAGTGTGAAACTGCTCACCGGTCACTTATGTTCCCCTAAATCCCTTGGTAATCAATACAACTGGTTGTAGTATCAAACAGCTAACAATGACATTGAGAAATGTCAATGACAACAAGAAGAAAGAGCGTCGATCAGAAGTTCCACACAATTCCCTGGAGTTTCCAGATCAATATCTTGAGCAATCGTATACGGGGCATCTCTTTTCTTTGGTTCTCTCCATTATCGCTTGACAATGCGGTGCATCTGTCTCCCCACCCAGCTCTGCCGCCCCTCCCTTGCTCTTATTTTCCTGTTGCGCTTGCACTCTCCAAAGCATGTACAAAAATCTGTTAATCCCTCCTGATTTCTCGGACTCCCTCTCTACTTGTTTTCTCACCCCTCAAGCTCAAATCGAAGAGTTCGGCACATCAATATAAAACCTGCTCATCATGTTTGCTTGTCATGTCCAGTGTGTCTGTGGAGAGCCGTAACCTTGAATATACCCATACACACATGCATGCTGTCCAGACGGTACATGCGCACTGTCTCTGCCTCAAGCAAGCAAGGTTTCTCCCTTCTCCTTTTTCAAACACATTCTGTCACTGCATTCAACCAGCGCTGCCAGAAGAAGAACCTTTGAAGAGAAATGGAGAGGGCTAACCCAGGAGGTGTGCTTTGAATCATATTAAGGACTGTGAGGCTGAATTAGTATTCAGGAGGAAGAGAGAGAGAGAGAGAAAGAGCGATGAGGAGAGGAAAGAAGGGATAACAGGGATGGGAGGAGGAAAGATAGGATGAAGTATGTATGTTTGTGGTAATATTACAGGGGAGCTGTCCAAACAGATGCCGGGGCTGATTGTTTTTCGTTTCGATATGTATAGTTTTCCAAGCACTTCATTTAACACTGTTCACTTGGTTTTATATTGATTCACATCAAATCTACAATATGTTTTCTTTTCTAAAATAAACTTTTAGGTTTAAATTGAGTGCCTTCGTACATTCTTAGGACCATATACACTTTATAACACATATACACAAACACATTCACACATTTTTTGGGTTTTAATTATTATTATGTTTTTTTGTTTGTTTGTTTGTTTTTTGTATAGGAAGAGAGTGAGGTAAGCTTTGTTGCCCCCCCCCCCCCCCTCTAAAAAATGCATGATTTTTGATCCTGTATTTAGAAATGGCCCATTATTTACATTTAGTCATTTGGAAACTTAGAAATTACAAATATAATAATAAATTAATATAAATTAATACAAGCATCTGTCATTGAAATTATTACATGTATATTTTAATCAAAATTAGGCCTATGTAAAAAAAAAAAAATCCTTAAGACTTATACACTTAATACTGATTAATACAAGCGAGGATGCATAAACTTAATCAAGAGTGTCAATAAAGACATTTAAATTGTTACAAAAGATTTGTATTTCATATAAATGTTCTACACATAAAAAAAAAAATCCTGAAAAATGTATTACAGTTTTAACAAAAATATAAAGTAGCACAATTTTTTTTAAACATTGATAAGATTTTTTATTTTTTTTTCTGAATGATCATGTGACACTAAAGCCTGTAGTAATGGCCATTCCTGTGGTTCAGTGGTAGAGCATTGTGCAACAGCGCAAAAGGTCATGGGTTCGAATCCCAGGGAACACACATACTGGTAAAAAAAAAAAAAGGAATTGTATAGCCTGATTGCACTGTAAGCTGCTTTGGATAAAAGCAGCTGCTAAATGCATAAATGTACTGTATATACTGTACTGTATATACTGTAGTGTAATTATATATATATAATACTAGTTTACAATATTACTGTTCTGCTGTATTTTTGATCGAATAAACAAATGAGCACAAGAGAGTTCTTTAAAGACATGAAAAAAATATCTCCTGCCTCTTCTCCTCCTGTACATTGTTCTTGAGATTAAAAAAAAATGTGTTTACTTAGCATCAACTTAAATTATTTTGCATCAGATCTTGCAAACAAGTTACGTTAACACAGTTCAGCTTAATCCACAGGAAGAGAGACAGTCAAAACACCATTAAATGACACATCATCATATCAACAGCTTCAGAAAATCAGACACCCAAAGTGTCGACACTTCGCACTATATAAATGACTTTACACAAACCAATGCCTCAACTATCCCCAACTTAAAAACGAGACGTATACCTGACACTGAGGGAGATAAATAGGAAGGAAGAGGGAGGCAGAAGGCTCATCCTGACATCATAAAGCCAACATTGGGACACCATATCATCATTTATTTATGCACCCAACAGCTTGCCTGAAGTTACAGGAGGCTCTCTCAAAGGGTGAGTCATCCTTTTCTCACTCTCTCTTTCTCCATCTCCCTCCCGTTCTCCACCCTAGCTCTTATTTTCAAAGCAGCCACTGACATCAAATTTACTTTGAGGCTGGGACTTCCTATGACTTCCTTGCATATTTAGATTTTTGTGTGTCTGTCTGTGCACATAATAACACATCATTTTAATATAACTGTATATGCCCCATGCCAGGGTCTATAATTTGAAGGTTACATGCTGTTATTTAACTTAACGTTATCGTTGCATGCTTTTAGGCTACATGCTGGTGTAACTTACTGTCATGCTAACTGCATAACTATAAATAGCTCTGAACATGTACTGACCTCCCAATGTGCTGTACAAGGCATGATGATGGGGAAGAATGCTCTTAACAATCCCCATAGCAAACTGCAGTACAGCCGCTGCAAATCCGATTTCTTCCCTCTACATTTGCACAGTGTGAGTACATCAGACCTGCGCTGTGCCGACAGAGCTCTAATTCAGACAGAGAGCAGGCTCCGGCCCGGCTCTATACTGCCCTTGGCCACGATCAATAACTCTATGTTAGACCAAAGTAATTCAGCAGGGTTTTATTCACTCTGCACATTTCTATGGCCCTCTGAGAACGTGAATCACCTAGAGCTCACAGTCCTGTCACTTTGTGCAGGGGATTTATAGTTTACTTGATAGTTTACCCTTCACATGGGTTTGGTTGAAAGGGTCAGTTCATGTCTATTGTTGATCTTGATATATATATATATATATATATATATATATATATATATATATATATATATATATATATATATATATAACCTCCACCATGAACAGCCATCTGCATGTGCCCTGAAACAGCGGTTTGGCTAAATGACAGAAAGTTCAATGTAATTTGCTTCTAGTCTATCCAAAAGATATTTAGGTTAATCTTTTTCTAAATTTTCTGAATAATGTTCGGGACAGTCTGGTACTTCTGACACACAGACTGTAAGTTTTTTATATTTAAAATTTGATATTTAATAATGCAAGTTTTGAGCAATGTAGAATAGTGCTTGTTTGTCTTTCTCCAATCACAAATGCAGATACGGCTTTATGTTTTCGTAGCACGATAGGCAATGCTAAATGTAAAAAGTCATTATAATTAGTATGTATTGTTTTTGTCTTGTGGCGCCGGGCATCACACAGTATGTTAAGACACAGGGCATCACAGTATGTTAAGGGGCATAACATTCCCATCACATTCTTGAGGTATTCAGCCAATCAATAATGTACATTATGTGGAAAATAATGTTTTTTGAACCTTAAACCACATAAACATATTGCATCACACCAAATACACCAAATAATGTTATTTTTAGCAACGTCATGTGACCCCTTCAATGTTATTTTGTTCTTGAGGTATTTTAAATGTTATTTTATACACATAATTAGGCTACAAGCTTATTTCATGATTCAGCTCTGTGATTGATTTTCGATTCTCTTTTGCTAACTCAAGAGAGAGAAAAAACATTCACACTTTCAAAGTATTTCTTGTAAATAATATTTTATGTCCCCTGACAGATTTATGCATTAATGACGATGGAAATCAAGTCGCTCAAATAATATGATGGCAGTGCTACCATTAATGAACGCCATGGGCTTTGCGATTACTACTTTGTCTAGGAAAGAGTGCTTGTCTTCTCCCTTTTTAATTTGCTCAAGGGAGCATAAATGCTTATTAGCATTGCCACAGTAATTTCTCCTTGAGGGAGACCACTGACAACACTCCCTAAACAGAAAGAGTGCTCCCTTAATACTTCATAAGATACGTGGGTGTTAGTGAGGCAAAATTATACCAGTCACAGCTAGAGGAGAGCTGTTTTATCCAAACCAACATTTCTGTGCCTGCTTAGGTTGAAAAAAAAACTGCTTTTAAAAACAGGAAAGGACTTCACAAAAAAGTGAAAAGAAATCAGCATGCAAATAACATCTTAAATTGTACTTTGAAAGCGATCATCTCGCTAGATCTTAATTATGTTTATCTACAGCTATTTTACAAATATGATTCAGAAGCATAGATTCACAGACTACATAGTCCAGAATACATATGCGAGCGATTTTAAAATAAGGTGGAAGCCTGTTTAGACATGCATCTGGATTGGGAAAGCAGCAGTTATTATGTTCTTTTGGCAGTCCTGTGGGGTGACATATTGTGCCAGCTCTCTTTTAAATGAAATTGAGTATCCTCACCAAACTGCACAACACAAATCTTAACTGCTGTGTTATTGTCTGGCTGTCAGCTCCACTTCTGTTATGTGTTTATTGGGATAATGACTGACTGTACTGGGAGAGAGACTAGCTACTAGCCAACAATCCCTGGAGCTCAGTCTCCAGGTTCTCTCTTGTGGAACAGTTCAAAATCTATTGACTATTGCCCTCTTCTGGTGAAAAGTACTGAATACATGCTGGGAAAGGCATGTCATAAAACCAATGGAGGATTCAGAGAGAAAACAGACATTTAAACCTCTTTTGTTTGTTTCTGTCAGGACCACTATCATCAAAGATGACTGACAGTTAGCATACAGTTTGGATTGGCAGTATGGGTTCTGGGCAAGAACTCCCTGCACAACTAACGCTGTGCTTTATTTAGATGATACTGGGAAGGTCCTGAACAACACTAAAACAATTAAGTGATTTGGAAAAATGTACAGGAAAGAAAGACACATTAAGATCTTATGTGATGTAAAAAAAAAAAAAAAAAAAAAATTGTTTATTATAATTTTGGGACACTTTTGATGTACACTATAGTCCTAAAGGGCTGCTTAGTATGTTGCACAAACTGTATAATGACTAATGTTTTTATTATTAGTTTTAAAAAGCAGTTTTGTATGTTATATTATGCAGTTACAAAATTTTGCAAGTGCTGTTCAGTCATCAACTCTGAAAGAAAGAAAGAAAGAAAGAAAGAAAGAAAGAAAGAAAGAAAGAAAGAAAGAAAGAAAGAAAGAAAAATTGGTGGAATAATTGAATAACCAATGACAAACAAAGCAGAATCCCTATAAAAGAGGTTAAGCTGAAATGTATATTTATTACATGACTTAGACAGATGCAATATTAAATTATATTTTACTTTTGAAAATGTCAAAATAGCAACACTATGAATTCAAAGTGAAAGATTTCACTCAGTTATGGTTTAATGAATAGCAAAAACATCAGAAATGTGCATTTGAAATTACTGAATAATAATAACCCCATAAATCACAATAAAAATGTAATTAAATATTCATTTAATATTTAATAATAACCAATTCTGGGGAGCATCTTACCCCAATGGACTAATTGTATCTTTTCACTTCAAAATAAAATCAATATTTGTCCCCTTCAACATAGCCTAATATAATGACATTGATCACTATATTCCAGAGATTAATCCCAACACTTAACATCGAAAATGTTTCGTCTGACAAATGTTGAGCATAACCATTAATCAAATGCACTTAATAATAATAATAATGGTGATGATAAAATCCTACAATTTGTTCCCAACTACACTCATTGTTCTATTTCTCATGGCATATATCTCTGAACATCCAAAGAGGAGATTTATCATTCTGTTTCAACACACTTTCAAAGAAGATGAAGGACATGTAAGAGGTCAACAGACAGCCCTCACTCATGACTCCTCCCCCTCTACCCCTCACTCCCCACCCCAGCCCAGGACTTCCGACGAAACCGGAAGAACCTTTGTTTGTGTTTGTCAAAATGGCGGCTGGAATGTATCTAGAGCACTATTTGGACAGTAAGGCTATTGTCTTTGTTTCGATTTCCATCCACATTAATAAACGTCTTCTGCGTTCATATTGTCCAGCATGTCTGCACGTTTCACACCCACACACTATTTACAATTTATTTACGTCAGACCATTGCATAGATATGAGACCATTGGTCTCTGAAGCTAAAGGGCTAACTGTAAAATATAAACAGTGTTTTGATGGTAACGATGGTTTTGTAGTTTTTCTTGGTGGGTGCGGCACTGATAAACGTGACAGAATGTAATATATAAAGTTACTGCTATTAAAATAATCACATATCGTAAATAAAAACACCGCAATGACGTCTCTCAGGATGGAGACTGTTTATTGTCGTGCTGGTTTTCAAATGCCCACAGCCTTATGGGTTTGTTTAATGATACTGTAGATGATGTATATGCCATTTTTTTCTCTTTAGGCATAGAAAATCTGCCATTTGAGCTGCAGAGGAACTTCCAGCTGATGCGAGATCTGGACCAGAGGACAGAGGGTGGGTCTTAACTATAGCCCCGCCCCCCAATACAGTAATATAGAAGAATACCGTTAATGACATTTTCACATGTTTATATTTAATGCCTGGTTGCTTGAGATAGTGAGTGATTGTTTGTTTACATTTCTTCTTTGTCTAGATCTGAAAGGGCAGATTGATTCTCTGGCTCGTGAATACACAGCCAACGCTCGGACGTTGTCCTCCGAACAGAAGCTCTCACTGTTAAGACAGATCCAGCAGTCTTATGGGAAGTGTAAGGAGTTTGGAGATGACAAGGTCCAGCTTGCCATGCAAACCTATGAGATGGTTAGTGTGAATTTGCATTTACTCCTTACAAATGACCTTTTATAACTTTTGCAAATTGTTTTTATATATTACATTTTAATATAAATGTACACTACTATTTAAAAGTGTGGGGTCAGTAAGAATTTATTTGAATAAGTCAATATTTTATATATATGACTCCATGCATCATTTGTTCTATGCGTTAGGTGGACAAGCATATCCGGAGGTTGGATACAGACCTGGCTCGCTTTGAGGCTGACCTCAAAGAGAAACAGATAGAAAGCACCGATTATGACTCTACCTCCAGCAAGGGCAACAAGAGTAAGCTTCTTATGACTAATAGGGATGTTTTGGCCCATGCACATCTCTTTTGTGGATCTCTATATCTCCACAAGTCTCTGATGGTCGTATATTGTTGTTTGAAGGTGACCATCGAGGACCCAAGAAGAAGGAGGTGACTCGCACTAGGTCAAAGGTGAAGAACTCTGATGATGACTGCAGCTCAAAGAGTAGTCAGAAGAAGGTCAAACTCACGCAAGGGTGAGAATCACACGCATTTTCTATTATAACTCTTTTCTTTTTATGTAAAGTGTCATTTTTTAATCGCTTGTGGCGCCAGAATTGTAGTAAAATCTGGTTGATCTTCATATATTATAAACTACTACTGTTAAAAGTTTCGATTTTTAAATAAATGTATATTTTTATTCAGCATGAATGCATTTAGTTCATCAAAAATGACAGCAAAGATTTTACTAAAGATTTCTGTTTCACAAAGTTTGTTTTTATGAATCTTCTGTTATTCAGAGAATCCTGAAAATAGAAAAAAAAAATGAGCAGAGCTGCTTTCAGCATTGATAATAATAAGAAATGTTTCTTGCGAAGCTAATCATATTCAAGTGTAATGATGCTAATAAACCACAGGAATAAATTGCTTATAAAATATATGAAAATAGTTGTTTTAAATTGTTATAATATTTCAAAATATTACCGTTTTTGTTTTGTCTTTGATCAAATAAATGCAGCTTAGGTGAGCATAAAAGATTTATTAAAAACCTCCCACCATGTACATAATTGTTTATGAAGTTGTTCTGAAATACCAGATGGTTAGCTTTTCCCCCTAAAGTCCAGACTACATTATTTTTTTTTTTACCTTTGTAACTGTTTCTGTCAATAAAAGAGGCCAAATGCACCATACAAAAATAAATACATTCCAAAACTGAACTCAATTTGTATAAAACTGTCTTCCAGCTCGGAGTTTTCAGCCCCAGCTGTGAACTTCGGGAACGTGCACCCCTCGGATGTGCTGGACATGCCAGTGGACCCCAACGAGCCCACCTATTGTCTCTGCCACCAGGTTTCATACGGGGAGATGATTGGCTGTGACAATGCAGACGTGAGTCTCCTTTCTCATCCAAAGTCAACAAGCTCACAGCCTCTCATACATTATTGCTGACATAGATATTTATTTTATTATTTCATTAGGTTTATTTTCCCTTTACAAGTTCGAATGGAGATGAAATATCTAGTCATAGGCTGCAGCATTATTACAGCCGATTCCTGTATTTTCAGAGCTGTGGTAAATGTGTGTGTGTTTCACTTTTGTTTAGTGTTCTATCGAGTGGTTCCACTTTGCCTGTGTGGGTCTGACCACCAAACCCAGAGGGAAATGGTTAGTAGTCATGTGATTTTTGCCCTTGAAACTGATGCAAGTCATTGCTGTCGTGCATCAGTATTGAAACTGAAAGAAATTTCAGTCTGGAGTAACTCACTAAATATAGCAACAGTGAATGTGCATGTATTTTTCAACATTTGCTTTGTTTTCCTTCTACGTCAGGTACTGCCCAAGATGTTCACAGGAGCGGAAGAAGAAATGAACATGCAAAACAAGAGAATTCACAGAGAGGGAGGTAGAGGCAGACACAAGGGCCCCCCATAGACACTAATATAGATCCACTCTCTGCTTAATCTGGTGCTTGTCGTCCTCTTTTCCATCTTCACATCCCTCTCTCAGCCAGACAGTAAGAAGGGATGACGGGTGAAGATGAAGGAGCTGTAGTTATTAATTTATCTGCTCAGTAATGAAGATGACTTTTGTTATGGAGTGTTTTGGTTCTGCATTTTTTAATATTCTTACATTTTCGGATTGTTTGTTTGTTTGTATAGTCTTTTTTATAACTCATTTTAAACACATGAACTCAGCGGTCAGGGGGCATATCAGGAGATCTCGCAGTTCTTTGTCGCACTTGTGATTTCAGACTGCATCATTTCTGTCAGTACATCCTTCTCAGTTGGGATCATTTCCTGCTAATCTCAGTTTTTGCCTTTTAACAGACAAAAAGGGGATCAGGTCCCAGATTAGACTGAAACTGGTCCCTTATCTAACTTATTTTCTCAGTGCGATTTTCTTTAAAGGGCAACAGTTATCAATTTACCTCACCAGATCTGAGACGTTTATTTGACAAAGCAGCAATTACGAGAAAACAGCTGCTCAACGGGGTTATTTAACTTGATTTACACCTACTCAGCCTTTTCCAGTTCTCTCTCTCTTTGTCTTACATTCACAAATCCTGCACTTGAAGACCACCTCGTCATTTCAAGTCCATTTCACAACTGTAGATTTCAATGCAGACATGTTTTTGGTGCTTATGGTCACACACTAGTTGGATCGTATGAAATCGGTCATATTCCGGACTGTTGCAAAGCATTAACTCAGCATGTAACATATTCAGTTAAATCGCTTTGACACCTGGTCATTAATGCATTTGGTGTTTTCTTTTGTAACCTATGAATTAACTCAACGATTGCTGTGTATTCAGCAACAGGGTTCTTTGCAACTGGATTTTGGTGCTTATGAATATATTAAAGATAATGATGTGTATGGTTTAGTTAAGTGCGTGAATTACACAGCATTGCTTACAGTGGTTCTCAGTCATTGTGTTTATGTCATTAAAGCAGTATGATACTTTTTATCATATGTGTGATATGTGTTGATATCAGCTTGTATTTAAGGTTCGGTTATTTTAATAAAATAATTACAGGTATGTCAGACAATGCAAAACCTGGTGCTACAGTCCTTGTTGCCGGTTCTAAATGATTCTATTGTCTGGTGTAAGATGATGGGTTTGTGTCATGTGTTGTTTTGCCTTTGTCATGTTGCTTCGTGATTGGATTGTTCCAGATATTCTAGAGTACCGTACTAATGTCAGATATTGGGTCTGGTGTCTTCCATCCTGAACGAACAATGCCTGATTCTGAAAGTGTCCTTGTGTCTGTTGGTCATTCTTGGGTTTTTGAATGCTGTTGTCTGAAAAAAGTATCATGAACATCGTGTAAAGTATTTCAAGTCATCTGAGAATTAAAAATAATAATACTATAGTATAGTATATGGAAGTCATTTGATAAGCTGAAAAAAGTGGAGAGAAAAACATTATAATTAAATATTTATATGTAATATATAAAATATATATACTTTCTTTTTTATTTACACTCATTCAAAAGTTGTTTTTGAAATCTCTTTGGCTTACCAAGTCTGCATGTTTGATCAAAATACATTAAAATAATATATACAGTGAAATGTTATGATTTAAAATAACTGTTTTCTATTTTTTCTAAATGTCATTGCTATCTATGGTAGAAAAGCAGTTTTTCTTTTTGATGCTCAAGAAATATTTATTTTTGTCAATGTTGAAAACAGTTGTGCTGCCTAAATATTTTGTGGAAAACTTTATACTTTAAGTTCTTAAAGAATGATTCATGAGTCAAAAAACAATTTCAAATAGAAATATTTTGCAATTTTATAAATATTTTTTTATCAATTGAATACACTTTGCCTATTTATTTATTTTTATTGTATAAAATGGCATAGGTTCTGAAATATCTATAAAGGCATTGCACAGTAATGTTGAGTCCCCGACCGTGGAGACTGTCCTCCTCTTAAAAACGACCACATGGGTCGTTTGTGCAAGCAGCATATTACGACCTATTATTACGTTTTAAAATCAAGCGCCCTCTAGCGGCCGTATTACGACAGTCTCGTTTGTCGGGTGTGTCGTCATCAAATGACCTTTGACTGTCGTTACCATCGTTACCACCCAAAAAAAGGAGGCGTGACCCAACATCTTACCATGCGTTGTTGTCCAGGTTTGTAAACAATTTTATTTTATGGTTTATTTTTTAAGGTACTGTTCTGATTGTCTGCAATTAATGTCAAAGTAAGTGCAGTTTGACGTTTTCTTTACAAATATGTTGTGAATGCCAGTGAACGAATGTGTGGCAATCGCAACGAATCTGAAATGACCAGTGACCACAACACTTACCATATTTTTTTTTTTACCATGATAACTGTTTTACTGTGGTATTTGTAGTTAAAAATCATTAACCACAATGCCATGCCTTTAATACCTTTTTGTAATGTAATTGTGATTCAGTGTTTTTTTGTTTTTTTTTTCAGTTTTGCAGTTTCTTCATATCACATACATCTCCAGCTCCTACAACAACATTCAGTGTCCAGCAGCTCTTTATGATGCTCTCTCTCTCTCTCTCTCTCTCTCTCTCTCTCTCTCTCTCTCTCTCTCTCTCTCTCTCTCTCTCTCTCTCTCTTTCTCTCTCACTCTCTCTCTCTCTCTCTCTCTCATTTTCGTTTCCTATTTTTCTGAACTGTAATTCATAAATAAGTCACACATATTTTTCTTTCTTTCTCTTGTTCATCATGGCATATTTTCACAGCTCAGAATCAGATTTTGATCAGTTCTTGTATTAACAGGGAACTTGTACTCGAAGCTCAACTTGAAGAAGTTTCCAGTGAAGATGAAGTCCTTCAAAGGTTCGACACAGGTAATGTTGAAGATATGTAGTTATAACTGATTTACTTTAATTAATTTATCCTTACTTTATGTTAATAACCTTCCTTATAGTCCTTCCTTTCAAATATTTTGTTCACAGATCATTTCTAACACACTGTCTAAACATGTATGTATTAAAACAACAACAACAACTTGTTACTTTTTCTTTATTCCAGCTGAAAAGGAAGACCATGGGCCTGTCAAACCTTGTTTGTGGAGAGGGATGAATTTGACCATCTTGTGTGTTTACGGAGAAGACCAAAAGCTGCTAAGGCAGATATTTCCAGAGGTACGTCTGTGTTGATCTGAGCACGTCGACAGAACTTTACTGCAGTTACATTTTGCACCGAATTTTATGTTTTTTACTTTTTTAAATACCTCACGACCCCATCAGTACAAACCCTGTGCTATGTCAAAGTATTAATAATTCAAACAATTTCAGCAAATTCATATGATATTGTACAAGCGTACTCTCCAGCTTTTCCTCCTGCTGTCATTGACCATCGCCTCAGCTCTCATGCAGACTGTGTCAGGAAATGCTGTGTAACTTGTCATGTGACACAAAAGGGGCCGGTTGCGTAAACATAGCTATTATGTTAAGACTGTGACCAACTAGCAGTTAACCAAGAGATAATCATATTTCTTAGTAAAATTGGACCAATCTATGTTTTTGTAACTGACTTTAAACAATTATGACAAGTCTAGAGTAAATCAAATTATATGGCTAACTTTTTTAAAGATTAGTTTAAGCAGTTTATGCAACCGGCCCCAGGTCTTTAATTTATTTGACCAAATTAGATCATTTAAAGGTGTTTACAACAAGAACAATAACTATAATGACTACTTTAGCATCGCTACCAACAAATTATAAAGTTCTGTTTATTATTATACACGCTGCAGTTATGTTGTCTTTAACCACTAGCCCGTTGCTAGGGGGAAGTCGTGGCTTAGTGCTTAGAAAGTTTGACTCTTAACCATAAAGTTGTGGGTTTGAGTCTCGGCCCGGCAATACGACTTTTTTTGCGCTGCCCCCAACTGCTCACCGGGCACCGTAACATAAATGATCCCCACTGCTCCGTGTGTGTGTGTTCACTGCTGTGTGTGTGCACTTTGGATGGGTTAAATGCAGAACAAGAATTCTAAGTATGGGTCACCATACTTGGCTGTATGTCACGTCACTTTCATTTGTTGTCAATGTTTTAATTATTCATCATGTTATAAATTCAATTTTTTCCTGTCTTGCAGGATTTCTGACAGATTACTGAGTCCTTCTCCATCAGCTCTCCACAATAGCAGCCCTTCCAAAAGCATCCACATCACTCTCTCTTGTGTGGCACATCTGCTCTCAGTCGTTAGCATGTCTACTTGTATTATTTCTCCTCTAGTCAACACTCCCATCTCTACTGTGAACACTCCTGTCACTATCACCATCCCACCTACTGTATTCTATATGCCATATATATATATATATATATATATATATATATATATATGTGTGTGTGTGTGTGTGTGTGTGACCTTTAAGGTCATTTAATGATAGAAATGCATTTTCCAGCTGAAAATGATTTATAAAATATAATTATTAATAACCGTTTTAGTTTGTCTTGCATATGTTCACAACAGAAGCGATCAGTGATTACAGGAGATTAAGAGGTAATCATGTGAAATATTAGTCTTAACAATATTTTTCTAATTAGTTAATCACTTTTAAATGAAAGAAAATAATATGATTTCAGCTGGTGCCTTGCAACTCCTGGTTTGTAAAAATATTATTTGGCATTTTATAAACTTCTCTGCAAACAAATTGACAATTTTTATTTATTTATTCATTTTTTTAATTTTATATATATATTTTTATATTAGCCAATTTAGTTTTAAAGGGATTTTCTATTACATAATTCTGTCTGTACCTATTAGTTACTTTATCAATCAGTAATTTTTAAAAGTTGTTATATTTCACAATAATATATTATTTTTTTGTTTTTATTTCTTCATAGTGACAAACTAGAGAGAAAGAATGGTGTTATTTGCATTGTTTGTCTGAAAAGTTTGACATATCAATAAACACTGATATGGAAATTACTAAAAAAAAATTATCCCTGTGTTTTTTAAATTGTATTTATTTATTTATTTTTATTATTATTTTCCTTTTTTTCTGTAGTTTAACTGGTAGAGCTAAAAATTGCAAGATTGTAAATACATCTCCAAAAAACACACAAGTGATTAAATGTATACATTTAATACACTATAAATATATAAATATAATATTATTTTTTCATACAGTATATGCAAAAATGTTGAGCTTAAATATTGTACATTAATATTAGGGTAAAGAATGTGTATAATCGCAAATATGAGGCCCTTGTTTGAAAATAAATAACTGTAATCAACAAATCTATTGCTGAATCAGGTTTACCCCACAATGCAAATCCGTCATTTTAGTTTTATATTTAGTGGGTGAAAATAAATTCACCACAAGAACCCGGAAAAGCCTGTCATGAATGGCCGTATATGGACAAGTAAGGGTGTCGCTTCTGCTCAACTGGATTTTCATTGGCTTTGAAATCCACTTGGCACTCGAGGACTCGCTGTGACTGGACTTTCTTTTAGCCCAAATTAAAAAACGTTTAATGTTGCAAAGTAAATTTTGCTGTAATTATTACGTCAATAGTACCTTCAGTTAACAATGGTGCATTGCTATATTTTGTGAAATTACCTCTTTACCGAGATCCTAACCTTAAACCTGAACATAACTTAATTGAACTACAAAAAACAGCGCCATGACTTTAACTTTCCATCGATAGAATGGCTAAGGCTTATGGGCAATGTAGTTTAAAATGTTTAATAATGAAATTGTGAAAAATACTTCTTTTTTTAAACAAAGGGATATCTAAGCATGTTTATTGTGCAAAGTTATATGACATATGTGAGAGGCAGGCTGACATTTTTTATTTTACTAAGAGTACTTTTATAAACACATGTATAGCACTTTTCTATGAATGTTTGAAAGCTGTGCCAAACATTATTTAGTAAACATAGCATAATGAGTTGTCCTACCAATTTTCTTTTTGAAACTATAATCAGATTTTGATTTACAGCCATTTGGAATGTTAATTGTTTTGCTCTTCAAGGGGACTCTACTGGGCCCCTGGGGATGGAAGGGCAGGAAAAAAATGCACAGCTCTACTCTCATCATTGGCAACAAACTGTTGAGACACATTTTGTAGGTCGTCTTTTCAAAAGCATACCATTATGTAAGTTGGAAGTCATAGTTATCTTAGAATTAAGACACCAGAAAATCAACATAAGTGCCCATTTGGAAAGAGCTCAATTTATTTCATAAGATCAAGAGCAATAATACAGTGCTAATAGTAAACAAAGACAACAAATACATATTCTGACATTTCATCAGACAAGGCCAATGTGTCATTCAGTAAGACAATGTGTGACAGTGTGCAGTTTATGGTTCCAAACAATTCATGCAATTTAAAGAATCATAATATAAAATACCTAATTCATAAATCTCTGTAAAGAATGTCTCATCTTTGTCCTGCTCAGGAGCTAGACATCAGTAATGTGCATGAACATCTTCATTATAATACAGAACAGGATTCATGTTGATCTTTCCTTGATTCATCACCTTCAGTTGTGCATGAAGTCCATGCAGTCTCTTCTAATGCAGCTCTTCATCTAACTGAATTTCATTAATATTACTAAATGTTCATGTCTTCATCAAAACAACCATGGTGATTATATGTGTTGTTTACAAAATTAAATGGTGTATCTACCAAAAAACCATCTCTAGTACAGAATATTCACCATACTTGATTATCCAACACCATACGCAATATTTTACTAGGATGCAGCATAAAGACAGATAAAGAAGCATATTAAGACAAATTATATTCAAGTGAAATAAAAATGGGTTACATTAAAACCATTTTATTTTAATCAGATGAAGAAACCCAGATGAAGGCATGGTGAAATGTCTTGAGCACCAAAGAATCACATCCAGTTTCCTTCTCATCATCAGAGCTCTCCTGGTTTTCTTCAAATCCATGTCTCTATCATGATCTTCTTCAATGTCATAAACAATTTGCAATTCTTATCCAGCACAACAATACAACTGATGAACAAGTCATGTGACCAATTCAAATCAAATCATTTTATTATCACAATACCATGAATGCAAGTATACAGGTGGTAAAATGCTTTTCTGCAAACTGCAGCATGACAAGTACTGAATATATTTGCAACACATATACAGTATCAAAAATATAAACCGTATACATAAGAGCTCAATACAGGTAGAAAATATAGTGCAATACTATACTATACAGAGAGAACAAAATGAAAACAATTAACAACAATCACTGTATACTGTAGATATACCTCTGCCCACTGCTCCGGGTGTGTGTTCACAGTGTGTGTGTGTTCACTGCTCTGTGTGTGTGCACTTCGGATGGGTTAAATGCAGAGCACAAATTCTGAGTATGGGTCACCATACTTGACTGTATGTCACGTCACTTTCACTTTCAGTACAGTATGAATTAGTGCAAACAGAATATCAGGTTGCAGAATAATAGTGAGTCAGAGTCCAGTCAGTGTAGCTGATAGAGTGCAGTGCACACAGTATGAGGCTGCTGGTGTGTGTATGTGTGTGTGTGTGTGTGTGTGTGTGTGTGTGTGGTGTTACTGGTACGAGTTCAGTTCAGTCTGATTGCCTGTTGAAGGAACTTGTTTTGCAGTCTGCTGGTGCTGGTTCTGTGATAATGTCTGTCTGATGGTGATGTTGAGAGCAATCCATGGCTCGTGTGGCTGGAGTCTCTGACGGTCCTCAACAAAAGAAAAACCTTGCGTAGATGTCCTGGAGAGACAAAATCATTGTGTCAATTATATATTATTATTATTTAGAATTGTTGTAATGGACATACCATTGATTCCTGTTGAAGGTTGTTGGAGGTATGGGCTCTCAGTTGTGAAGTTTCTTTTATGGCCGTAACATCTGTGCAGTCACACAGCTGTTTGGGAATTCAGTCTTCACAGTTTCAGGCTGCAGCGCTGCATTTGGTGACCATTGACTCCTCCATCTCTGGCCTCAGACCCCGCTTCTCTTTAGTCTGGAGTGAAGACAAATGTTCTCAGTACCAGCTTTCCTTCTACTGCAGTCTTTCTGTACAAGTAGAAAATAATAAAAACAGTCATAACAAATCAGTTATGTATTGAAAACTCATAGTACATATGAAGACTTCAGATGCAAAGGCATCTAAGTTCCACCTGAAGTTTTCTTCTAAAATTCTTCTTAGAAGAACATTTCATACAGAACTTAAAGGCTTTTGCATCTGAAGTCTTCATATACAACACATCTCGTTCTTCATTTCTCCATCAACTGACTTCATCCTCCTTCAAAAACTATGAGTCCATAAGAAAAATAGTTTTGGTGAATACAGGTGCAGGTGTCAGTACTCACCATATTCAGTCATTTTCTGCCCAAATTCCAGAAATGATGCCCTGATGATTTGTTCATTCTAGGACTTATAAAAAGATGTATATGTGAAAAATGATAATTGCTGACTTGAATAGAGATCAACATCATATGCTGTACTAATGCATTGCTTGAATACAGACACATCAATGGGGATGAGCACCTTTTCACTCTTTTCTGTTTGGGCACAATAGAGCCATGTTCATTCCTCATCCCCAACAGGACTGATGTTCTTTGTGTTTTTGCTCTTCAGCTGTAAAACAAAAATATGTCTATTAACCCCATGTTTAATTACTATTGCTTATTACATATGAATTAAGACAGATATAATTAAGTAAATTCACCAAAAGATTCAGGTTAGAGGATTAAATGAATATTGATTACAATTTTCTACAAACCTTTCTTGGAGAGGGCTGATCATGACAGGAACTTGCTGAGCCACACTAGTAGACATTCAGTTGACAAACCTGAAAGAGGCCATCATGCAACCATCCGCTCTGTTTGTACCTTACAACAGAGCAAGAGAGAATGTGTGAGTGAGTGGAGAGAGTAAAGGACTAAGATGAAGACAAACAAGCAAAGAAAGGCAAAATCTTGCGTTTGAGTTTAACAAAATGAGAGGGAAGAAAGCTGTATCTTCAAGCTATATTATTCTCAATTATTTTCTACACTATAACATGCAGCAGGATTGTTGTAAGCAGTTTAAAGACCTCTTCATACCAAGGATGAGTCCATACTTAATGACACAGAGGAACAACATCAGTGGAATATATTTTCCAGCTGATGAACATTAAACAGCCAATCAAAATGCACATTTCAAAAGCTTGATCATTTAAAGTGGCAGACATCAACGTCGCTGCAGTGTGTATATTAATAAACATAACTTTATCATTGGTTGATGTTGGTGTGGATGCTAAAATAGTTATTGTAGTTACTATTCTTGGTGTGAACAGCCTTAAATGATCTAATTTGGCCAAATTAACTGAAGATCTGATGTGTCACATGACAAGTTACACAGCATTTCCTGACTTGCTTTTAAACAGACGTGTTCAATTAAAATCAACATGGAAATAAAGGCAGACTGTGAGGTGCGGACAGATATCATGTACTGTTAGAACGGGTTAAGACGGTGCTAATAAAGAATACAGTGGACTCAATATAAACTTTAGGATATAACGCTCTGACTACTTAAAATGGACACAGTCTGCATGAGAGCTGAGGCGATGGTCAATGACAGCAGGAGGAAAAGCTGGAGAGTACGCTTGTACAATATCATATGAATTTGCTGAAATTGTTTGAATTATTAATACTTTGACATAGCACAGGGTTTGTACTGATGGGGTCGTGAGGTATTTAAAAAAGTAAAAAACATAAAATTCGGTGCAAAATGTAACTGCAGTAAAGTTCTGTCGACGTGCTCAGATCAACACAGACGTACCTCTGGAAATATCTGCCTTAGCAGCTTTTGGTCTTCTCCGTAAACACACAAGATGGTCAAATTCATCCCTCTCCACAAACAAGGTTTGACAGGCCCATGGTCTTCCTTTTCAGCTGGAATAAAGAAAAAGTAACAAGTTGTTGTTGTTGTTTTAATACATACATGTTTAGACAGTGTGTTAGAAATGATCTGTGAACAAAATATTTGAAAGGAAGGACTATAAGGAAGGTTATTAACATAAAGTAAGGATAAATTAATTAAAGTAAATCAGTTATAACTACATATCTTCAACATTACCTGTGTCGAACCTTTGAAGGACTTCATCTTCACTGGAAACTTCTTCAAGTTGAGCTTCGAGTACAAGTTCCCTGTTAATACAAGAACTGATCAAAATCTGATTCTGAGCTGTGAAAATATGCCATGATGAACAAGAGAAAGAAAGAAAAATATGTGTGACTTATTTATGAATTACAGTTCAGAAAAATAGGAAAGGAAAATGAGAGAGAGAGAGAGAGAGAGAGAGTGAGAGAGAAAGAGAGAGAGAGAGAGAGAGCATCATAAAGAGCTGCTGGACACTGAATGTTGTTGTAGGAGCTGGAGATGTATGTGATATGAAGAAACTGCAAAACTGAAAAGAAAAAAAACACTGAATCACAATTACATTACAAAAAGGTATTAAAGGCATGGCAAATGTGTTACTTAACTAAAGAGTACACAATAAGCACAGTTACTGTGGTGAAAAGCATGGTAACGTGTTTATACTACAAATACCAAAGTAAAACTACAGTTATGACGGGAGATACATTGAGTTGTGGTTACTGAGGTTTTATAACACGTGACATGGTTCAGCGACATGTTACTATGGTAAAAACATGGTAAATGCGCGACTTTTACATGACCTCTTTCCACCACAGGCGAATTTCAAACGAATATCACAATGAAAACTAACTTTATAAAGCTGCAGATTTCGATTAAATGATTTGAACGTCAAACTGGTTTAATAGGACATACAGTGTCCAGTATCGATTTGAAAATAAAAACTCATATTATTCATAAACGATCGACTACTTTATGAGACGGGAGAAAACCTTACCTGTACATGTCTCGAAGTCATCTAAAATCCATATCATCAAAATCCACGAACATCTGGGAGAGTTTAAATCAAACAATTCAAAACGCAAATAGCAAACATGTTAAAATAAACCCACAATGCATTTAGGCGAAAGTTCATTTATCATACCTCCTGTTGCCAATAGGGGCGCTAATTTAGAGAACGCTCGTGTGGGTCGTATTTATGGATAGTGACAAACGACCCATACGGTCGTATGAGTTGGAGGACTTGTTGCGACCGTGTGATACTGCATTGCAGTTCTCTTACAAAGCGCTGGAAGCACTCTATGACTTATACTGTAAGAGGTCCACTTTTTGCAGTGATGCTGCCTTTTCCTTTCTATGGTCCTGATGCTGCTAAAGCGCCTTCATGGACTATATTGTAAATATTTTCAATCGCACATAATGTTGAGAATTATATATCAATATATTTCTACATTCGGGGAAAAAGGCTAAATGAACAGCTAGAATGCACGGGTGTGGCTGCCTAATTAGTTCTCACTGCTGCCTAGTGACACAGTGACACGGGAATCGCGTTATTATTAACCGCGAACTTTGAAGTTGAGTGTACTGACAACCGCAGCACTTAAACTAGAAATAAATTAATTCAGTGATTTCTGTCTGTACACAAGTAGTTATGCCATTATATAGTCTTAAGAAAGGTTTGCTTGCTGCATTGATTAGACACGTTGATCTAGGTGTTCTGGACTGTGCATTTATCTTTTATTGAGCTGTGCATATGAGCCAGATGCCAAGCAGAACATCATTCTATCCTCCATGGGGACTGCCAAGGCTTTGGGCAAAGTCATCTCAGACCTCAGTGAGTTTATGGGCACTTATAACAAATACAGTGTAAATGGAAGCAGTACAATTTAATGGAAGAACTTTCCTCCGAGGAATGTTTATGACTGTGCACTTCACTCATTGACTACTGGTCAAACTGAATCATTTGGAATTATTCAAACTTTTTAATGTTTTGATAGAAATCTCAATTGCTCACCAAGGCTACATTTAAAAAAATACAGTAAAGCTGTTAAATTGTGACCGGTTATTACTAATTAAAGTGTCTGTTTTAATAAATTATCAAATTGAATTGATTCCCTGTGATGGCGAAGCAGAATTTTCAGAATGCTGATTTGGTGCTCAAGAAAAATTTATTATTATCAATGATAAAAACAATTGTGCTGATTGGTAGTTTATATATATAATGGTTTCCACAAAATATTAAGCAGCTAAATTAGTTTTCAGCACTGATACTAATAAGAACCATTATTATTAATTGAACACTAATTATAATAATAACTGAGCAGCAAATCAGAATGCTTTCTGAAGGATCATGTGACATGGGGTAGTGATTGAAATTCAGCTTTGCCATCACAGAAATAAATTACATTTTAAATATCTTCAAATAGAAAACATATACTCTATTGTGAATTACCAGGAGTGTAAACAGATATATCACATCCAGTGACTGCATTTCATTTATTTATTTAATTTATGTTTCCTGTATATGGCTATATTTCAAAACATACTATAGTCTAGTAACAGACATTACTGTCTTGTGATCACATTCAGCAAGTCCTGTTCACTGTCCATTAAAGTAATTATACATGTTCAACTCACGGTTGTATGCTTAAATATAATCTGACACTTGGTTTTCTTGGTGTTTCACATGTCAGTGCCTGATGTGTCTGTCATGGACCTGCCAGTGGACCTGCAAAAGGCTGTAATCATTCCTTCATCTCCCCTCTTGTCATCTCAGCTCATTTTCCACATCATCTCATTATGAGTAGAGCTAGCTGTGATGAGTCACTGTGGACAGTCTCTCTATCTACTTATTTTCTAGCGTAGAGCACGCAGAACACAATAACTTCTTTTTTTTTTTTTGTCCTAAAAGCAAAAATATGGCTTTTAGCAATTTGTTAGTGGCAATGCTCTTTTATTTGCCGACTGACCCCATTCTACACTAATTAGATGAGTGTGAGGAGGTTAAGAAGGTAAGCTCCATGAAGGCAGTAGCAGACTGAGCATCTGGAGCACAGAGAATTCCCAATGTACCGATCCACCTGGAAACTGTGAACACAAAAAAAAATAGAAAAAGACATGTATTACATGTGCTTTCATATTTAAAGGCACATTTGATTTAGTTTGACAAATTATTAATGTGATTTCTTTTTTGTGAATAATATTTTTCAGTGGTGAAATAGCACTGTAATGTCATGTTAAAGATTCAGATGATAATGAGGGTGAGCTTGCAGTGTCACACAATGAGCTCCTCTGTGTGCATGTGTCTGAGTCCTGCTTGTTCTACCATTCAGCACATATAAAGCACTGCGTAAACAGTGTTTGAAGGGTGCTGTATGAATAAAGCTTTACTGTATAGATAATAATTGGGCTTTGGATATATTCTGTTGTAAAAGTATGACTTTTTAAAACATTGATTGATTAAAATCTAGATTTCCTATAGCTTTAACCTTGTCACAAACCAAGAGTTTCAGTTTTAAACTATGGAAGTACATTATAAAATAACTTTTTCTCTCAAATATTAGTGTACTTTGTTTTACTATAGAAGACAAAAGTTTCAAGAGAGCACAATTAAGATAAAATATGAGACATGAACTTGAAAAATCAAGGTAATTGTATTTGTGAGCTGAGTATTTTTATTTCAATCATTACAAATCACAAATTATACAACATTTGTGAATATTACGTAAATAGAAAAATTTGTGAAATAGTATGTTATTCTGTCCGTTTTTTTGTGGTACATAAAATAGTTACTATTAATCTTTTCTACAGGTCCACAGGGCCAAAAGGGGGGTGTGAAAAAAACACACATATATACACCCACACACACTAACACACACACACACACACACACACACACACATATATATATATATATATATATATATATATATATATATATTTATATATTTATTTATTTATTTATTTATTAGTGGGTGTGTAAATGTTTTGTTATTTGAGTGCTTAGAAAAGCGCCATATAAAATGTAAGGAGTTATTATTATTATTTCTTCTCATAAATGGGAATTTTCTGTCAAAAATATGATTTTTAAAAAGGAAATTGAACACTGCTTTGATTTGCTGTAAAAACCTGCAACTCCTTTAATATTTTTATTTAGATGTAAAATCATTGTTTTGATTTTGATTATTTACAAAACCAATAAAATGCCGATAAAAATAAATTTGTAACAATATTTCAAGTTCAGTAACGATTTGTGTCACGCTGCTGTCGCCAAATTACATCCAGTGACGTAAAGGTACACCTTGGCTACCGTAAATGCCATAAATACAAACGCATATTCAAAATACTAATCTTAAACATTGCACAATACAATATAATCAAACACAATTCCTGGCGTTAAATGTGTTATTTAGTAGCATCGATTAAATTAAACACGTTGAATTTTGCTAAAATAAACAAAGTGCTGCGCTGCGCAAGAGTGAGGCGCTTCTATTACGCGATCTCGGTATGAAGGAGCCGCAGTTCTTCTTTCATGTTTGTTTCTGCTCTGGAGCTGGAGCTTGGCCGTTCCGCTACGAAGACGCGTTTAATCTTCTCTAAGATAATAAACAACGTCTGGTAAAGTACTGTTATAACAAATGGCATGCAAACAGGCGAAACGCGTCCTTGTGTAACACTATAAACAAGCATAGCCGTAATCAAAGGCTTGAGTTTGATTGGATTCATTCATTCCCACTTAATCAGACAAGTGTTCCTTCAGTTTATTAACTTCAGAGGATCGGCTTCGAAGGCACTCGGTTAAATCAGTGTTCATGCCGGACTTTGAGCATTTCAGATTTTCCTACTCCAGAATGAATCCTGTATTGGGGGAGAACGTGTATCCGTACCAGCAGAACCAGGTGACGGGCTTCTCGGACTCCGCGGCTTCGGGCCACTGGACCGATCCAGCGGGTCTTTTCCTGAGCGAACACACGAGTGGCATCGGGCAAGATGGGTTGGACTTTGGAGCTTTACCTCCTCCGGGAACACCATATCTGCACCTGGGTAACTATCTCCACCGGGTGTCTCCACCTCCTCCCGCCGCCGCGGCCCTGAGGAACGACCTGGGGTCCAACATCAGCGTCCTCAAAACTCTGAATTTGCGTTTCCGCTGCTTTTTAGCCAAAGTTCACGAGCTGGAACGCAGGAATAAAGTATTGGAAAAGCAGCTGCAACAGGCTTTGGATGAGAGCGCGGAGTGTGTAGAAAATAAAAAGCCTTTAACGCGAGATGTTGGGGTTCAGACTGGCTACGTTGGATTGATTCCTGTCAGGCCCGACCTGATACCCCTTCAGAACGCGAACGACATCGCGTATCTGTCTGGAGCCTTGCTCTCACCGACTCTCAATAACATCACCCTCCCTCTCGAGTCTAATAACAGTACAACAATAGAAAACCTGAACCCATCTAATCTGACGGACTCTAATTCCAATCTCACCCCAAATTTCCCCATCAGCCCGACTGATCCTGCTCCAAGAACATTCAGCAATGTTAACGCGAAGTATGTCAGTACTGGTATCGGCTGTAGCAGCAACCCTGCACCCAGATTTCACCCTGGCACTGTGTGGTCGTATAATCAGAGGTTCAGCGCCGGGTGTGAGTCGCGGGTCTCGGGTCCGGGTGTGTCGTCGTGGGTGCCTCCAGTCGGAGTGGGTGTCCAGATCGACACCATCACCCCAGAGATTCGGGCCCTGTACAATGTGCTCGCCAAGGTAAAGAGGGAGAGAGACGAATACAAACGGAGGTTAGTATGAGTACAATCTGATGTTCTGGTAAATAGAGAGCTTGAAGGCGCAACTTTTACGCAGCACTTTGCGCGCTTCGCAACTTCTGTAGTAGTTGTTTCTTGTCCGTATATTATCTATCTATCTATCTATCTATCTATCTATCTATCTATCTATCTATCTATCCATTTATATATCTAACTATCTATCTTTCGTTGTCTGTCTCTCTACCTATCTACATGGACGATTGATGATTCTTTAATTATGAGAACACAGCATATTTATTTATTTATTTATTTATTTAGGGCTTGTGAACATTTCCAAAACAATTTATGATTGTTTTATAAGTACCTTTGTTAGGTGGCATTAAAACACATGTTTAGAGAAATTGAATTCACAATCAATCCGTGTAATGGACTATTAGTTAACATATTGTATAAATTCAGGGCTTATCCAGGTGTTTTTTTTTTTTCTGATAACTGTAAAAATCTTATTGCCATTATTTCATTACCATAACAAAATATTATCAACCATACATTATATTAAAGTCTGTTCATAAAAACCAGTGACTACAGACTTTAAAACATTTTTTAGCAGTTTAGTTTTAGTTTTATTAACAAAAATCTCAGGTTTTTCATAGATTCTGTTAGGTGAGATTACAGGTTTATAATAGTGATTGCTCTAACAGGGCCTAGCTCATAAACATCTGGTACTGTAGATGCACTTAATGCAAATACATGAAACCTTTTCAACAAATATGAAAAATGTGTTTTCACTGAATAAGTGCATTTGTTCTTTAGCAAGACAAGTCATTTAGGGCTGGTTCTCACTTAATATTTCAGTCCTTCAGTTGCCATTTTTTGAGGCAGTATGAAGTACCTTTTAAATAGTATTTCACATATTACTGTACTTATTAAATAATCCCAATAAAAAAAAAATTACAGTGCTTATCAGTTTCAAATTTTCCAGTGCTTTTTTACCTTAATTATTTCTTTGGAAAAAAGTTCTAATACATAATTTTGTTATTTTTAGTGGCATTGTTGCCCTAGGCCCCAATTACTTAATTGACAAACAATTTTTATTATAGTAAAATTTAGGTTATGATTTTTTCACGATTTTCTTTGCATTTGGTAGTTAAAGCTAGACACTATCTCTTTTTTGAGGCTTATTTATTTGTACTTTTTAAATTTTATTTATAACTTTTTTTCTAATTGCTAATCTTAAGTATTGTAAGCTTGTATTGGAAAACTACCTAATTCTCTTTTATAGTTCCACAGACGTTTTTTAAATGACTTATTTTAAATATATCATGTAATTTAATAGGTATTCATTTAATGCATTGATATTATAAGTATTGTTAGCGTTGAATGATACTTTCTGCATGGTTTCAGAAGAATACATGATTAATGATTAATGATGATTAGTGTTCCTGTAGCTCAATTGGTAGAGCACTGCTTTATCAAGTGCAAAGTTGGTGGTTCGATTCCCCAGGAACACATGACATGTAAAAATTGGTAGCCTGAATGCACTGTAAGTCGCTTTGGATAAAAGCGTTTGCTAAATGCATTCATTTTCATTTCATTTCATTTAATGAGTAAAATAACACAAAAGTTATGTTAATACCTTGTATAACCCCTCCTCCCAATGAATCTCTCTCTTCATCTCTCCATCTATTTCATTCCAACTTCAGCCGCCTCCCCTCTGCGCCTCAGCATCTGCAATGCAGTACTGAACTGAGTGCTGCTACTGCCAGGATGCCACTAGAGAATAATTCAACAATCTCTCTCTTACCTTCCCGTTCAGGCTCCCCAGACTACTACCAGCTGCCAAAGCCACCGAATCCCAGCCAAAATAGCACTTTTAATGTCAACAGTCAGGATTATTTCTGAAAAAAGCCCTTGGTTGTATGTTTTCTCTGTTATATTTTGTCTTTGTTTTAGTTGTATATGTGATGCAGTGGCACCTGGTCTGTGGAATCACTGATTCAGGTGTCTGTAGTCACTGCTGTGTTAAGAAGAAGGTTATGTGGATGTTATCTGAGTGTTACACTAACATAAATCACCTGCTCTAACACCTGCAGTGACACTGCAGTAATGGCCTAAAACGGCAGGAGCATGAGTGTGAACAGTCCTGCACTTCCTGTCTCAGGCTGTAGTGTGCGTCTCCTCTGCACACAGTCTAGTGACACATTACATAATGCTTTCTGCACAAAAAAAGCTGATTTGCTACATGAGTAGAGTACTACCGGCCCAAAGTGTTAGATCATGTTACATGACAGATTTTATTTTTGGCTGAGATTCACTCACTCTTAGCTGGGGGTTGCATTTTTATGACGTGTGGAAGTGTCGAGTTTCATGTTTACTTTAGTAAAGCTGTACGGACTGAGTTATTATTATTATTTATTTATTTATTTTACAAATACATATTCCTAAATTAATTTAATGATATACATATACAGGTTTTTATGCAAAGTATACCCAAGTATTGTAGGACTGTGTACAAAAGCACAATGTACATATTTACTTATCTATTTATTAAAATGTAAATTAATACAATTATATTTATTTGTCAAATGCACCACATTTAATTTGATAAAATGTAAAAGTGTATGTAAGTTTTTTTTTTTTTTTTTTTTTTTTTTTATATATATATTTTCTTGAATGATCAATGGCAGTACAGCCCATTGAATGGACAGTGAAATAAATATGCCATTTACCCTCATGAAGGTTAATTCTGTTCTTTATGCTAGTGGCACAGAAATTACACATTTCCCCTTTAAAATAATTTTTTATAAAAATAAACAACGTATGATATATATTTTTTTTATTTGATGATATTATCATGTTAAGTCATAGTACAGTTCATTACAGTCTGTTTTTGTAGTAGTCTTGCGAATGGTCAATGCCAAGGTATTCAATTGATAAAGACATTGAAATGGTGAACAATTAGAGATTCTGGTTTTATTATTTATTCTAGATGGGAAGAGGAATACACAATGCGGGTGGATCTACAGGAAAGAGTTGCAGATCTTGAAGAGGTAAAACCCAATCAATTCATATTTAAATTAATTTAAATGAGACTCAAATTAATTTTAAGACCTTTTCCACTGTCTACACTGCATCTGATGACAGTGTAATGTGTGTGTGTGTGTGTGTGTGTGTGTTTCAGGACCTGCAGGAGAGCGAGGTGTGTCAGGATGAACTTGCTCTGAGGGTTAAGCAGCTCAAAGCAGATCTGGTTCTGTTTAAAGGTCTCATGAGCAACGTGAGTTCATGACAGCATTCAAGTGACCTGACCTGAAAAATACCTCATTTAGCCAATATTGTAAATTCCAGTCAAATGATTTAGCAGAGTAATTGATCCTCCGTTTCAGTTCAATCTCTTTCACATCCTCTCTCCTGTAGAATCACTCAGATTTGGACAGTAAGATTCAGGAGAAGGCCATGAAAGTGGACATGGACATCTGTCGCAGGATTGACATCACGGCTCGTCTGTGTGATGTAGCCCAACAGAGAAACTGCGAAGACATGACTCAGATCTTCCAGGTTTGTCTTTCATCATCATCTTTGCATTTGCAGTTACAAGAAATATATAAGACACAGGTATGCCTTATTTTCTGCATGTTCGTTTACCATTCATAACTTCCTGCTGTTCTCAGAGTCTTTTAAGGTTTTCATTTTTATGTATATTTCATACCAGAGTTTTATTTTTATATGTGACCCTGGACCACCCTGTTCTTTACTTAAAATCCCAATGATTTTTTTGGCATAAAAGAAAAATCGGCCCATTTGACCCATACAATGTATTGTTGGCTATTGCTACAAATATACCCATGCTACTTATGACTGGTTTTGTGGTTCAGGGACACATATGCAATTTATTTCATATTCAATACTTACTGTTTGGGTCAATAAGAGTATTATTTTTAATTAATCAGTGATAGTAAAGACATAAATAGCATTACAAAAGAGCTTGACTTCAAATAAATCAGCATATTAGAATGATTTCTAAAGAATCATGTGACACTGAAGATACTATATATTGTGTTTTAAATTTTTATTCATATTACGTTTTTTTTTTTTTTTTAGCAAGTAGCCACACCTCCGTCAACCTTGACCCACCGACCTCAAAAACCAGCAGCACAGACAGTCAGGGGGAACGAGAGCGATGAACCAGTAAGCATCTCTGAAAGTGAGGACAGTGGAAATAAGGAGGTGGAGCTTTGTTGCTCATCAGCCAATCAGATCAATGAAGAGATGCAGAGAATGCTCAACCAGTTGTAAGTCTGAAATGTCAGAGAATGCTGTGGAATAATGAGTCCTGTTAATCAGTTTTACTCAAACATAATAAATGCTCTGTGTTGATTCATTCTAATGAAAAGAAATGCTCTATTAGAACGATAGTGTTGATTCATTCTGGTTTGTGTTGTTATCTTGAAGACCACACACTAAGTATTTAAGATAATGACTGTTTGTTCTTATGCCACAGACGTGAATGTGAGTTTGAGGATGACTGTGACAGTCTTGCGTGGGAAGAGACTGAGGAAACTCTGTTACTCTGGGAAGATTTTCCAGGATGTACCTTCAGTGTTGAGAACCAAGGAGAAGTACGGTTGTCTTTTATTGATTTCAGCTCCAGTGATGGACTTTAAAATTGAATGGAAATTAAACTGGCATGATGAATTTGTGTAAAATGGATCTAGTTAAACCTGAAAAAAACAAATATGCATTTATATTGCAAAACATACAGTCATTTAAACATCCCATATAAAATTGAAGTTTACATTCACATAACATTCATTTATTAAACCAAGTCATCAAATCTCTTCAGGTTGCTTTAAGGAAAATAACTACAGTATTGTAATAAAAAGCATGCTTTATCTTCTAGTGTGTTTGCTACTTTTTTTTTTTAAAGGTTGTGATTTATACATTATTTCATCTCTTTTTTTTGCCTTTTTTTACCATTATTTGTTTTCTTATCCAAAACTATAGATCCGACAGAAATAATTTGAGCATAATATGAAAGCGCTCATGCTACACTTATTACAGTTCGGTGGTTTTTGTTGTCTCATCAGTTTTCCTATAAATAGCAAACGAAGGAGAAAAAAACACTGAGTTGCGATTTTAAGTGAATTGATATATTTCATCTGAATGTCTCTCACTCTCTACACAATATTTCCATTATGTAGAGAAATAGCTACACGACATCTGAAACGTAACAGATTTCTTTTGTTACACACAGCAGGAGGAGTCTATAGAGAAAGTAATAAAGGACACAGAGTCCCTTTTTAAGTCGCGTGAAAAGGAATATCAAGACACCATTGACCAAATTGAGGTAAAGAGTTACATCTACATAATGTTTTATTCTATCAAACACATAATAGTTTTTTTTTTTTTCTTAAAAGCAAAGCCAACAACATTGAGAGATGTTTTGGCAATATTGCATGATCTTTTAAAGTTTGTGTTGTGTTTGTATGTAGTTGGAGTTGGCAACTGCTAAGTCGGATATGAACAGGCATTTGCATGAGTATATGGAGATGTGCAGCATGAAAAGAGGCCTGGATGTTCAGATGGAGACCTGCAGACGATTAATCACTCAGAGTGGAGACAGGTACACACACACACAAGTACTTCGAAGAGAGACTAATCAGGATAGTCATGTATTCGGGTCAGAAGTGATCATAAATAATTACTTAAAGAGGCTGTTTTTACTTGAACTTCTTTTTTTTGTAGTGCTCATTTAATGGACTGTTTTCTCCCAGGAATTTTTGCTTTTCATCAGAATCTCTGATTCTCATTAAAAATTTCACCGAATGTAATGTGGCCGAGATACAAATATTTTAGGAATCTGAGGGTGCAAAAAAATCTAAATATTGAGAAAATTGCCTTTAAAGCTGTCCAAATGAAGTTCTTAGCAATGCATTTTACTAATCAAAAATTACGTTTTTATATATTTACGGTAGGAAATTTACAAAATATCTTCATGAAACATTGATCTTTACTTAATATCCTAATGATTTTTGTCATAAAAGAAAAATCTATCATTTTGACCCATACAATGCGTTTTTGGCCATTTTTACAAATATTCCCCAGCGACTTAAGACTGGTTTTGTGGTCCAGGGTCACATATATATATATGTGTGTGTGTGTGTGAGAGAGAGAGAGAGCATTTTTTTTTTGCACTCTAAAACTGATTATAAGAGATGCAATAATGATATGTAAAGATTTTAAATGAGCTGTAACTGAAGGTGTGATTGTATCAGTGGCAAAAGTGCAAAATGAAATAAAAGTGCATTCTTAATGTTATTTTTGACCCATTCACCCTTATGTATCTTTCTGTGGAGAGCGAAGCTGTATACACGTTTATTTCTGAATGGAACACACCCTCAGTCGTCACACATCACATCTCCCTTCTTTCACAGAAAATCCCCTCTTCTTGTTTCGGTTGCTGTGGACGAGGGAGAGAATGCAGAGAAGGAGAGGAAAAAAGCAACTGCGGCAGATTCTGACAGCAATGAACCATATCATGACTTGCAGTCAAACTCTGCAGTCCCGGACCACACATGGAAAAAGGCCTAGCATTTATATCCCTCCAGCACCACAGAAATAGCTGCATTTACAAACGTATGATGGTTGTCATTTCATAACGGAGAATGTGATGCTGCAGCAAGAATCCAGAGTAAATAGGTTATAGCTACCTTCTGAAAGGCAAGTAACCATGTGTGGTTTCACTAGTGCCCTCTATTGGAATACACCGTCAATAGTCCAAAGGATCCATTATTTGCACGTCCAGCATGTAGCATTATATTAATTCTAGCCAAAGATATCAGGCTGGATGTGATATCACTCTTTCTAGATTACATAATTGTATTTATTTTATGCAGATTAACACCAGGGTCATTCCTGTTATGTAGTATCTTTTGAACGCTGTAATTTAAGGAAGACTTTAAAGAATATGTTCTAGGAAAGCAGGCACTCTATTATAACATGAGTTAATTTCCTGGAAAACTGTCAGAAAGAAACTGGCATTTGTTAGATGACTGAAGAAAAAAAACATTTTGTTGGTGACATTTTAAATGGAGAAAGAATACAATTACGAAAACACATGAAGTGTTTCTAAATTACCATTGTATCATCAAGTTTTACTTAATGACATATTAAACTATATGAAATGTACTAAATTAACAGTCTATGCAGGTATGCAGTAAACCTTTTGCAGCTCTGAGTGGAGATAATTTTGGGACCAGTATTTAGTGCTCAACACTTTGGCTTGAAGTGCACACTAAAGTGAAGTGTGTGGGTGTCTGCTTTCAGTTTCTTATTTATTCTGTGATTTTAGATGACTAAGCATTGGCCTTGTTATCTGTGTTTCTGGTTGAATATGTCTAAATCTTTAGTGTTGTGTCATTATGCACTGTAAGCTGCCTTACCATTTAGTTGCGTTAACGTTAGTCAAATACAGATGCTCAAGGGAATTTCATTAGATAACACTCTTTGAGGGGTAGGTTACATCTGGCTCAAAAACAAGAAAAAAAAAAGTGTCAAGTGACGTCAGTGTAAACAAAAAATCAAAACAAATTGGTTAGCTAGGTCAAAAAAGTCGATTTGAGAGTCATTATGCACTCACGCATAAGTGATGACTGAACATGTTAAGTGCTGCTGAGGGCAATGTATTCCACATTATTCCACTCTTTGAGCAGAACTGCTCCTAAGCTATTTATCTATGTATTTAGTTTTGTTTTGTTTATTTATTTGAAGTCGTGGCCTAATGGTTAGAGGGTTGGACTCCCAATCAAAGGGTTGTGAGTTCTAGTCTCAGGCCGGACGGAATTGTGGGTGGGGGGAGTGCATGAACAGCTCTCTCTCCACCTTCAATACCACAACTTAGGTGCCCTTGAGCAAGGCATCAAACCCCCAACTGCTCCCCGGGCGCCGCAGCATAAATGGCTGCCCACTGCTTCGGGTGTGTGCTCACAGTGTGTGTGTGTTCACTGCTCTGTGTGTGTGCATTTCTGATGGGTTAAATGCAGAGCACAAATTCTGAGTATGGGTCACCATACTTGGCTGAATGTCACTTCACTTTATAAGAGATATCAATATTTACTTCTCTACTTTAGCCAAAGCAATTCAAGACTTCAGGGTCCCAAAGGGCAGTTCTTTCAGTTTAAATTGAAGGACTAAGCAACTGGATTTACTTAAAAAACATTTTGTAATTCCAACAAATCACATATTGATTAAACTTTACATTCATAAATCTAATTGTGGGTCATATGCTGGATGTTGTGATTGATTAATCTTGTGTTTAGTTTATCAAGTTATCAGTCCTTACGGATAACTTCTGGCCAAACAAACTGAAAAGGAAAAGCTCAGCTAACATATTTGTATATCAAGGTGCTTAGGAGATTTATTTATTAAAAGTCTGGACTGGCTGGTTTTATTGTATTATTATATATAATATACTTGAAGGCACTTGCTTAGGCGTTTACTGACACATATCTGCTTCACAACCTTCATAATAATGCTAATAATGTCTCTGCTTAACTCTCATTAGCAGAAACGTGTAATAGTTGTAGATATTTTCTTGTAGATGTCAACCATGGAAACAACAGCTTTTTCTGTGATTATTCAGTCATAGCCTACAGTAAATGGACAATGCCAACTCATGCAGCAGTGTAGCTTTGATTAACATGAATGTAAGCAGGTCTGTGTGATCTGCAGTGTACAGAACAAAGTGATATTATGCCATTTATTACAATGTAAGGTCATGACCTCAACGTGATCCATAGCCTTAGTTTGTAATATGATGTTAAATGAAGGGGTTAATATAAGGAGAACTGTAATTTATTGAATGTTTAA